>NC_041344.1:32515231-33262074 GCF_004354835.1 Perca flavescens
AGAGCTGTACCCGAGCCAAAGTAGAACACTTTTTAATTCATTAACTTTATCAGTTATCAGGCAAATAAAACGCTGATACAGATCATCTGCAAACTGACCAAAAACATCCAGATAATCCATATCTTCCTCGTACTTGCGGTACACTGCTGCTCAGTGTGTTGCTTAAGGATGATGATGTCATTGACTACGTTAACATGCGCATTATATTCTCTTTGTTGCCCTTATTCCGAAAAAAAGACAATATTCTGAATAAGCTTTTTACATGGCTAAAGAAAGTGAATGACCATCTTCTTCAAAATGTCAGCGTTGCAATGTTTGCGCATATCCCAAAACCTGTTGAGTCTTTCATACTGTTTAAAAGTAGCTATGTGCATCTCTGCCGCAGAAGTATAGGCTACCTATGGCTGCATTACACAGAAATATCATTGGTCAAGTTGCATTGTGGGTTATGTAGGCACCAGGATTTGACAATGAAAAAGAACGGATGGGTTTTGTTTTGTTTTTTGAAAATGTACTATCATGATTCAGTGTTACAGGAGTGCAATGCTAAACAGGTGGAGTACTCTTTCATTTTTTTTCTATTTAATTTCTTTAATCTTTGTCTTTATTAATTTTTTCTAAATATATAGAAATATATATATGCTTGATGCTTTTGCTGCTTTAACATCAATCGGGTATTTCCTATCACATATTATTCTTATTGTTTTGAGTGATTTAGGTCAGTTTTTAATGTTAACTTCACAATGAAGTATTTTTTTCTTCACATCTCATTGTTTAACATTATTCTTGCCCTGTAATAAATTGTCCCTGTTAATAAGTGTAGTATTAAAAACAATTGTTAAATACTGTAACCCATAATGTTAGCTCAAATATTTTACATTTCCATATTCAAACTCAATTTGACCATTGTCCTGTTTGATTTTTTTTTTTACTGCAGAAGAAATGAGGAAATGCTAGCCTTTAAACAGCATTTCTTTTTTTTCTTTTTTACCATCATGGGACGCTGCATCTCTCAACAGAGAATCAGCATTAAAATGATCAAACATTTTGATACATGCATTTGTTGAATTTGATCAAATGCCTCATTGGAATCAGTTCTGTCTAAAGTGAATACTACAGTCAAATATATGCAAAAGTCCATCATATCAATAACAAATAAGGACTTTCTGTTATGAATTATTTGAGTTTTGTGTTGGCCTCGCAGTAATTGAGCAGGAAAACAGAGTTATGCTTGGATTGTCTCCAGGTTCCGTTTACATGCACCTGATGTAAAACCACAAATATTGAAAGTAGAAAGTCTCCTCTGCACACTGCATCGTTTAATATGGGATTTTCTCAACAGCAAAGCAGCATGAAAAAGCCACATGAAAAGCTTGTGGCGGTAGTTAGAGTACATAAGCGCTCTCAACATGCTGACTGTTGAGTTTAAAGGGCCGCAGGAGGAGAACAAGTCCCTTTGTGCGACGCGCTTTCTGAAGCCCAGCCACCAGAAAACGAACATCGTCTCAGCCCTGATCTCGCACGCTGACTTTTTCAAATTATCCATCAAACGGAATCAGATTGTCTCACTTCTTTCCCAGCTTCAAACAGACTGCTAGAGAAGAGCGAGGAGGAGGGTTAGACGGAGAGAAAAAGAGGTGGACGGAGGCATCTGACTAACTCATCTGCAGCGTAGAGGAGCAGCCGAGTGTCTGCGGTAGGAAAAGTAAAAGAGATGTCTGTCTTCTGCTGTTACAGTAAATAGCTTTTATATACTTGGGTAAAAAAGAAAAAAAAATAGTACCCTACCCTGGCTTTGAAAGCTGTCTCGTCTAGACGTGGTAAATGGGCTACTTTTGAAGTGTTGCCAAATAAAAGATGAGCTGTTACTCAAAGGCCTCTTCACTCTCTTTATCTCCCCTCAGTCTCTATTCCCTCTCAAGTTTCAACCCGTCATTGCTGATGGCACCTGTTTTCAGGAGGACAAGCACAAAAGTTAGCATCGCAGCGACAGAAATACTCCTCCATAGGGGTAGTTTATCCATTCATTTCAGCCTTTGGTTGGCGTTGGCGGCTGTGCTGTGTTACGCTTTGGCTACATTGAATGCGTAACGTATGCGGACCTCTGTATCTTTAAACCGGCTACACGTGCAGCGCACACACGGCGTAGGCTTGTGTGAGTCACAGGCAAGACGCTGAGCTTTTGCTTTGGGATTGTTGTTGTTTCTTCCGTTTTTGGAGCCGGCACAGCGCTGTGAAACGTCAATCTACTGTGAGGGAAAGAAGGAATAGAAACAGAAACTCTCAAAATGAAACTGCCAGTACGCTCATTGTCATGAAGCCGTTCTCTCTCTCTCTCACCCAACCTGTCACGTCAGACGGCCACCGACCAAAAGCCAGGTTCTGTCTGAGGTTTCTGCCCGTTAAAAGGAAGTTTTTGATTGCCGCTGTCACACCAAATGCATGCTCTGGTGGGGATTGTTGCCTCCTTGTAAAGTAAAGATGCTGTGTCTCAAATCGCGCACTTCTGTATTTACACTTGCTATTTTGAGTACATTGTGCGTTCACACTGATAAAGTGTGGCCGCATGCAGTGTCCTACAAGTACCCGGAGGCTGCACTCAAAGCGGTCAAAATGTTGAGTGTGGAACGCTGGACACTACTCGCACTCATCTTTGCTACGGAGCAGAAGCTACGGGACCACCAACGTGTTTTCACACCTGTGAATATGGCGGGCGAGGAAGCTGCAGCGGTTGTTATTGTAACAGCGAAACACAAACCATACAAATGTAATTCATACATGCGTTGTTTGTTATTTATTTCAGGGGCCACCGGAGGAGTTTTGCAGCCTGGCTGACACCAGACCCTTCTCAGTTGTAACTGAGAGGGGGTCTGGGGAAGGTTCATTGACAGTTCATTTCCAAAGGGGCGTCACCAACGGATGCCGCTCAAATGCTTCTGAAGGCTGGATAGTCCTTCAACCAATCAGACCAATGATCCGGGTGACGCTACGCTTCGGTAGCCATCATGTTGAATTTAAACAAAAAGCTGCTCGCCGTCGCTGCGCTATCGTCGTTGCGTAAAGCCCGCCTCAACGGTTGTGATTGGTGCCTCGATTTGGGGACATTGGAAATGGGCTTGAATGGGCTCTTGGCCAGATGGACTTGCAAAGCAAATCTCAAATTTGCCGGAAGTTTGTCAGGGTTTACCCAGGCTAGTAGTTTTGGGATCTTTAGTCAAAATCATTGACATATATAAACTGGACCAACAGATCCCGTGTCTCTGAACGGAGACCAGTGAAGGATATTAGAAGTCACTTTTCAGGTGAGCGCTGAGTGTTACTGAGCAGCCTCCAACTGAGAGAGACGACGTAGATGTGAAGTGAGCAACCTGTCTGAAAGTGTGAAGTCTTCTGGTAGCTGTGCCGAGAGAAATCTCAATCATTCCCAATCTTACAGAGACGGAGAGCGTAGGTATATGTAAGGAGATAACATGGGCACAGGGTAATTATTGATCACTAACATGCTAGTTAACATTAGTAATTAAACTTAAACAGCTAATGTAAGTCCAAACTGCTTGCGAGTTTCTCCTGTACTATATGGTAATTCATCTACTATGCGACAGTAAGTCACTTGGTTATGACACAATCATTAGCCTATTTTTACAAAAACGTCTGCTAAGGAGCCATAACGTGAGATACAAGGTAATGGTACCCTGTCAAAACTTTTATACATTGTCGTGTTTCTTTAGAAATAAACAATGGACAAATAGAGTCTTTAAACGCTTCAGATGTAAATTTATTCGCTGTCAAAGTGATGTCAAAATGAATGGCAGTCAATGGAATGCTAACGGGAGGTGATGGCTTTGTAACATCAAAATGGAGGTTCGAGTTCTGAAGCGAAGCTTACCCCCTTGGTCAAAATATACCACACACTCCCTTCACCAGAAGTAAATTTTGGATGACCCTCCAAAATGATATGGAAAAAAGGGATCCCCAAGAATTTATTGATGCTTTCTGTACTGGTTTACACTTGTCAATGATGTACAGATGCCCAAATATAGTTTTTTTTTTTTACAGCCCTGACATGAATGAGTTAACCTCTGCTTTCTCATCTTACGCATCCCACTCCTCTGTTATGGTGGGTGGGCCATTTCAGTAGATTTACTCACTAACACTGTTGTGGAAACACAATAAGCATGGAAACTAAATGCACACTTCCTTCATTATTGCATTACTTCAAATACTAAGTTACTCCTCTAGTAAACTAGTATTCACATGAAATAAAACAATAAAACATTGAGACCATTCAGCAAAGCACACTGGGTAATAATAAATTCAACACTGGTTGCTATGGACTCGTCACTAGGCTTCCTCAGTCATTGTATATTTTAGCATAGGTAAAGCTGCTGAAGCTGAACATTATCCAAAACTCCATTTCTCAGACGAGCATCAATTTGGAAGCTTGCATGCTTCCACTCCTTCCTTCTCAAATGCCTTGAAAAGGCTGTCGTTTGCACAAGTTCACAAATAATCACCGGAACCGAAAGGACATTTGAGTCGGGTATGGCTGCAGCCTGGAGACCTCCCATCTCATGCCATCCCGGCTGGTGCTGTCCAGAGCTTCGACTTTTCAAAATAAAAGCTTGCAGATGTCTTAGTTACAACACAATGGAGCTAGCAAAGCAGTTTTGTGTTTATATGCGCGAGTGGGATTTATTCAGCCACTGTTCATAATACCAACTATAATTATTATGAATCATATTCCTCCATATCTGTATATCTGTGTCTCTGTATTTCTGTATATCTGTATTAGTGTGATTGTGTCCGAACGAGCAGCGGCAGTCTGAGGTTTCTGCCTGTAAAAAGGAAGTTTTTCCTCGCCACTGTCGCACCAAATGCTTTCTCGTGGGAAACTGTTGGCTCTCTGTAAATTATAGAGTGTGGTCTAGACCTGCTCTATCTGTTAAGTGTCCCGAGATAACTTCTTTTTCGATTTGACACTGTAAATACAATTGAATTGGGTCGACTCGAATTGATACAAATGTTGCGTGTTGTTGTGTGAGCATGTGCACAGTCAGTTACCACAACTACAGAGAAAGAGCCCAGGAATGGGCTTCCGGCCTTTAGCCCACAGGGTGGAGAGTTTAGTGGCTGTGTAGGAATGTGTTTGGCCAGGCTCGAGACTCTTCGCCCAGCTTCTAAGGTCAGTTTACCGGCAGCCGTGTGGAAAGGAGGCTGGGTTAGGGTTATCAAGAGCCCTGGTATGGGCTGGAGTTTTAATGAGGTGGATGAGCGGTGGTTGAATCACATAAAATCGCCGGTTTCTGTGGGCAACAACTTCCTTTCATCCCCCTCAGCGGCGACTGCCAGGACGGTATTTTAAGGCTGCGGTTAAAGATTCCGAAAGTGTGAGATGGCTGTGTGTTCATTGCTCGTTAGCAGTGGTGGAATGTAACTAAGTACATTTACTCAAGTACTGTATTTAAGTACAAATTTGAAGTACTTTTCTTTTCATGCCACTTTCTACTTCTACTCCACTACATTTCAGAGAGAAATATTGTACTTTTGACTCCACTACATTCATCTGACAGCTTTAGTTACTTAAAAATTAGGATTTTCACACATAAAACACATTTAGTTTATAACATACAATGTTTTATTGTAAATTAAACCCAACAATATAACGGCATACAAGTACATCTGAAATGATGAGACCATTAAAGGGGTGATAGAATGATTATATAGAGTATTTCATACTGTTCCTTATGGTCTCCTAATGGGGTATGTAACATTGGTTGGGCTGAAAATGGCCTGGTTGATATTTTATTGGTCCTTATGCATCCCTGTGTTTTGGCCCTATTTGTAACAAGAGCTTTTCTTCCAAATATGGTATGCTCGTGAATATTTAGATGAGCTGCGCGCTGATTGGTTGAGCGAATTTCCATACGCAGACATTAGAGAATGGCCCTGATTGGTTGAGCGAATCCCCAATACACACACATTAGAGAAGCGACAGAATCTCATATTCCAGACACTGCAATGTTTCATTACCAAATTCACTTCTGAGACTTTTTTATGTGAGAAATCAACTATATAAAGCTCAAATATGGGCCGTTTTACCAAAATTGATGGCTAATTGCAAATATGGTAAGACTGTGTGTCGGACTTCAGAGGCGGTGCTGCTGCCTCGCCGCCCGGCCTGCCTTCCTTCACAGACCCCGGCCTGCTGTGAGCGCCGCTAGGCTGGCAGCCCTGACAGAGCTCCAGGGCCTGTAACTCCCCTCTTCCTGCTAGCTAAATGGCCCGTTGTGTGAGAGTGAGAGTGCGGTCAGCGAGCTTGTTACACCAGCAATCTCTTACCACATGTTAATGAATGTTTGTGAATTCCAGAGGAATTCTAAGAGGAGGCTAGCTAGCTCCATCCAGCCGCAGGCTCTATCAATGAGAATCGCGGAAAAATTGTTTGTTTAAATAACTCAACACATTATAATTACACACATTAAAAGATTAACTGAAACCTGTGGTAAGAGATTGCTGGCGTAACAAGCTCGCTGACCACGCTCTCACTCACATACACCGGGCATTTAGCTAGCAGGAAGAGGGGAGTTTCAGGCCCTGGAGCTCTGTCAGAGCAGGGGCATTTAGTTGTCTATTACCCCAAGATACGGTGACTTTGCGCGGGTATGGAGTGCTGTGGGCTGCCAGTCGTGACGGAGCTCCAAGTACCTCATAGCAGGCCGGGGTCTGTGAAGGAGGCAGCAACACAGGCAGCACCGGCGCTGAACTCCGATACACAGTCGGACAAAATTTGCAATTAGCCATCCATTTTTGTAAAGAGGCCCATATTTGAGCTTTACATAGTTGATTTCTCGCATAAAAAAGTTTCAGAAGTGAATTTTGTAATGGAATAGCAGAGATCTGCGTGACCTAGCTAGATTCAGAAGACTACCTGATATCAGGTCAGTTGTGTAGCCTATGTAAATGTTGGGGCGTGACCGTTCTCTTAATACACCCATGGGCTGACAAAGGTTCCGGTTTTTGGGAGGTTGACGTCAACTTCCAGCTTTGTTGAGATTCGCCCGTTTCAAAATATGAGATTTTCATAGTAAAGGGGTGTCAGTGGGACTTTGAGCTTCTATGTATGTCCTATTTACCCACCGAACTGCCATTATTCAACTATGACAGGGGGGAATCAGTTTTGCATTCTATCACCCCTTTAAACACAGGATTTTTCTGCATTGAGTACTTTCATTTTAATACTTAAAGTACATTTATCTGATGATACTTACATTCTTTCACTTAAGTAACATTTTCAATGCAGGAGTACTTGTAACAGATTATTTCTTACAGTGTGGTATTAATACTTTTACTTAAGGGAAAAGATCTGAATACTTCTTCCACCACTGGTCGTAGTCAGGCAGCTTTGTCTCCACACACACACACACACACACACACACACACACACACACACACACACACTAAACACAGCATACCAACATTCCTACCCGCATGCGTGTTTTCATGCACCACACACCATTCCAGCTGTAATGATGGAGAGGTCCCGCCCCTCTCTGCCACTGCAGGGGACTGACGTGACAGTTCACCGCTGCACCGAAGAACTCAGTCCTCTGGAGGAGAATCCCACCGCTGCAGTGACGGTGACAGCGGGAGTCTTGAGACAACATTTATGACACGAGGAGGCACACCTTCTGTCTCCTCAGCAAGAATGGGGACCTGAAGTTCTAACAGAGATTGATACATGTGAAGTTGTATTTAGAGATGTTCTGATTCCATTTTTTCCTTCCAGATTCCGATCCTGACACCTGACATCCGATCCTGACACCTGACATTGAACGATACCGAGTACTTATCCGGTACAAGTGTGTTAAAAAATACATATATTTCATTGTGTGTTAACAGCTGTATACTACTATCCCTGTATGGATTTGATATGATTTATATCTTTGTTGTTAACTCTTCGTGAAACGTGAACAAAGACAAGCAATGAATGCTGTAGAACTTTCTTACTCAGTGTCAGTCAGTCATAACGGAAAAATAACTACTACTAAATAAACTACTTTGAAGTAGATTTTCCTCTGAGCTTAATGACGTGGTATCGGAACATCTCTAGCTTTTAAAGATGCTCCACAAATATATTAAAGGTCCCATGGCATGAAAATTTCACTTAATGAGGTTTTTTAACATTAATATGAGTTCCCCCAGCCTGCCTATGGCCCCCCAGTGGCTAGAAATGGTGATAGGTGTAAACCGAGCCCTGGGTATCCTGCTCTGCCTTTGAGAAAATGAAAGCTCAGATGGGCAAATCAGGAATCTTCTCCTTATGAGGTCATAAGGGGAAAGGTTACTTCCCCTTTCTCTGCCTTGCCCGCCCAGAGAATTTGGCCCACCCATGAGAGAGAGACATCATGGCTTTCAAACGAGCAAAGTGGCAGTTGGTCAAGGCCACACCTCCACCCTCCACCTTGCCCCCCCCTTCTCTCCTCCTCAATAGCTATAGACACAGAAATGGCACATCCTAAACGCCCATTCACATTGTATGCGCAAATGGCAGCGCTGCGCTATGAAACCCATTATTGTCAATGGCTTGCGCGCGCAAGAACTGGTCTGCCGCTGCGCTGAGCAAAGCGGCATTTCGCTGCTTTTCAACATGGTTCAACTTTGACCGCGGCACGTGCAAGAGTGCCCGCGGTGCGCTGTGCATTCAGGTGTCCGAAAAAAACAGAAAAAAGTAAACACCGAATACACGTGGATCCACAAACGGAACATGGACGAGAGGTTAATTTTGGCCGTCAGCGATCTCCCAGAGCTGTACGCCTGGGAGAGCTGAACGCAAAACCATGCTGTGGTACATATTTCCTCCATAATAGGCATGCCAGATGTGTAGCTTACTGTAGCTTCCTAATCATACATTCAATCGTAATCATTCAGGTTGGTTTCAGCTATGTGAAAACAACATGGACATGTCTCGACTGAAATACAATCATAAATTTGTTACATTTTTTTCTCAAAATAATTTGGATTTGCACAACAGTGAGTGCATTTCTTAAAGGGGTGATAGAATGCAAAACCGATTTTACCCTGTCATAGTTGAATAACGACAGTTCGGTGGGTAAATAGGACATACATAGAAGCTCAAAGTCCCACTGACACCCCTTTACTATGAGCTCCGTTATGGCTTGCAGCCCACAGCACTCCATACCCGCGCAAAGTCACCGGCAAATGGACTACTACACGCTGGTGCTCTGACAGAGCTCCAGGGCCTGCAGCTCCCCTCTTCCTTAGGGTGACCAGATTTCCTGGAGCTAAAACCGGGACACTTTGCGCGTGACCATAGTGTGTTTGTGCACGCACACGCTTTTTAACGTGAACATGTGCCAGCCCTGTTTAGACACAGACAGTAACTTCATTATTTTTATCCTAGGCTCCTCGTCTAATAATAAGTGTTTTTTCCTGTGAAATTAACAAAATTGCAGTAACAGCCTTTTTCAGTTTAGTGTGAAATTTATGTTGAGATTTTTTCTAAAAAAGATTTTTTTAAGTGTTATTTATTCGAATAACAGCAAAGTAATTAAAATTATTTATTGAAATTTGAATTTTTATGCACCTATTTCTACCTTTTTCTGAATCAATGTATGCTGCAAATATCTTTATTTAAAGAGAAACAGATTACAATCCAAATATAAAAACATAATGGAATATATTGCAGTAAGGCTGTCAGGCATTCTGTATTGCTTTCAACTATTTATTCTCCTTTGGATGGACTTTTCTAATTCTATCTGAGTCAGCACACATGTAGCCTATAGGCATCATTTACTCTTACCTCCTGTTTTGCGTCTTTTGTTGGTTAAGTAACCTCCTTAATATGCATATGACAATTATTCACCTCAATGATACATTCATTCATTTTAATTTATTAATAAACCCCTGGACTGTAATATTTCAGATGTTTGAGCAAGATTTACTGCTCTTGTCCAAAACTTTGTGCACATTCAAAGTATATAAACACAGTAGTGTTCTCTGTGATTTGGAGGAGTCGGGATATTTTGAGAAAAATAAAGTGATAATAGGCTATTGCAAGAATAAAATCACAAGCTATATTTCAGAAAATAATCTATACCTGCACCATAGTCTGCTGTGCATTACGTGATTGCTCTGCTGATACGGTAGATCTCAGACCTTCTGACAGACACAGAGCCCCGTTTGGGTCTCTGAATGAGACAAATTGTTTAGCTATGGTGGCTGTACGCTGCTCTACGTCGGAGGTGGAAACCCGAAACTAAAGAATACCGCAGCATGGCCACAGCTGAGCGCATCCATAAACCTGAAGCTGCGCTGCATTTTACAGAGAGAGTGGACACTAAGAGACCCACAGGTCTGCTTCAGAGCTCCGTGTGTCTGAGTGTGAACCGTAGACTGGAAACGTCACGTCACGGGAACTTCAAACTAAATCATTAGTATTGCACTCCTAAACTTTGTGTTGATGGCATCACTGTATTAGACTGATTTGGCTACGATTCCTCCGAAAACTTCACCCCTTTCACAGCTTTCCTCACGGAGAGACGGTTGCTAGGTGATAGCAACAAATACAGCATGGTTGGACCCCGCACGTAGCTGCCCGTTCTTTTCGCCTCGGAAAAATAAACGGACAAAGTTACATTCGGGGCTACACTCAAAACATTCGGGGCTGAAGACACGGCAAAATCGGCTGACGCCGCTCCTGGTGTAAACCGGGACATTTCAGCGTCCCGACAAGCTTTTGTCGGGACTCGGGACAAGCAATTAAAAATCGGGACTGTCCCAGTCAAACCGGGACGTCTGGTCACCCTACTCTTCCTGCTAGCTAAATGCCCGGTGTGTGTGAGTGAGAGCGCGGTCAGCGAGCTTGTTGCACCAGCAATCTGTTACCACAGGTTCCAGTTAATCTTTTAATGTGTGTAATTATAATGTGTTGAGTTATTTAAACAAACAATTGGGGAAATAAACGCTGCTTGTCCGCGAGTCTCATTGATAGAGCCTGCGGCTGGATGTAGCTCTATCAATGAGAGCTAGCCCCTCCTAGAATTTATCTGAAATTCACAAATATTCATTAACTTGAAATCGGACACCGTTGTATAAGTGGCGTGACGAAATTCAAACTCTAAATATACACACATTATGCTGTAAATGAAGCTAACTATCCCTTATTTGTAGCTAGCTACACATAGCTAGGATTGAAGGGACAGTCATAGCTAACGAAACCCCCACTGTTCACAAAAATTCATTAACTTGAAATCGGACACCGTTGTTAGCTTTATAAGACCTTTAGGAAGATGTTGTATAAGTGGCGTGATAGAATTCAAACTGTAAATATACAGAAATTACGCCAAAAATTAAGCTAACTATCTGTGATTTGTAGCTAGCCACACATAGCTAGGATTGAAGGAACAGTCATAGCTAACGAAACCCCTAATCTTCACAAAAATTCATTAACTCGAAATCGGACACCGTCGTTAGCTTTATAAGACCTTTAGAGATATGTTGTATAAGTGGCGTGATGAAATTCAAACTGTAAATATAGCTAGTTATGCTGACAGCCAGCCAAGATTAACTGGAACTGTTGTAAGAGATTGCTGGTGTAACAAGCTCGCTGACCTCACTCGCTATCGCTATCACGCTCACACACGGGCCATTTAGCTAGCAGGAAGAGGGGAGCTGCAGGCCCTGGAGCTCTGTCAGCGCAGCAGCGTTTGGTTCATTAACCCCAAAACGGTAACTTTGCGCGGGTATGGAGTGCTGTGGGCTGCAAGCCGTAACGGAGCTCAATCAAGCTCAGAGCAGGCCGGGGTGTGTAAAGGAAGGCAGGCCTTGATTTATTTTTTTTATTTTTATTATTGTTTCGCCTTGTTTGATGTATTTCCTGGAACTGGATTATGGTGACCCACAGAAATTAATAAAAATAAATTCAAAAAACATACGCCAAAGGCACCTGACCAAGCGTGGCTTTTTGACACGATGCAAGTGAGAACGTGTTGTCTCTATTCACAGTGTGTAAATCTGTCTGCACATGATGCCCCCATTAACATTCATGAGCAGAGTAGAGGGAAAGAGGGAAGTTTGAGATATTGTGCTGCTTGTGTACACAGAGTTTTCATCACAACTTTGTGTATGTATGTGCTGTGTGTGCCTTCTTACCCGAGGGACATCACAGCAGTATCTCATTTCACATGAAAAGGCCCGGGCTCGCAGGGAACAGTTTGTGCGGGAGAGCACTGCCTCCACCGCGCATCTACCACCCCCCTCCAAAAAAAAAATCAAAATAAAGAAGAATTTTTGATTACAGTAACAAGCTCATAAATGATGCAGGCGCTGCGCATGATGAGCTGATGAAAGACAGCCCCTTTTAACCTTTTTTCCCGGCAGAGGAAGAATCGCCCGCCCTTTTCTGTTTGGCCACATGCAGCGATGGAGTGTCAGAGACGGGGTCTAGACGCAGGGTGATACGCTCAGGGTCGGGGGGTCTATATTTTCAGTCTGCGAGTGGGAATACATAGTGAAACATGATGGCCTGATCTGCTGCAATAACTTCTTCTGCTCGGCTCTGTTTCACTGGCGTCACCGGAGAAGGAAGATTCCAATTGATTCTGCTGCTGTCGCCATTTTCATCATGGAAAATGTTTTGTTGCTGCCGCTGTGTGTGTGTGTGTGTGTGTGTGTGTGTGTGTGTGTGTGTGTGTGTGTGTGTGTGTTTGGGTTTGGGGGGGGCGGGGAGCTGGGGGAAAGCTGTTGATGTCGGCTTCGATCTGTGGGGCTGCTGGGAGCATCCTAGTAGGAAACGAGCGCGCCACTTTCAGAGTGTCTGACTGCTAATGTGATCCTGTGTAACACAATACACGCTAGTCCCCACCCCCCCTCTCCCCCAACACACACACACACACACACACACACACACACACACACAAACACACACACACCCCACACCCTTCCCCTGCTATCTTCACTACCACTACAACACACACTCATTGACTCGAACATACCTGCCACATTACCAATGCGATCAC
This sequence comes from Perca flavescens, assembly GCF_004354835.1. NCBI lineage: Eukaryota > Metazoa > Chordata > Actinopteri > Perciformes > Percidae > Perca > Perca flavescens. The sequence goes on from NC_041344.1 coordinate 32,528,269, forward strand.
ACCGGGGTTGCCAGCTCAGGCAGTGCTAATGATGAAAACATAGAAGCTCAACACTTTACTTTAATAAATTTTATGTTAAAATATTTCTCTTAAAGTTGGGATCGGCACTTTATTTTTGCTGTACAAAAATTCCATAATAATCTTTTGGCATACTGTAATTCAAGTGGTCTGAAATAAAACTAGACTTGTGTATCTCCTCTTGGCTCTGTTTTCAAGCTTTAATAAATATATCCCATGATGAGAGACTTTGGCCAATCACAGGTCATTTCAGAGAGAGAGGGGGAGAGCGAGCATTTCTATTGGCTGTTCTGCCAATGCAGATGCGTGAGCACGTTCCTTCTGTGGAAGTTCTGTTTACCATAGTCAAATGCTCAGGGCTGCAGCTTATTTAAGGCTAAAACTATCAGAAAAGACACTTTATTGTCATCCATCTATATACAGTACATATAGGAAAAGATTGCTTGAAAAAAGTAGTCCGGTTTGTCAGGAGAGCTGGTCTGCTGGGGTTAGCCTTTGGCCTAGCACGATCACTGGCTCATTTGTCGTGCTCACGTTTCCTCTCACACGCAGTAGCCTATGGTGTCTCCTCGTTCAGATGGCATTAGGCTATATCAATATGTTGTGAGTGAAGGATTATCATTTTCCTGTAATCAGAACATGGTTTAAGAATAGATTGGGATGTGAGCTGTGTGCGACAGTTTTTAAACGCTGTGAAATGAATGAAATATTGAATGTATTTATTTATTTTTTTCTGATTAGAACAATAGACAATTCCAATCAGGTGCAATATTATGAAATTTATCTGTTATGTTTTAGTTAACACAAACAAAAAAAAAGAAGAAGAAAGAGTTACACACGTGCATTTACACATGCACCCGAGGATATCTGGCACCTTTCCAAATCCCATATCCCGCACAAAGAGCCATTGTAGTTAAATATGATAATGAGCTCAATATGCCCTCCTCAGGAATGTGTGAAAATGGGGCTGTTTCAGTGCAGAAATGCCCTCTTTCCCACAGTCTTAAAGATCCAACGGCCCCTCCGGAACATGACTGGCATACAAATGCCTTCGTGCCTCAGTACGGGGCCAACGTTTTGGCGGGTGGGTGGCAAGAGAGGGCCCCTGGCCACTGCCCAAAATCCACAATGGCCTTATGCAGCGGAGGTGGAGGAACTTCTCCCATGTGCCTAGAGGTTAACTGTAGAACCAGCGGGGAAGTGAGCTCCGATTAGTGATTACTGAATGAGGGAGCAGGCGTAGGGCTCGGAAAGCACTCAGAGATGCGAGCCAAGATAGTTATCCAGGAGGAGAAAGTGCCAAGATGAAGACACCACAAGTGGGAGGGGGAGGAGGGTTGGCAGTCCGTGGGCAACTATCACACATATACAGCAGGCTATATAAATTACAAGGGTGTGAAACTCCTCAGAACACAGAGACAATTTGATCTTGTAGTTTTAATTATCAGAATGGAGAGCAAAGGCCATAAAGAAATTATAGAACAAGTGTGTTTGGAAGCTATATTATTATTAAAAAAGCCCTATTCACACGGGACTAGTATTACCAGGGGACCTCATGTGATTAGGGAAACTACCCCCCATGTCTGTGTTTTGTGCGGCGCATTCACACATTATAAGAATGCAGCAAAGACTGTATTTTACTTGAATTTACTGACATTATCCCCCACATATAGATAGATAGATAGATAGATAGATAGATAGATAGATAGATAGATAGATAGATAGATAGATAGATGATCTTTTTTGTCATTGTGCTCAGAGTACAATGAAAAGCAGTGTGCTTAAAAAATTGAATAAATAGAACAAAGTTAAGTAAACAGAACACAGACAAAGGCAACTAGAAAAAAATATGAATAAAAGCAAAAATATATACAACTTATCTTAAATAGTAAAACACAAGTGTTTAACATATGATGTCAAGGCTGTGTCAAAATGTATATTTATAATTGCCAACGCAGCCAACGCAACCACAAATCACAGAGAAGCTGATTAGCACGGGACGGGACTAACATTATCACACAACCTCTGTGTTTGGCGAAATACGGTTGGTACTTTGCGGTGAAATTTGTACTTGAAAAATTACAGACATGACAGACTGGAATGCAATTACGATCACAGATGAATTACTAGAGGTACTACTAGTCCCATACGAGCAGGGCCAAAGAGCTAAAAACTTTATTTATGGGGTTTAAGGGAGTCCACCAATACTGACAACTAAATAGGTTACACTGCAAGGTCAGGGAGAGATTATGTTCAAAGTTGAAAAAAGCTAAGATTGACTGTAGGTAGGAAATAGGACGGAACCATGCTGTGCTTTGTTCATCCATCCATCCATCCATCCATCCATCCAACTATCCATCCATCCCTCCCTCCCGACCTCCTCCCTAAGAGGTTTTCCAGCAGAATAACAACATCCCACTACTTTTGCCTTTGTTCCTGACAGACTGGAGTCATACTGTAATCACACAGCAACTAGGGGTCCTTGTCATGCCACATGAACAAACAACAAATGCTGTTGTTTTTCTTGTGTGGACAGTTTCTAAAAAAACATTAACATGTTGATGACCTTAAAGCAACACCAAAGATTACTTTATACCTTACAATAATGTTTCCCAAATCGTTTCAGTGGTCCATCAACTCGTAGCAGGGTGAACTGCACTTCTGCCCTCTATCGGCTAAATCCGCACTATGCTGTTCTGCTTCCAACCTGTAGGGGGACCGAAGAGGAAAAGTGCTTTGGTGTTGCTTTAAAGGAAAAAAATGTAAATGTGCTTTATAAGAAGATAAAGAATGAGGAGACACAGTTCAGAGAAAATAGATTCAATTCAATTCAATTCAATTCAATTTTATTTATAGTATCAAATCATAACATAGGTTATCTCGAGACACTTTACAGATAGAGTAGGTCTAGACCACACTCTATAATTTACAAAGCCCCAACAATTCCAACAATTCCAGTAATTCCCTCAAGAGCAAGCAGTGCAACAGTGGCGAGGAAAAACTCCCTCTTGGGAAGAAACCTCGGACAGACCCAGGCTCTTGGTAGGCGGTGTCTGACGGGCCGGTTGGGGGTGTGATGAACAGTGGTGATAATAGTCACAGATGAAAGCTGTTCTATGTTCTCAGGTGGCAAATAAATGAAATAAGTTATTTATTTATATGGCACACTTAAATCAGAAGGTAGGATGGCCCTCCCTGTCTGTCAGACAAGATCAGCACTTTAACCTATTTATCTATATGGGATGGTTACAAAAATTGCCCCCCTACCTGTCTTCACTCCTGAGCCAAAGACACCATACTAACACTTGTTGTTAAGATTGGCTTAGACTTTCTGTCCCTCCGGGACAAAGTGATCTTGCAAAGACAGCCTTCAGATATTTCGCTCCATTTCTCTGGAATAATTTACAGAGTAATCTAAAATTTGATGCACTACTACCAATGGGTCAATTCAAAATGTTGAATAGAGACCTCATTCATTTTAACTGTGATTGTTTTACAAAATACAGTCATTGGTCTTTGTATTTGCATCAACGTCATTTTAGAATGCACTTTTTTTTGATAAATGGGTTTTGAATTTTTTTCATTCTTAACCTATTTGTATGAAATAATTGTATATGTTTTCTTCCAGCTGCATACTGCTATCTTGATATTTAAATCTTTCTTATTTTCATTTGATTGTATTTTTGATATTTCACTTTGTTCTTAGGTCTCATTTGTAAATGGTTGTTCTATTTTCAGATCTTTTTTATATAGAATTACTAGAGTATATTCTTTTTTAAATAAACACACAAATTAAAGTTATTCAAAGGGACCAGTGCTTCAGAGCACTTATTCTCTTCCAGACTTCCTCTGAAGATTGAGCGAATTGTTTGAGTTGATGCTGAAGAGAGCAGTTCTCAGCTCAGTACAGGGTCTGGTTAAGGTTTCTTTCCTCTGCCTCTCCAGGACCTCTGAGTTGTTAGCCCCTGATTGGTGGTCCTGACCCAGCGGGCTTGGGTCAGTCTCAACCTGGGTATCAAGACCTGTACAGTTTGTGTAAGTGCTTCAGCTGGAGAGAAGGGAAGGAAAAGGTTGGAGGAAAACACTTGTGATTGGAGTGGGACCGTCTGGCCGACGATACAGGAACATGGCTGCACGCAGCAGCAGACCTAAAGACAGTTTTTACCTCCAGTCACTCAACTCATAAACATATACAACCCATATATATACCCCATATCGTTTACCTGCTGTCTATGCACTGAAAATGCATAAACAACATACATTTTTCTTACTATATTTGTGCAATACTGTTGAAAGCAGCACTTACTTTTACACTTTATACACACACACACACACACACACACACACACAATCCTCATTTTCATATACTTACTGTTTATAGTACTACTCCCATTTTATTTCCATTTATTGTAACTTTACTTTATTGTTTTGTCTTTCTATGTTATTAGCACAATTTTACCTTATTATAATGTCATCTTATGTTATTGTTGTTCTATTTTATTACTGACATGTTATCTTATTTGTTTCTTTTATATTTATTGCTGAGCTCTCTTGTCAAAAACATTTAATTGTACCATTGACGCTGTGTTAAGCTACATGTCGGGACCTACAAATACAGCTCAATAAATGGTGTTTCATTTCATATCTGGGTAAATTCAATGAAAACTACATTTCCCATAATCATTTGTTTTGAGGTGAGGTATTTTTCCTCACAGTATTTTCAGACTGCGTGGGTTCCATAGTAAGGCCCCAAGCCCCTCCCTAGCGCCACCTATGTTCCTGTTGTGATTTGCCAGTATAAATAAAGTTGAATTGAACTGGAGACTGCGTACAGGCTGATTTATGGGTCTGATAATAAATAAGAATCGGACCCAAGAGGATGTGTGTCAGGATGGTGCAGATTTGGACCCAAATTGAAGAAAAGGCAATGAGAAGGCAGCAGTAGGTATGAATGATTTTAATGAAACAAAAGCAGCATTTACAATCCACGTAAGCAGGATGAATGGATGAATAATCCAAAGAACAGAGAAGAACCAGGAACACAGAAATACAGAAAATGGCTGGAAACAGGCGAGGCGCAGCTCATCTCGAACGAGCCTGTTGACAGAAGCATTCAACACAGGGTGAATTATGCTAGCATTAGCAGCGAATGGTACCACCAAGCCAACGTGTCCCATTTACCCATAAGTTGTTTTAGGTACGGTAAGATAAGTGTTTTATTATCAAAAATACCAAATTCAGAAGAAGGACAAGGATGTGAGGTAAACAATAAAAAGTATGCAGTCCATTTATGAAAAAGCATTTCAGTGAGATTCATCCTCATTAGGGACTAGCTAAAAAGATACCCAGTGTTCCCCTGACTGTTTTAATACTGTTGCTGTTACATAACATAATAATTTGAAGAAAATAATTATAGTTTTTTAATCAGTTTCATTATTAAAAAACTTAAGAAAGGAAAGGAGACGGTGATGCTAATTGCAGCTGTAGACTGTTTATCTACATGCATGAAGTCATCTGAGATATATAAATATATATATATATATATATATATATATATATATATATAATTAGTTGTACTCACCTTTAGTTTTTAGAGCCAAATGAAGTGGTTTATAGATAATGTGGATAAACTGTTAGCTAACTTGTCTGATCATTTGACCTATCATGTTTCTTGTCTCGTCTGAGTTACTGTAGTGATGTCATCGTATTCCCAAACCTCAGCAGTTACTTTGGTGTACACATATGCATAACGGATAAGATTGTTGGCACAATTGCACATAAAAGACTCATGTAATAACCCGGAACTATCAATATTTTGAAGTGGTAGATTTGTCCCTGCTTAAAAAATATAAAAGACAACCTCAAAAGAGATAAATTAACCGTTCAGGGGGCTGAAAACATGTATGTATCCTTACCAGTAAATTTGTTTCTCAACGATTTCAGACACCCCTACAGTGGACCATACCATCCACATTTCTTTTTTTCATGTTTGGAATATGCTGAAAGTTTAACAATACAGGAGAACAGCCACAGACATAGCACTATAAATTGATGCAGAAAAGGCCCAAATTGTTGCAGAAACATTTGCAAAGTGTGTCAGATTGGATGGCTCACAGTAATAGAATGCTGGTTGAAAGAATACAGATGTTGTGGGTTCAATTCTCACTAGATGGGTTGAATTTTAAGGTCGAACAGTGAAAGCGAACAAGTCAAATACGCTCTAAAACAATTGAAGAGGGTGTCAGATGGGATGGCTCAGGCTAATAGAACATTGGTATGAAGAACATGGATGGACCAACACAGAGGTTGTGGGTTCAATCCTCACTAGATCTGTTGAAATTTAAGGTCTAAGAGTGAAAGTGAAGAAGTCAAATACGCTCTAAAACAGTTGGCAAGTGTGTCAGATTGGTTGGCTCACAGTAATAGAATGCTGGTTCTAAGAGCACTGAGGTTGTAGGTTCAATTCCCACTAGGTTCTTTGAATTTTAAATTCTAACAGTGAAGGCGAAGAAGTCAAATACGCTCTAACACAGTTGGCAAGTGTGTCAGATCAGATGGCTCAGAAAAAGCCAAAGTATATTATGTCTAAGAAAGTCATTGTATATTATGTGGAAAAAGGTCATAAAATATAGTATGTCGAAAAAAAAGTGATAAAAAAAACGACATAGTATAGTATGTCGAAAAAGACATAGTCAGGGACAATTTGTCATGTGGCCGGAGAAGCCTGGGATTGAACTGCCAATCTTGTGGTTGTCCCTTCTATATCTGTGCTATACATTCTATGTCTTGGTGTCTATTTCTATGTCTATGTCAATGCTTACCTTCTGTCTATGTTTCTAATTTAGACATTAGCTCCATTAAGGAGAAAATTATCCAAAGATTAATCGACAATGAAAATAACCGTTAGTTGCAACCCTATACAGAACCTTTTTTAAAATGCTCCTTTAGGGAACATTTCTCAGAGATGATTATGCAGTTGTACATTTTTGGATAAACCCTCTTTGTGGGGGGGATTATTGAAGGGTAAGCAACTGTTAGAAAGCACTGATGTGTTGTGGCCAGTAAGCTCTCATCAGAGCAAGTGCAGCTGATGACCCTTTGTAACACTTTTGTCCCTTTCCATAAACCCTCTGCAGCATAAATTCTGTTCTTTTATTTTTAATTATTTTTTTTTAAGAAATGAAGGATTGAAATTCCCCAAATGTATTTTTTGTGACCTATTATTAGTGCGAGAAAGCGAGGCTGGTCAGGGGATTTGTTTTAGCTTTCTTTTGGAATTTCTCCTCATTTAACCTTAATCTGTTACTGCGTGCACTTGCGACTTACAATGACTTACAAAGATAAATAACAGCTACAAGTGTATGCACAATACAGGAATTACCCTGTTATACTTTATCATCAGGAATTGATAGGTCAAACAGCAAACAGCCAGCCACAAATAGTCTATAAACAAAGCATCAGGCTGTCTTTGAGATTTACTAGTTACTAAGAATACCATAATTCCTCCGTTCAATTAGACCTTAGCGACGCACCCCAAGCTTCCATCCTTAACAAACAGCCATGTATACGGGCTCTTCCAGTCTCTCCACTGCTGGCTGTTCCAATTTAACGGGAGAGAGGAGCGAGAGGGGTTAGGATGGTGACCGGCCTCTGACTTCAGCTTCTTCTTGCGTTGCCCCCCGGTGGGAGGTGTGCCAACAGGGCTTGCAGCAGGTGTATCGGTCGTGCTATTAACGTCATCGCTACACAATTTCTTAGTAAAACCAAAATTAATTAAACTGCCTTGTTTTCTTTTTGCCATGGCTATATGATGCTAACTGCAGAATGGATTTCAAGGACTTTGCGCGCCGATTAATGGCCTCCAACGTTTATATTTTTATTATGAATCTTTGAGTTAACATGTACTAAACATGAGTTGAATTTGCACCGCAGCGGCGTCACGCCTTGATGTTCATGACAAGAATAGCATGTATCGTTATCTTTAAGTGTGAAGTGAAGTGAATTAGGCTCAAATCGCCGTCATGCATGAATGAATATTTTTTGCAATTTTACACATAATAATCCACGATGATCACATTACACATAATTTAAATTGCAAATCAAAATGACACACTGTCAATATTTTTAGAGACCCCCCTCCCCCCAAAACTTCACACCGTGGGAATGACTGTAACGGCACTGTAGCAGCACTTTCTACCTATATGTAGTCTAGTTCAGATCCGTCCGGAAGTCCTGACGGCTTGTTTAAAAGGAAACTGTTTCTGAATACGGGCTATGTGCATTTCTTTGTGGAATGTCCATTTTAATACTATCACAGCATTTAAAAAGCACCCTGACCTGCTTAATAATAATAAAATGACATGAAAATCTCACTTTTTACAAGAAGGACCTTTGACCTGAGTCAAGTAACACAATTTCATAGTACGCCCCGTACTGTGCACAATACAGGAGTAACTAAAGAAGTTTGGTTTACATTTTTGAAAGGCCCCCACATAGGAAACATTAAATTCACCAAAGACGGATTTCCAAATGAGGTATCTACTTTTGAAGGCTGGTGGGGTGCATCTTTTGGAGCCTCTGACCCAAATCTCTGTTGTCCCTAGCTCTGGTCCTGCTGGCCCTCAGGCCCGGATGGCCCCCTGGTCTCAGTGCCCCAGCCGGGATGCTGACAGACTGGATGGGAGGCTCGGGGCGCCGCCGCAGAGCCCCGGTGACATGATTTACAGGCAGAGCTGCTGGGGTTGCTGGGCGACGTCTCGTTGCGGTCCCCCGCCACTATAATCGGAGCTTCACGTCCGGCTCCGAGGAGTCTGCCCAGGCTCGCATCACCCCCTCCCCCCCTTCCTCTTACTCCTCCTCACCCCCTCCCCTCTCCTGCCAGTCCAACTCAACAATGCACCCTCCCGCTTCCCTTCTTCTTCTCCTGCACCACTAAGGCATTGGGAGGCAGACGGAGGGAAGGCGGAGAGGTTTGCAACAATAGTAGCTGTGTGAGGAGGGCCACTCCTTTGAGGTGAAGACACTTAGATGCACACTAACACACACATAAGTATGCGCACAGGCACACATGTGCACACAGACACATATACGCATGCAAAACATAAAACAAAGAACAACGCCAACACAATGGCGCTGGGTTGTCTTGCCTTCCACTGCGGTGTGGATTTATTGGCTTCTATGTGGCATGCAAATCCATCCCTCTTGTAAAAACACATTGTCTGGGCTCCACAGTGCAGCAGTTCCAGTCTTCTGGCTCTCCGTGTCGGAGCCTCAGCACCTCCACTGCTTTCCTGTCCACCCACTATAATCAGCGGAGAGCGCTGGGAATGACTTGGAGCCTGGCTGGCTGGCTCATCTCGCTCCAGAGTGCTGGCTGCGAGCGAGGTCATCTGTCCAGAGCACTGAGTCTATTGGAAGAGAACCCCTAACCCTGGAGGGGGATGCAAGGAGCTATTGAGGAGTAATGGAGGATAAGGAACACCCTGTCTTAAAGTTGCACTGGTCAAGGTTTTCCTGTAAAAACATACTTGATTAACTTTCTCTTAAGTTCTTTTATTGGCTGTAACCTTAGAAAGCCTTTCAGTGTAATGTTGTTTTACCACTACACGATTATGTGCCCTGCATACCGTTCAAGAGGGTTCATACATTTCTCAAAGAGTTGCAGATTTAGATAATACCAGACTTATGTCTGACTTTTTTAGAGAAATACTTCTTTATACATTGTGGGAAACAGGCTTATTCACCTTCTTGTGGAGATTCAAATGAAAAGATTGTTACCACCCCCATGTCTGTGTGTTTAGAATGGATTTTACGGTTTTGGTTTACCCTCACCACTCTGATAGCGTTATTTTTAGCAGTAGCATGTAGCTGTTTTCAGAGAAACAGCTCTAAAAAGCATTTAGTAGCTAAGGAGCCAGATATTTCCCTCTTGGTGAGACTGCTCGGTTACGTTGTAACCTTGGTTCTCTGAGTGAAGGGACTATCTCTCCACCGTTACGTATTCCATATGTACAGGGGATCCTCATACATATGGAATATGTAACGGTGGAGTCTTGACACAATACAGAACAAGACAGAGCTAAAATAGAGTGAATATTGGACTTATATTCATCTCATGGATATAACTCCAAATTATATTTAACTGCTGGATGTGTGAATAAGCAACTATTTACCAACATGTTTGCCATATCAACTTAAAATGTATGTTAATATTTGTGTTTCCATTCACACACTGCATTTTGAAGTATGGAATTTGAAAAAGCTGGATGGAAACAGCGAACTCAATAAAAACTACCCTGTTGGTTGCTTTATTCACTCCAAACCAGTTGATGAAAACGCAACTAACGCAAGTCGTTTTTGCAACATTTCAAAAACTTTGCTTGACAATAAATGGATATGTGTTCACAGCCTGTGTCTGCTGCCTCAAATGGCCTTATTGCAGGTTTAAGGATATGGTTAAAGTTAAGTGGATAAAACACTTGGTTAAAAACAGATTAAGTTTAATAAGAAGGCAAATGTTAATTCTGATGCATCAAAGTCAGAATTGCCACATCTACCAGCCCAACCTCGATACTCTGGCTCTCCGCCACAGGAGACACGTCTACAACAGCGTCTACTACAGGTGACCAGTATAAACATAATTCCCATGATTTCACTATTGCAGTTATCAATTTGCAGTGATAATCATATAATGAATCAACGTGTGTCCATAATCTCATTTAAAACAGCATTTCAATCAGGAGAGACTTCCTTGCAATTATGAACATATTTATTGTACAGACAAACATGTAAATGTACAAGTCTCTGGAGATTGAACTCCATCGAACCCAAATGTCCTACACTGGTGGTGGTGGTGAACGAGCAGAGGAACCATCGACAGCCAAGTGCAGACGAAACCCAGGTCCGAGGGCTTGACCACCGGTGGCAGAAGGGGAGGAGGCGGGACGCGCTCTATTTCCTGAAACGAACTGCCAACCAAAGAGAGAGCAGATTTAAACAGGGTATCCAGCTGTGATAGGCTTGTGACAAATGGCCGACCCTGATTGGTTTAACTAACAACGACACAGCTGCTCTGATTACTACTGACAAGTGACGTACCATGAAACAGCTGATCATTATGAGTGATGGAAAAGGTATATGAAGTCTTCGTTTAAGAATTTACACTGAGCTTCATTAAGTCACTGTGGGGCTCTAAAACGTTTACTAGTTGTAGGAAAAATCTACAGGTAAGTTAGCTTTCAGACAGGCCTGGAAATACAGCACATCAAGGACATGCGTAAGTCTATAGATAAGTAAAAGCTTTAAAAATGCCAATGATATATCAATGTGCATTTTATATTCAACATCAGCCGACAGTGACTGGCATTTCTTCCATATTTTACTGAGACCTGGGCCAGTATTGGCTAACCCATATAGCTCTGTGACCCCCGTTAGGGCATCCATTCGTCAGACGGCCTGCTTTTTTCTCCAGCTGAGCGTGTGAAGCAGCCGGAGAGGCCGGCAGGACTGTGATCTGCCATGCACAAAAATGCGAGGCAGAGGAATGGGAAGGGAAAGGAGAGGCGAAGAGCTGTGTCAGAGCTGTCTGCATTGAGGCCTTCAACAACACAGAGCTCTGATGGAACCAGGCCGACTGCTGCTGCTGCTGACGGAGGTGTGTGTGTTTGAGTTGGCGTGTGAAAAAGCGATGCAAGTCAAGAAAGAGGTTTTTTCAAGTTTTGATAGAAGGCTCGTCACCATAGAGCCTCGCATCACATGAACAGACGTTTTTCAGAGAATATAAACCCACTTTCTCTGTTTTTTCTGAGCTTTATCAAAATAGAAAGAAACCCCCAACTACTCCCTTTCCTCTGTTCCTCTTTATCATCAATCATCTCTTTTTCTTTCTCTTTCTCACACACACACACGCACACACATACTTTAAACTGTGTTTGGAGCCCAAAGTGTTCAGGTAATGACTTACACATGTCCCTATTAAGGATCTGGCACATGGCGGGGAACTTTCCCACCCGTCCATAATTGATATTAATCCCTGCTCTTTGGAGTGGCTCGGGGGAATGGTCGGAGGAGACATTAATGCACATACAATGGCACAGTCCTAGACCTTGGAGAAAGAAAGAAAAGAAAGCACTATGAAAAAAAAGACTGTAATAAACGAGATTAAACCCTGCCAGACAAAGAGTGGATTGGACAAAAATTGACAGAAAAGAAAAAAATAAAATAAAGAGAATGGTACAATCCTTAAAATGTGAATGGAAAAGTAGATTAGAGTTAAAAAGAATTAAGTGTGCGCTCCCCATGTAAGGAATCTATTCAGTATCAGTGAATCATTTTTTGTTACAATACAGGACCGGAGAAGGCAGAATATAAATGTTTTTACAGTAGCCTTGGAAGAAACTAAACTACAAATTTAAGAAATAACAAAGTGCAATGGGAAATGTGTGAAGGGTCACATAATGAAATTGAGAACTATAAAGCACATAGGGAAATACATTATTAAACATTTACTGTAATAATCACAAATGCAAGGTAGAGAAATGCAATCCTTGAAAAGTATAACATCTAGTACCTGCAAAGGCTTTACACTAAGCCAACCAAATGACAAAAATAAATGTTCTTACATACCTCTGGTGGTATCTAACCATGCAGATCCTTTTGGTTTTAATGCCCTGGGGTCTCATTTATAAAACTGTGCCTAGGATCCTTACTAAAAGTGTACGTACGGCCAAAAGCCAAAAATGGCGTACAGCAAAAAAAACAAATTCACACTTATAAAACCAGGCGTACGCACATCTGTAAGCAATGTTCCCTTTATAAATCAGAGATTACCCACAAGTGTGCGTACGTGAATCAGCCTCTTATCCCGCCCTGTACACGCCCATTTTTGACCATAAATCAGTCCCTCCAGGTTTTGCGATGTGTCATTTCAGACCGACCTGCCAACCTGTAGACATTTTAACATCAACGTACGCTGTAACGTTTTTACTCTAAAGTCACTGAAATCTGCTATATCTACCTATATTAATAATACCGTCCAAAATGGCAGGCATTATGGCACTCTAGGATGGCTGCGATATAGAAGACCTATAGGATAAGATGCGTACCCCTAACCCACACAAGCGGCCGGAATGGGTTTCATCAGGAGGGGGGCTGGCGTCTCCCTTAGAGATAGGGTGAGAAGCTCAGTCAACCGGGACTGAGGTGGTTCGGGCCCATCTGGTAAGGATGCCCCCTGGGCAGCTGGGAGGATCAATATACTTAATGCCGCTGGCAAGCTTTTATACACCCCTAAAAAAGGGTGCCAAATAACCACGGCCTGCTGGGTTCAGCACGACAGCGACACGTAAGCAAATCCTTTTGGGACATTGTGAAATGATGAAATAATTTTTGTAAAGTTTCGAAGTTTCACATTCAAAGTGGATGACATATGCTAAAGTATCTTCTTCTTGACACAACTTCATTAAGTAAAGTTCTCTGCAAAGTTCTCTTTTGTCCGAGTTTAAAGTTGCCTGTCAAATTTGCACAGGACGTTGCCATTAGATGAATATATTGAGGAGCGACGCCATGCTAATTCCAAATTGACTGGCACGCGCATCCAATTTAAGACCAAATGTGACTCATCATCACACCCGAACATACTTCGACGTCAGTGCACATTTTATGATGCCCACGTAGGTTTTTTGTATGTTCCTTATTGCTCGGTTAATGTACACATATAAAGTATCTCACAAAAGTGAGTACACCCCTCACATTTTAGTAAATATTTCATTATATCTTTTAATGGGACAACACTGAAGAAATGACACTTTGCTACAATGTAAAGTATTAAGTGTACAGCTTGTATAACTGTGTCAATGTGCTGTCCCCTCAAAATAACTCAACACACAGACATTAATGTCTAAACCGCTGGCAACAAAAGTCAGTACACCCCTATGTTAAATTCCCATAGAAGCAGGCAGATCTTTATTTTTAAAGGCCAGTTATTTCATGGATCCAGGATACTATGCATCCTGATAAAGTTCCCTTGGCCTTTGGAATTAAAATAGCCCCCCCCCACATCATCACATACCCTTCACCATACCTAGAGATTGGCATGGTTTTATGTCAGTTAGCCTAATAGCTAGTTTGTTTTGCATTGAGAGAAGATTTTATGGAAAGTACCCCATGCCAATGTATGGTGAAGGGTATGTGATGATGTAGGCAGGGGAGGGGGGGCTATTTTAATTCCAAAGGCCAAGGGAACTTTATCAGGATGCATAGTATCCTGGATCCATGAAATAACTGGCCTTTAAAAATAAAGATCTGCCTGCTTCTATGGGAATTTAACATAGGGGTGTACTGACTTTAGTTGCCAGCGGTTTAGACATTAATGGCTGTGTGTTGAGTTATTTTGAGGGGACAGCACATTTACACTGTTATACAAGCTGTACACTTAATACTTTACATTGTAGCAAAGTGTCATTTCTTCAGTGTTAAAGAAATTATAAAATTATAAGAATTATAAAAGATATAATGAAATATTTACTAAAATGTGAGGGGTGTACTCACTTTTGTGAGATACTATACATGTAAGAGAAAAAAAAGAAGCCATTCATGCATAAGGTCTATTGTTTGCAATTGCCCTCCAGAATGACATACATTTTCTGATATTTACTTGTAGCCAGGACTTTAAAGGTCCAATGTGTAGAAATTTCTCCCATCTAGCGTTGAGATCATATATTGCAATCAACTCTCTCGCACTACGCAGTTCAAAGTAGGTATTACAGCTACGGTAGCCTTCACGCTTCAAAAAGCCGGTCTCTTGCTCTTTTCAATCTCCTTTTTCTTTTTCTGGGCAAAGAAGAAGACTCCTGTTCCTGACATTTGGATTTTGAATACGCGTGGTCCTCCATGTTTCCTTCTTCAAACTTGCCACCGAGGCCGGGAAGCGACGATACCCATTAGCAGCATTAGCAGCACCTGTGACTTTATCATGTGACAGAGAAAAGGCGAAAGGTGGAGCAGTATGTCCTGTATGTCCCTTACCGGCTAACGTAGTTCAAGATGGAGCATGGATATGGAGCGTCTAGCCCAGTTCATGCAAATGCAAATGTTGATGGTGGTGATAAATATTCATGAAAAAGGACAAGTTTGTGAACGGGCAACCCAGATTTTGAGAATAAACAACTAAACACGGTACACACTGGACCTTTAATAATAATAATAATAATAATAATAACAACAACTTTTATTTATATAGCGCCTTTCAAGAAACCCAAGGACACTTTACAGAATTACAGTGGCTAAGCTAAGGGAGGTTGTAGGCTGTGGTGAACAAGTAGAGTTTCAGGAGATTGATTTTTTTTTTTTTTAAATGTCCAGGGATGTAGCATTTCAGATAGCTGCAGGGAAGGTGTTCCAGAGGGATGGGGCTGCAACACTAAAGGCTCTGTCTCCGGAGGTACAGAGTCTGGTGTGGGGAATGGAGAGCAGGCCAGCTTCAGAATTGAGGTCCTGAGTCAAGTTTCCCAGTAGAACCCCAACCACCTATGGATGTTTGCAACTAACCACCAACCCAACTTATTTTGTTAATTTACCGGTAACTGTTCATACGATGTACATTTTATCTGCCTACGTTGTAGTTACACACATTTCAAAGTCTTCTCTACACTGCCAGGTATGTAATGATGGTAGTAAACAGTAACAATATCCCTTCAATGGATTATCTGGATATTTATTCATATCAGCGTTTTATTTAACAATGTGGTACTGGACATGGTGGCCATTTTGAACATTTAACCGTAACATGTGACGATGATGGCAGTTTTTAATCACATGGCAGATCTATTTAAGGTAACGATCACACTATTAAACTTGTAGTTAACGTTGTGAAATGGAACTAGTTAAGTTTAATACTAGTAGAGTTTTTCCTGATCCAAACCGAGGGCTGTAAGGACAGAGCAGAGGGTGTTGTATACTGTACAGAGTGTAAAGCCCCTGGAGGCAAATTTGTGATTTTGATATTGGACTATAGACCTATACATTAAATTGACTTGACCTAACTTAACAATCTTTGTTGAATCTTTATTTAATAGAATAGAGCAGTACAAATCAGTACTGATTAACAGATATAGTATGTGCATCAAATTGGTTTCACATTCACGCAGAGCTCTCCAATTGAGCTCTTCAATCTGTTACGTCTGAATGATAATCAGAACCCAAATGCAGACAGACGCAGAGCCAGGAGTGTGAATTAAACAGGGTCTGTCAGAGAGAGGCAGGTTAACAGGCTAGTGGCGGGGTCCAGTGGTGGTGTTTCCGGTTCGATGTATGGCAGGAGTCAGGTTCCAGAGGCAGCTGGAGGTCACAAGAAAAAGAATCAGAACAGGCAAACACACAAGTAGGCTAAATCAGCAGGCAAAAGTTTGTCAGAGTGAGACTAACTGTGGCAGTATCTATGATGTCTACGATCTGACGCAGGGTGAAGGAAGGACCGGGTATATGAAACAGAGGTTGATCGTGGCCGATGAGAGGCAGCTGGACACCTGACAGCCCCGCACACCTGGCTCCACCCCTGCAATTAGGATAGACAGAGAGAGGGAGAGGGGAGAGAACAGAGACGGGCCTAACACCATCTGACCTTATAGTTCTAATCAGATCAAGAAGATATATTCTTCATCTATAAATATTTATTGCTCTAAAAATGTACAGATGCTGTATAAACACACGTCACATGAAGAATCACACTGTTGCAGCATATCAAACACTGTTATCTCTGAATAATATCTGCTGCGTGACCTCCGTTACCTCAGCAGCAGCATCCTCCAGTCAGACTGGCGGCCATCGGGCAGCAAACACACAGCAGCCATTACATGGTGTGCTAAAGGGAGAAAATAGCTACTTCTTGTGACAGGGTTATTTCAGAAGATGGGGAAGTTACATTGGCAGAAAGACTTCCCCTCATTCCTTACAATCTCGTGGCAGAACGCTGATGATGCTGAGGCTCCCTGAGGGCCCGGCCTGACTTCCCAGCTGGGTGTCAAACACACCCTGGAGTCTGCCTTAGTGGACACCCATCTGCCCCTGCTGTCTGCCTGAGGAGGGATGGAGGAAGGGAGGGATGAAAAGATGGATGGCGCAGTGGGAAGGTCTTACATGGAGGTCATCCAAGACCTTAAAGTGGTAATCCTCCAGGACAAAATAGCCAGACTTACTGATGATCACTTTTTGACCTGATACTACATATTAGATCAGTTTCACTAAACTAACGTACGATCGCCCTGGTTAGGATTAAGGAAGATGGAGCCTTCAGGCCCTTGAACACCAAGTCCAAATTTTTCTTCATGTGAATTTTTATTCCGTCATCCGATAAAAATCATTACGCACAAAAACCTTTGACTCAAATGTGTTTTATTATTCTATTATTTGCAAAAACTCATAATATGAGTCGTCAAACTGTGATTTTCTGGGTTGCATTCTAATAAAAGTCAAAGCCTGCTAGCAACTAGGGCTGCACGATTTGGAGAAAAAGTCATTATGTGATTTACAATTCTGCAATTGCGATATAATTGTATCATGAGTCTACTTGCTTGATTATTAAGGAAAATGCACAAAATACTAAAATGTTGAAACATACAAAGTTAAATGAGCATAAGAAGAAACACATAAACAAAAAATGTGCAATACTTTTTTGAATAACTTAATATTTTACAAAATTAAATACAAAATATTTTCAAAATAGACATTTTTGCTTTGCTCAACAGTACAAATGAAATAAATAGAATAAATAAGAAAATACTAATTCTTATTAAAATAATACATTTTCTATGACCTTATAAACAATGACATTTAAGAGGGTGTAATATAATAACTAGTGAGTAAGTTATAAAATATATTTGTACCGCTTCTTCTTAAAGTCTGCATGCTCTGAACCCCTCACACTTCTGATACTCATATGCAGTACTGAACAGCTTGAGTTATACTGGCAACCGTACACCAAGCATGACTGGTCCATGGATGTATTATAAGAACTTGGTCATATCTTTTGTGGACGTTGTTACATTGGTAGCGTAAGTGAGTGATTGGTCGAGCAAGGAGGGAAGGAGACTGGTGAGCGGTGTCTGAGATTAGCGTAGCAGCTGTGTGAGTGAAAAACGAGAGGAAAAAGAGACAGCAAAGATATTGTAAAGTGAGTTAACAGGATACAATGGCGGACCCAAATGCACGACTCAGGAATCAAGGATAAAGGTAAGTGGTTTATTGCTCCAAGAACAATGCAGGCAACGGTACAAGTCCAACAGGCAGGTGACGTGGTCGATAACAGGCGATAATACAGGCAACAGTACAAGTCCAACAGGCAGGAAAACGTGGTCCATAATACAGGCAAAAGGTCTGGATACACTGGAAAACTAAACAAGGGAACACTGGAAAGTGAGTCACACATGGAGCTACAACAATCTGGCAGGGAACAAGTGAACACAGGTGAGTATATATACGCAGGGGAGGGGAAGACAACTAGACACAGGTGAATAACATTAGGGCGGAGACAGGTAATCAAAAACGGCAGGAAACAAACAAAGGCAGGAAGACAAGTGAAGTGAATGAAGACAAACAGTGGATTACAAAATAAAACAGGAAGTCCATGAAAACAAACAGAAAACACAATAAGAGCAGAGGCAGACGTGACAATAATATAAACAACAAGCTTCTTAAGACACGGTGGCTTCATCTGTTGTTAATGCTGTCGGTAAAGTGAAGAGTGTACAGGGTTTCCCCCAGAAAAGTTGTTTAGCCCAGTGGCAAGCGTCTTCGAGGTCGAGGGCCCGGCTGGGGCCAGTCACAGACTGATGGCAGCATTAATGTAGAGCCCAATACTTTCTGCATAACAGAATCATGGACGGAATCGTGAAATTATGAATTAAAATAAGCTATCAGACAGATTCCATGCATTATTCTACGTTAGGTCAGTGTATATGACTACTACTATGCTAAAATATGACAACATCTAAGTTTCCAACTGAGCCGTAAAAAAACTGTAGTTTTACAAAACTCAAAATACATCCAAAAAATAATTCCCAGTGGCTAAGGCCTGGTGCAGGGAAACGTAGGCCCAGTGGGCACCAGGCTTACAATACACTGGCAGAAACACTGGAGTAACTAACAACGTGGAGACTGCAGTGCACGCAAACAGCACAATTTTTGCGGTCATGTAACAGCGATTGCGATTAATTGTGCAGCCCTACTAGCAGCTGATTAAATTACGTAGGTACAATGGAGCTAAGGAATGAATGACATTAGCAAGAAGCTATGGTTTAGCTGCTTAGAGCAAAATCACTAGTGGGGTTTACATCAACATATTTTTATGCGCATTTTGAAGTATCGCATTAGAAAATGTTGATGGAAATGGCAAAATTTTTGCCTTTTTCAAAAAAAGAGTTAATGTGCAAAATGTGAAATGGAAATAGCTTTGCCGAATAAGTTGTGACGTAGCAAACATGTAACTCACATGACTATAGTCCTGGTATCCATCGGATGGGGGAAGGATCGGGATACGGGTCCCATCCAGTGCGCCGTACACTTGTGGCACAAGGTGCGCGGTGGATTTGCGGTGCCCTGTAGCCTGGGCCTCGGCCACGTCGGGTAAATTGACGAATTGGTTCAACAGCTTGAATCGTATGGCCCTGCACCCCGCACAGACACAGCGGTGAACGGTTGTCTCGCTGACACCAAATGTCTCTGCCACAACCCTGTGTTATGAACAGGTGGCCAACTTGTCCAGTGCTACCTCCCTCCATTCAGCCAAATAACTTAGCTTTGATGTATCAATCTACAACCATATGTAATGTCAACTTGTGACCAAACTACGCTTTGCGTAGTCTAGTTTATTCGCTCTAAACCAGTTGATGGAAAAGCTTATAATTCGCATTTTCTTTTCTTTTTCTTTTTTGCGACATTTTAAAAGTTCACTTAAAATTCCCTTATTCCCCCAATTAGATGGAAACATGACTACTGTCTAATCTTTTGTACATCCTGTTTTGCAATCAGTATCCCTGATTCCAAGCTGCAACATTTTTCTTTACATTCCACATCTCTGTAACTTTCACTTTTTTAGTCATAATGTGCTTCGTGCTGACAGACGTGAATCAGGGTAGATACTAAAATGTTGATGCCATCACCGCATGACAACACAGGCTTACTGCGCAAATCAACACTTCAGTTGCAGCTAGCTAGCTTTGAAGGGTTTGGATTAGGGTTAGGTTAAAAGACAGGGTTTGGGTTAGGGTTACAAGACTTGCTTACGTGAGTCACGTCTTCATGTATCATGAATTATAAAGTAGATTATTGTTGCATTTGGTCTCATAATTATTCTCTACAATGTTGCATTGTAGCAAGGAAACTACTGTTTAATCATATATCTCCTCAATCGAGATTTCATAAAATGCTTTAGTATAAGTCATCAAAGACTCCCTACTTTCTTTATGTATCCAGAGTTGAGCTGCTCCTACGTTTTTTTGATAACACTGTGTACAACCGTGTGCAACACGACTGTCCTCAAGGAGCGGCTGTTTTATGGTCCATTGCTTCTCTTCCCTCTGCTTCTTACGAACTAGTTTGTTTCAAGCATACCCCGGCCTTTACAGTCCTGGTTACAGAAAAACTGAAACAATAAAATAAAGCATGCTTACAAGTTGCCAGCAACTGGTCCTTATGCCAAAAACAATGATCCATAATGAAGTAAATAAATACTTTTACTAATACAGTGCAATCAGAGCAACTGCAGTATAACTTAATGTGCCAAACGTAGTTGGGATGCTGTATGTTTTGTGCCTAAATAACTACTAAATGTCACTAAGCATACAGGAAACAGCAGCAGCAGCAGCAATGAATATGACATTTTTCCCCAGTTTGATCCTCAGTTGCATTGTTCTCGTTTTTCTTTCCCACTAAGTACATTCATCGTTCATTTGTTCTGTCACAATATAAAGGCTTTGGCAGCTTTTTCACACTTCTCCTAGCAACCACAGCTTGTGCTATCAAAGAGGCCCATTGGAGAATTGATGGCACTCATATAATAGCTGGATATATAACAGGTTGTCAAGAAAGACAGATTTACCTGAGCAAGTTGAGAACCAAACCACCGGTTAGCGACACAGCGAGGAGGTGGAAGTGCAGTTGCTAAGTTGTTAAAGCTTTAGTGGAGGTTGCATGAACTTCAGAAGTTTGCTCTGACCTGGGGGTGAGTCGATAATGACTGGATTACCGTATTAGGATGAACATTTCTTTAAGACTTTCAGAGGTTTTTCATCATTTGGTTCCGTCTTGCCTTGAAGATAGATGCACTGCTGTGAGCCCTGCTGTTTCTCACCGGGCTGATTGTTTTGCATCAACACCCTGACCGCTCAGTGGGCCACTGGAATCCCAGAGGGATGTCTGAAGTCCCCCACACACTCACACACACACACACACACACACACACACACAAACACATACACACACACACTTGCTTACTTTCCACCATGCTGGTGAACAGAAAAGAATCGAAATGAGGAACAAATTAATGCATTTAAACGTGTCTGTGTTTGGGGCGACCTCTAGCTCACCCAGTAAGAGCATGCGCCACATGTAGGCTGAGTCCTTTGCAGCGGCCGGGGTTCGAATTTTGATCAGTGATGTAATGGTGGTAAACTCACCTAATCTCATATGATGTAAATGTTAATGATGCAAATTCAGTGTACATCGTGTTGAGCAGTACAGCACTGATCTGAGTTATATGAGAAATCTTTAAGGAAACAAAAGCTAAAATGAAAATATAATGACTGCTGCTGTTCTGTGGACAGTATCAATGTACAATCTAGTGCTGGGATATGACTAAAAATTTGTATCACGGTAGATTTTGGCGGTTTCATGGTATTTTCTTTCTTTTGCTTGACTGGGCCTTTATATTGGTTTATAATGCCTTTTTCATGTTTACTAAAAGCTTTGATTACTAAAGGGTTTGCTTGGTTCCACAACATTATACAATAAGGTTATATATATAGGAGAATGCATGAAACAGTTACAGACTCTAAACTATTTTTATTGTGCAAAGTGCAAAGTAGTAAAATGATCTTAAATTGAATAAATACACATATAATACCAATAACTTTAACATTGTTTCATTTTTAAAACATAACGTCTCAACACTACCTTGGCCACAGGTAAGTTAGGTTGTTGTAGAAAAGTGGGCGACTGAACGGAGCTCCGCTGTCAGCCTCCTTCGCTGTTTGAATAATGTTAGCAGGTTGATGGACGTATTTCAGCGAGTCAAGACACCTTAAATCCAGTGTTTGAGTCATAGCTCTTTCTTCAACGGACTCGAGGTGGATTGTTCTTGTTCATAACCATGCTTGAGGTGACAGGTCTTAACGTTAGAGTGACCTAGTAACGTTAACGTGGCGAGTAACGTTAGCATGACCGGCAACAACAGACAATTTTTTTTAAACCAAAAACTTAGGGGTCCTGTATTTCTTCATCAGCTATCTTTCTTCTCTGTTCTTGACCACGAGTGAGAAGTTATATGTTAATAGGGGTTTGCAATTCGTCGCAGTTATAGCACTCTCCGCGGCAAAAATTCACAATTCATAATTCGTCAAATTAATATAATAAATAAGTACATTTAATATAATAGTAATAAATATGGTATGAACCAGTATACCACCACCAACAGTTTCTGTTCTTTTGGATACATCACAAGTACCGGAGATACACAGGAAGTTGTTGGAAGCCATTTCAATTGCCTGATTTTCTGTTGTTTTCTGATGCCATTTATGCTTTTCATGTTCACTTTGGTCTACAGTGAAATAGCTCAACATCTATGGGATGGATTGCAATGGAATGTTGTACACATTCATGAGAAGCTGTATCCTGCTGACTTTGATAATCCCCTGACTTTTCCATTCTCTTGAATGAGAAAGTGTGTCCATTCTTTTGACTGGCACAGTATGTAGTTAAAAATACGGTAGCTCATTCTGTCAGATAGAGAATATCTATCAGAATGAACTACTTCCTCTATGAATGTAATTGAAAGTAAGGTAGCTCATTATGTCAGGTGGGAAATATCTATCAAAATTGACTACTTACTCTATAAATGTAATTAAAACTATGGTAGCTCATTCTGTCAGGATAGAATATCTATCAGAATGCCCTACTTCATCCATACATGTAACTGAAAGTAGGGTAGCTCATTCTGTCAGGTAGGGAATATCTATCAGCATGGACTACTTACCTGTAATAAAGTATAGTAGCTCATTCAATGTACTAAAAAGTAGGGTAGCTCAATCTCTCACGTTGGAAATTTCAGAATGCCTTACTTACGGACTAAGTAGCCCAAGTCCGTAGGGACTTGGGCTGGGAACCGGAGGGTCGCTGATTCAAGTCCCAGAACGTACTATCCTACAGAGTGTGGATTGGTAGCTGGAGAGATGCCAGTTCACCTTCTGGGCACTGCCAGGTGCTCTTGAGCAAGGCACCGTACCCCCCCAACCGCTCAGGGCGCTGGTCCAGGACTGGCAGCCCACTCACTCTGACATTTCTCCATTTGTGCATGAATAGGTCCTGAGCATGTGTGTGTGTGTATTTCTGTGTAGTGATTTCTAACAAACAGAGTGTAAATTGTAATTTACCCACTGGGGATCAATAAACAGTATAAATTATTATACATTATTATTATCCATGAGTGTAGTTAAAAGTAGGGTAGTTAATTTGCTCAGGTAGGTAAGATCTATCAGAATGGACTACTTCATCCATACATTTAATAAAAAGTAGTCCTACCTGTCAGGTACGGAATATCTATATGAATAGACTACTTACTCTATAAATGTAATTAAAAGTATGGTAGCTCATTCTGCCAGGTAGACAATATATATCAGAATTAACTACTTAATCTATGGATGTAGTTGTAAGTATGGTAGCTCATTATGTCAGGTAGGAAATATCCTTCTGAATGGATTCTGTCTGGTGGGAAGTATCAATCAGAATGGAATACTTCCTCTATATAGTTTAAAGTAGGGTAGATCATTCTGTCAGTAAAAAAAAATCTATCAGAATGGAATACTTCCTCTATAAATGTAGTTAAAAGTATGGTACCTCATTCTGTCAGGTAGGGAATATTCGTCAGAAAGCCCTACTTCATCCATAAATGTAGTTAAAAGTAGCGTGGCTCATTATGTCAGGTAGAAAATATCTATCAGAATGGACTACTTCCTCTATACATGTAGTTAAGGAGGGTAGCTCATTGCCACGTAGAACATATCTATCAGAATGCCTTACTTCATCCATAAATGTAGTTAAAGGTATTTTAGCTCATTCTGTCAGGTAGGAAATATCAGAATGGACTACTTACTCTATACATGTTGTGCCGTCTTCGGTATTGCTCTATACACTGACAGACAGCTAAACTCTCTCCTTACATCAAGAAGTCGTTCCCACGTCCAACGTCCACAGGTTTAATGACGTTACAAGGAAAGTGTGAAACTGTAACATACAAAAACAGACTAATCAATTCTATGGTAGCTTTTAACATACAATATAGCCTACGGAATGTTCAGAATGTAATTTCATCAATTCAAATATTTCCTTTTTACCGTTACACGATATAATTCATGACTATTAAACTGATAGGAATTGTGATAGTGATTATGCTGTACAAAGACATTTTTACATTCATTCATACGAGTGTAGCCTGTCCTGTGACTTATAGCTACCTTGCAACCATGTAACGTTAGTCATAGCACTAACGTTAGCGATTTTGGACATTTCTAATATAAACTTAACACAAAACAACACTAACATCAAACTAATGATCTATGAACCTATGTGATCATTTAAAACAGTGAATGAATACATACCAACGATGCTACTCTAGGCATAAATGTAGGCAAATGTAGCTGTAGTTGGCTTGCTTACAACCATAAATCACTGAACCGTTTGTTTGTAGCGTTCGTTTACTTCCTAACTACGGCTCACGCGACATAGCGGCTACCAGCTGACAGTCTTAAAGTGACAGCAACGTAAATACAGAACTCATTAAGACTTGAGGCAAATAAACTTCTTACTTTTAACAGCTTATTTATAACAAAACACATGTATTTAAAAGTAGGGCAGCTCATTTTCTCAGGTAGGTAGTGTATATCAGAATGGACTACTTCCTCTATAAATGTAATAGAAAGTATGGTAGCTCATTTTGATATTCCAAACTGATCAATTTAGACTAATTATCAAAACCTGTAGATGATGAGATGTGGTGAATCTGTTCAGATTTGTCAAGCAGTTGTTTAGATTCTGACAGAGTAGCATGTTAAAATGCTCTACGCGCGATCTGTTGCTGATGTTAAAATACAACAGACTGTAGATGAGCTGTAATCTGAACGGATTTAATCTCTCTGACTTCTAAACGTCACCATCAGACACACAACATGCATTCTGTTAATAGAAGAAGCCTTCAAATCAGACACAAATATAAATGAAAGTAACTTCAATTCAAAAACTGTCACAGTAGAAATGTTTGAGTTTATTTATTTTATGATACAACTGTGTGTTCTGAAGATTGCAAATGCAATGTAAAGATGTCAGGCAGTATTGTGCTAAGTAGTCTGACATTTCTTTCAGTGTGATAATATTGTGGATGGTTTACAGCAGGTATGGGATTGGGGAACGCAGCAGGCTATCTTTTGACAGAGATATTGACTTTGTTTTCTTGTTTGATGCAGAATTTGTTGCATCTGTAGTTGCGTACAATGTAGGGGAACCTCTGACTCTTGTATTAGTTTTCTGATGTGTATCGGTTCATCTTTACTCCCCTATTATTACAAATATGGATGATGGCCAAAATTGTGAAAGGTTGCAATAGACCAAACTTGTCCTTTAAATATATATAGTGCATGGTTACCTAATTATCTTGTAATTTGTATGTCCTCTTCGTCTCCAAAGCTGAATGCCGCTGTTTCCTTTCTCAGCGGTGACATAAAGCACATCACTCATCATGCCATAATGAGAAATACAGAGAGAGTTTTGTGGAGCTGACAGGCTTATTTAGCTTTGTATCAACTCATTTGGCAATAATTCTACTGTAGATTAATATATCCGGAGGGTTATTTGCACCAGTCTAATGTGCATTTTTTCTCTGTGCTTTTGGACGTTGGATTCAAGTCCAACCCTCCACATTAACTTGTTGAAGTGAACTTATGTAATCTGATAGACCTCATTGGCAGAGATGTATAGTAACAAAGTAGAACTACTTCTTTACTGTACTTAAGTACTAAAAGGCCGTGTCTGTACTCGAGTATTATTTTTTTCTTCTACTTCCACTTTTACTTCAGTACATATTTTCGATGAGTTTAATACTTTTACTCCAATACATTTTTTATGTGCTGCATTGTTACTCATCACCAGGTTTGAAGAAGCTGGCTCATCATTGAGCGAATCAAGCGCTCAAGCTGTCTTATAAGAAGACCGTGCATGCTCCAGTTCTGCCTTTCACTCTGCTGCCTGCCTGCGTTGAGAACACTTGATCTTTGTTAGTTTGTTTCGAGATGGAAGAACCAGAAACACCAGCTTCAACACCTTCAACTTGGAGTGATCATGGCGGTGAGGGTGAGGAAGGAGACCACCCCTGGCCCTACTTAGAGTCCATGTTTTCATTTGTCGGGGTGAAAGACAATTCATATAGAATGAAGTGCTTACTCTGCCTCCCGAAAGATTGCGAAATAATGGCCTTCAAAAATTCACCGTCGATTTTGAAGAAACATATCAAGGTAAGTTACAAATATAATACACAAATTGCACACCAGCTCGAGCTATCAGTAAGCGCCAGCTAACTAGCTACATGCGGTTCATGACAGCTGCTACAGCCAAAGGAACTGTGAGTGTCCTTTAGGCTAAACATTTGAAATAATATAAACAATATGATATTCAAACTTTTGACTGCTTTCTTTAATAACTAAGATAACACAATACTTTTACTTTCAGTACTTGAGTAGGACATTTTAAAATAAACTACTTGCAATACTTAAGTACACAAAATTTTGAATACTTTAGTACTTCCACTTAAGTGTGATGCTTAAAGAACACTTCAAGTTCTACTCAGGTGACTTTTTGGATAGAGCACTTGTACTTTTACTCAAGTCTGGATCTCTAGTACTTTATACATGTCTGCTCATTGGTCTGGGTGAGTGGCACCCTGCCCATCTCCATCCAGGCCCAGCCATGCTAACATGTCATTTGGATGCCCCTACCTGCCCTCTTAGCGCCCTGCAGCGTCTGGCAATCCTGCAAACCCAAAGCCATTGTCTCGTTAGCATGCCGGTGGCCGCTCCATCGCGCCGTCGAGCAAGGTCACCGGAGACTGAACGTGGTTGGAGTGCACCGGAGTGAGTGTGTGCAGGCAGGGCGGCGTGTGGAGGAATGAGAGGGGGGGGGAGTCAGTTTGTGCTATTAGCATTCCCCGACTCCCCGCGCATTGCTAAATTTTTCAGTAACCTCCAGCTGCTTGATGTTGGAGCAAATCACCAGAGAGGCTTACTGCGCGCCTATCTGCCTTACCACCCCTCTCTCCCCCTAAACCACCCATCACCCGCCCCCCCTCCTCCTCACTCCCATCTTCTCCCCCTCCGGAGAGCCAGCTCATCCAGGCCTCTTCACTTATTCATGTGTTTATTTATTATTTCATCGTCTGCGTCTGAGACAGAGAGAGGAGGCATCTAGTTGTGAGAACATTAATTCATTAAAACCCTCTCCCTCTCTCCTCTTCTATCCATATATATCTTTATCTCTCCATCTCTGTGAGAGAGGACTCTTTCTCTCCCGCAAAAAACACAGTCCAATTGCCATTCCTCTGTTGCCCTCCTGTCTCTTTTACTCCATCTTCATAATAGTCTTGCTCTTTCCCATTAGCATTTGCCATTAACCTATTCCTTGCACCACTTTCGTTAACTTTTTTCTGTTTCCCACCTGCCTATTTATACGTTTAAAGACAGTAGCTGGGCTATGTTCAAAGGATGCAGGGAAGGGAAAAGAAGAACTGTCCAGTGATCAAAGCTGATATCTTGGAGAGAAAAAAATTGCGGTATCTGGGTAGATTCACTGATCAATAAGAGCTGTGGAACCATGAAGAAACTCTTCCCCCCCCCCTACCCTCCCTCCCTTCCCTCTGGAAGTCTATCTTCTTCTCTGCCATATCTTTACTTTGGCCCCATAGAAAAGAGGTTTTACAGCTCTAAAGGCTGGGTCATTCAAGTTCAGCCCAGACCTGAATAGTGTTCACGCATTCCTACGTCTAAAGCAGATGCGTGAAATAAGATCCAACTGTCAACAGACATACAGACCAAAGCGAGACAAATGCCAAATCGACGTATGACGTTGTGTATGTATTGCATCTTGATTTGAAAGAGTTTCTCTCGCCACGGCTGTGTGAACGGTAAAGAAAGTGTTGCTTTGTGACAAAGACGAGAGCAGACACTTCTGCCAGCCTCCTTCACATTTTGTATTCTTTTGTCTGTCTCGGGTTAATGGACCCAGTGAAGGAGAAATAAGTAAGGACGTCACATATCTGAGACCATAACCTCTTGTATTTTCTGCTGAGACGTTTTTTTCACTCCAGGTGTAGCACTATTCCATCACACTATGTCTCCTCTCTATCATGTTAACATCAGTGGTCCGACTAGATTGCCGATGTGTGTATATGTGCGTCCTCAGGGTCCGGTGGAGGGGCCCTGGGGCTGCTCTGAGGGTTATGTATGGGAGCGGGGCTCCAAGGTGTTGGCAGGCCTGTCTGGGTTATTAATGACAGCGATAGACCAGACCTCAGACACTCCATCACCTTGCGCCTTACACACCACCAGCTCATCTACCACGCTGACACCTGGCAGCCTCACCCTGCCGCACCCCGCCACCAGGAGCAATGCTTTCTGGGGCCCCAGACAACATTTTGGCTCGGCTGTCAGCCGCATCTCAGCCTGAAATTGCTCTCAAGTCAGTTCATATTCATGGCATCAGGGTAGATGCAATAGCAAAGCTTTAATTAATTAAGGGTGACAATCAGTCTTTTGGGATTAAAACAGTCAATGTCTAATCTTTACCTACGCCAGGGAGGTCATGTTTTCGTATTCTGTCTCTCAGCAGGATTACAAAACAATACCGATTTTATGAAAATTGGTGGAAGTGTTTAGCATTGGCCAAGGAAGAACCTGTTACATTTTGGAGAGGATCGAATCACGGGGCGGATACAAAGATGAATTAGACTTTTGTTAACATTGCGAGATAGGGCATTTGTGATGCATTCATGTGGTGTAGAAATAATCTAAAAAAAATAGTTTTCCTGATCATATTTCATGGCTCCCCTGATCCGCTTCCCTTGCTTGTCGATGTCCTGCAAATGCTGGACATCACTGTGTTGTTTAAACACTCTGAGCAATCAAATACAACACATCTTCTTTGTAGCGTTTCCACATTACGACTTAAAGCTCATGAACACACCGAAGTTGGAAGAACAGCCTGAATGCACCATTGGCCTTGGCAGAGGTAGTTCTAGTTTTTTTATGCAAAACATACGGATGAATTGTATTCTTATTGAGGTGTTCATACCTCTGAAACAGTATTCAGACCCTCATCAGACATTAAAGCTGAAATAATCAATACTTTGCTCATATACTCAATACTACTAATGTGAAAGGTGTCACTAGTGATAAACCCACGGAGAACTACCACCAAACTACCACTTTGTAGTTTCCCTCAGCTCTACTGAGCTTTTTAGCCTCTTTTAGCTTATTTTGGATTTCCAAACTGCATACTATACTCTCATTAACCTCATTTCCAGCTGCAAAAGTCAGCCATTTTCAGCAGAAAAGCTCTGATAAACCCACTGTACACCACCAAGCACCAAACAGCAGACAGACAGCGTTAGCGACTAGCTAGTGGTCATACTGTTTAGCATTTAGAAGTTAAAGAGCCAGATATTTCCCTCAGAAGTTGGTGGTGACCAAAACAGAGGTAGAAGGAGAGTGAATATTGGACTTACTGTACATCCATTAGGCTTGGCAGAAACACACCTCCAAATAAATGCTAATGGTAATGTTGCCCCGTGTTTGTTGGATGTGTGTTTTGCATGTTAGCTGCAATGACTTTATCATGCTTATACAGATACAGATAGTTTTTATTGTCATTCATACATGTTGAAAACATATAAAACAATGTAATATAATAATGTTTTTACAGCTTGTTGTGCTGTGCCCAATTGGGACACAAGTAACTTAACACATTTTTCCAGACCACATTCTAAATGAATCACTACCTCCTTTTGTTCCCTTCAAAAATGAGTTGTGTCTCTCTCTTCTCACCAGTTCTTTGTTAAGTAAAATCAAAGCAGCAGAGTTCCTTCCATCCACACAGAGTCATATTCACTGCCATTTCTCATATATGAGAGACAACTAAACACCTGGAGGGATCAGGTTAGGATTTACTTTGGGGATATTTCAATTGATATTTAGAAGGGATCAAAAATAAATTTGTTACACTGCTTGCTACTGAGAGAATAATAGCATTACCATAAAGCATTACTAATTTTCTAGGGCATTATGATGATCCTTGGTCTGTAATTATTAGTTGCAAGGTCACAGTCAAGTGAAAGACACAGTGTCTTATCAACAAAATAAGCTTAATGGGAGCAGTGGTATTAGAGAAGAAACTCCATTGACCACTTTAATAAAATGGTACATACAAAGCAATGCTTTAGATTACAGCCTGCAAATGACTGTCTAATTATTTAAGGTACACAGGGTATTAGTACAATACTTATAGGCTACCTATATGCGAGTACAAGGCAAGAAGGCGAAAGGACAGTGAAAAAAGAGGGTAATAACTTTTTGTTTAAGAGAGACTTACTCGTTAAGATTGTTTTTTATATCACGGAGTACATATTTAATAATTACAGGGTACGGTATGATTACTGTCAAGGCAACATGGCAGGAACATTGAAGGAACAGTATTGATATTACAATCAAATGATTCATATTATCTTATTTTAAATGACATATTTACAAAAATACTTTGGGAAATTGCAGTGTAATCAGTACTTATGTAGTTACACACTGTCAAATAGAGTGGTCCATTGTCCACCCTTTTCTTTTACTAGGGCTGCCCGCTTTAAAGTCAAAGATTCAAATCATTCAGTCGACAGAGATTCTTTAAGTTGAGTCATTTTGTGTATTTATTTATTTTTTGTCAGTCAGTGTGCAGTGAAATCCAGGGGGCATTTGGTCTCCTCGCTTTCTCACTGCTCTCCAGTACAGGAAGCTGTGGACCGGAACCAGAGTTAGTGAGACGGAGGCAGCTGATTGGAGGAAGAGAGGCTTTACCCGGTCAAGCTCCGAGATAAGGTTATCTTCTGCCTTCTGCTTAGAGGTGGGGAATTTACAGCAACGTAACACAATGTACTGTATATTCTCCGGCTTTTGTTTGACTAGTGCAGTGCCCGTTTGGAGCGTGTGCCGGTTTGGAACGGGACCGATTGCTTGGTTCCCAGTATCAAATGTTGAGTGGCATACCTGTTTGAAGATTTCTCGAGAACAACTCATGCGATAACCGTAAGAGTACCGCATTTCTACCTTACCGGACAAAGCGCTTTACAATTTGCCTCTCATTAGCCCATTCATAGCCACTGATGGTGGGAATGCCAGGCCCTCTCCCACTACATGACGCGGCTGTATGCGTGCTGTTTGTCCTCAGTCAGAAACAGTGGTGCAAGAAGTATTCGGATCCTTTACTGCAGTAAAAGAACTAATACCACACTGTGAAAACACTCTGTTACAAGTAAAAGTCCTGCATTGAAAATGTGACTTAAGTAAAAATCTGTAAGTATTATCAGGAAAATGTATTTAAAGAATGAAAAGTACTCAATGCAGAAAAATCTTCATGTTTTTAGAAACTGGAAACGATCCAAACAGTTGTGTGTTTAATGGTCTAATCATTTCAGCTGGACTTTTATATTGTTGGGTAGTTTAATTTATAATAAAACATCAGATTTTATAGACTACATGTGTTTTGTGTGCAGAAGTCTTAATTTGTAAAGTAACTAGTAACTAAAGCTGTAACAGATGAATGTAGTGGAGTAAAAAGTACAGATGTAAAGATGTAGCGGAGTAGAAGTAGAAAGTGGCATGAAAAGAAAAGACTCAAGTTAAGTACAAGTACCTCAACATTTGGACTTAAGTACAGTACTGGAGTAAACGTACTTTATTACTTTCCACCACTTGTCAGAAGTGACAAGAGAGAAAGACCCCGTGCTCGCCGGACAATATTGGCGTCTCTCTTCTACAGAAAGCTGCTAGATTTGTCTCTTGTCGCTTTTTGGAACCTGGCTCTCCTTTGGTAGCAGAGCCGGTGAAGCGCAACCAATGAGCCGTCTAGGGATGTAGCAAGTCCCCGTCCCCGCTGCCGTACCGAGCCGGAGGGCTAACTTGGCTTGTTTACTATATTACATGAACTTCCCTGTCAACCTGAACGTCCTGCCGAACCCCGTTCAGAAATCTGGCAGTTCAATAAAACGGTTGATACTCTATGAAAATACTATAAAAATAAAAGAAGGGAACGAATAGTCAAATATTCATATTGAACAGCCAAATCTGATTTGATTGACAACATTCTAAGTCGTGTACAGCCCTAGTAGTTACAGAGTATGCAGGCTGTGGAATGAAATGCTCCCTTCTTCACCCCCTTTGAACTGTAACTAGAATGCAGTTACAGACTATGAAGCTGTTAAATAACACACACCATTTTGTCCTGTAAGAACATTACAGTGTAATTAGAGAATGTAGACTATAAAATAAAATGGTCCCTGAGTCACCATTTCCAACTGTAAAGTATATTAAAGTGTATTATAAAGGTTTAGTTCAAGTGCCACACGTAATGTGGCTCCTTTTCATGATATGACTGTTGGGAAAGAACATTGCTTGCTGGTACCCTGCTTGCACCTTGTAATGATTCAATACGAACTGAGTTATTTAAAAAAAAGTACTTACAGTGTAATTAAGTCCCTAAATGCAAATGTGTTCCCCCTTTTCTCTCCTGTACTTCTTTACTTGTACTTTAAAAGTATTTCCTTGGTACCAAGTTTGTACACAGTATTTCCTGTAACTTGCAGGCTGTAATCTAAAGCCTTAGCCAATGATTTGTGTATACTTCTCCTTCTCAGCTCCCTTCACGTACTCCCGTGCCAGTGCAGCTGCCAGTCAAGCCAGCAGAGGACGGAGGGCAGAAATGAACGGGAACGAGAGGAGGAATGGGGTGAGATTGGCAGGCGACTGGAAGGCCACAAAAGGTGAAGAAATATGAGTAAAAGAGCTGACAGAGAGGTGTGTGTGTGTGTGTGTGTGTGTGTGTGTGTGTGTGTGTGTGTGTGTGTGTGTGTGTGTGTGAGGTGGGAAAAGAAAAAAGTGGGAGACAGATGAGAGACGAATGAAAGAGAGAATGGAAACAGAATAAAAATAGAGGCTGAGAGGAATCCTCATTTTTCATTTTCAGCCTCGAGATCAGACAATCAGACCTGATGGCTTTGGGAGGCTCAGTCAGCTTAGGGCTTGGAAAATGATGGGAGGATGATGAGGAGGGTTAGAGAATTTCAGCGAGGAATAGAAGGAGGAGGAGGTAGGAAAGAGAAATGCTATTGGAGTAAATAACAGCAACACAAAGGGACAAAGGGACTCCGAGATGGAGATTGCAGAAGAGCTGAACCACTGGCAGAGGAAGTGGGGTGGGTTTTTTTCGGCTGAGGGCGATGTGGGGGTTAGGAGTGGATCGGGCGTTGTTTAGTGTCACCAAACAGCCCCCGAGCGCCGACCCCTCCCAGGGCGCAAACAGCCGAGTCGAAGGTGAAGGGCAGCGGGGACGGATGGACAGATGGCTGGATGGAAACGATGGAATTTTCTTCTTTTAAAAAAGCCGTCTGCGGCGGGTTTATGTGTCCTTCACCCCCGATCCTGCAGGAATAGCATTAAAACACACACCTCCCCTCCCCTTCTTCTCCCCCGTTTTTCCTCTCCCTCTTCATCTCTCCTTCTCTCCACCCCCTCTCTCATTAAAACTGTGCGCCTCGGCTTCTAATTAAATCCCACTTGAAAGTCTTAAAAGTCAGACTCAGATTGATTCAATTTGCATTTCTGAACAGGGAACATTGCCGAAAAGGATTAATAAATTGGTTGAAAATGCCTCTTTCTGCAGTGTGCTGTTGTTGCTTGTAAGACAACACCTATCCAATACCTCTTTTTCTCACATTCTTTTGACTCTTTTCAACACTTCACACTCGCACACACACACACACACACACACACACACAGCCCTAAAAGCAGTGAACCTAGTTGCCCATTCATCCACTTGTCCTGAAACACACGCACACACACACACACACACACACACACACACACACACACACACACACACACTTCTCCGTGATTTCTCCTTTTAGCCGTCAATTGAATTCACATGTTCGGCAAACTTGTGCGGTGAACAAACACAGCCACATCTTGCATCTGCACATACACACTTGCTTGTGCATGCTCATGCAGGCAGAGGCCTACACATAAACACACACACACACACACACACACACACACACAAACACACACACACGCGCGCCACATTCACAGACGTTAACACTGTTGGCAGACCTCCAAGCTGAATGTGATGGAAGCATACAGGGGAGGATAGTGTGTGTGTGTGTGTGTGTGTGTGTGTGTGTGTGTGTGTAAAGCAAACGAGAGAGAGAGAGAGGGAGAGAGAGAGAGGAGGGGGTGGGAGGCAATTGCTCAAACGAGGCACGCTGGGGGATTAAAAAAAGCAATAGGAAGAATGGCATGAAGAACCTCAGCGATGTTGACGTGCCGTTGATGACTCACTTGGGTGATAATATGTGAGGTGCGCCGCTGTCGGAGGAAGACTGGCCATAGGTCAATGACTCTCCTCTCCCCCCGGGGCTAACTCTCCAAAACCCGAGTCCCAAGACCTCCCAGACAGTTGCTCCTAACATTCCCTGTGAAGTGACTATTTCTGTCTGCACACACACAGCTTTGTGTGTCGGGAACAGATGTAGCGGCAAAACGATTCATCGATTAGTCGATCGACAGGAATATTAACCCTGGATTTCGAAAACACTGTGATGGCCATTGTTCACTCTTCATCTGACAGTATACACTTAGCGATTAACAAACTGTTCCCAAAACCTCTCCCCTAAACAAATATTAGGTCGTAATACAACCTGGTCCCAACAGAAATGTGTGAAATGATTATGTGGTGGTGGCACGTAATGAGTTAAAATGACGTGCCGGCACCACAGAAACAATGCCAGTGAAAAGTCGATTAGGATCCTTTGTTGTGGTGGAGAAACAAATTCCCTGGTTTAACACAGCCCAGTCTCAAAGTCTGTGTAGGGGGGAGGTCGATGGATGGGTCAAACACAGGACTTTCACCCAGGAGACCCTAGTTCGTGTCCCCCAGTTCGTGTCCCCCAGTTCGTGTCCGCGAGTTCGTGTCCGGTGGGAAACCAAAAGTCAACGTAACATAGGCTATTTAACTTACTACAAGCATACTTATTGTAACCCAAATCAGGATATTTTCCTAAACTTAAGTAGTTTTGTTGCCTAAAAATTATTTATTGGTGCCGGCATGTCATTTAAAACATTACATGCCATTACCACATAATGACATGTAGCCTATGCAGGGTTTCCCCCAGAAAAGTCAAAATCACGAGATTCTGAATAAGAAAAAGCTATAGGACAGATTCCATAGGGCTCTACATTGAGTCAGTGCTAAAAGCTAACTGGAATTTAAAAAATATGACGATGTCTAAGTGTATAACTGAGCCGCCCTACTGTAACTGTAGTTTAAAAAAAACGTCTTAAAAAATACATGAATAATTCCCAGTGGCTTAGGCCTGGTGGGGGGCAACTTAGACCCGTCCGGGGTCTAAAAAGACGTCGCAACAACGAAAGCAAAGCCTTCTGTCCACCAGGAATCCCTAACCCAATCAGAGACGAGGCAGAGCAGCTGGAGGAAATCAGGGGGAAAACCAGAAAACGTTTTTATATTTAAAATATGATCCAGTTTCACGAGTTGAAAGCACCACAACCTCTTAAAGCGGCATTATGTAACTATTTTACCTAAAAATGCTTTACGGAAACAAGTCACTGATATGCTCGATAGTGCAAAAACAATCTCCAGTGTGGGAAGGAGTCTGCGTAGCATCAAAATGATTTTGATGCTGTTATTTTAGGTAAAATAGTTATGTAAGGCCGCTTTAAGAGGTTGTGGTGATTTCACATATTTCTGCCTATATAGCAAACATGGCTAAGAATGCCAAGTCTTTCAAGCCTTGGATGTCTCCAGATGCTGAAGCTGTGTGTGTGTGTGTGTGTGTGTGTGTGTGTGTGTGTGTGTGTGTGTGTAGGACTTCAGTGAGATTGGACACAAGAGCAAAAGTGTAAATAATGGATTAAACAGCGTTTTTATGTGCTCTATGAGCACATATGAGCTCAAAACATAGCATGATTGGCTAACTAGCAAATTTTATATGTTAGTACCGAGCGTTACTTTTGTTATATGATTTGGGCAAGTTTTCACCCAAGCCACCCCAGCTAACATTACTGAAGATAGTGATATGTTTCCTTAGCCTTTCTCTTGTAATGTTTGAAGGAAAAATGCTAAGCAAGCGGATAATTGATTAATATAGAAAATAATCAAGGGATAGATCAATAATCAAAAATAGACCTTAGTTGCAGCTATGTGCAAAAACAAATGACACACTAGGCAGGGCCGTAAAGCTGCCATGGAGGACACAGAGGTCCTTTTTTTCTTAGTGTTGTGTCTGGGACTTTTTAGTTTACATTCTCCAATACATGGTGAGTTTTAAAGGCTGATCTGAGATTCGTTATTCGTTATTCGTTAAATTTCAATCATTGCAGACAAATATATAATATTTCCCCACACAGAAACATATCCTGGTATTGTGAAGGTTTTGAAACAGTATCTATGGAAACCAAATGTACAGACAATATATTTGAAGAGTCAACTGAATGAATACATGAAGATGAAAAAGAAGAAAATAATCAGAAAATGCCACAGAGTTTTTTGGTGGCAACTCCCTCCCCTGATTTGGATTTATGAAATTCAAGCTGCAGCTCCAACAACAATAGGTATGGCTTGACTAGTAGAAGCCAGTGAGTCTCAAAGACAAACCTCTTCC
Organism: Perca flavescens; assembly: GCF_004354835.1. Classification (NCBI taxonomy): domain Eukaryota; kingdom Metazoa; phylum Chordata; class Actinopteri; order Perciformes; family Percidae; genus Perca; species Perca flavescens. Next base: position 32,565,527 of record NC_041344.1, read on the forward strand.
AGAGGAGGCTCCAATGATAAAATAGACCAATTTACCCAGTATTTCCTTCATTAGAAATCATCCCAATTAGAGAATGAAATATGGTGTAATCCGAGCTCTTACTCTCACCCTGTACACAGGTCCACCTATAAATCCCGTCCTCACATCTGGAAGATTTGGCTTGAAATCCCATTTTACGCAAATACACAAAAAAAGACATGAAAGAATTTAGTGTGATTCATTCCTGCCCTGCAGCGGCTTTCTGCTACAGTGTTTCATCTCCTTTCTTTCCATTTCAAAAATCCAGTTTCATGTTTATACTACAATTACTGCGGGTTTTACTGTAACACATTTCCCCCCATTGTGTTTCAGTCGCATGGAAACTATTGCCTAGACATTGCTCCATGCTCCACAGAGCCTTTGTTTCGGGCACCATCAGATTGTCACTGCTTTTTTACACCCGGCATCATGTTATCATCTCAGCGGTGGCTCCTCTGAGGCTGAAGCAGAGTACGGCCTCTCCTCTCTGAGGTCACTGGATGTGTTTGCATGGGTTGACCTCAGATTCAGGACATGGACACAACCAGGGCTAACATTGCTCTCAGCTTGGAGCAACACTGACCTCAAGTGGTTGTTTAACAGCAGCTCATGCAGTAGACTGGAGCTCTGCTTCATCATATATTTTTTACATGATATTATGCTCTGATTATAGTAATTATCATGCACTTACCACATGCTCATACTGCTTTTGTGATGCTTTGCATTGTTGAATGAGCAGTACTGCAGGGGGAGTGTTCCAGCTGCATAGCAAACGGTTTGTGTTTGTGTTCTGCTTGACTTCCTCAGTCAGTGACAATGTGCTCGCGTGCATTCCACTATTTAGTCAGTAAATAGCTTGGAAAAAATAGATGAACTTTAATAATTGAGGCTGAACTCCATTTGTGTGCAAATAAGACTTTGGGTGAGCCTGCCACAAAATGAGATGAGGGCCCCTAACGACCCCTTCTATTTTCACTATTAGTCATATGTTGCCTTAAAGGTCCAGTGTGTAAAGTTTTTAGTTGTTCATTCTCAAAATCAGTGTTGCCTGTTCACAAACTTCTCCTATTTCATGAATATTTACCACCACCATCAATTCCAAGTATTCCTTTTGGCTTGAAATTTTACATTTGCATTCTCATGAACTGGAGTAGACGCTCCATATTCATGCACCATCTTGAAATACGTTAGCCGGTAAGAGACATACAGGACATACTGCTCCGCCTTTCGCGTTTTCTCTGTCACATGATAAACTCACAGCTGCTGCTAATGCTGCTAACGGGTATCGTAGCTTCCCGGCCCCAGCAAGTTTGAAGAAGGAAACATGGAGGACCACACATATTCAAAATCAAAAACATGAGTCTTGTTCTTCTTCGCCCTGAAAAAGAAAAAGGAGATTGAAAAAAGAGGCCGGCTTCTTGAAGCGTGAAGGCTACCGTAGCTCTAATACCTACTTTGATCTGTGTGGCACGAGAGAGTTGATTGCGATATATGATCTCTAGATGGGAGAAATTCCCACACATTGGACCTTTAAGCCTCAGGCTGCTTTCACACCTACCTCATTTGGTCATTTTAAAACGAACCCTTGAGCGTTTCGTGGGATAGCTGGTTCGGGCCGGTGTGAAGGCTCATCCCAACTCTGGTGCAGATCAAACAAACAAACTCTGGTCCACTTGAAAACAGGGGTCTCGGTTTGCTTCTAGTGGTGGCCTAAAGGTTAGAGATGTGAGCTTGTGACCAGGAGGTTGTCGGTTCAATCCCCAGACCGACAGGATAAAATCTGGGTGGGGAAAGTGAAAGAACAGCGCTTGACCCTCCCTCACCGCTGAGGTGCCCTTGAGCAAGGCACTTAACCCCAACCACTCCAGTAGAGCTGCTCAGTGGCCAGCAGATCAGACTGTGGTTGTACTGGGCAGCTTCCAAGTTTGAATGTGGAACTGTGTGAATGTGATCAGGGCGTCTCTGCAAAAGAGAGGCTGCCTCTCAGTGAACCTTCCCTGAATAAATAAAGGTTAAAAAAAAAAAGTGAACTAGAGTTCGGTTCACTTCAAGTGAGAACGCGATCCGACCCCAAATACAGGAAGTGAACCAAAAACAGAGCATTTACTAGCCTTCAATTTTAAACCTTGCACACAATTTATGGACTTATATATGATTTAAGGGATGATAACTTTCAGATCCATAAGCTGTTCTGAGCACACATCGCTGGTCATCTGTGTCACATCATCATCATCTCTCTCTCTCTCCTTCACTCGCTGTCTGTCAGCTGCTCACATTGTTCGCCTCCTTCTAAAATATTAGAAAGACGTTTTTCTGAGACCAGAAGTGTCGGCGAGTTTCAGATATTCAGTCCAATCAACAAGCGACGTCTCAATCGCATGACTGAGATTGAAACTTTAAAGTGTTAAATTTGTTGTGGGGGATTCTTTGTATATGTAATAAATGCATAACATGCCATAATAATAATAATAATAATAATAATAATAATAATAAAACATATTTTCTAGGAGACAGGATTGGCAGGAGCCACTGCAACGAAAAAGAATTGCGAAATTAATTTATGTATTTTAAGTATTTGTTTTTTCTGATCGATATATAAAACCCAAAGGTAAAGTATTCAAATGTTAACCCTTCCCATAAGGAAATATTTCATGTTTTATATACTGTATGATATGGGCCATTCATGAACATATATAGTAGTCCTTTAAAAAGGCTGTGTCAAAGTCATAGAAATGTCTATTATCCTACATAGTTGCATGACTTATGTAGGTATAAAACTCCAATCCAAATGGACTACAAAATCATGTTTAAAAACAATTCTCATAAAACTAGGAAAGGTCCTGAAGTATGGAGCTTAAAACCAGTGGGTTATGTGGGAGTTAAGGTCCATGTCATTTCACTTGATCTTGTGTTTTAATAATGTATGTTCCAACACAATTTAGTTATTTATTAAATTCAGAGGTGGGTAGTAACAAGTTACATTTACTCCGTTACATTTACTTGAGTAAGTTTTTGAAAACATTATACTTCTAGGAGTAGTTTTAAATCACTATACTTTTTACTTTTACTTGAGTAGATTTGTGAAGAAGAAACTGTACTCTTACTCCGCTACATTAGGCTACAATGAGCTCGTTACTTTTCTTTTTACCTCTTTGGTATTCTACGCATTATTGTTTGTATCCCCCCCCCCTGCGTACGCCTCATTTTAATGTTTTATTTTGACAGAGAGAGAGACTTCTGCTAAAGGCTCTACCACGTGACTGTGTTTCACCAATCACACGGAGTTGTTCAGTCTCGTCACGTGACCATGCTCAAACTCAGGGGCGGGACGGGTTACTTTACAGTCATAGCAAAACTAAAATGTCAGAATCAACCGTCGGCAATGCAGACCCAGACGAGGAGGAACACGCCAGAGGCCAGATCAACATGTCCTGGATTTATTTCAGTTACCCGGCTTCACCTAACCTAACCACTGGGGTCCCGCATAACCTGTGTCACGACGCTGGTTAACAACTAGTTCAGTCAACCATCAGGGTTTCCCAATCCAGCGGGGCGTGTTCACATAAAAGAGGTGATGTTTGCACAACATGACCAATAGCCACATATTTTACATAACAAGAGCAAACTATAATTCTACATAAATATGAAGAACACAGACACGGTTTTACAGGCAAAACGCAATACAGTCGCTGCTTCCTAAAACTGGAGGGAAAGCTGGCAACAAAAAATAGCCGACGCTGTAGATGCATAAATCACAACTCTTATCAATATCACTTCCCTATCAGTCAGGCACAAAACCATTACACTTTTGCTTTCCATAAACTGTCGCTGCTTTAGCCTATGATATCAGTTGCAACCCTGGCAGTGGGAAGCGATCGTGAGAGCAAATAAAAAATATAAAAAACATAATTCAAACCGCTGTGCGCATTGGCGACACACGGCTCAAGAAGCCGAGAAATAGCCAATTTGTAATTCCCTCCCTTTCAAATCTATATATTTCATAAATATACCCATCAGTGAATGTTAACGGGGTTGTCGGTCTCTAAATGTTTTAACTTTTATGAGCGCACCCCCCCCCTCTCTCTCTGGGCACCGAGCTCCGCCTGATCTTCTATAACAATGGTGACGCCGTTATCAGCCAAGTATTGATTGGTCAGTAGGCGGTGCTTTAACACTGAGTATTGATTGGTCAGTAGGCGGTGCGTTAACACTGAGTATTGATTGGTCAGTAGGCGGTGCTTTAACACTGAGTATTGATTGGTCAGTAGGCGGTGCTTTAACACCGGTTGATCTCTGATCTCCAACTTAACCTGCTCCCGACCAGGTTAGGTGTTCAGCATAAGTTACCACGGCGATTGAACCCGGTATCGAGTGATCCACCTTCGTGATACAGAAAACCCTGGTGAACCTGAAGTTACCTCGGTAACCCCAAATCTTGCTTCGTAGTATAGGCCTCTGGCCTCATAATGAAAGCATGTTCACCTAAACAGCAGCTCCAGTACCTTGGTCTAGTTCTGCCTGCAGAGCCTGGTAAAAAAGTATAAAGGTTTGGAAATTTGTATTACTTGTGCTTATTTATTTTTTATGTATTATTATTTTATTGATTTTATTATTTAAGAACTTGAATTTACCTGTATTATTTTAATTTAAGCTATTTTGTAATTAATTCATTAATTTTAATTTATTTTATTGATTGGATGAACTATATTTTGCCTAAAGATGATTATTTTGTATTTTTGTCCGTCTGATTGAATGCTTGTGTTACTCAGTACTTGAGTAGCTTTTTCACCAAGTACTTTTTTACTCTTACTCAAGTAATTATTTGGATGACTACTTTTTATTTTTACTTGAGTCATATTATTCTGAAGTAACAGTACTTTTACTTGAGTACAATTTTTGGCTACCCACCTCTGATTAAAATATCACAAACCAACTAGGCTTCGGGCCCCGACAGGGTCTGGAGCCTGTTGCTGGGGCCTGTAGTCTCCCCCATCCCATCCCCCCTCACTGCCAAAGGTCCATATTAAGTTGCTTATTTTTTATTTTTTGATAGCTAGTTTTTTGTTTTTGTATGTGTATGTGTGTGTGTGTGTGTGTGTAGTACATGATCTTGATAAGCAATTTGGCAATTTTGTAGTAAATATTTCCGGTGCATCAAAAACTTTGCTTGTTAAGACAAATTGCTGTATGAAACATCACCAAAATAAAGTATTTTATCCTCATAATTAAAAACAAAATGAGGAAAAAAACTGCAAAAGGGTCCACCTTTTGGATACGGGCCTGTAGCCTTGATTGGTTCATTAGGTACAGACTGTTGTAGAGTGTCAAGTGTCTAAACCAAGGTTGATTCATTACATCGGATATTGTTTCTTTTTAAAAAAAAGAGACAATCACAAAGTACAGTTTGGGCATTCTAATGCATATATAAGGAGTATTCCATTCCGTCATGCATCATAATTTGGAATGATGTCATAGTGTTCTTGGATTGGAAGAACACTTGAGGTTCTGCCACAGTTCAGACTGACACTAACAGGTTGACTTTGACCAGCGCAGCAGGAAAGGTAAGACGCTCGCTTCACTGCTGTATGTTTGCACACACTCGTAAGCTTTGTCATCATCAGCGTAGTGGAGACACTGCTCTCTTGCCGTGCCACCTGGCTTTGATTGATCATTGTTTTGATCAGCCTTGACTTTATGATTTATCAAGCCTCCCCGTGTTCATTTATCTATTTAGCACACACTGACGCCCTCTTATTATCATCTCGCACTGTGTATCTTGTGCTGAATCACACACAATAAGCTTCCAGACATCTTACTGTATAGTATGTATAGAAACTCGCATGTTGACCTGGAAAATTCATAGTTTTCTAAATTGTTGTTTTTGCAGCATTGTCTAACAGCATTTGTAATTCACAGCAAATTGCACCACTGGCCCAAAGGTCGAAAGCCTTGGAAAAGGACAATGAAGGGAAAAATCTCAGGTAAAAGGTGTGATGTATCATCCCAAAATCAGGCATCTTCATTACCAATTCCACAATCATACCCATCTAACAACCCCACCGGCGCTGGCGCATCAATCGCCAGCCAGGCTAAGAAACGTAAACAGAATCGAGCCAACCATTTCCGGAGACTTAGGAACGCAGACAAACACAGATGGGCTGTAGGGGGCTCCAAATGGGTCCATAAGCAGAGTAGCTCGGGGCATTCAGCCGCCCGCCCTCAGCCACAGAGCCCCACAGTCCAGGACCACACTGCTGAAGGCCTGGACACACCAGCACAGGTAAGATCAAAAGTTATGACGGGGCCATTGTCAATGATGATAGCTATGAATACTGACTGACTGATGTACTGGCAATATCACAGATATATCAATATTAGCTTATATGTTAAGCAAAAACCTCTTTATGACTTTTGTTTTTCTCTGTTTATATTTTCACATTACTTGGTTTAATTTTCCTTTTTTTTATACAATGACATTTATTGTTACACTTCGAAATTACAAATTAATTAAAAAAAATATTTTAATTTGTTTGAATTAAGTTAAATTGATTTGCGTTCATTTAGTTAATTAAGTTAAACTATGTTCAGTTAATTAAGTTACATTAATATAAGTTACTTACTTAAATACAGGTTTTTGCACACACAAAATGTATTAACACACACACACACACACACACACACACACACACACACACACACACACACACACACACACACAGGCACACAGGCACACACACACTACACTGCCATTTCTTGATTATGTACAGTACTAGTCAGTCTTAAAGGATTCTTCTAAAAAAATATTTTGTATTTAATAAAAAAATTTTACTGTTTAATTTTTTTATTGTTTATATATAATTATAAAAGAATATGAATATTATCCAAATGTAATTCTCTAGTATTGATATTGATAGTGCCGGTCAGTCTCTGGCACTGACAGTGGTGGTTATAGAAAGAGATCTACAGTGAATGATTACTATGATAGTAATGATTACACTCTGAGGGGATATTAAGCCTATCTTTTGTAACTTGAGCAACTACAGTATATGTCACTTCTGTGACCTAATGCCACTGACCCAGGTTGCTCTGTTCCCTCTGTGTGACGCAGCATATTCCCAGGGTCAGTGAACGGGACATCAGCAGCTGCCAGTGGCTCCGAAACGGAGCTCACATTGGCAATGAGACTCGCAACATCGAGTTCAAACTAGGCACAGGTAAGGGTCACAACATGATTTACAGCTACACTTGACAATCTTTTTTTCTGCCAATAGATCACCCTAAATTCCTACACACTGATCCTTTGGAGTTTGTGGCCTGAAAAAAGGTTTAGGGGAAACACAAGACTTTCACCCAGTAAATGGGCGTTTGTGTCCCGGGAGCCATACTTAAGGGGACCGGTGTTTTAACCCAAAACATTTTCTATTCTTAACTAGTCGTTTTTGTGCCTAGACTTAACTGTCACCTTTTGCCAGCTAAACTCAACTGCAACAACCTCTGAAATGAGTGGCACCTCCTGGTTCCTCACAGTAACGTTTTCTCTGCTAAATTGAACTGTAAAGGTGAACATCTTAACTGTCATGTGACCGGTCGTCACATGACTGGCTGGTGGTTGCCTAATTTCGCCAGATATCATACGAACCCCTTCATGACAATTTCACTACTAAAGTTCACTACTTGTCACTCCGCTTCAGCCAAATGGCCCAAAAAATCCGTTTCTGCTGGATTAAGATCATGGTCTTGGTTTAATACTGTAAAAGGGACTGAAGCACAAAACACAATGTGTTTCTATATTAATATTTAACCAAAACCCAACATTACCCCAAACCAAAATGCTTTTGTTGCTTGAACTTCACTCAGCAAAGAAAGCTTGTGAAAAAACGTTTCCCAGATCATAATCCAGTCAGCAAATACATTCAAAACATATTTGGCAATACACAACATTGGTATATGAATGTGATTTGTAAGAGAGAGTTACAAATCAACATTCAACATGTATTATTTGTTCATTAGCTTTCTGTAAATATGTATTCACTGCTGTATTTTTTAGTTGAGATGCATTTTCTAGTCCTGTTGTGTTGTCAACATGGCTGAATCGCTCTCCATCAGTGTTTCTGATTTCTTCAACTTCTTCCAGGAAATTATATGGAGAAGAATTTCAGCAAACAGGTTTTGAGGTACGGCTGTGCCTTCATGAACAGTGGGGGAGGGAGTCTGTTGGTCGGGGTGCAGGACAACGGAGTGGTCTGCGGTGTGTCCTTCAACCATAAGAAGGAGGACCGGACCCGCCTGCAGGTGGACGAAGCGGTCAAGCGTTTCAACCCTCCGCTTTTTCCCCACAACTACAGCCTGCGCTTCCTGCCTGTGATAACGCCTGGCGGGCGAGAACATCACCTCAAGGTGCTGTGCCTCACCTTCCAAGCGCCTCCGGCCTTCGCCGAGCCAACCCTCTATCAGGTTGCCGAGGGCCAGGTGTACATGAGGCGGGAGGGGAGTGTGCAGGGGCCCTTGGGTGTCTCCGTCATCCTGGAGTGGTCCAGACAGGTGAGAAAATCCATCATCATTCCAATTCTATTATTATTATATATACTGGTATATAAAAAAATAAATAGGACAAGCTTAGACTTAAGAGGGGAGAGAGCAGAGGAATGACATGCAGCAAAGGGCCTCTGTATATGGGCAAAATATTTGTGCTGTTGAGCGATTAAAATATTTAATCACGATTAATCGCATTAATGTCATAGTTAACTCGCAATTAGTTGCACATTTTTATCTATTCTAAATGTCCCTTGATTTCTTTTTGTCCCATTATTTTTCCTCATTTTAATGCTCTTATCAACATGGAAAAGTGGATTGGCTTGCTTTGTGCTTTTGTCGCCTGGCTTTGATGGGGGGGCGGGGGGGAGAATTGGCATCAGCTGTGTGCTCGGCCATCAGCTGTGTGCTCGGCCATCAGCTGTGTGCTCGGCCATCAAGTGGTATTTCAGACTGGACGTGCTGCGATGATAGCTCAGTTCACAACGACATAACACACACATCACTTTGGTCTTGTCACTGGAACCATTTGGCAACTTTTTAAAAGTAAAATTTCCATTCAGAATCTTATTGGTGTCCATTTTGGCGTCTCGCGCTCGCCATCCACTCAAAACGTAACGTTAGCCTGCTACTCTTTGGCCGGCTCGCGAGCCCAAACAAGTGTGTGCGGCGTGCCTGTTGTTTAGTTTCTGGTCTAGCTAGATCCGGTGTGGTGTTGTAGTTTTTCTAACATTACTAGTTGTTGCAACAGCATGTGAAAAAAACTACAAAGTTTGCTAGGCCAAAAAGAACGTTAATCTCATGATAAAAAAATGTACGCCGTTAAAATGGATTTGCGTTAACGCCGTTAATAATGCGTTTAACTGACAGCACTACAAAAAAGACATTCTTTTTAGAAAACAATTATAAATGTCTCATGATATATTGTCTCTAGAAGTGAATTATTCAACTTTTGTTTTTGTTAAAGAAGGAAAAGAAAATCGCAATACTCCAATACTATCAAACCGCAATAAATGAAAATCGAAATACAAATCCACTCGGCACCCATGTATCATGAAAGCGTATGGTCCCAGCTCTAATACTGTGCATGTTCCAGATGTGGGCGGGTAAGGTGAAGCAGCTGGAGCAGCATGTATGCGAAGCGACGTCTGAGAAGTGGTTCTTAGCCGGGCAGCTCCAAACTTTACGCCTGGCTATCGGTCCGCTGCAGCAGATCGCAGCATCACTACCGCGGAGCGCTTCAGCCAGGCGGCAGCGACGGCACAGAAGGAGCAGTCTGAGGCGGAGCCGGAGATCAAACCTCAGCAGCCAGCGCTCCTCTACCTCTAGTGAGAACTCCAGATGCCAGGCCAGCTCACAGCTGGATCTGGCTCTGGTGTCCACTCCGCCTCCAGAACCGAGCCACATTTGAGCTCATCTGGCTGGGAGGTTTAGCTGAGATGCAGCCCGTAGAAAAATAAACTCCAAGAAGCAAACAAAAGCACAGTCACAGTCTAAGAGTAGAGATGTTCCGATACCGATACCAGTATTGGTATCGGCTCCGATACTGCCTTAAACGCTGGTATTGGTATCGGGAAGTACTGGAGTTTATGCACCGATCTGATACCACGTAATAAAGCCCTAAAGAAAATCTACGTTAAAGTAGTTTATTTAGGTTCTTTTTCCGTTATAACTGACTGTCAAACTGGAAAATAAAAGAAAGTTCTGTGTTTGTTCATGTTTCACAAAGAGTTTAACCTGAGCCAGACCGACAGCAAAGATAGAAATAATATCACATCCATACAGGGATAGTAGTATACAGCTGTTAAAACATAATAAAATATATGACCCACTGGTATCGGATCGGTACTCGTTATCGGCCGATACGCAAGTTCAGGTATCGGAATCGGTATCGGGAAGCAAAAAATGGTATCGGGCCATCTGTATCTAAGAGTTGTTACTCTTCTAACATTGTTTGATCATTTTTTGAAAGTCTTCCATGTCTGAAAATATACATGAACATGAATCCAACATTTTATAAGCAAAGATGAATCGGCCTAGTCTTGAAAACAAAAAAATATTAAATTACACAACATTTATAATGTAAGGTAGCCACTATGGTCATCCAGGGATACAGGTAAGCTGAAGGATTTACTGTGCCACATGCATGTTTAACATCAAAACATGATTTATAAATAATACATGAATATTTTTACATCCATTTTTAACCATCTGGCCCAGTTTAGTATTAAACTCAATTTCATAAAATATGTAGTAGGGGGTCTCTGCTCTGTCTCTCTTTCAGCTAGGGGACCTTGGTCTAAAAATGTTGAATACATCCATATATCTTGATATTTGATTTTCTCCATATCGCTCCGATCTAAGTGGAATGCTACTTTAAAGTGCATTATTGCAGACAGTAAACTCAAACCAAGTTACTTTATTCCTCTAAAAAAACAAATCTCTTAAACCAGGGGTCTTCAACATTTTTTTAACTGAGAGTGAGACAGATCAGGGGCCCCCTACTACATATAACATATAAAATGAAGTAGCATATTAAACTGGGCCTACAATAACATGTAGAGTAGCCTAAAGCCTTCATACATACCTTGTTTTGCATAAAATACTAAGTTATTAAAATAGCCTAATAATAGTTGGCATGCTTTTATAAGTCATATTTTAATGTTAAACATACACAGTGAATCCTTAGGATTAATGTATCTGTGGATGGCTACCTTATAGTGACTATACCTTATCTACAGGCCAGTAAGCAGTGGGGATTTATATTTATTAATAATATGTTGGATTCATGTGAAGACTTATTTAAACAATGTGGGTCTGAATGCAATGTGTGACAGCGTCCAGCAGGGGGCAACAGAGTATCAGCACATTTATTTATTTTGTATCTCTGCACTTGTGCCTCCTGGACAGTGGAAGCAGGGCCCACTCACTGGTGATTAAGGTCCTGGTGATGAGTCACGGAGGAGGGGGTGGGAGGGGGGATGGGTGAGTGGGTGGGATTGGACATAAATGGAGAGGAAGAAGGAGAAAAGAGAGGGAGGGGAGGAGGGAGGTGTGGGGTTGGGGAGCGGGGGGGCTGCTTGCATTACCTCCAGGTGTCCTCTCCCGTTGCCAGGAGGTTGACAGATTTCTACTGTACGACCGTGAATGTGCGTGCTGTGTGTTGTGCTGCCAGGGTCTCTGCCTGGCCATCTATCTGCAGCGCACAGCCATTCACAACATGCACGAGTACTCTGCATTCCGGGCAAGGGGGGGCGGGGGCAATTCAGCAAAGTCCCTGCATTAAATAGTATTTGCCAACAACATCTTCCAGATACTCTTAAATAAATGGATTTAATATATGGTGGGGGATTAGAGGAATTATGATAAGAAAGAGTGACACTTTAGGCAAACAGTAGGCATTTAATTAACGGAGAGGAGGAAGAGTTATGACCCAAAAAAGTCATAAAAAATGGATACCAGAAGCGCTCCTGCCACTTTTTTCTTTCAGAGTAGGCATTTTTATATTTGACGATGTGACTTGCAATTTGAGTTTTGAGACCTGTTTGATCTTTGGTCTCAGTTTTGAAGGTAAAAACCCTCCACGTCAGATTATTACAGTTTGCAGGGATTGTTTAGCGTACATTTTACACTCGAAACTCAACTTTAGAGACGGAGTTTCACTTTTTCAGTCCATCCAGCACAGTTCATAGCCTGCTTCCCCTTTCTGATTTGAATTTTTATGTCACATATCCGGTTCTTTTCGTCTTTCGGCTCTGTGACAAACATCTGTGGAGTTTTATTTTTTTTTTTTCACTTCTTATCTCACATGTTTCATTTGTGCGGTTGACATAGCTCAAGCAGAACCATGCACACTTCAGCAGCAGCAGCAGCAGCAGCTGTGAGTTAGTGTCGATCAGCCAGCTAAGCTGCGCGGGGGTGGCTGACTAAGTCTTCTCACCATGCAGAAACTTTGCTTCCCTCCTCCCAGCCTGCCCAAACACAGAGCGTCACGTTGTGTTTTTTTGTTCTTGTGGCCGGCTGTCGTCACAGCGGAGGAATCAAAAATGCACAAATACAATCTATACATCCACAGGAGGAATCTGAACGGAGCTGTTACAGGGTTCGGGGGTGGAATGTAACTACGTACATTTACTCAAGTACTGTACTTAAGTGCAAATGTTGAGGTACTTGTACTTTACTTGAGTCTTTTCTTTTCATGCCACTTTCTACTTCTACTCCGCTACATCTCAGAGAGAAATATTGGACTTTTTACTCCACTACATTCATCTGTTAGAGCTTTAGTTACTAGTTACTTTACAAATGAAGATGTTTGCACACAGAACACATGTATTTTATAAAATCTGATGTTTTATTCTAAAGTAAACTAGCCGACAATATAACGACCTATAAGTCCAGCTGAGATGATTAGACTATTAAACACCCAACTGGTTGGATCCTTTACACTTTCTACAATGTGCATTGATTACTCTTACTTCTAATACTTTAAGTAGTAATACTTTAGGTATTAATTATGGAGTTAGAATTATGCCAAAACCTCACACACACACAAAACGTGTTTTACTCACGCCCAACGATTCACAAACAAACTCAGTGTGGTTTGCAAATACAAAACATCATTCACAAACTAATGCATTTTGTTCTGCAAATAAGAACCCTAAAATACAGTATGTTTTAGATATACAAAGAAACGTATTTCTTCAATGACAAAAAATATCCTGCAAGTACAAACTAAAATCTTTCAAGTACAAAAAAAAAATCCTTCAAGTACAAAAAAAATCCTCCTTCCGCCTTGCTGATCCACACACAAATGCCCTCAGATCCACACACAAATGCAGGTAAATTTACTAACAAATGTCCTGTAATTTGCACTCCACAACAGCAGGTGGCGCTGTTAAGTCAATTTAAGCCTACCAGGACCATAGATACACGCAGGTTTTTTTAAACGTTATTACGGTTCATAACTTACTGGAACAAAGCTGAGCAACGTGTTGTTGCTGATGACTAAACCACTGATTATATATATGTATATTGTAGCAATACTGGCGTTAAAGACCCGCTGATCGTTGTTTGATTCTCTGAAATGAATGCCGGCATTGCATTGTGGGAAATCGGCTTTGCATGCGCCCAACTCTGATCATATCTGTAACTGGGTAACTGAAGAAATCCAGCATGTTGATCTTGCTTCGTAGTAGCCTACAGGCTGCCGGTCTCACAGAATTCTGTGAAATGAACACGGCCCCTTAACTCTAAATCTGTGGCAGTTTCACAGATTCGCCGGTACCCTAGGACGGGCCCACGGATGCGATGTATGTAGGTCAATGACATCATCATCCGTGGTCTACGCACAGATTCCCTGATCACAGCACGTTTATTTCTGTACAGAGAAGCTGTATACAGCTTTGCTATTATTGGTATTTTTAGCCCAATAACCGCTTTTTTAATCAACATTTATTCACCAGATCTTATCATGGTTTAATTGTATTTCTTTTAATGTTATTATTTCGGTCTATTTCGGCCAGGGAAGCTGGATTGCTTTGTTGTTTTGATATTTTTTAAACTATAATACTACATCTAGCAACATATATGTAGATATTATCATAGTATGCCTTTCTTTATTTTAATAATATTATTTTGGTCTTATTACTGGTGAAATATTACAGTATGCTGTAAGACAGAACAGATATGATCAAAGTTGGGCGCATGCAAAGCCGATTTCCCACAATGCAATGCCGGCATTCATTTCAGAGAATCAGACAACGATCAGCGGGTCTTTAACGCCAGCATCGCTACAATATACATATATATAATCAGTGGTTTAGTCATCAGCAACAACACGTTGCTCAGCTTTGTTCCAGTAAGTTATGAACCGTAATAACGTTTAAAAAAATCTGCGTGTATCTATGGTCCTGGTAGGCTTAAATTGACTTATCAGCGCCACCTGCTTTTGTGGAGTGCAAATTACAGGACATTTGTTAGTAAATTTACCTGCATTTGTGTGTGGATCAGCAAGGCGGAAAATTAATGCCAAAAGTCACGTCACAGTTTTTTGTACTTGTAGAATTTGTTTTGTACTTGTAGGATTTTTTTTTTGTACTTGAAGGATTTTTTTTTTTCGTACTTGTAGAATTTGTTTTGTACTTGAAGGATTTTATTTTGTACTTGAAAGATTTTAGTTTGTACTTGCAGGATATTTTTTGTCATTGAAGAAATACGTTTCTTTGTATGTGTAAAACATACTGTATTTGTTTGATTGGTAGGTTTCTTATTTGCAAAAATGCATTAGTTTGTGAATGATGTTTTGTATTTGCAAACCACACTGAGTTTGTTTGTGAATCGTTGGGCGTGAGTAAAACACGTTTTGTGTGTGTGTGAGGTTTTGACATGATTCTAACTCCATAATTAATTCTCCTGATGACACTTAACTTAAGTAACATTTTCAATGCAGGACTTTAACCTTGTAACAGAGTATGTTTACAGTCTGGTATTAGTAATTTTTCCACCACTGACAGAGTTGGAGAGATGACTGCCTTTTGTGTTATCTCCCAGTAACTGTATGTAAAAGACTTCCCAGGATTATGTACATGGAATCTTGCTCAAGGGTACTTAGGCAGTACAAGATTAACCGAGCAATTTTTCTCATGAATTCATGATTACACAACCTCCTAAACTGCAAACGCAAACTTTGCTAATGTCAGCCTGATGAGACAACAGTGACAGTGTGTGTGTGTGTGTGTGTGTGTACATGTGTCTGAGTCATGCAGGGGAATATCTCCAAATATTTTAAGTTTGGACACTCCTTCCAAGTCCTATCCAGTTTTATGTGTGTCACATAACCTGACATGACTTTTTTTTTTTAAGTATAAACTTTTTGTATATAATTTCTCGAAACCTACAGGTTTGTTCCTGTGCACCAGCGGCATGAACTTACAGTATATATGCCTGAGTCAACGTGTGTATCACGCCTCAAAGAAATAGCTGAGAAACCCCCGTCTACTGTTTTTTACGCTCATATGGGTCTTGCAGCTGTCGAACGCGTCTTTTCAACAAAAGCATTTCAGTTTCGGAAGCTTCTGTTGCGGAAGCCTTTTTTTCTCTGCTAATATTTACACAGCTTCCAGCTTACATAGCTTTTTAAGGGTTGGAGACGTTCTCTTGTGGCAACAGTGAGTCAGCCGAGCAAACCTGTCATATATTTACTAGGTGATGTGTTCAATAAAACTCCAGGTAGACTATGACCTGCAGCTGATGATCCCCAGCAGGCTAACAGCCACCAGTGTAAACAAACACCAAGGACATCTACAGGGAAGCATTAGTTAGTTCCCTTAAAAAGCTGTTCTCATGTAACACTACCACATAATACAGAACACAGCACAACAGTCTGTAGGACTCTGGTTTTTAGTTGTTGTTTGATTAACAATTTTTATTTTTATTTTTTAACAACATACAACTCGCAAATTAAATTAAAAACAATTGAAAGGAAATCATTTCGGACATTCTTTTATTGAACAAATTGAACATTGAATTCAATATGAAACGCTCCGCTATAAAAAAAAAGAATGACAGTTACAATTCAAAGTGCAGTTTTCTGTGCAGTTTTTCTTTCTTGTGTGTTTGAGTGTTTTTCGCGATATGTCACAGCCTTTCGGGATGTGTTTATTGCGCCAAATTTTGCAGCATTATTGTACATTATATTCAAGTGAAAGGGGGATCAAGTCTGCAGTATTGTGCAAATGATTCACTACGTCGGTTGTCCTCCAGTTTACCTGGCCAAAAGACGACGTGAGTTATGGCTCAGGCAATGAAGCAAAATGAATCTAAGAGGATAATAACAGCTTCAGATAGGGCAGCTGTTTGAGCAGTGGCTGGCAGAGTAAGGCCATGCTTGTTAGGGAGGCTCAGGAGGAAGATGGCTGTGGCTGCTGTGCTCCAATCAAATCAAAATGACAGAGTGACCTTGGAGAGGCAAAGAGAGGATATATTTTTAGCCAGACGTTCTCACAGGGATGCTCTTTTTCCTGTCTTCTGTTTTTTTTTGCCCCAACACTGGCTGCCTGGCTTCTTCAGAGACGCCTGTTTACAGAACAGAGCTCATGAGACAATCAGGCCTCTCAGCTGAGGGAGTGGAGATGGGGGATTGACTGCTTCCCATCACTTGCTTCTTTGACGAGTCTCTTTTTAAAGCTGTGTCAATAAAAGGCCTTTCTTTGCACACTGGGGGGCTGGGGAGAGAGAGCCTGACTCAACTACTGAAATCAGGTCTCCAAGGTGTTTGGGGAGCTGTTGTTGGATGAAACTTTCAGTTCTTTTTCGTTTGATTGTTGCTCGATGTTTCGCAAGTATGAAAGACTAGCAGCTCTAGTACGAATAACATTAGTCATAAAGGTTGCTGGGGAAAGACAGTGGTAGGTGTGGCTGGCAGCCAGCCCCCAGCCCAAACAGCCTCCTCATTCATGTTTTGTTGTTGAAATCGGTCCCAATAAAACAATCTGTAGGTTGACAATCGGTTGACAATCCATCCATCCATCCATCCATTTTCAGCTGCTTATTCTGGTCCCAGCAAGTCCTCCAAACCGACGATATAGGTTGTTTATTCCTACCCTCTAATACGACCCACAGGAGCGTTTCATAAATTAATCATAAATTACCTTGAGAACCAGAGAACGTAAAAGTCACGGTTTTAGACACATGGTTAACACGGTGAAACGTAAGGTTTAGACACAAAAACAACTTAGTTAAGAAAAAGATTTTGGTTTGGCTTAAAATCATTGGTTAAGTCACTCAACTTTGTGTTACGCATGTGCCGCAGAACGTGACATAGTTCCATTTGTTCCTTGAAGTGAAAAAAAAAAACTTGCTGTTACACAGAACCCGGTCTCCTGGGTGAAAGCTTGTTTGAACCCATCGACCACCCTTACCTGCCCCCTTATGCTGATATTTCATCAGCCGTGCTTGAAGCGGCTCTCCGCTCTGCTAAAGATACGCGCCAGGTCTACTTTCCTGCGAGCCGCTCAGACAGCAGGGCAGGAAGTGGAACAGCGACAGCATCCAGTCAGTTTACCAAAACACACCCCCCAATATGGTATATGTCTCCTCTACAACACCACGGACAACAAGAGATTCATCTTGGAGGTGGAAAAAATAATACAACATCTCAGATCCTTTTATAAGGACAACACCAGAAAAGAAAAGACATGGAGTTTAACTGCAGGAGTGCTTGAAGTGGAAGGTAGATACTAGCTTAATAAACACGTGATTGTTCTGTAAAGTACTTGTAGAGACCATATAATCTGCGAGTCTGGCAGCAAGACGCTCCGCTTCTGAGACGCTCCCGGTGTGGTACGGCGTGTGGCGGAGGACGGAACAAAACCAGAACACATCCGGAACACAGCAGAGTGGAAAATGCCTGTAAAAGATAAGCTCCATCCACTACCACCAGTCAGCCAAAGCAAAGGGAAGAAATCAGGAGTGATTTGATAGCATTATGTGCTCACCACTTGATGAAGCATTAAACAGTATCATTACTTTTATTTCCATTGCGTATGCCAAAACAAATGGAAGACTTTTGCCGTACTGTATGCCATGTTTCATCATCTCTTCAACACACTTTGACCAGCAGCTGACATCCTGAATGTTCCATGTTTGGTTAGAGCCTATACTGAGATGAGACTGGGAGGAAGTGGTAGATATATTTATCTATAGAAAGGCAAAAGATAAAATACCAAAACCGAAAACACCCAGATTGTCAGCCAACTACAGATTGTTTGATTTGGACCGAAATTTGGTATTTAAATCTTTCTAAGTCTTTTTGTTCTGTCAACATTGCCTGAATGCAGTATTAGTAGATCATATTAGCTTGTTGGCTAACAAAAGCTAGTGTCACAAATATCAGCACATGTTAAGCTGCTTAAACATTGGTCTTGTTTTTGTAACTTTGTCCATCATTGCTATTGCTACTGTTTTACTCACCAATTTTACTGCACAGATGTGGGGGCATTTTGACACCATCAGCCACAGCTTTATGTCAATGCAGGAGAAGCACAGGTGTAATTAGTAACATAATTAATGGCTGCATTCTATTTAGGTGAGTCAGTTCCACTGACCTGGTACTGGTCATGCTGGCTCATTGATTTTGGCTTTGTCAGCCTTTTGTTTTTAATTGGTGTTCTGGGACACCGGGAGTAAAGTCAATTTGTGTGATCTGCCCTTTGACCCTCAATTCTGATCAGAAAAAACTTCCCAAAAGAAACTAAAACAGGGGAAAAATGTACAAATCTTTGGCCAGAAACACACCGCACGCTGATACGCCGCAAATAGCCGCAAAGCACCGTGAAGCGGAGCTATTTTAATTTCGGCGCCCATGTTATTCAATCTGTCCGGCCACACCGGCTGCGATCAGGCGCGGATCAGTACCGGCCCACGTGCTGCAGCTACCATTTGGCGTCTATTTCTTCCGCGAGCTGCAGGCGAATGTGTCAAGCCAGGCAGGTAATCACATACAGGAAGTCCACAGTGCAGCTGGATACTTTACAAAATAAACCAATTTCAAAATAAAACACCCAGGTTTATGGTGATTTTGGATGTCTTAACTTCTCAGCTGTGTCTACAGCGAGACACACGGACAGAGTGACACACACTGGGGGAGAGAGAGAGAGAGAGAGAGAGAGAGAAAGAGCTGCGTGGAAAGAAGGATCACTTTGTGACCGGCGCGAAGAAATGCGCGTCTGGTATGAACAGCCAAGCGCACGATCTAAGCTTCACGGCACTTCAGCGTGCAGCATTTTCCTGGCGTTAGGAAGAGCAACTGGGGAGGGATCCCTCTCAGGATGGACAGACATGCAATCTTTTAGATGGTGTGTGTGCTGTACAGGATAGACCTAAATTACACAAGAAGTCCTCCAAACCATATGACGATATGGGTCGTTTGTTCCTTCCCTCTAATACGACCCACAGGAGTGTTTTATAAAATAGCATCGAAAGCATTGGCAGAAATACAACCTAATATCTAAATCAGTTGGTCGTGGTTTTAACCGTAAAGGTTGGGATTTTAAACATGTTTTTAATGTTGTGAAATGGTCGCAGTTCGGCAAGTTAAGGCACCAAAACTACTTAGTTAAGTTTAGAAAAAGATTGTGGTTTGGGTTAAAGTCAGACGTTACTTCACTTCCGGTTACGCAAGTGACACAGAACGTGACATTTGTTAAGTAAAAAAAAAAATTAACTTGCAGTTTATTTTTAGTATGGAAAACAGACTCAAACCCCACTCTCCCGGGTAAGAGTCCTGTGTTTTTGCTCAGGGGTTTTGCGTTTTATTGTCACATATGTAAGCAAATGTTAGCAAACTTAAATAGATATTGCTGTGTTAACAAATCTACCACAATTACATAACTGTCACTTATGCCCACAGTGGTTGCTGTATGGCAAAAGTTACATAGGCTCATTTTTAAAATAGCTTGGTGGTTTGCAACATCAGGTGGTCATACTTCATATTTAAGCGTTTTTCGCACACAGACATGTTTAAAATGGATTTTTATTATGGTGCCAGAGACAGTTGCTACATTTATAAAGTAGCTGCATTCCCAATACAACACTTACATAACCAATGCATTAGGTTACAATTTAAAAAAAACTATTTTATGCTAATTATTCTTAACCTGATAGCTGATATGCTTCATTAATAGTTTAAAATAACCACAGTTTCTCTTTGATAATCAATGTAATGTGTGTTATCCTACATGACCCATCTTTAATGGCAAAAGAAAACTAGAAAGCAACCAGTTCATTGTTTTTCTCAGTAAGGAATTTACTTAATATTGGTTGACCACCACCGCTAACCATTCTGCTGTTTGAGCAGAGAACCATCAGACGTGAGGTGTGTAAATGCCAGAGACATTTAGAAGACTGACCAGTAATCCTCATCTGTTAATAAGCTTATTGTCATTCAGATCAATCCTATTTGAACAAAGATAACCTGTGGTTGGGGGTGTTTAGTGGCAGAAATCACAGTATTGTATCAAACGGATTATAGCTGAACTTTTAGCGCACATGTGAACACGTTGAATAAGAATGAGAAGAGAGGACCTAGGCGGGGGGAGGGGAGCCTGTGGTTAGTGAGTCCTCAAGGACACAGTGTGCTGTGGAAGCCTGGCTGAGGTGTTGTAGTGAGACAGCGTGGATAAGAGGAGGAGGGGGGGATGATTGCTGACGCATGTAGGAGCTGGTGGAAGGGTGAGGAGGGGGGGCAGGGGGGTTGCTGACGTCTGGACAGCCATGCAAATCTAGGAAACCAAGGAGATGGCCATGGTCCAAATTGTGCCCGGTGAACCGTGGCGATTTCTGGCTGAAGATGAAATGAAGCAATAGGGAGGCTCGAACGAAAGTTTGGATTTCTTTCTCTTGCTGTTTGGCAGCGCTGCTCAGTGCTTCTCAGAGAGCGGTCCACTTAAGTGAAGAGCAGCATCTTGACAAGGGGAAGGTTTGGACACAGATAACAGTAAACCATGCTTAGCTTTTCTAAAGCACAAAGACGGTAGCACAGTGTGCATTTTGTTTCCAGCACACGAACAAAACAGACAGAACAAGAAGTACCAGACCCAGAAGTACCTGAAGGCGATGCAGAGCTGTTAGCACTACTTCACAGTCGCATGTGTAGTAACATTGGAGTTAGAAGATAAATGACTGAATAAAATAGTAAAGGGTTTATATATTATTAAATTATATATATTGGCGTGCCTCCAGCTGATGGTGCCTTCAATGACCGCCAAGCTTGCTTGTGCCTAAAATGGCCCTGTCTGTCTGTGCATTGGAAAAGCAGAACAGATGCTCGTGTAAGTTCCAAATTAAACATCCTTGCATAGTGGGATGTGCTTCACCAAACAAAAGGTTATTGGCTTAAAAAGCGTCAGTGATATGTTTCAGATCATGTTAGTTTCACAGTGAACCAGAAGAACATCAGTTCAATGCACCCAGCAATACAAAAACACCTGTCATGCCTTTCCTTTTGCTCATGAAACTGGGTTTCTAAAGTTGTCTCGAGAGACATTTTTCTTTCCAGAAATATATCAAAGTTGACATACTGTATGATGCTACATTTCCTGTAGTAATAGGCTACACAGGTCACAGATGTTTTGTGCAGTGGTGGAGGAAGTACTGAATCTCAGTACTTAAGTAAAAGTACAAATAACCAGTGACATATTTACTTTAGTAAAAATAGAAGTACCACAATGACAACCCTACTTAAGTAAAAGTAAAAAGTACCTTGTTTTAAATGTACTTTAAGTATTAAATGTAAAAGTACTTGCATAACAATTTATTTTCTTAATGTCTATATTCTAATAATTAAAAAAAAAACAGTATGGGCTGTGGCATTTTAATTAAATTAGTTTTAGGTTAATTTAATTGTGCTTACCATCTGTGGCCCAGTTTACATTCAGACTCACAATTTTGGTTATCTATGAGGGTGATCTGCATGAAGCTCGACTTTGCATTATTTCCCACGGGACAGTGAATGCTGCACACATTTATGTGGCGAGAACACACGGGCTTGGACAACAAATATGTGGCTTTACACAGCTGAGGAGGCCGGAAGTGTTTTTAAGATAAATATACGGGTGGTATATTAACCCTATGTGAACGGATGCTTCACATATGACCAAGCAGAGTATCGGGAGCAGCGGCAGTAATGGGAGCGGTACGCGCCTGGCCAATAAATGCTATTGAAGGGCGGGTCTAGGCGTGGCGGTGCAGGAGCCGCTGCTGAAGGCTTCCCTGCGGACTGCAAACGTGTGACAATCAGTCAGGACGTTTTGGCAGGGGGGAAAAACTGATCAGAAAAAAAACGTTGGAGAAATGTAGTGGAGTAGAAAGTATAGATAATTGCTGCAAAATGTAACAAAGTAAAAGTAAGAAAATATGCACTATTGATTCTACTTAAGTAAAGTACAGATATGTGAAAAATGTACTTAAGTACAGAAACTAAGTATTTGTACTTCGTTACATTCCACCACTGGTTTGGTAATAATACAAACTTGTTTTACAGGTATAGTTCACATCCATTCTAAGAGACTAGATCACACTAAACATACTGTAAGGGTTAATTCAGACTAATTTTACACACGCAGAGAACGTCCTGGAAAGAGTCCATTAACATTTCTAGATAGTCAAATCACAGTCACGAGAACCTTCCCACCAGGATTCACATGCAGCATAATGTGATGGTTGTCTTAAAGAATGTGAGTATATATTATATTTCAGACTGAATATTGATAGAAGATTGGGTGCTGAGTTACCATTGTTGCATCAGAATATTCAAACCTGAAAGCCCTGTCAGCCTGCAGAAGCCTCACCATGTCAAATATTGACTTGTTTAACTATGCGTGTGAAAATGCTTCCCAAGTTCAAGGCTCATAGAACAAACTGTTCTTCTTCATTGCCTCTGATTGCAACTGGAGGACATAAATTATAGTCTGAATTTCCTATTCTCCATATACATTGCTCAGTGTTTATATCGGTTTAATGTCCGTTCCATGCTATCCATTATGTAAGGGTTAATGCCCGACGAGGTGTCCATTTTTAGGAATTAATGGACGACGGCGAGCCCAGAACTGTCCGACGGCAGCGGTCCTCCGCTAAAGTCCATTACTTACCTCACAAGCGACACCTCGAAGGGTATTTACCCTTACATAATAGATAGTATGGAACTGATATAAACACCATGTAATGTGTATGAAGAACTGGAAATTCAGGCTATAAGTTTGTCTCCTCTAAATTATTAACCATGGCGACAGGCCAAATGACTTTTTGAGACCATTCATTTATATTTTAATGCGTTTTACAATCAAAATCTAAAGTTTTGTCATTTGACTAATACCTGGAACAATCATTCCCATCTCATACGGTTTTTATGCAATGCAAATGTTGTTCACTGCTCCAGCAGTCTATATGTACGACGCTCCACTTCCGGGATTGCTCCCGTGTCACCATAAATTCACCAAAAGTCCCTCATTTCGGCTGGATGTCCATCCCCTTCCTCTTGTTTTGTGTTGGCGTTCTAACCTCCGGTGGATTTGTGAGGACTATGGTTAACTGCTCCTCAGATCTCTGCAGGGTAAATCCAGACAGCTAGCTAGACTATCTGTCCAATCGGAGTTTTCTGTTGCACGACTAAAACTACTTTTGAACGTACACATGTTCCACCAAAACAAGTTCCTTCCAGAGACTATTTTGCAGAGGCACCGTTGCTCTGTCCGGCGCTTAGCAACGCCCAGGACAATTGTGATTGGTTTAAAGAAATGCCAATAAACCAGAGTTTTTCTCCCATCCAGGAATGCTGTGTGGACTAGCCAGACCCTCCTCTGTAGCGCTGTGGAGGAAGGTCTGGCAATGCGAGACTACTGCTCCAGTAAATAGGACAGACCTTGTAGATACAACTTGACACGCTTGGCAACAGGAGATATTTCTAGTCTGCTCAGCTCGTAGAACCCTTTGGCTCAGACAGCTACGAGCCAGAAAGCTAACGTCATGCTTGCACAATTTAACGTCAATAACATGTTGTGTATGGCTGACAATCACTAAATATAACTTGACAGTATGTTTACCAACAAGACAAGCGAGCTATCCAGCCATGTCATTGTCCCCAGATCAATATCAAGAGTTTCACAAACAAATAATTGTCCATGTGTACTGTCGGCCGCAGCCTGAAGTAGAGACTTGAACAGTGAATGGGATGAGAGCCAATCGCTGTGAAACAAGGTCAGTTCAGAGGAGCAGTGTAACTTACTTCTTGCAGCTTGAGTGTTGAGGCACTGTAGGACTACGCTCCGTGCAGGGGCGGTGTGTTCATTAGGGCGATATGGGCGACGCACTGCCAAACGGGAAAAGGAAGGAATTTTTTTTCTAATCAATTATATCACGGCAACAGTAGTTATCAGTGTTCTAATCTAGACGTCTGATCTGCCACTAAATGTCCAATCAGGCTAAAGTCGTGCTTCAAATGGCCCTGCCCCTTTTGGGGTGATTTCAGTCAGGTTGAAAATTGCCCCAGAAGTCTCTCATAGACTCTCATGTAAAATCTTTTTTTTTTTTAAATATCAGAGCTTTCAATACAATCTCTATGGGTTCCGGGAGGGCTTGCACTTACGCGCTTTCGTCATACCTAACAACCATGAACGTAACTAAGAAAAAAGCGGGTAGCAGCGTCAATCAATTCACGTACTACTGTCAAGATGGCTAGCGTTCAGTGCAACTTGATTGTCTCTTTGAAAGAAGTTCCTTTTTGTTGGCGAACAAATCAAGATAAATTGGCAACGAAACAATTAGGACCTCCCACACCAAATTTAATAATTCAACAGGTTTCTACTAAAGGGGGAAAGTCCTACACCCGAGGATTTTCCAAAAATTGGTACGAACGAAAAACTTGGCTAGCAGGCTGCGATGTAGCTAATGCAGTCTTCTGCTACCCCTGCTTACTCTTTCACCCTGAAGGCGGCACAGCAGACAGCACCGCTTGGACAGCGACTGGTGTAACGGACATGCACCATCTTTCAGAAAAGATTAAGAAACATGAGCTGTCAAAGACCCATATGGATAGCTGTTTGAGATTGTCTGCTTTGGGGAGAGTGAACATTGCCACTCAACTGGATGAAGGATACAGGCTAGCTGTCCGCCGCCACAACGATGAGGTTAGCAAGAACTCTGCAAGTTTTGCAGAGTGTTTGAGTTAGCTTTGCGAAGCAAAGATGAAACTGAGGGCTCCACCAACCCTGGTATTTTTCTTGGACTTGT
Organism: Perca flavescens; assembly: GCF_004354835.1. Lineage (NCBI taxonomy): Eukaryota > Metazoa > Chordata > Actinopteri > Perciformes > Percidae > Perca > Perca flavescens. The sequence goes on from NC_041344.1 coordinate 32,590,859, forward strand.
CAACTTTGTGGCACAATTAGATGAGGTGTTTGATGACCATCTTAAAAATGCTAAAGTTTTCAAGGGCACATCAAAGACCTTTCAAAACGAGCTACTGGAGTGTATGCTAGCGGTCATGAGGGAACATATTGTGGAGGAGGTGAAGTCGGCGAACTTCATGGCTATCCAAACTGACGAGACCACGGACGCTTCTACACAGACACAGCTGGTGCTTGTGCTGAGGTACATAGATAGCAACCACAAAGTGCAGGAGCGCTTTTTTGAGTTCCTTCCCATCTCGGAATCAACCTCAGTCTCAATCGCCAGTGTGCTTTTGGAGAGACTGAACGGTCTTTTTGCCGAACTCATTGCACAAGCTTACGATGGAGCCAGTGTGATGAGGGGAGAGAAGGCTGGTGTGCAGCAAAAGGTGCGCGAGCATTTCAAGAATGCCCATTACGTGCATTGCCATGCGCATCAGCTGAATTTTATCATGCAGCAAGCTACTTCTCGCATCAAAAAAGTGAACATTTTCTTTTCCGATCTGAGCGGGATTGCAACTTTTTTTTCCCGGTCACCCAAACGCACCAGCATTCTTGACCAGACTGTTGCACGAAGACTGCCCAGACCTTCATCCACACGGTGGAACTTCAACAGCAGAGTCGTGAACACTGTCTACGAGAATCGAGACGACCTCATAGAATGTTTTGAAGCCATCCGGACGGGTTCATTAGGTTCATTTGACCAGCCCACCGTGAGAGAGGCATCTGGCTACGTGAGGATGCTACATGATGAAGATTTTATTTTTTTCCTGGGGCTTTTTCACAAAATCATGCCCCACGTCGACATTCTGTACCAGAAGCTACAGAAGAAGGACATCGATGCTGTCTTCATCAAACGTGCCCTCGACAGCTTCACAAGCAGTGTGCAGGCCATAAGGTAAGATTAAACAATGTCATTCGATCTTTCTCAAAGCAGAGCTTTATTTGAAAATGTATGCATGAAAGGAGACTGCATTTGTGTTTGAAATTACATTATTCTCATTATATATGGCCAGTGGTGTAATCTAGCTTATTTTATATACTATGTGTACTGTACAGTGGTGCTCATAAGTGTATGAACACATTCTAAAGTTGACTAAAAAGAGGAATAAAAAAATAAAAAAATCATCTTTTGGAAATTGATCTTAATGACTTAATTAAAAAAGTTGGAAAATCCAACCTTTAAGGACACCAATTTTCTTTTCTTTTTTATTCCTCTTTTTAGTCAAATTTAGCATTGGCTTATAAGCTTATGAGCACCACTGTATACTGTGCTGAACATCCAGGCTATGTGAGACACAAAGGCTAACTTAAACACTAAATACTTTATGCATCCCTGCCCATTTTAAGTGGAACTGAAGTATTTGTACTATACATGGATACATTGCATATACCTGTGCATCACATAGACAACAATACTGTAGAAAGCCAACAAACACATTGGTCTGTTTGCCTTCAGGGACTCCTCTCAACAGCAGCTGCAAGACGCAACAGGAGCCAAAAGACCCAGAACAGCTTTGAGAGAAGAGGAGAAGCAGAGGCTGTCTGAAGAGGTCTGCAACACCATCCTGATCACACCAAAGAAAGGTTCTCTTTCACTGGCCACCTTGTGAGTGCTACCTTACTGCAAGCAGACATGTTTGAAAGGTACTGCCATTCATTTCCTGATGAGGCTCTGAATGCCACTGTGAATGCATACCCCATGCTGAGCAAGGCAAAGCTCAAGACAGAACTCTCTCTGATCTATGAGAATCCTGAATTCAAGGGCTGCTGTGGTGCACTGGCACTGTTACCAGGTTCTCATGAGCTACAACCTCCAGGAGACATTCTCTGAGACTGTGACTCTGTTAAACATCCTCATAACTACTCCCATGACAACAGCTGAAGCTGAGAGATGTTTCTCAACTTTGACACGAGTTAAGACATTCCTGCGAAATTCAATGGGCCAGGAATGTCTGAATGCACTGGCCATGCTTTCCATGGAGAGAGAACTAGTCCTCAGCATGCCTGATTTCAAAGAGAATGTCATTGACCGCTTTGCTGCATTGAAAGAGAGAAGAGCACAGTTTCAGTACAAGTAATGTAGCCTCTCTCTCTCTTTGTCCCTCCCTGCCTGTCTCTTTAACACACACACACATGCCCAAATCGGTTCACAGTTGTTTGTTGCACATGTTGTTTAAAATAGTTATTTTTCATTAAAAAAAAAAAAAAAAAATATGTTCATGTTCATTTTTTACAAATCTATACAATTGGCCAGAATATGGTTGTTCATATTTACAAATCTATACAATTGGCCAGAATATGGTTGTTCATATTTACAAATCTATACAATTGGCCAGAATATGGTTGTTCATATTTACAAATCTATACAATTGGCCAGAATATGGTTGTTCATATTTACAAATCTATACAATTGGCCAGAATATGGTTGTTCATATTTACAAATCTATACAATTGGCCAGAATATGGTTGTTCATATTTACAAATCTATACAATTGGCCAGAATATGGTTGTTCATATTTACAAATCTATACAATTGGCCAGAATATGGTTGTTCATTTTTACAAAACCATACAGATAGCTGTTTACCTTTTCTAGTAATTATTTTCAAATTCTGTTTTCAGGCAAAATGTCTATCACTGTTCATTTTCACAAATCTATACAAGAGGGCAGAATATGGAAGTCTATAAAAAATTCTTATTACCAATAACTTGCATCAATGTTTTTAGTAGCCTCTATCAAAAGCTCCTGCTTGCTTGTTGTGAATTATGCTCAAGTGCACATATTTCCAATTCAACCATGAGGCCTTTTTGAAGCAAGTAATGTGTATATCAGAATTCTTAAACTTAGCAGCACCTCATCATTCTGGTTTGGTCTTCAATGTGTAAAGCCAAGATGCCCAGACCACACTAGGTCAAGCCTCACTTGTTCATTCCCCTATTTGGGACAACGTTACTTTGCTTTTATTAAGTAGCACTTTGGTCATATCCTACATTCCACAAAATGTAGTTCTAAAGATCCACTTCAGTGTTGCCAGATCTCGCGAGACAAATAAACAACCAGGCCTGTGAAAAAAAGCCCAAAACAAGCAACTTTTTCTACGGAGCTCCCTTAGGTTCTGGGAAGAGGGAAATAAACTGTGTGCACGTTTTTACAATCCGTGGGTACAGATTGTCAATTTTACATCCATGTATTATGTAAACTGTGCGCAGTTTTGCAAAACTGTACACACGGTAGTTTATTTATTTTTCTCCCCTCTGAGCTTCAGGACAATGACTACAATAGGGAGTTAAACCACCTTTTAACATTATTTTACATTAGAAAACTGATGGGATATCAAATATAGACTAATGTACCAAGTACATTATATACACAGTAACTTCTGATAATAAAAATTTGCACACAAATAAATATCCTGAATTCACATATTCTTTATTTATTATTGCAGGGACTGCAGAAGATCCCATTGTTAAATAACTAAAACCCATTAACAGGAGAAATTAACCCACGACGGGTTGAATCCATTCTTTTACTTTTTTCTCTTTTTCCCAGTCTTTGTTATATTTCTTCCCGTATTTCGCCCACTTTGCCCCGGGCATTTGTTCCTCCAAAAACTCTCCTACAGTCCAGTTACTCACCATCAGTTGCGACTCGCACGTATTTTCATTTAAATGTCACTCACTGACGTTTTCCTAAACAGAAAATAACAGATTGACCTGCTCTGCCTCTGATTGGCTAGTACTCGTTGCCATCTGGGTCAGAGCCAATTAGAAGCAGGATGTGGGTGGGAAAAAAACTCTTCTGTCTCCTGTGTGTATGGGGAAAGGGGAGGGACAGAGGGAACAGGCAAGACTGCTTGACAACTTATTATGGAGCTGGGAACAAGCCCAAATAAGCAACTACACTTTAGAAACAAGCCCAAAAAAAACGCGACCCGCGACTACCAATATTAGTAAGCGACTTTACAGAAAAACAAGCCCAAAGTCGCTTATAATAAGCGGACTGGGCAACACTGATCCACTTCTCTCAACAATTTGTCTACTTGTTATTGCCATGCTGTTACTATTTATTGTGTAAGTGTGGATTTCTCTTTTACTCTTAAACATTATTTGGTTGCACTACCATTGAAATGTTGTAAATGTGGTAAAAGCTCTTGTTGATCCTGCAATATGAACAAATACCAAGATGCTGTATTTTCAGCTGATATTTCATTTGTTTATGGAAATGCATATTGTTTATGCAGTGTTGAGGAATGTGAAAGAACATCCTTGATTATTTTTACTGTGATAACTTAATTTTGCTTTTGTAAGCCAACACTTTTGAGATCAGTCAATAAATGCTTTTGGTATTGACTTATATGCTGCCCCTGTCTTCATGTTGTTGCTGGACATATCTTTTTTAAAATGTGTGTAGGTCACCTAAATCATCAGAAAAATTGCCCCCCCTGAGAAAAAACTTTTTATTACCACCTTCAGACATACAAAACAAATTCCACAATGCGTGACAGGCAATGTCAGCTGGTGCACATGACAGAGAAACACAAATTGAACAAGAACTATCATCAACTATCATTTTCTTGGTTGCAGTTGAGCCGGCTAGCCAAATTTTCCTCTGTCTCCCAAGCAGATGTAATTTTGAGTTGTCATTAAGTAACAAAACAATCAGGTCAGCAGGAACTCAACATCCTATCACCTCAGATATTATTGATTGATTGTTTTATTCCAGAACTCATGCACCTGTTCACAGTTCCAGACCATATGCAAGAAAGTTCCAGTTTGTTCAGGTTGACAGAACGTGCAAAAAGTGGGAATGACTTTAGAGACGTATCTCTTCTGAGGAGTCCAATATGTCCTATGACATATGTTGAAGTGGATATACTGGTGATTTGGGTTCTTGGAACAGTGGAAAATGTTGCCCAAACTGTCTCCCAATTAATTGTGTTCCCCTCAGGGCCCTCAATGGTGTTTTAAGCCCCCAACGTCTCCTTCCTGGCAGCGCTGCAATGCAACCTTTGACTTCAAGGCACCTAACCCTAACCCTAACCCTAATATCTGGTCTTCTTTTAAACAGCTTTTACAGTGGGGGAAATAAGTATTTGACCCCTTGCTGATTTTGCAGGTTTGCCCACTTACAAAGAATGCAAAAATCTACAATTTTAATCATATGTACATTCTAACAGTGAAAGACAGAATCCCAAAGAAAATTCCAGAAAATCACATCATATGAATTTATTAAAATTGATAACCATCTGGTGAGGAAAAACAAGTATTTGACCCCCTGGACAAACAGCAAGTATTCTGGCTCCTACAAGCCAGTTAGTCTTTCTTTAAGACACAGCCCCAATCCGAACCAATTATCTACATCAAATACACCTGCCTCACCTCGTTACCTGTATAAAAGACACCTGTCAACACCCAAACAACCAGCATCCAACATCACCACCATGGGCAAGACCAAAGAGCTTTCTACGGACATCAGGGACAAGATTGTTGATCTGCACAAGGCTGGGATGGGCTACAAGAGAATCGGAAAGCAACTTGGAGAGAAAAGATCAACTGTCGGTGCAGTTATCAGGAAATGGAAGAAGCACCACACCACCGCCAACCGCCCTCGGTCTGGGCCTCCACACAAGATCTTGCCTCGTGGGGTGTCCCTGATCATGCGAACGGTGAGGAATCATCCCAAAACCACAAGGGGGGAACTGATGAATCAACTGAAGGCAGCTGGGACCACAGTTACAAAAGGTTGGTAACACACTACGCCGTCATGGATTGAAATCCTGCAGCGCACGCAAGGTCCCCCTGCTCAAGAAGAAACATGTACAGGCCTGCATGAAGTTCGCCATTCACCACCTGGACGACTCAGAAGAGCCCTGGAAGAAGGTGATGTGGTCAGATGAGACCAAAATAGAACTTTTTGGCCTCAACTCAACTCGTCGTGTTTGGAGGGCAAAGAACACCGAGTACAACCCAAAGAACACCATCCCCACCGTCAAGCATGGTGGTGGCAACATCATGCTTTGGGGGTGCTTTTCAGCCAAGGGGACGGGAAAACTCTATCTTATTGAGGGGAGGATGGACGGGGCCATGTATCGTGGAATTCTGGACCGACATCTCCTTCCCTCAGTGAGAGAGCTGAAGATGGGTCGAGGATGGGTGTGTCAGCATGACAACGACCCTAAGCACACCGCCAAAGCAACAAAAGAGTGGCTGAAGAAGAAGCACATCAAGTTTCTGGAGTGGCCTAGCCAGTCTCCAGACCTGAATCCGATTGAAAATCTTTGGAGGGAGCTTAAAATTCGAGTTGCCAGGCGACAACCTCGGAACCTGAATGATTTGGAGGCTGTCTGCAGGGAGGAGTGGGCCAACATCCCTGCCGAAATGTGCACAAACCTTGTCACCAACTATAAAAACCGTTTGACATCTGTGCTGGCCAATAATGGCTTTTCTACAAAATATTAACATGCTGTTTGTCCAGGGGGTCAAATACTTGTTTTTCCTCATCAGATGGTTATCAATTTTAACAAATTCATATGATGTGATTTTCTGGAATTTTCTTTGGGATTCTGTCTTTCACTGTTAGAATGTACATATGATTAAAATTGTAGATTTTTGCATTCTTTGTAAGTGGGCAAACCTGCAAAATCAGCAAGGGGTCAAATACTTATTTCCCCCAATGTATATAACTGAACCCAGCTTTTTAAGGAGGTGTTTAAGTGTTTTATTCACACCAGTGGTCCCCTTGTGCCCGTGCCCCTCGCAGCACCCATCCTGGGCGCTGCATTTTAACCTAAACCTAACCCTAACCATTGCCTAATCCTAGTGCCTTCCAGGCAGCGCTGCCTTGAAGGAGACGCTGCGGGCTTAAAACACAGATAAACCCTTAGGGCTCAGCTCTTGCTCCCATTTCTTCACTAATGGGAATCCTATGGATACTTGCATCAGTTTAACATAAATCTTAGACACTAATCCTCTCACAGGAAAATCAACAAACCATTTAGACTGTTTCCCCATGGCATTCCATAACATTTTAGGGCTGATCTTAAGCGGAGATAAAAGTAAAAAGATGTCCTGGGGTCCTCAAAACTAGCTCTCAGGTCTTCAAAACTCAACATACCTTTCTCATTGAATAGCTGGTCTAAAGAATAAATACCTCTGTCACTCCACTGCTTACAAGCAACGAGTTTTTTTTACCAGACATTAAGTGTGCATTGTGCCATATTGGGGTACTCAAATGCCACTTATTGGTGTAATATAGGTGCTCCTCCACCTGTTTAAAGTTGGTCAATGTGTTGGTGATAATAGGGCCCTAGTTTAGCATACACTTTTTGACACAACCCTGCAAAGGAGAGGTATTGCAGTCTTAAACTTCCAGTAAGTCTTTGCTTTATTTCTCTCCATGGAATTGTAGATGAGGGGTCCATCCACACTCTGAGGGCCCGTAGCTGAAAGGCTTTGTGATACATTAAGGTTGGGGAGAGCCTAGGTTGTTTATTATTCCAAATATTACTGCTGAATTAAAGTATCAAGTTTCTTCCAGAGATTTATTGGTGGGGGTAAGGGGATCATTGTACTTAAGCAGGTAACGTTAGCCTACTGTTAGCTAGCAGCTGGGTTAAAATGCTGACAGCTAAACGGTGTAAAAGTGTGTCTGTATTTCACTGTGTAGGATTCCAACACTGAGACGTACGACAGTCTGCAGCTGCCGTTGTCTGAAAAACACATATGTTGCATTCACTTGAAATACGACTCGCCAGCTTCGTGCTGCATTCAAAGTTATTGTAAAATATCCTTTTCCCATGCAATGGTTGTTTTTGTCGTTTGTCGAATTTACTGGTGAAATAAGGAAGAGGCTCAATATTTATATAACATTATTTAATTTATTTTTATATAACTATTTGACTGAAATGGTTATCAGAAATAATCTCAGAAATAATTAATTTAAAAAAAGACTAAAATGTTTTGACTAAAACTTGACTAAGATATATTGAGTTCTCTTTTGACTAAAACTAGACTAAAATGATGAGACTTTTAGTCGACTAAAACTTGACTAACAAAAAAAAGATACGTGAATGACTAAATATGACTAACACTAACAAGGACATTTGGCACAAGACTAAGACTAAATTAAAAATAGATGACAAAATAAACACTACTTTGAAAAGTACCCATCTCTATGGCCGAGGTTAAAGTTTGTAAAATGATAGTTCCTAGTATGTCAAAGTACTGTAGAAGAAGTTCTGATGGATTTCCATCCAACCCTGGCGTTTTCCCTTTTATAACTGTTTTTAATGCTGATTTAAGTTCCTCTAGTGTTATAGGTTGACCCAGTTCTTCTGCCTCCTCTGGGTCAAGAAGAGGCAGATTTAGCTCTTTTAGGACCTCCTGGCACTGTGTCAGATCTGGACTGCAGGAGGGCTCATACAACTTTGAATAAAAGGATTGGAAAGTGGCGTTGATATCTTTAGGATTCATTGAGATACCTCGGTCTTTCCGAATTGCTGGTTCTATGGCTATTGTGTGGAACATTGCCTTAAGCTCACTAGAACACAAAATATAATCAATGTGGGAGTGGGTGAGGTGACGTACGGAAAAAAAGGTGTAATCCTTGCTAGTAGGATTGTGCATCCTCCATATCGCTGTAAGATGGTAGGATTCCACAACTGCTCTAAACATGTCTGATGTGTGTTTTTGGGCCTTTGTGTGGCTGCCCCCTGATCTATCCTGATTTAAATCTAGCACTGCATTCATGTCTCCCCCTATAATTAGTGAATATTCATTGAGAGAGAGCAATTCATTGTTTAGATGCGGGAAAAAGCTTGCGTCATATGTAGACGGTGCATTTTGCAGGAACCCAACTGGGTCATCCTTTTCGCTGCCCTCTTTTAGTCCAATGATGCGTATGTTGTTGCGTCGGGATCTGTCTTCCATTCGGCTAGCTTATACTCAAATTTCTTCTGGTCATCAACACAGGCACTCACCACGTTTCTCATCTGCCTGTTATGCCCCTGTGTCTTGTCCATTCATTGCATCAGCTCACGTACCGTAGCTCCCAGCCTCTCAAGCTCTGTCCTGATGTGTTGCAGCGAGGTATCAATTTCTGCTAACATTTTCCATGTTTAGGTCCGCGCTAGCATCAGTAGCTCTGTTAGCCACCGCCATGCTAGCAGATTTCTGTGTCTGGGTAGATGACAACGAGACCTGCTTTTTTGCGCCTGCAGGCATTTCACTGAGTCACTGTGGCAACAAATAAAACAATTGAAGAAGAAAGAATAGACCTGGTTTTTCAATGAAAATACAGAGATGGGTGAGGAGTTCTAGCCCTGAGCGACCAATGTGATTGTTGCTCATGTGACCTCCCTATTTCTCTTTTTAATGTACACCCCGCAGCCAATCAGAATTGAGTATTCGCACAGACCATAGTATAAAAATCTGTAATAAACCACTTATCTCTATCATGTGACATTTTGAATAAATGTTGAACGTATTTACTGCAAAGTTCTCTGAAGACTTTGTATGAGGTGATAGTGTGTGTGTGTGTGTGTGTGTGTGTGTGTGTGTTTGTGTGAGAGACTAAAATAAAGCCAGTGGAACAATTATTAGGAATATTTCACAACTGCAATATACTTTTTCACACATTCCTTTCATCATACAGGGCTGCACTGGGTCACCTCAATAACTGAGAACTTCCTGCTTCTTAATGGATAATAAATAAGCTTTACATGTTTTATACGTTCAGGTCAGAAATCATGTTATGAAATCAATGACGTTGTGTATGGTATGATAAGAAATATTGTAGATCTAACAAACCATCCCAGATACCATGAGTCTTTGTTTTCTTTTAGTTCCATCAGCACAAACTCAGGGTAACAATTACTTCAGTGATAACAGGGCCATTTTAATCAGTGTTTACTCATCACAGGGAGTACAACACAATCTAGTTTCTGTGGATATAGAGGAAGCTTTAAAAAATCTGAAAAAATAAAAAACCCTGATGAGGTCGTAATGATTTCATCATGGTTGTCTCTACTTGGGCAAGACATGGGTGTTTACCAAGCGCCAAGTCTAATGAGTTTCATCCGAGAAAGTAAACAGCTAGTTGTTAAAATCAAATGTAAAAAGCTTCCATGAAGTCATTTTTAGTCAAATACTGTATGCTAGATCAACTGAAAGTAGTAGATGGGCATTTATTTCAATATGAAATCACGTCTATAGTAATAAAGAGTTTGCTGCAGTGTGAGGAAACACTGTGATCTGTGTTGGCATGCAATCACACCACCTAACACAGATCCCATTTCCCCAAGCACCCAGACCATGTCTTGTTTCGACTAGATTAGCCCAGTCCACATTATTATTAGGACAATTGCAGCTTGTTGCTGCAGTCATTGTCTAAATGACACCATTCTGCATGCAGATCTTTTTAAGCTGAAGAACTAAAGATACATCGACGGAAAGACGAAAATTTAAACCATTTGATCAAAATACTATTCTTGTCATGACACTTACTCATTATGTCCAAGTATCAGTTTCAAGTTTCGAACCGCAATTACATGTATGTGATTTTTTTGATGGCTTTGACAAGTTTGACATTCCAATTATTATGCCGTTCTCTTTCTTTTAATAGGAACAGCTTATTGTGTGACATATCAACCTACTCTTACAGCAGTGTGGTCAGTGGCCTTCAGCTTCAGATACTGACACAAAGGCACCCTTTAGCGCCTGTATGAGACGCACCAGGCTTTCAACTTCTCGACCACGGCACTGTGAGATTACCTAGTATAAAGAGCGCGAAAGTTGGCTTAGGGAGAAGGTCGAGGTAGATGGATGGGTCAAACAAACACAGGAGTTTCACTTTTCAGGTAGTCTCGCATTGCCAGATCTTCCTATACATTGCTGCAGAGGAGGGTCTGGCTAGTCTACACAGCACTCTGGGATGTGAGAAAAATGTGCTCTGGTTTATTAGCATTTCTTTACACCAATCACAATCATCTTAGGCACCTCTGCAAAATAGCCTCTGGAAGGAACTTGTTTTGGTGGAACATGACAACGTATAATTTCCATCTATATCGATGACGTATAATTTCTGGGATTGGAAATTATACGTCGTCGATATATACTACTTTTCAGGAGACCTTTGTTCATGTCCTATGTGAAACCAAAAGTCAACGTTGACTTATTTTAATTTAGGTTATGTGCATTGCGTATGTAACTTATCTCACCTAGGTTATGTACGTAACGCACTTAACTAAATGGATGTACGTAAGTTATGTAACCAACATACTTATTTTAACCTGAAACTCGATCTTTTTCCAAAACCAACCAAGTAGTTTTGTTGCCTAAACCTAACCATTCCATGCAAGTTGAAAAATGACACCAAAGTGTTCTGATCAAGCGTCTGTATGTGACGAGTTGGGAGTGAGAATGTGTTGGAGATATACACCGCAGAAAATATGTACACATTGTGTCTGAAGCAGATGTTCCGAATCTTTGGGTTTTAATTCAATTTCACCTACCGGGACCAGATATTTTAAGTATTATGGAAAACGATCTAAATTGGGATAAACAAACTGCAGCCATACCCTGTCAATGAAGCATAATTTCCCCCAAAAGACCCCTCTTTGAGGCTAAACCTAGTGAAAGAGTAGCTTTACAAGTCACATGTATGACACTCATTATAGGAAGTGAAATTAGTGAAACAAGTATTCTAACTTTGACTTTAAGAAGTAAGGGGATTTCCCAATCACTCCAATACAGATGTGTTTTCTTGGAGCCAGCAGCTGGTATTTAAATTCTTATTACAACTTAATTTTGTTTTTGTTATATTGCCCATGAGTCATATTCCTTACCCTGACATTGTACTAAACAAGTTAATTGCTGAGATATTAAAATGCGAACACATAAAGAGGTCAGACAAGAAACACAAGCAGCCATCGATCAGACAGGTTATCCAAATTTATTTAGAAGAAAAAATAATGGCAAAAAGTAGGATTAATATTATAATTACAAACTGTCGTAACGTTGTAAGTGTCCATCACAGTTTACTGTAAAAGTAAACTTCCTGGTTTAACTTTGACCCACAGTACTTGCCGCAGGACACACAGTTTTTTATTTGCAATTGTGGACAACAGTATGGCTGCACTCACTTTTCAGTTTAACCTCTTTTTTTAGGTTTAGGGAATCTAGACAAACTTTCGGCTTGTGTCAGATTGTGTTTCTTGCCACTTTGGAATTAGATGTAGCAATGTTGCTGTGATCCCAGATCTCATCAACTGCTGATTACAATGTTATTATTACCTCTAGAGATGATGGCCAGAACGTTAATTAAAGACCCAGTTGTTACCCAGGATTATCCTGTTAAAGGTGCTTCCACTTCTTCAGCAATCAGCCATGCCAGGATTTCAATTTCACCATGTCATCAAGGACTTGTGTCTGAGGGACAATAGTCACATATAGAAGCCTTATCTCTAAGTTGTGTCTCTCTATTGGACAAGATACATTGGCCTATCATTGGCCTTCTGTGATCAGCGTGGTGTATTTTTTGCCACATCTTGAATCACATAGGGTGGTCTGTCTTTGGAAACCACCTGGAAATCCAGTTTTTCAGGCACAAAAGAACCCTTTGAGCATGTTTTTGACAGTTTTTTTGCATGACTTCCATCCTTAATTAAAAAAATAAAGCAAAAATGTAGTGAATCACTTTTTAATGGGTGAAGAAGCACAATGTAGGCACAGTATATGAATGAGCAGTGTTCCCCAACTGGAGACTATTATTAATCAGAGAATTGTGGTCATTATTACAAACTCATTGTGCCATTAATGTTGTTTCTTCCTGATTTAATTCTGACAAGGGTCCTAGCACCTTCTCAAGTCTGTAATATACACAACAGCACACATTGAACAAAACAGCAACATGCTGAATATTTGGCATTTCTTAAACTGGCAGGAAATTAAAACAAAATCCAAATTGGCGTGTTCACAAACACAGACAATATGTTGGGTTTTGCGACCAAAAAAGCAATACCACATTTGGCTACAATTGCTACATTGTTTGAAAATGACAGAATTTCCTCCAATGCATCACCACCTACAACTGGTTTAAAGCAACTAAGCATTGTATGCATGGCCTTGGGCATATACACACTGGGCGTTTTCAGTTTACCTCTTGTTTAGTCACACCATTCTCATCTTATTCTCTCCCTGGGTAAATGAGCTGATTGGATCACCAAGACAAATCAATTTGTGGAGAAAATAATCCATCCCCAGCGGGTCCCACGATGTACAAAGATCTATTGTGTTATTTTCCACAAAGCTTCATTTTTACTTAAAATCTACAAAGCATTACAGTAGATTCACTGACGTGAAGATATTTGTTTGAGTTCCAGTTTAGGTATAATGATCAGACAGCACCTTCAGGTGATACAAATGTGTGCAAAAACCTGCAATTATGTTTGTGTCAGAGTCATGGCTGCACCTGAATGGGCAGGGAGTTATCAAAGAAGAAGAACATAAGATTGTCTGTCCTTCTGCCGTGGACAGACAGATCTTCAGTCACAGCAAGTGACTGTATAAAATCCTTTGGGAACATGACTAATTCAATTTTATTAGGAGTATTTTTTAGAAGAGAAAAGGTCCGTAGTGCTCATAAGTTCAAACAGATAATGGAAGGTAACACAAAAGTTCAAAAAAGAAGAAAGGTCCAAGGCACTCTTCTGGCAAAAAGTTAAAAAAAACAAAAACTTTATTTAGAACATTAATAGAGCTGAGTAACATGAGATACCGATTCCGATACCTGTACTTGTGTATTGGGTGATACCGATAACCGATCCAATATGAGTGTGTTAAAAAATACATATTTTATTATGTTTTAACAGCTGTATACTACCTACCCCGTACGTATGTGATAGGATTGCTATCATTGTTGTGAAACTCTTTGTGAAACGTGAACAAACACAAATAATGATCGCCGTAGAACTTTCTTTTATTATCCAGTTTGCCAGTCATTCATAATGGAAAAAGAACATAAATAAATCTTCGACGCTAAATTACGTGGTATTGAATCGGTACATAAACTCCAGTACTAATACCAGCATTTTATGCAATACTGGAGGCTTTTCCGATACTAGTATTGGTACATCTCTAGTAACAACCCACGCGTGGCAGCACAAACAGCCTTCTTCAGGGTGTAGCCCTCAGCACACAGTTTCCCCATTTGTAGATACAAGATGATTGCAAACACCTGAGCAAGCATACATCACAACAACTACAACTGGGTAAGCCGTGGCCTATAGAAGGTGTCTCTCTGCAATCATAATTTTAGTCGCTCACCACCCTGAATGTTCTTTTTGATGGTTTTTAGGCCTTCAACCATAAGGCTGTCAGGATAACTATTGTGTACTTTAAAAAAGTGCTTAGCCAAAGGGTAATCAAATGTGCTTTTCTAATTGCATGTTTCTACTCAGAGACTCTGTCTTTGAGTCGTCTCTTTGTCAAGCCTACTGTATGTAAAAACAACCACAGCTACAGGATAAACGGTACACAACTAACGTGGTGTTAAGAAAGTTTTGCACACCCATTTTTTTCTTATCTTGTTTCTTTCTTTCTTCTACATATTTTGTAGAGCATCTGGTGGTCATACTTTGCATTTGTTACCTGTGAGTGTACATGCACTTTGCCCCGTAGAAACTTAGCACTAGTTGGGCCATCAATGTAAAGTTTGTCCTGGGGGTGATGCTAGAGAAGGCGTTTGTCTTTAAGATGAAAAGGTTTTATTCCTTAAGTGCCTCAGTAAGCTCAAGGGGTACAATTCTCTGGCAGTATGCCCTCTGAGTTATGGCCTTTTGATATTATGTAAGGATTTTTCTAGTCATGGCAGTGTTAGTTGGTCAGTCCGCCACTGTGGTCCAGACTGAAATCTCTCAACAAATATTAATTGGAATGCCATGAAATATGGTACAGGTATTCAAGGTCTCCAGAGGATGAATCGTGATGAATTTGGTCATTCCCCTGATGTTTCATCTAGCGCCACCAGCAGGTCAAAGTTGTATCTCATCCTGTAAAATACAAACTTTGCTACAGCCATTTGTGGTTCCCAGATGATGTATCTTAATGACATGATCCTCTATCTCTTCATTACTATAATCAGGTTGACATATTTAATTCACTCTGAAATGTCTCAACAAAAAGTTGATATGGGTATTTGGTCATAACCTAAAATGGCATTAACCTTTAGCTGTACTTTGTGTTTAGTGCTAATTAGCAAAGCTTAGAATGCTAACATGGTAAACTAAGTCAGTAACCATGGGGAAATGTTATTAAGGATGTTAACATTGGTAGCATGTTAGCAGCCAGCAGGAAGTACAACCTCATAGGGCCCCTAGTGGCTGTGGACTAGTCTTGCTGGGCTTATGGTGGCTCTAAAGAAAAGATCAGGAAATCATCTCTTAGGATTCTTCCTTTAGAAAGGAGAGTAATTATGACAACTTGGCCCAGAGTGGCAAAATATAAAAGGTCATGGGTCTTTAAAACCATCACGGATCATAATAATATGACAATTTGGCCAGTGATTGTCGACATATTTTGCTTAGGACCAAAGCCCTATATGAATCAATAGATCACCTAACTGAGAGACTGACTTACCAAACAATGACCATTTGTATTGGGGCAAAAAAAGCCTGTAAATGGATCTTAAAAGACAGGGTTTCAAGTCTCCAAATAAAACTTGAACACTTTCTAATGTGGTTTGACACTGCACATTAATCTTGTTGCACATACCTTGGATACTTGTGCATCATCACTTTCCTTTTGTCTTTAACCCAGTGCCCTTTTCACTAGAATGCCGAGGTGTGTCATCTGGTGAGCAAGAGTGCAAGGTAATGACAATGAGGCCAACTTTCTCAGACGGCGAGACTCAGCCATAGGACTGGAGTGAAAAACAGACGTGAACAAACAGGAGGGAATCACTGAGTTGGACACTTGTATGCGTCACTGTTGCTTTAGGGCAAGAGAGAAACGAATGATATCTACCTGACTGTCAAAAGTGTTTACAGGGAAATGTGCAGCTGATGACATCGGAGCTTGGGAAAGGGCGAGGTTCATTCTCTGGTATTCTTGTCTTGTACTGTCCTTTACAAACAGTGACATCTTGGATTTTATTTTGAACTTGTTCTTTAGCAGTTTAGTATCACTGGGGAAAAAAACGTTTAAAGATGTCACACCAAACTATCATTAATCTGCAGAAAGCTGTGTTTAAGAGCTAAAGTCCTCCGCTAAACCCCGTATTTAACCGGTAGTTATGAAAGGAGACACTGGGCTGAGGCAAACAGTGTCTCATGATTAGGATTAACATATTGTTTGACCTTGTTCCATCAGTGTTTGCACATAAGCGTTGCTTCAAGGGGGGGTTCACCAGATGGAACTATTTCTTGGAATACTATCGTTTATCTAACTGCCTATAGCACTCAGTGTCTCTAGTAGGGTTGCCAGTCAGTGATCATTAGATGCTTGAGTAAAGGTAGAGGCAAGATGGTACCAAACCTGGAAAGCTCACTGTGATGACAAGACTGCAATCATTTAGCCCCAGGGTTCGCCAAGAAAAAGTTCTCACACTAGCTCTTTATGAAACGACAATTTGTCGTCTTTTAATTTTCTGTTTCAATATGGATACAGGCAAGCTCATGTACATGTTAATAAGTGAAAACTTTGGATAGAGCCAGGCTAACTGTTTCTCTCTGCCTCCAGTCTTTATGCTAAGCTAGGCCAATCATGTCAATTCAATTCAATTCAATTTTATTTATAGTATCAAATCAAGAGTTATCTCAAGACACTTTACAGATAAAGTAGGTCTAGACCAAGCTCTATAATTTAAAATGACCCAACAATTCCAGTAATTCCCCCAAGAGCAAGCATTCAGTGCAACAGTGGCGAGGAAAAACTCCCTTTTAGGGAGAAACCTCGGGTGGTGAGGAAAACTTCCTTTTAGGGAGAAACCCGGGACAGACCCAGGCTCTTGGTAGGCGGTGTCTGACGGTGCCGGTTGGGGGTGTGATGACTTCAGCTCTGTACCTAACACCCACTATGACAGTGGTATCTATCTTCTCATCTAAGTCTTGAAAGCCAATAAGATTTAAACATTACATTACATTAAAAATATAACATAAACATAAATATACTTAAAGGTCCATTATTCCTGTGGTGATAGTGTAATTAGAATAAACTTGTACCAGTTGTGCCGTAAGCCTGTATGTAAATTGTTTTCTGTGAGACATGCAAGGCATCTAAAGATAACAGTGTGTAACTGTGCACAGGAGCAGCAGCCGACAGCAGCTCTGTTCACAGTCATCATTTTCTCATTAATTATACCTTATTTCACCAACAACCCTTCCACTATTAATCAGAATGTTAATTTTTATGACTCGATCCATAGACAAACTGGTTGCTATGGACGCCAAGTATCACTAAACCCACGGATGGAGCTAGCATTGTGTTTGAATCATGTGTGTTAACATGGACATGGACATGAATATTGAGGTTATGAAGCTTATCCTGTTTTTGATCATATTCGGGATATGATGTTTACATGGCACACAGAGAAATCATGTTATTCATATCTCTGTACAGGCTCGCCGACAGCTGTCTGCTCTGAGCGCATCCACACCTCTCTCTCTGTCTCTCTCTCTGTCTCTGTCTCTGTCTGTCTCTGTCTCTATCTCTCTCTCTCTCTTTCTCTCTCTCTCTCTCTCTCTCTCTTACAAAACGCTTCAGTCAAATATTTTCATGATCTGGTCATTATGATGTGATAAAATTACGCTAGGAGCACACTCTCATACACATTAAATATTATAACAACAGCTGATTTCTGCTGCAGTAAACCGCTTCAGCGGGCGGCCGGCACCACTGACTTGTACTGTACCTTTTTTAAAACAATAACCATTGCACGACAAAAATAAATCACCCAAGGACCATTGCTAGCGTGTTGCCCCTGAGCTTTTAACTGCACTGTGAAAACGTAACTACTAGTGGTGGGCAGATCAATCCAAATACCTGACCAATGCTTTCAAATGCCGCTCCTATCACAGGAGCAGGTACACTTGGCTCCTCCATCCCCCACTTCTGATTTGATGTCACATGACTCAGCGGCGCCAAACAAGCAAGCAAGCAGCCAGGCCCTGGCGGCGGCCAGCAGCACACACACACACACACACACACACACACACACACACACACACACACACACACACACACACACACAAGCAGGATGAAGACGGAGCAGAAGAATGGCAGAGAGGAAGAGGAACGCCGTGTGGCTATATTTTCAGGCTGAAAATGAAACAACGCCAAGCTGTATAATTTGTAAAAAGGCTGTAAGATACAGTGGTAACACAACAAATGTATTCAAGCATATGAAAACTATGGCCTGGGTTTAAAGTAAGTAAAAGATTTAGCAATTTGATGATGAATCCACCTTAATTATTAAAAAGTATAGGTATCGTATCAGTATTGGTGATACTGGCCATGTATTTACTTGGTATCGGAATGATTCCAAATATCGCACACCACTAGTTACTACTAAGCTATTGTTCCCACAACCTGATCTCACAGAATTCCGTGAAATGAACACGGCCCCTTAAGTTAAGGAAAAGGTCGTGGGTAGGCTTACGTATCCTTGACACGCGGGACAACAATGGGACGGTTGGGTTTAGGAAAAGAAGAACAGGACGGTTGGGTTTAGGACGTGCAGAGGTGGGTAGAGTAGCCAAAAATTGTACTCAAGTAAAAGTAAAAAGTAGTCATCCAAATAATTACTTGAGAAAGAGTAAAAAAGTGCTTGGTGAAAAAAACTACTCAAGTACTGAGTAACTGTTGAGTAACGTCTGATTTATTTTTTAACACGAGCATTCAATCAGACGGACAAAAATACAAAATAATCATCTTTAGGCAAATTATAGTTCATCCCATCAATAAAATTAATTAAAATTAATTAAATTTAAATAATCCAGGTAAATTCAAGTACTTAAAAAATAAAATCAATAAAATAATAATAAATAAAAAATAAATAAGCACAAGTAACACAAATTTCCTAACCTTTATACTTTTTTTACCAGGCTCTGCAGGCAAAACTAGAACAAGGTAATGGAGCTGCTGTTTGGCACTTTTACTAATACTGTATATATATATATATATATATATATAATATAAGGTAAACATGCTTTCAATATGAGGCCAGGGGTGTTCCTCCTCGTCTGGGTCTGCATTGCCGACGGTTGATTCTGACATTTTAGTTTTGCTATGACTGTAAAGTAACCCGTCCCGCCACTGAGTTTGAGCATGGTCACGTGACGAGACTGAACAACTCCGTGTGATTGGTGAAACACAGTCACGTGGTAGAGCCTTTAGCAGAAGTCTCTCTCTCTGTCAAAATAAAACCAAAGAGATAAAAAGAAAAGTAACGAGCTCATTGTAGCCTAATGTAGCGGAGTAAGAGTACAGTTTCTTCTTCACAAATCTACTCAAGTAAAAGTAAAAAGTATAGTGATTTAAAACTACTCCTAGAAGTATAATGTTTTCAAAAACTTATTCAAGTAAATGTAACGGAGTAAATGTAGCTCGTTACTACCCACCTCTGGAAACGTGACACGTGTGCCTGGGTGAAAGTCCTGTGTTGTTTGACCCATCCACCCCCCAACCAACCTCCCTATGCAGATTTTTGGGCTTTCATACTACTCTCTACCGTAGTCGCTCCTAATGCTACGTCATCTTCTAATTGACTTTACATCGGCATTGTTTTCCGTGGTGGCCACACGGAATTTTCACACATTCCGTTCCACCACCACGTAATGCGCTGTTAACAGTTTGTGATCATTTCACGGAAATTGTAATCCTTTATTAATCCCACAATGGAGAAATTCACATACTTCAATTGTATGTTGGTTCTTCCTTAGTACACAAGCAAACAAAACATGGTAATCCTGGACATGCCTGGGCTTGTCGCTGTGTGTGTGTTGCAATGGCCAGACCGACTGTTGTGTAAATTATCTCAGTGACGTTATCCTTAAATCAGTCTGACTTTTATGACTCAAAGAACCTATTCTCACATTTAAAAAAGCATTTATTAAAACAGACTCTGTTGTACCCGGCCATTACATCAGCATCTTGTGTTGTGGGTCTGTCAGCAGTGCTTTAAAGTATTACCATGTCAGAGCAGATGTGGCCTGCAGAGCCACCCTGCTGTCCCACCAGGTGGACTTGGCAGTGCCAGGCCCGCTCTGTGTCCTGGATTAGACTTGGCTGGCAGACATAACAAAGAGATTGGAGCTAAGAGATAGTTGCAAACGCAGAAGCAGTTGACAGTAACTCTGTACTGTTTGAAGTAAACCAGTTTGTTCGGAAGACAGAAAGGGACAGAATGATATTTTACAAAACACAGTGAGGGAACATATGGAACATTCCTGTGTACACTGTCCACAGAAAGGTGTGACTCTTTGGTTTGTGGATTTCTCTTTTACTTCACGGTGAACAGTGTGACCAGTTTAAAGAGAAACAAAGAACCAGAGAAAGAAAGCATTATTGGTCAATCAACATTTTTATTTCAAACAAGGCAGTTTGCATATCCCTCCTAGATGCTACACCACACATATGCCATTTTTCAGAGGGGTCATCGCGCAGGATCAGCCGTAGTAGGTTACGGCGCCCCCGGAGTAGTTTGGGGGTTCACCTCAGCAGTGCCCTAGAGGCAAACTGGCACCTAGCTACCAGTCCACACTCCATACTTGGTCCATACAGGGACTTGAACCAGCCACCCTCTAGTTCCCAAGCCTAGTCGCCATGAACTGAGCTACTGAGTTCAATATTTTGGGAAATGATTTAAGGATTCATCGACTCAGAAAAATATGAAATATCATAAACATGTCAAAACACACTGGAGATAGCCTAAGGAGGCACAGAGGAGATTGGCAGCAAGGTATCAGACGAGCTTTGAGAAGAAGGGTTATATGGCTGAAAGGACCCTATTTTAACAATCTGAGCGCACAGCGTGAAGCGGCTGGTGCAGGTGTGTTTAGGGCGTGTCCAAATCCACTTTTGATAGTTTGACGGCGGAAAAAAGGTCTGTGCGCCGGACGCATGGTTCAAAAGGGTCGTACTTAGTGTCTTCATTAATCATAGGTGTGTTTTGGGCGTAACATGCGATAAACCAATCAGAGATCATCTCACATTCCCTTTAAAAGCCAGGCGCGTTTGTACCTTGACGCATTGCTATTTTGATGGCGGATTTGCACCGTAGTATTTTTATTTTTAATCTTTTGCGTTTGTGTGCTGCTGCGCGTCCCTGTGTGTGTAACAAGCATTGTGTGTGCGTGCTGTGCATGAGCCTAGGAGCATTTTACTAATTCGCTGTTAAAATAACAATGAAATGCTGCGTTATTGACTTTAGACCAGGTTTTTGTTGGTTAATGGTTAATGGTTCCCACTGCCTCAAGATAGCAATACGCCCAGAATGCACCTGAACACACCTCTCGTTAAGACCAGCACGCCCATGGGCACAAAGATGGGCGCAGGTGCATTTGCTATCGATGTGGGCACTGGACGGGAAATTGACAACTAGCAAAGATATATGTGTCGGGCTTTGTGCTGTGCAAGATAGGGCCCTGTATTACATGTAATGTAATGAAGATAAGGAATAAGTGAGCTCATACAGTTCCAGGTTATGCATTTTCAGAAAAACATCTGAAAAGGATTCAGTATATTTCATCCACATGGACTGGGCTTTGAGTCATTGATTTTTGGATGTACCTAAAATCAATTTAAAATAAAATATTTCAATTGCTCAGCCTAATAATTGGAGAAAAAAGTCACCCTTGACTGTGCTCTTGATTTCATGGACTGCCCTGAGTAGGCCTTTGAGCTACCATATGAGACCCAGCAGGCTCTCATGTTTGGTATGCTTATAGCCAGAAGGGCTATTCTGAGTGGATATCAACCTCCCTGCCTTGCTTTAGGAAGTGGCCCAATGCTACTGTTTCCTGTTTATATTTAGGGGAAATAAACTTATCTTGGGCTTGCGCTCAAACTAAAGTTTGTACAGATTTGTGGAGCTCTTACAGACCACCGCAGAATCTATCTGTGTGTGTGTGACACACATTTAACGCTATACAGTTTTCTACAGAAGAAATAACTCATCGTTCCTTGAACAAATGAAATGTTGAATTACTAAGCAGGAAAAAGTACCATTGCTCAATTGAACGCCTACTGGTTTTGCTGCTACAGCCTTACTTGGTCTGGTATGAACAGGAGCTTGTGGTCATACCTGTGTAACTGACATTACAGTCAGCTTGTCATACTCAATATACGCTGTTATGGTATCAGCCCTGGATTGGCTAATCAGGAGCACTGGGACATGTTGTTTTAGCTTAACCCTTGTTACCACATTATGAGGCTTTTAAATCAATACAGCCATAACAATGTATGTAAAAAATACTTAACAGATGTTTACTTTAGCTCAATTACCAATGATATATACATCATTTATGCCATTTACCCCTGTGAGATCACATTTATGATCATATGATCATTTTTGTTTTTTGTGAGAAAACAAGGAAATTCAATTATAAAAAAGGCAGAAAAATAGAAACAAGATGTTTGATCATTTTTGGTGCTTATTTCTTAGAACTTAATCAGAACAGCTGAAAGTTCTAAGTGTAACAATTTTGTAACTTTGTGTGGAAATAGCAGGTGCAGAAAGACACACACACACACACACACACACACACACACACACACACACACACACACACACACACACACACACACACACATCAGGCCCAGTTAGGAGGACACAGTTAAGTTTCATAGCACCTACAATTAGTACACAATTATTACACTCGGGTCCAGTAGACCTCGGACCTCATATGTAATAGTTATGTGTGCTAATAAGTTATTTTTTATGTTCTTCACAGAAAATGAACCAAGTTAGAAGAAATAATAAATAGCATACATTTTTTCTTTTAGCAAACATTGAAAACGAACACCTTACAAGGGTTAAGATGGTTATTTTTGGCAGAAACCTGTACATATATAAATGTTCATGCTCTAAAGAATGTTAAGATGCATTTAGAGGGCTAACCCTTTCCAACACAAAATGAGCAGCAAGTGAAATTCTCATACCATAAAATGTAAAAATGTCAATTGTCTTTGGTTAATGCTAGTCACCTATCATCCCTCAATATAGCATATGCATATTCTAATGGCTGAATGTGGACGTGCGTAGGTTTCCTTTGGGTGCTCCCAATTTCCTCCTCACAGTTTGAGAGTGAATCGTCAAATGAAGACAATGAGATGGGTAAGCTATGCTGTAGAAGTCCTGTATGGTATTCTACTATTTTATCATTTGCCATTATTCCAAAATTGTTACTCTTGGCCCAAATGGCCATTGTTCAGAAAACAATCGACTAACTACCAAAACCCTTATATTTATCATAAGCCTATTTCACATATGAACTCCCATTTCAAAGATGTAGCACACAACCGGAGATTGTCTGTGTCAGACGCATTCTCATTTACTGGAAATCCTCCGTTTGGTGGAGCCTGGGTAGAGCGTGCACCGTGTTACGAAGCCGGATCGTCATTTTGACGTTTCCGTTGCCATCTTAATGTAAATGACCCTTCTTCTTCACCCTTGATTGTTTTTCTTCTACCGGTTATGCTTGAGTCGATAGTAACGTCATCAATTGTGAATTCTCACAATTTGGGCTCAATGGGACATTACACAGACTTTGCAGATGGGAGCTCGGAGGGTGAAGAGCGTTTGATGTTTGCCTTCTCTTGTACCGCTCTGTTAGGTAATGTCTAAATGCGTTGGTGAAAGGGGCTCTAGTACGCTGCACAACTGCAAGTTGCACTAAAGTTGCAAGTGGTGATACAGTAAGTGGTGCATTCTACTCACAGCAGGAAACAGGTGTGAGACGCCATAGTAGCACTCACGGGAAAATGGCTCATAGGAATCACATTTAGATGAATAGCACACTTTTACATTTTTTCTTTACCTCTAACTATTTTCAATTTTTTTTTCCCTCACTTTTTTCTCATTACTTATTTTATACATATTTCTTCTTTCTGCATTTTATTTGATTTGATTTCACATGTTCCTCCTTTTACTTGTCATATTGCTTAAAAAAAAACAAACATGTATTTGCATTAACGGTTTAAGTGGTTACTGGTGTAATGAAGGTGCAGAAATTCTCATGTGTGTGACTGAAGTCTGTGTTTAGTAGTCTGGGTTTCATTAGTGTGTGACTTTTTGACCCTGAGGAACACCTGTGTGGGGTTAATCTAGGTCTTGTTTTAATCGTTTAGCCGATATAAAAATGGTTTCTTTTACATGTTTGTTTAAAAAAGGAGGGGGCGGGGGGGACACAGCATTTTGGCTACGGCTTAGCCAAAATATACACACACACACACACACACACACCAACTGTGTTCTGCTGCAGGTTTGCTCTCCTGATTGTCTATGTCACAGACTCGGATAGTTTTCGAAAAAATCCATTAAAAACTGCTCAAGGACAAAATGCTGCCTTGACTCGTGTCATGTAGAGCAGCATGAGTATTTCAGGTCTCCTTAATGTGACTTTACTGCACAGCTAATTAGAATTTTAATGAGACCGCTTTCATATTTTCCCCAATAAATCCCCACAGAAATGTTCTTCGGTAAAACTAAACTCCTAGCTGGCTGAGGTGGAAGAAGTATTCAGATCCTTTACTTAAGTAAAAGTACTAATACCACACTATAAAAATACTCTGTTAAAAGAAAAAGTCCTGCATTGGAAATGTTACTTAAGTAAAAGTAAAAGGAAAATGTACTTCCAAGTATTAAAAGTAAAAGGACAAAAATCCTCCCATCGTAGAAAGAGTAAAGGATCCAACCAGTTGTGTGTTTAAAGGTCTAATCATCTCAGCTGGACTTGTAGCCGTTATATTGTTGGCTAGTTTACTTTAGAATCAAACATCAGATTTGATAAACTACATGTGTTTTGTGTGCAGGAATCTTAATGTGTAAAGTAACTAGTAACTAAAGCTGTAACAGATGAATGTAGTGGAGTAAAAAGTACAATATTTCTCTCTGAAATGTAGCGGAGTAGGAGTAGAACGTGGCATGAAAAGAAAAGACTCAAGTAAAGTACAAGTAAATGTACTTAGTTACATCCCACCACTGCTAGCTGGAGATGCGCAGTGAGCCCTTACATCCAGTAAGATGACGGCACTATGTGGTCTTAGAAGAAAGAAAGACATGTCATTTCAAATGATTGATTACATCTGTCAGTGGAATAGATTTTTGAAAACCAGCGTCCCTAAACAAGACAGTAGGCAGATATTGTACATGTGTTTCATCACAGTAAATAGTTAAAAAAAAATGAGAATACAGCCGCTGTTATTGGTAACTAATCAGCACGTGACTTCACTGCTGTCACTTTGCAATGTTTTTCAAAGGTCAAATTTTCTATTTATAATACACACAACGAACTTCAAAACATGTTTGTGGGTCCAGCAGCATTGTGTTGACAGAGTGCTGACTCACTGACTGTTTAGGATAAGAAGTTTGTACTTTGCTCTTGTGTTTGCTCATTGCTTCTTTTGGGAGTCGAGAAGTGTCTAAAAGCAACGGGAGAATAAAACTCAAATCGGATGAATGGACAGCATGTCGAGGCCTTGGTGGTTCAGACTGCTAACACGAGTAGAAATCAACACTATAGTATGATACATGTCATCAAGTCCTGAGATGGAGGACTCGAGGCGCTATTCTCTGGACTCGTGACTCGACGCGCACTGATGACTCGAAGTCTAGGAGTTATGAAATCGGACTGGAGCATTGATGTAATAGGACTCGGAAATTAGATGAAGTTTCTGACTACTTGTATGTGTTTAATGCAACGATAAAGTACTTGAGTCCTGGACTCGGACTCCAGTTGCTATTCTTTGGACTTGTGACTCGACTCAGACACAAACTAAGGTAATGGTGACTCAATTTGGTCTCGACTCTGACTCTTCTTTGGTGACTCGTCCTTGGACTCGGACTGGAACCCAAAGGACTCCAGACTTGACTGGGACTCGACAGTCGGCGACTTGACTACAACGCTGCAACGCATCACGTTGTGCTCTTTATGACGGCTAATCACTGTACGTACAAAGAAAGCATTTCTTTAAATAAATATTTTATTTGAAAATAAATACATTTTCTTAAAATAGAATCAATAACATTACAAAAGCTTTGGGGGAAGTGGGAAAGAAGTAGGGGGGTGGGGGTTGAATAAGGGGGTTTACCCAAATGAATGATGTGTAATTTGGAACAAGAAGTACAATCTCACACGTTTATCTACCATTTTAAGACAAGTTCCCACAATGTGTTGGACTGTACATTCTCAGCTGCTTTGTGGGAAAGTGGTGGCGTCCCTTCGTGCTTGCTTTATCATGCAGTCTACTTGGTCTTAAAGCTTCAGGTCCCGCACCCAAAAACCATTGATGTACTCGTACTGTATCTACACACTCGTTTGTAAAAAAAAAAAAAAAAAGCAGGATATAATCTCTTGTCAACACATCAAAATCAGCCACTGATTTACATTTACATCTGACAATGTTTCTCGGAAAAGTACCTTAAATGTGTCTAGATCAACTTCATCTCTAGTCTACAGTACAAAGATACAATACACAAGAAGGCTGCGCTTATTGATATAGCAGTAATGAGAGGCCAGAAGCATGTTTCACTTCAACAGTGAAACAGTGAGCTCGTGAGTTTGTCGGGGCAAGAAGTGAAACGGAGCGTGAGCTCGGTGGCAAAATCTCTGCCTTTTACAGCAGCGTTTTTGATGCCCGTTGTTTGAGTCGAGAGCTCGGGAGGTGGCAGATCTCCAGAGAGACAGTCAGGGACAGCAGCACCGTTGTACTGGAACAGATTAACACGGTGCCCTCGCGCAGCCCTGACCCCTCATGACAGCTCCACAAATAGCATTATGAGTGCAGGAAGTTCTCTCTCAACCAGCCCGCAGCGGCAAAGCAGCCACCTTGACAAAAACCTAATTACCAACCGCGCAAAACAAAAACAAACGCCACAGAACATGTCCGTTTTTATAATTATTGAGTCACTGGAGAATGTGCAAGCCGACCTCAATTAAGACTAGCGTGTGAGAACATGTAATTTAAATCTAATCAGTAGAAAAGCAGCGGAGTAAGCTGATCTATGGCAAAAACAACAACTTTGCACGCTTCGTGCTGCTCGCTCCTCCTGCCGAGTGAAATCAATGCCACAGGTAGCAGATTTAAATAATGATTAAACTAAGTGCTGCCGGGGAGTGCTGTGTCCACCCATCAGAATCTCTCACCCCTCTTTCCCCCCCTGCTCAGCCTCTAATCATGTTCAGCACACAGGGCCACGGTTGGTAGGGAGGAGGAGACCATTCAATGGGTTTTAAATGCCTCACTGCACTGACCACACACAGACGTACACAAACAACACACAGATGCAAATTCTGCAATCGCGCACTTCTTTTTCATTTAAACCAATCCTGTTTTAGAAAAAACTCCCACCTCAGATTTGTCACCAACACCTTCACCCTCTGATGGCTGTTTTTTTTTTTTTTGGGCTTTTCTTGGATCTTGCAACAGGCCAGAGTCCTGGCATTTCTCATCAATACTATCACGTTTCTCCCTCCCTACGCAATTCTACGAAGCAGCAACCCAAAATGTGCTTGCAATGAGCATCTAGCTCTCTCGGAGCACAGAGACTTCCGAGTCATTTTCTACGGGTAAATGCTTTGTTTAAGCCGACACTCTAAGCGATGCGCTACTTTGGCAATGATTCAATCACAGTTAACTAGAGGGGGGAAAAGATGCGATACATTTAATATTTGCAGATTTAAATCGGAGTCAGGTAAGTGACACTGAAAGCTGAAGAATCAATGTAGCACATTTCCCCCCCGACCAAACCGAGGTAAACCCCATCACGCCACCCAGGAATGCTGCACAACCTCACTCTCCTGCTCTTCAAGGAAATGTGTACATTTTTTTTTTTTCAGTTTTGAAGAGCCAGCCTTCAATATGCATGTCGGAAAGAAAACAACTTGTTCTTAATCCCTTCATCCTCGTATAAACAAATTCAGAGGACTACCTTTTATAAATTTGTAAAACGCCTGCTACTTAAAAAGATTTTGGGATGCCACAGAATCTAGCAGACCCAGATGGATAGTCTTTCGAGGCCTTCCCCCATTGTGTTTGTTAAGTTTACAATTATCCCAAAGCCTTGACAATGCAGGCACATGTGCTGAGGGCCAGATGGGTACAGACAGAGCCCACTGCATCGGGATGCCTCCATTTGACCAAAGACGACAGATCCGGCTCAAAGAAAGGAAACCTGGTGCTTTTGCTGCGTTTTGTCTCTTCACAATTCTTTATCAACTCACAGGCAGGTCAGTGTGAAGGTGTACTAGCCACTGTCAAATACACAGAAACACCCAAACAGAACAGAGAGATTGTCTCCTCTCGCTGTGCTACTGTGACCGCTCAGTCATTCTTTGGGGGGCGGGGGGGTGATGTCCAGTCCAAACAAACCCGACCGGCTTCCGGACGCTTCGCTCAACAGCTCACCGTGCTCGGCTGCTGTTTGCACACAAAGTCCGATATGAAGTCAAACTCATTCTGTCCCAGGAAGAGCTCGGGCAGCTCCTGAATGCGATCCAACCCGAGCTCCAGCACTAGTGAAGTCAGAACCTCCTCGTCGATCAGATCCATGTCCATGCCGTTTAGTCCCAAAGGGCCGCCGATGTGCTGCATGCCTGATAGCTGGGCCGGACCTACCCGATACTGAGCACCATTGGGCATATGGTGGCCGTTGGCTGAGACCAGCGGGTGTCCGTGATACTGAGTGTTGAGTTTCTGCAGGTGCATACTGGCCATAAGCTGCTGAGAGGTGAGGTTACCAGGGAGATACTGCTGTGGGTGTCCACCCTGCTGCTGCTGCTGCTGCTGCTGCTGCTGCTGCTGCTGCTGCTGATGATGATGATGCTGCTGCTGCTGCTGGGGGTGCATGTGGTGGTGCTGGTGCTGCTGCTGCTGCGGACCCTGGCCATTGTACATCATGTTTCCAGACATCATCTGGTGGTGGTGGTTGGCCATGGGAACTCCGTTAACGGGGCCGGCCATCCCGCCGGGTCCCACCATGCCCTGCCTCTGTCTCATGGCAGCCTCCATGCTGTTCTGAGGGTTCCTGCCGTAGTGCATCACCTGGCCATTGGGCAGAGTGCGCATGCCGGGCTGGCCGTTGTGCTGCGGAGGTCCGTTCATGCCCATCCTGAAGCCGTGGGTCATGGGCATCATCATGTGTTCAGCCATGGCCTCTATCACCCTGAAAAACATATGTGGGAACATATAACACATCAAATGAGATGCTCTTTTATATGACCCTTTGTCATTACAACCTAAATACACTTCAAATAAATAAAATAACACTGAAACATTTTTTCGGACTTTGTGTATAAGACAGTTAAGCAAGAATAATAAAGACCTGCAGCACCTGCAAGGCTGTTATTGTTATACATATAGTACAAGTTGCTTTAACTAAGTAGAGAATCCACTTTAATTAAATGAATGACTTTGCTCCTGTTGTTTGTATTTGGTGAAAGAGCATGAGTCTGATATTTATAGCTACCCAGCGCTAGACAAACTGAAGTGAGTAGAATCTGCACACTGTTCCATCGACTGCCATGGAGTCCTTTTGCAGTCTCATAAATGCAGGGTTAGATTCAGATAGAAGAGCCGGCTAGCCACCTACAGCAGTGGTTCACAACCTTGTTGGTCCCCCCACAGCCCTGTCAGATGAACTCACGCACCCTTTCATCGATTCCCAATGTACGTTCCAAATGTATTGTATGTACGTAACATTAATTATTATATAAAAGTGGATATTGTTATTTTTAATACAATTGAACTGTCAATATTAACGTTGGTTTGGTAAGCAATTGTACTACTACTAGTCTAGGCTAGGCTACTGCTACTTAGAGTAAAGCTGAATGTTTCAACCATTTATCCATTCACGTTACTTTTAGCTAACTATTTTAACCATTTCTCCATTACTTTAAGCCAATTATTTGAACAGTTTCATCCTTATTTTTAACTATTCTACCATGTATTCATTACTTTTAGTGTTCAGGTGTTACCATTGACTCAAAGTTAATATGTGGATATATTCTTTTAATCTTTTTCTTCTTTTATCTTTCCACATACCCCCTGGCAACTGCAGAAGTACCCTTTGGACGGTTGTTACTGCAGATGGCTAACGTAGCCAGCTAGCATCAAGTCAAGGTAACCTTTTAGTGCATGTTAAATGATTCCATTTCCATGATATAGACTCAAAAATACAAAATTGAATGAATCTAATTAATTCTATATATCACCCAGCCCTACCCTGATGGGTTGTCTCGGATTGGGCTTTTTTTTAATGGGTGTTATTTTATACAAAGTCTTCATTACTAACTGGAGGTGTGGGATTGACAGATGTGAGCATTTAGGAAGCAGGGACGGTCTAACCAAAGAAATTATCCAGTTGCATTATAGGAAATGTAGGATCCAGTGTTTTAGGGATTTTTACCCATTATTGAGACTAAAAGTCATGAAATCTCAGTCTCTGCTTCCATAAAGACTCTTGTGAGTCCACTTCATTTTATAGCAGTGCAATACTAAATTGCTGGAGTAACCCTTTGAAACAATCGCATGAGAACAAGCCCTGTCTCTCTGTTGAAACTCTCCTTCCTCCTCCAGTTTCTCTTTCTTTATTTGAACGCTCCCAGTCACATCGGAAGTGTCCATCTCAAAGCTCCAAAATGACACCATCCGAGACTTCCCGTTGGATATCTCACCGACGAGGGAGGGCAGCAATACCCTTGCAGCCAAAAGGACGCAGAGGAATGCTTCTCCAGACCACACACACCTCTCACACAGCACACTGCCTCTGTCTTCACACAGTCATTACAAAAGACCATCAACTAAAAGATAACCTACACATGATAAACAGACCCCATCCAAGCTGAAACTGTAATTTGCTGTCAACGTGATTGGCTTGTTAAAATTGATGGCAATGGCATTATTTTATCCGCTAATGGGATTATCATGAAAAGACATCCAGCCAGAGCGAGCAATCGAATACATGTCTCCTTGTGTCTGTGAAAAACAAAGACAGTTGAGGCTTTTGAATCCCCCAAAATTGAACTCTGGTGGTGCCCCTGGTTGCTTATGGCAATTCAAGCCTTTTTAGTGCTGATAAAACAAGACACTTTACCCAATAGCCTAAATCCTCCTTCAAATCCTTCTCTTGTGTTACCTAATTATACTCAGTAATAATCTGTGGAGCTTCTGTGCAGATCTGGATAACCATTCGGCCAAATGCCACTTTGTAAATAGATAGTCTGAGGGAGGATAATAACTGCTGACATTATTACACAAGCATGAAACCTCTTTTTTTTTATCCTCGGGGATTTACATTCGATGCCACAAATATAACAGGCAATAATGCTGCAAGTAAGCAATGTGACAAGGTGAAATCGGATAATGTAATCAGCGGTTGTTTTTTTATTTATTACGTAAAGGAATATTAAATAATCAGCAGTACAAAGGGAAAGTGCAGCCTCTCTACCTGTTTAGTGAGTAACAGAAGACGACACCTACCCGATGGATTAATGTCGAGTCCGTCCGTACGGAGAAGTTGGATCAATGCCGGGGTTGTTTCTCCAGCTGATGCTCCGGCTACATGCAGCCCTGCGGCGGATACAAACTCTGCGGCGTCTCGGCAGTCGGAGGAGTTTGTTTTCTGGGTCAATTCAGGGATTATATGCATCTATAAAGCACAGGGAGAGAGGGAGAGAGAGAGAGAGAGAGATAGCGAGAGGAGGAGCTACCGTCCTTTCCGTCTCCTTTGTTGCCATTGGTCCTCCCCCTTAATCACTGTGCAAAGAAACATTCACTAACTACCTCCGCTGATCCACCGGAGCAGCACAGCCCTGCTCAGCCGAGCCGCGCTCTGTGTGTCCCGCGAAGATTTCACCGCCGGCAGCCTTCATCACCCTTACACTATAATCCGTAATGATCCACACTCTCTTAACTGAAAGCTTCGCTGTTTAAAGTGCTGCTGGGAAGGATTTTTTAGGCTGCAGGCACATCATATATTCACGTCATATTATTTTAACCAGCTGGATGAATCTGTAGGCCCCTAATCGGTTTGTTTTGGTCTTAGTCTACTAAGATTTCTTTAGACAGTCATTTATATGTTGTTTTTTTTCATGCCGAATTCATTATTTAAAAAAAAAAACTATGAGCCCATCTCTGGTAAAAACACAATTTAATCGATTAGTAGACAAAATCATATGAGTGTTAGTGGACTAACAATTTCTTTAATTGTAGGATGAAAAAAGTGGATGTCCGTCCTCTTCCTCTTCCTTTGTGTTGGTGCTCCTCAGATCTCTGCAGGGTAAATTCAGACAGCTAGCTAGACTATCTGTCCAATCTGAGTTTTCTGTTGCACGACTAAAACTACTTTTGAACGTACACGTTTCACCAAAACAAGTTCCTTCCTGAGACTATTTTCCAGCGGCTCTGTGGCTCCGTCCAGCGTTTAGTGCCACCCAAGACGATTGTGATTGGTTTAAAGAATTGCCAATAAACCAGAGCATGCTTTTCTCCCATCCCAGAATGCTGTGTGGACTAGCCAGACCCTCCTCCGCAGCTCTGTGCAGGAAGGTCTGGCAATGCCAGACTAAGAGTTTGGTGATAATTCTCTTTGGGTTTGTCACTATGAATGACTCCTTTCACATTACACGCAGTCATGTGATCCAATGTTATAATATAATATTGATAAGTACTGCCTTAAAGGTGCTCTAAGTGATGTGACGCGTTTTTTAGGCTACATAATTTTTTGTCACATACAGCAAACATCTCCTAACTATCTGCTCTGTAGACAGCCCAGGCTCCACAAATGGCAACAAAAACAAACTGCGCCGACCTGCACCACCAAACATAACAAACAGTGTTCCAGCCAATAACTGACAAGAAGGAGTTGGTTGAGTCATGAAGTAGCCTACGTGCTAACGCTGCTGCAGTGATGGCTCAACCAGCTCCTTCTTGTCAGTTATTGGCTGGAACGCTGTTTGTTATGGTTTGTGGTGCAGAGGCCTGGACTACGAAGCAAGATCAACTTGTCCTGGATTTCTTTCAGTAATCGGCTTCACCTAACCTAAAAACTGCGGTCCCGCATAACCTGTACTACGACGCTGGTTATCAACTAGTTCAGTCAACTCAGGGTTTCCCAATCCAGCGGCGCGCGCGATCACATAAAAGAGGCGGTGTTTGCACAGCACGACCAATCGCAAACATCTACCAGAGCCGCATGTTATATAAGAAGAGCAAATTATAATTCTCCATAAATATGAAGAACACAGACACGGTTTTACAGGCATAACGCGATACAGTCGCTGCTTCCTAAAACAGGAGGAAAGCTGGCAAAAAAATAAATAAATAGCCGACGCTGTAGATTTAAATCACAGCTCTTATTAATA
Organism: Perca flavescens; assembly: GCF_004354835.1. Taxonomy (NCBI): domain Eukaryota; kingdom Metazoa; phylum Chordata; class Actinopteri; order Perciformes; family Percidae; genus Perca; species Perca flavescens. The sequence goes on from NC_041344.1 coordinate 32,624,456, forward strand.
TCACTTCCTCATCAGTCAGGACCAAGATCTGACCATAATTACACTTGTGCTTTCCATAAACTGTCGTTGCTTTAGCCTATTATTTCAGTTGCAACCCTGGCAGTGGGAAGCGACCGTGAGAGAAAATAAAAAATATAAAAACATAATTCAAACCGATGTGCGCATTGGCGACACACGGCTCAAGAAGCCGATATGTAATTCCCTCCCATTAAAATATATATATTTCATACAAATACCAATCAGGGAATGTTAACAGGGTTGTCGATCTCTAAATGTTTTAACTTTTATGAGCGCACCCCTCTCTCTCTCTCTCTCTTTCTCTCTCTCTCTCTCTCTCTGCACCGAGCTCCACCTGATCTTCTTTAAGAATGGTGACGGCGTTATCAATCGACCTATTGATTGGTCAGTAGGCGGTGCTTTAACACCGGTTGATCTCTGATCTCCAACTTAACCTGCTCCCGACCAGGTTAGGTGTTCAGCATAAGTTACCACGGCGATTGAACCCGATAACAACTAATCCACCTTCGTAGTACAGATAATCCTGGGTTGAGCCTTAAATTAGCTCGTTAACGCCAAATCCTGCTTCGTAGTACAGGCCTCAGGTTGGCGCAGTTTGTTTTTGTTGCCGTTTGTGGAGCCTGGGCTGTCTACAGAGACCGTGTTTTTTTACAGTGTGTTCAGGGGACAGGCAGCTAGCGGATATGTTTGCTGTATGTGACAAAACACATGTCACATCACTTAGAGCACCTTTAACCAAAGTGTTTTTGTAGCCTACGACTGGAATTATGGATCTCCAATGATGCTTCTTTGCAGGTCTACGGAAAGAAGGGTGTTATTAGTAAGCGTATGGCTGCAGAGAGAGAGGTGTTGGCTTCAATTGAAGTGAATGGGAGATGAATCAAATACTCGTCGGGTGGAAGTGTAGTGTACAAAAAAAAATCCATACAGGTATAAAAGAAACAACCTCATGGATCGGAAAAAACAATTGCCAGTGAACATAATCCATTTAGCAATTACACTCCCCTCACCATGTATAGGCAAAACAACTTGGTGTAGTAGTGTTCAGTAGTTCCACTACCTTCAACATGTATAGGCAAAAAAACTTGGTGTTGTAGCGTATTATGTTGTTTTTAGAAGCCAAGATTGCACAAGCCTACTAGGAGCCAAAACCAAAAATGTGATGACATCAGTATTCCCAACAAATCAAACCCAAGTGACAGAATGTATTACCCAAGAGGACATCCTGGATATGTCCTGGAGATTTTTACAGAAATTGCAATTTACAATAGCTCTTGATTATATACTTTAATAATATAAATAACATATTATGTGTTTTTTCTAAATAGTTCCAAAATGTTTTGTTAGCTTAGTTCATTTCCAGGGGTGTAAAGCAATACTATGTTATAGTGCTCCAGTTCTGCCTTTCGCTGCGAAATAATGGCCTTCAAAATTTCAATTGAAGAAACATATCAAGGTAAGTTACAAATATAATACACAAATGGCACACCAGCTCGAGCTATCAGTAAGCGCCAGCTAACTAGCTACCCGCGGTTCATGACATGTTGTACGTGTTGTACATTCCTGTCCTTGTACTGCTGCTACAGCCAAAGGAATTGTGAGTGTCCTTTAGGCTAAACATTTGAAATAATATAAACAATATGATTTGATCTGACTTTTGACTGCTTTCTTTAATAACTACATAACACAATACTTGTACTTTTACTTTCAGTACTTGAGCAGTACATTTTAAAATAAACTACTTGCAATACTTAAGTACAACATTTTTTGAATACTTTAGTACTTCCACTTAAGTGTGGTGCTTAAAAAGCACTTCAACTTCTACTCAAGTCACTTTTTTGATAGAGCACTTGTACTTTTACTCAAATCTGGGTCTCTAGTACTTTATACATAAATGTTAAAATGCCAACACAAAGAAAGAGGAAGGTGACGGACATCCGGCTGAAATGAGGGACATCTAGCGGAATTTCCGCTGGCACCTGAACAATCCAGGAAGTAAAACATGGATGTAGACTAAGGTGTGTGTGTGACGTCCTTGACTGTTTGTTCAAAACAACAATGGCGGACGTGATAGATGGATGGCTCATTCAGCCACCTGCCAGGTATTTTTTTGAAGGTGTCTTCCCTTTTCCAGTTTTCAAAGACAGCTTCTCATATGGTTCTCTGTTAACAAACCATCTGGCGCGTCAGGTTAGCAGGCTAGAGGCTTAAAGGTGCCCTGACACACGTATTTCATAACTTTGTTGTAATGTCTGTAGTTCTACCATGGACTCTGTAACATCTTTTGAGGAAAAAATGCCTTGGTTACCTTGTTTCAAGCCATTCTAGCGTCGTATAGAAAGCCTGCAGGAAGACTCAGCTCGATTTCTTCCAGTTCTCATTAATATTCAATGAGCTAAGCTGCTTGACTCTGATTGGCTAACAGCTAGCAACTGAGAGCCTGAAATGTATGTAACAGACTCATTTATGTCAAACTAAATCAATTATAAAATCTGTCTGTCAAAGGTCAAGGGCCCCTTCAAGGAGTACCAGACAGACAACACTGTAGGAACACCAGTACAAGAAAACGGCAGGTGCATAGCCCAAGCCCACAGATATATATATATATATATATATATATATATATATTTTATTTATTTATTTTTGTTCAGCCCTGCAGAATACAATAGTGAGTAAAGCAGTAAAAAAAACAGTGAGATTTAAATTTGTGGTTCAAAAAAATGGGAAAGAAAGTTTAATTTATGGGCTCCTTAATGGGGCACCATGATGATGGGCTCTGGGTCCTCTGCCCATATGTGTGATAAAATATAATTTAATACTGTATGCATGTATTCTGTAATTACCAACAGTAGCTAATGTTCAGCAAAAGTGACATAGCTCGTTTTGGGTTAACAGGTAGTTACAGTCATTTAGTCAAGATAGAGGTAAAGTTCTCCTCCTGGTTTTACTGTAAAAACATGAGTCTATAATGTCCACACTTTTCAGATGAAAAACAAGACATTTATTTTTAGTATGAATTTCCCAGTCATTGTTTTTTTTTTATTTACTAATGTTCGTATTTATTGATCCTCTTTGACCTTATTTGCATTGGTCAAAACTACAAGGTACAATTTGACAATCTTTCAATGCAAAAGCTAGAGTACACTCCACTGAAGCATGTGTTCTAAACTTTATGCCTTGTTCTTTGCAGCACGTTTGAAATCAAACCACCTCCATCCAGCTCTGGAGCGAGCACAAACCAGCCAGTCCTTTTGTTTTGGCCTCCCTCCCTGTGTGGAGAAAGTCAAACCCCCTCAGCAGGAGCTTGGTATGTATTCCTGTTGACATACACACACACACACTCACACACCCTCTGCTGCAGAGGAATGTGTCCTATTTTTGGGCCCCTAAAGTCAGCCAGACTTCCAGGCTCGTTCTAATGCGCGATTCACTTGACCATTGTGTTTTTTGGTTGTTCTCTTTTAGGGCAAAGCTGTGTGTTTTGATCTGCGGCAACAGCCTCATTCATTTATTTGCAATGAGCAGTTGTTCTCAGCAGTGCTTGGGTCAGGCTCATGTTGTTTGTTCTGCCAAATACAGCTGGACTTTGAATTTGTGGTTTTTCAGTCAGTGATGCGCCCTGCTGTGCCTCTGATTGGCTGACCTGATATTCTTACCCTAACCTTAACCATTCTCACTCCTCATGCCTTAAACCTAACTAGTCTCGCATTGCCGGTCCTATCTCCACAGCGCTGTGGAGTAAGGTCTGGCTACAAGACAGATACATTCTAGGATAGGAGAAAAGAAACACTCTGGGTTTATTGGCATTTCTTTGAACCAATCACAATCGTCTTGGGCGGCGCTAAGCTCCGGAAAGAGCCACGGTGGCTCTGCTAAATAGTCTCAGTAAGGAACTTGTTTTGGTGGAACATTAGCAAAGAAAATGCCACAAAATAAACAAATGAAGTTAACTGTTCACACAATACAGTAAAGTGAACTATTTAAATTAGCTGATACATGGTTAAACCTCATTAGCTTTACCAGTGTATCACCGTCTGTACTTGGTCCACAGCAATCCCACCAATCGGTCCCAAAACGTCGCAGTTAGAGAGGAAATTCCCTAAACATATTCTTTGTAAATCTTTACAATCATTCCCTGAAATAACGAGGGATCGCCAATCCACATTTTCTTCAAAACTTGCCATTTCCAGCATGTAGCTTGCTAGCTCGAAGTTTGTTGTTGTTTCCCGTAGCGAAGCGTTATAAGAACGGCGACACAGAGAGAGCAAAAGGTGAGGGTCGAAGCCTGACATCTCACTCGCCGGATGTCAGGCCTTAACCTTCCGCTGATCAAGACCAAAACCTAACCAGCCGATCAACCAACCAGAGGCGGGTCATGCCTTCGCCCGTCCCTCCATCCATTCTAGCATCAACCTTTGGACAGAGTCGTAGCTAGCTGCTTCCCCCTGTTTCAAGTCCTTGTGCTAAGCTAAGCTAGCCAGCTGCTCGTGGTAAGAAAGCAAGTAGGCATATTTCTCAAAATGTCGAACTTGTCCTTTAAGTGTAATTTTTAAATGCATGCTTCTACATGTAATATAACATGTGTGTTCCTAGATTCTATAGGACAACACATCAGTCATCTCTGCACTGCTTTGTTGAACGCTGTCCAGTGCTGTCAGACATGGCTGCATGTAATAATGTGACAACCCTTCAGACTACTCTGCTTATTTGACCTCATTTGCTGGTCTGAGAGTTACTTGCTGGTCCGAGCGAGATAGAAAATGTGTTCTGACAGTTAACCAATGCAACTGTTTCTCTTGGTTATTGATCATTACTCATGACTCGGTGGTCCTACATACTAATCTTTCTTTGCCTTGAGCCAGCACATGCTGTCAAGGGAATATCATTGTGTGTTTTGGACTGCGTGCCACATTATGTAATGACCACAGCTTCTATGCAAAGGTAGGAGGACGGCTTGGATGTCATTTGTTTATGTGCAACTGCTAGAACAAAGACAACAACAGCAGTAATTCTCTCTTTCTATGATGCCTACTCGTTTACTTGTTGTACCCCCTCACACCGTATACATCTAGGTTTCATATTACTCACTGCTTCTTGTTCCCCGTTCTTCCCGCCCCCGCAGTCCACTCCGCTCCATTTACACTGTCTCTACTTTGAATGCTTATTCCAATAAGGGCTTTATGTATTGTCACAACATGATTAATGCAGTTTTTGCAAAAGGCAATTATTGCCAGTAGAAGGGCAAAGCCACACACGAGGTAATCACAACAGACTAGTGCACGAGCTGCAGCCCCCGCTCTGCCACTTGCCCTCATCCAGACAGAGAGCGCCGCGAAATAGATTTGTAAAAAGGTCATTGGAATAAATTGCCTCTTAGGTACAGTAAAATGTGTTTCTATGTGTCCTCTGGCGACTCAAACTGCCTCTCACAAGTCATTGAGCTGTATGAGTGGCATATTCATTAGACAGTCTGTGTACGATATTTATGATCAATAAGAAGATTACAGGTGTTTTCACATTTGTCTCTGCAATGGGAACTTCTTCAGTACATCAGTCGGGATATATTTTATTATTCTATTCTGTAGCAACACAAAAATGAAAGTTGCTTGGCGGTAGTTAGCTGGTGTGTCGACTTGGGTTTTATGATATTTACATAGGATATTTGTGGAAAACAGGAGGCTGAAATCCTGCTTAATTTAATGTTATAGGATGCTATTTAAAAAAATAAATGTTTTTTAATAATGCTGAAAAAAGAAAACCACAACTCACAAAATCAATCCTATATAATGTTTACATTATATGTTGTCTGGATCAATGGCAGATCATTTACCTGATTATTGGTGTAATATCCGGCGCTGCCTGCCTCTATTATGTGACGTTAAACAGCCAATCAGCTGCATTATTAGATCTCGGTAAAGCATGCTGCTCACTGACGCTGATGAGATTTACTCCTTAGGGTATTTAAATTGGAAAAAGTGTTGAATTCGGTACCCAGCCCTACAAAACACTCTAAAAAAGCCATTACTGAGCTCACTTAAACAAGTGGCTCTGTGAAATAAAATATTTAGACACTAAACCTCCACTGCTGACACATGATTCAACCCCTAATAGTGTAGCATATATTTAACCCGATTAAAAAGATTTGGAATTTAAAAATGTACGTGCATTCCAGCCAACACATCAACAGAGGACAAAAATGACAATATGAGCTTTCATCCGTCTAACCACAGTCTTCACTTCCTTATTGAGTGTCCAACAATAGAGGGGGCCTCCTCTCGTCTTCCCTTTCCCTTCTCCTGCTATCCTCAGTAGGGAGGGGCGTCCCACCTGCTGCTCCAGGTAGTAGAAACAGGAGCATATGTTGTTTTATTAGTCGGTGTTTGTGTGTGTGCGACCACGTGCGTTCATGCATGGGTGCTGGAGGTGCTGTTTCTCCCCTAATGTCTGTGTTTGCATGGGAGGGGGAGGGCCGGCTCTCAGATTCCTGGTTCTCTTGGTGTGAGCTGTGTTGTGCTCCAGCGGTTTCATTTGGCCAACAACACCCCCACCCCATCCCCACACACCAACCCCTAACCCCCATTAGACAACCTTTACAAGCCCTGCCTGCCAAGATCAGGTCTGATCCTATTAACTCTTTCCTTATCTAACTAAAATGGAAGGAGTCTCTGTCGGTCTCTCCTGCGATTTTCTCGGCAACCGTTCAAGCTCTTGAGATCGACGCAACCTATTTATTAGTAGTGCGTTATGTACCCGTTGTGGAGCGTATTCAGAGGGGACCCCTATTAACTGTTAGACCACCGAACGACATGTGGTAAAGCTTGCACTTCATCACACGCTTCATTACATTCAAGATCAGATGCAAAAAGAGAGACCGGAGACGTCAAATTGTAGCAAACTCAAACATTTTAAGCATCAGCAAGGCAACTTTTGGAAATTCCAGAACTTCCAGAAATAGCCTGGACCAAAATAGCTAGCTGCTAAATGACGAATGGATTTTCTTCAGTTTCGTCATGTGGGTTCATTTTTGGAAAGGACCTGTTGAGCGTGATCACATCCCTCCTGGCGCTTGTATTTTCACTTAAATCGAGAAAAATAACACTGATACATTGATAAGTGCCTGTGGCTCTGCGGGCCTTCACTGCTTCCGTCTGATTCTTTTGGATGACCGTTCAAATCTATTCTAGGACACAACTCATATTTGATACCAATAGGAACTGACAGCAAGGTCCAACAGACCTTGTTTAAAAAAAAGTCTTTGCTTACAAGTATTGACTGATTTAAAGTGTTAGCCCACATACCAATCATACAACTGTCTGGCTTTCTTTCCATTATTAGGGCCCGAGCGCCGACAGCGGCGAAGGCCCTATTGAAACTGAAGGAATTATTATTATGCTTTATTATTACGCGCAATGACGTGCCTTTTTGAGGGGCTTAACATACTCAAAAACTCACCAAAATTGGCGTTCGCATCAGGCCTGGTGAGAATATTATATTTGAATGGTTTCGTAAATAGTTGTTCAAAAATGGTTTGCTAGCACCCCCTACAAACATTAAAGAATTGAGCCCTTGCAGTACATTTCACGTAGACTTATGAAATCTGGTAGACATATGTATCCTATCAAGAAGTACAAAAAACGTCATTGGATCCATACCCTTAACGCAACAGGAAGTCCGCCATTTTCGAAAGTTTGAAATTAGTGCGTTTTTGCCCAATTCCATGTGTCGTACTTTAACAAACTCCTCCTAGAGATTTCATCTGATCGACTTCAGATTTGGTCTGTACCATCTTAAGAACCTTAAAAATGAAAAGTTATTTTCATTATGAGGGCCTATGCGTGGCGGGGCGGCCATTTTGTGCGTTTCACCATTGAAACAGGAAGTGGCTGTAACTTGAGTGTTCATTGTCCGATTGGCTCAAAACTTTTCAGGATTCATAAGAGTCCAACCATGAGGACATCTACATGCCGATATTGGCTCAAAGTCATAGCGCCCCCTAGTGGTAACAGGAAGTAGGCCTAAAAGTCAAGGTGCTATACTTTAACAAACTACTTGGAGAGATTTTATCCTATTGACTTCATATTAGTTTTGTCCCATCTCAAGACCTCAACGATGAACAGTTTTTAAAAGCTTGAGTTTTTGTCCAACGGTGTGGGCGTGCCGTGGTGGCCATTTTGAGCATTTATCAATGAATGAAGAAGTTGTTGTAACTTGAGTGTACGTTGTCCAATTTGGCTGAAATGTCTCACGATTGACAAGGGTCCATGCCTGAGGACATCTACAGGCAAAAATTGACTTTTGGTCATAGCGCCCCCTGCTGGCAACAGGAAATCAGCCAAACATTATCCAATTTACATGAAACTTATAATGTGCGGTCCAAATGTGATACTGAGCCGCCCCCTATACTTTAACCACGTCCATTTACTCAGACCACGCCCCCTTTATAACTTTTGCCCCCCTATGTTTAAGCCACGTCCCCTTCCATAACTAGTAACCCGTTTATCGTAGACTCTTGAGTGAGGTATCATCAACTCAGCAGAGCGTTGTTTTTTCATTCATGATGGTTTGCCCAGCCCCCTAAACTTGGTACAACATTTGCAATACACCATCTCAAACGGCGCACACTCCACCGTGCGCGCTGTGTCCGACGGCTGCGCAAATGCACAGCCACGTGGAACGGCGTCCGCCAGTAACCCCAATGCGCAAGGAGGTGTGAGGGCCGGCCAACGCTGCTTGCAGCTTTAATTGGATTTGGTACTCTTCCGTTCTGATGCTGGCTCAGCCAAAGTGCCAAAGTGTGAAATGAACAATGATTTACTTATTGTCATCGCAATGCTGACAAATTCACAAATGGAGCTTTCAAATACAAGTAGCTGGCCTCTGGATGATTTTGCACTCCAAATTCTTGTAGACCAGACCGGAATTGACAAATGTAACTGTGCAGATTATAAAAAATATAAAGTGTAAGTGTATAAACTGGTCCAGCTAGTTTTAAGCTTGGTGACTCATGCCGTTTTTCCACTGCATGGTACGGCTTGACAGAACTCGCTTTTTTGGGGGGTTTTCTATTGACAAAAGTTTTTGATAGTAACCAGTACTCGTTTTGGTACCACCTCAGTCTAGGTTCCGAGCGAGCTGAGCCTATACTAGAAGGTGGAGTTAAAATACTGCAGGCCACTGATTGGTCAGAGGAAAATGTCACTAGCGCAACACAGGACATCATAAATCCGTCATTTTTTAAATAGCCAAGCTACCGTCAATAGCAACTGCAGTTGATTGAATTCACTCAACTCAGAAACACTGGTGGATTTGTGAGGACTATGGTTAACTGCTCCTCAGATCTCTGCAGGGTAAATCCAGACAGCTAGCTAGACTATCTGTCCAATCGGAGTTTTCTGTTGCACGACTAAAACTACTTTTGAACATACACATGTTCCACCAAAACAAGTTACTTCCTGAGACTATTTTCCAGAGGCACCGCTGCTCCGTCTGGCGCATAGCGCAGCCCAAGATGATTGTGATTGGTTTAAAGAAATGGCAAAAAAAAACAGCACGTTTTTTCTCATATCCCAGACCTTTCTTTGCAGCGCTGTGGAGATAGGTCTGGCAATGCAAGACTGTGTTGCAGATGAAAGGGAAAGTGTTCAGCGAGTGATGCATTGAAGATGATGGCACGGCAGTTCTGCGCAGCTTCAACGATTAGCTGGGAATCCTGCCTACCGCATAGGGGGAACTATCCGCAGTGGAACATTAAAAAATGTACATGGTACCAAAAAAAGTCGTGGTGAGCAAAGCTGTCTCCTGGAGATTCTCACGATTTTCTCTCTGCTATTCTGTTTACTCCCCCTGGATTTTTAAATATATACAATGCTCAGCATAAGTGAATACACCCATGCTAAAGTTTATCATCTACTGGAATGCCTTAATTAAAAAAAAAAAAAAGAGGAAAAATCCAACCTTTAAGGACACCAATTTTCTTTGTGAATGAATTATATATCGTAAATAAATACATGTTCTTCCTTAAATGTATTTCAGTTAGCCTAATAACTGGTTTGATTTGCATTGAGAGATGATCTTATGGAAAGTACCCCATGCCAATCTCTAGGTATGGTGAAGGGTATGTGATGATGTGGGGGGGGGGCTATTTTAATTCCAAAGGCCAAGGGAACTTTATCAGGATGCATTGTTTCCTGGATCCATGAAATAACTGGCCTTTAAAAATAAAAATCTGCCTGCCTCTATGGGAATTTAACATAGGGTACTTACTTATGCCCCCTGTATTTTAAGGCAGAACATGTATTTATTTACGATACATTATTCATTCACAAAGAAAATTGGTGTCCTTAAAGGTTGGATTTTTCCTCTTTTTTTTTTTAAATGAAGGCATTAAGATCAATTTCCAAAAATGATTTTTTTTTATTCCTCTTTTTAGTCAACTTTAGCATGGGTGAATTCACTTATGCTGAGCACTGTATTCATATTCAGTTAGCAAATTAGCTGTTTTGGGGTAGTTAATACACTGACAGAAAAGTTAATGGGGCAACACAGCTACGAGAGCCTCATCCATTTTGAACTCTCTAGCTCTTCATCCATGTAATGGTCAGCACTGTCAGGATGGCATGTGATTGGTCGACAGTACAGATTTTAGTGTCTGAGATCAAAAAAAGGGATGCAGATTTACTTTACCTTTTCTTTTTTTTAGCAAATCCACAAATCAGTGCAATTTCACTGGAATTAATTGAATTTGCCGTAATTTTTTTTTTTTTTAATTTTAAAAGCTGGTGTGATCAGGCCTTAACACAACAGGGAAAACAGGAAGTGGGTTTTTGGCAGTTTCAGTGTAAATACAGACTGAATTACTTGCTCAGATGGGATTTTTTTTTTACAGTGTTAATAATAGTGGCACACAATGTGTCTGTTTATCTCAAGACTGTCTGTTCATACTGAGTTGTGTTAATGCCCTATGAGTCACTGCTGCATGGTCTCCTCTGTTGAAATACGTTTCCAAGAGGATGGCGATGACGCTGTTAGAAGACAGACATAATGTACGACGTCTGTCTAATAAACGTTGGTTATGCTTGTGTCTGACTCATTCATATGACACTACTGTCACAGGTTAACCTCCTGTGTCGTCATTGTTCACAGAGACTCCAGTCTGCAATTGTAGTTTCATACTGCAAAACCACAGAATTGCACAGAATGACATTACATAAGCAAAAACAGTCTAAGGCTTTTGCTTTCTCTCGTCGCCTACAGCGTGATTTATGGTTTTACGCAGGCTCCACGCAGAGCTTTCGCCGTAGCCTACGTAAGGCCTGAAGTTTATACTTGTACTTTATACTTACTTACCAGGATTTTAAACCTCCAGAAAATGTTGGTAATTAAAAAACTTTTACCAAATTTTTATGTTGATAGCCTAAACTGGCAACTAGAAAATGTTTATCAGCACCCCCGCCTCCCTCTCCTCCCCCCCACACACACACACACACACACACACACATCCAGAATATCTATTACGTGACTATTGAAACATATGAAAATCACTACAAAATCTCCTTGATTCAACTTAAATTGAAAAGAAATGCAACCAGACCTTCATCCACAGTCACGTGGGTGCCTGGATTGTAGAGAAAGGGTAATCGCTGCACCCACTTGTCCCATACATCCCGTATTGCTGCCAATTTGTCACGGAAACATTGAATGTTTTCAGAGACATAGTGGCAAGAAATATTGCCCTTCCAGTTTCAGCATTCCACAGGCTTGCCGTTGCTCACTTGTTGACTTGTATACTCCTGCCAAAATAAGTAACCCAATGTAGGCATGGAGGCCTGTCACATCCACATTTTTCCAATTGTCCACATACACATGACTTCCCTCTAAATTTGTCATCTCAAGTATATCTTTTTCAACTGATGGTGTCATGTAAAGCTCAAATGCTGATTTGTGAACATGGCTGACAGCATATCTGGTGGGGCCTGGAATCATTTTTATCACATTAGCAGCACTAAGTCTACCCTGTCGTTCAAGTGGGGAGAAGGACCATAATAATTTACAGAAAACCGTTTCTTGCAGGCCATTTTCAAATGAAAGTGAGTGTACAGAGAGAGCATATCGCACACCAAGAGAAATGGTTTAGAAGGCAGCGGTGCCTGCATATGAGCTTTTATATGTTCGCCCCTCCCCTGTGTATCATGTGATACAAACCATCCCTGCAAGAACCATATTTTCCCTCCCTTAGAGTGCGGGAACAATATCTTCCCTCCCTCAGAGTGCGGGAACAATATTTTTCCTCCCTCACAGAGGATGGGTGCGTGTGTGCGTGTGTAGGGTGGGGGGGAGTGGAATTGAAGATTGTGAAATTGCAACAACCTGCATGTGAAAGTGACCTCAATAACAGCCATAACAATCTCAGCAAATGTGTGTAAAATGTTCATTTTTTCTATGTTTTTTACAGCTAAAACAGCCTGGGTTGTAATTGACCGATGCGTACAAAATGCATACAGGACATTGAAAATATATCATCATGTTAATTTTATGTTTACCCAGTTGTCCCCATTAAATTAGGAAAAGTCATTCAATATGAACCAAAAAAATTATGTCAAGCACTTTTTTAGAGATGTTAAACATTGAATGGAGTCAAATTGACCCCAAGGATAACAGGAGGGTTAAAGGTCCCATGGCATGAAAATTTAACTTCATGAGTTTTTTTTAACATTAACCCCTTGACGCCTGAATTTATTGACAATTATATAAACAAAATATTATGTGTGTTTCTGGCTCCAAGCTGATGCTAATTTAAGTTGAGATTGTTAATTTGTCTATAGTATATGGAATAGATATAAATTTAGGTATGATGCAAATTAGCGACAACAGGCATTATGGTAAAATTCTTTACAAAATGGTAAAATTAGTAAAACACATAGTAGATTTCATTCATATCACAAAGTTGTCAGAACTACTAAACTGTAAATGACAAATACATGGATCTTGACAACGGCAAGAAAGAAAACCGGATGTATCTCTCACTCCGACCGGTCCTACGAGAAACCAGTGCATGCAAAAGGTTCCTAGGTATGTATCGCATGTAAACAAACCGGCATTGGGGGAATACACACGCTATCTCGCCTGCAGTCGGAATGAAAGGGATTTGATGCAAATTAGCGACAGTCGGCGTTAAGGGGTTAATATGTGTTCCCTCAGCCTGCCTATGGTCCCCCAGTGGCTAGAAATGGTGACAGGTGTAAACCAAGCCCTGGGTATCCTGCTCTGCCTTTGAGAAAATGAAAGCTCAGATGGGCCAATCAGGAATCTTCTCCTTATGAGGTCATAAGGAGCAAGGTTACCTCCCATTTCTCTGCTTTGATCACCCAGAGAATTTGGCCCACCCATGAGAGAGAGAGAGACATCATAACTTTCAAACGAGCAAAGTGTCAGTTGGTCAAGGCCACACTCCCACCCTCCACTTTGGCCCCCCCTCTCTCCCCGTAAATAGCTTCAGACACAGAAATGGCACATACTAAGGAAAGCTCATTGTGGGACTGGCTCTAGTGGCTGTAATTCTGCACCAAGGCTGAATTTCGGGAAAGAGACTTCAGATACAGTATTAGGGGACCACTAAAGTCTATATAAAAGAGACTTCAGATACAGTATTAGGGGACCACTAAAGTCTATATAAAAGAGACTTCAGATACAGTATTAGGGGACCACTAAGGTCTATATAAAAGCATCCAAAGAGCACCATGTCATGGGACCTTTAAGAGAATAGCAGGGCCATCATGTGTGTGTGTGGGGGGAGTGTGTGGTAAATCGAGTGAGAGAGTAACGGTGATTAGCTTCGGAGCAAGTAGCGACTCTAGAGTCTCTAGTGAGAGAACCAAAGTGTCTCCCCTGTTCTTTCTGACCACAGTGGGAAATGTGGAGCAGGAGAAGTTAACCCTCTCCTTGATTTCATGTTGTTGATGGAGAAGGAGAACCAGGAAATGAGTCGGGGGGGAAATGCAACACTACCAAGCCTAGCGATGTGTAGTTACATTTTTCGCAAGGTGCACAGCAGGCTACAGCGTAGGGTCTGGCGTAGGGTCTGTGTCTCTGTGTAGCCACGGTGTAGATTTAACGCAGAAGAATCAATCACGCTTAACTCTGCACTCTCTCTCTCTTTCTCTTGTCTTTTTTTTTAAAGATAAATCTTGTAGTTGGTTACATGTTTACATGTCAATAACATTCAATTAAAATTCCCTTCCCTAATGAAAACAATTAGATAATAGACAGAAAGGCTGAGGTGTGTGAAGGGCTGAGAACAACTCTTTAACAAAATACATCAAATACATTAGATACAGGAGAAATCTGTATCTGCTTCTTTTATTGGGGTTTAGCTTGTTTCCAATGTAGCACATACACAGACCCAGCATAAAACATATGTATTTTAGCATTGATTTGCCAATAATAAAGAATGAAAAGCTAATAAAAAACAAAGTTGATTCTTTCTTCACAGGTGTAGTCCAGCTCTGTCCACCTTAGGAATTTTCTTTATATTCGACGAAGATGAGAGGGGCTCCATGTAGATAACGTTTCTTTCCGTTATCAACGGTGGCCAAAATACTCACTTTTGCAGCTTTGTGCAGGTTGTGGAAGTCTCAGATACGTCAGTTAACCGAACACCGTTGTCTCTGGGTTCATTAAATCATCCAGAGGTGCACACAGCTCGGTGAATTTCACGGCCCACAGACAGCTACAGTATTTATTTCCTCTATCCATTGACTGCGTTGGTGAAAAATTCACTTCATGTTCGGTGTGGACAAAGCATTAGGTGGTGCGTGGCAGTGCACACGTAAGATGTATGACACTGCATGGAAAAGAAAACTGATTAACCTATTATGCAATTGATCTTTTTTAGCTTTTGCCTTTTTTTGATCAAAGTGCAGGGGATGCAGTTTTCCAGATCCAGCAAGTCAATAAAGCTCAGCACAGACACTTCTGCTGCCAGAATCACTCCTTACAGGCTCAGCGCAGTCATTTCCTTTGATGAACGTCCCTCCCTGTGTGGACGATAAATCAATGTAGATGGTATACGGAAGATCTCTTCTTCTTTTATCTAGTTTATCTTTCACCTCTAGCAGCTGTTACATTTTTCAAAATGCCAACACAATTACTGCTAGAAGCACTGTTTTACTTGCAGATTACTATATGATGCAAGCAATTTCTACATGTTTTAAAATGTAATTTCCAGTGATTAATGAGCCATTGCTCTGGTGTTACGGCCTGCAATTTAAAGGTCCCAAATTATGTGAATATTAAGGTTCATACTTGTATTTGGGGTTTCTACTAGAACACGTTTACACACTTTAATGTTCAAACACATTACACACAACACATTATTTTCCTCATGCTGTCTGTCTGAATATACCTGTATTCCCCCTCTGTCTGAAATGCTCTGTTTTAGCGCTTGTCTCTTTAAGCCCCTCCTTCCTAAAAAGCCCAGTCTGCTCTGATTGGTCAGCGTTTTAGGATCTTCTGCATCTGTGCTCCATGAGTCCCTGCACCTTCATTGCAGCCGGGTAATGACTGTACAACACTGCAGCGGCACTTCCTACCTATATATAGTATAGTTGTGACATCACAACTGTACAGAAGTCCTAACGGCTCGTTTAAAGGCACAGTTTCTGACTACGTGATGTGTGCGTTTCTCTGTGGATTCAGCATTTTAATACTTTCATAGCGTTTATATAGCACCTGCTTTATAACAAAAAAAGAAAAATCTAACTTTTTACAAACCCTAACCCCATAATCCTAACCTTTAAACTTTAAAATCCAACCGGGCTTTAACTTTTATTTGCATCTTTAAATGAGCTTGGTCTGGAGCTTCAGTTACAAAAATTCCGTAGCTCAGCATACATATCAACCTGGCAAAGTTTTGGCAAAGTACTTAGACTCACTTTGCTTGTTGTTGCCTAAGACTAGTTGTGAACTTAGTGCCGGGAGCACAGGGTCCAGTTTGCTATTCTTAGCACTCTTGGAATGCTGTTTCTCCGCCCTGTTATTTAGATTGCGCTCTCATCACTTTGGTCATGTTAGGAAACTTGTGTTTGGCCTGGCTGCTCTTAGCCAGAATAACAACCAGCCCCCGAGGCCTGTGACGTGCTGTTGAACTGTTGTGGAGAAGAAGAGTCACGATAAGGTGAATAACAAGCTGCTGGGTGGTTACTTTTTAAAGGAAATCCCTTGATATTATTAAGACTACATGTAATTCATTGTGTCCTCTTTAAACTTTAAACATTTGCTCACGAAAAGGTCTAGGTTTTTTTAGGATATAATTGATTTAGTTTCCTAAATTCTGCTAAATAGTAAATATTCTTATAGTATGATTTGAATATGGCCTGACACTACAGAACAAAACATCTTACATAAAACTTGTAATTTCTTGAAACAACACTCCGATAGAGAAGCCCATTTCATTTGCATTTTAATAGTTTTATTTAAAACAGCTGGCAGTGGCACATTTACATGTTGACATCAACATGTTATCTATTGCGTGTCTTGAAAAGCTATCCATAGTCAGACAAGGTTCTTGGCTTTGGGAACTTAGCAAAATAGTCTTTACAGCAAATGAAACCATTGGTCCTTAAAGGGAATACAGTCACCAAGGTTAGCTGCCCTTGGATGAGTCTCATTCACTTCTGTAATATTTAGTGTATAGATTTATATTTAGCTGTCTCAAATCCATAAATTTCAGCATGCACTCTACATCTGCTTTGATTTTGAGTGTGTGCTGTTGATGTACACTGTTCTCCCACAATTCAATGCCCAAGGAAAAGGAGAAACTGCTCACAGCCATAAAAAATTTTAAATCAATTATTGATGGTGGTGAAGCAGTTCCAGGAAAACCAAGTGTAATAAACATTTTCCTGTCTCTGTGTTAACTATAACTGACAATGCCATAAAGTTGTGCTTTGATTTGGTTTGCACTGTGCAGGTGAGTATGTTGATTTGCTGTATACTCACTGCAAAGAAACAGTATACTTTATAAGTTACTATATTTTCCATGATACAGAGAGGTGTTTCGGCTATTTAGCCTACCCTCATTGATATAAATGGGGTAGACTAAATAATAGAAACACCTGTTGGTATAGCATAATACAATTCACACCACTAAAATACATTTATGAATGACATGACCATTGGACAGAGTTAGGACACGCACGGAGATGAGAAGGGTATGTATGGACTTATCTAACTCTGGGGGATACAGTGAATAAACTTAAGTCCCAATAAGTCGGCGTGTTCCTTTAAGGTCTTTTCAGACCATACGTGAATAAATCACACCCTTCCCAGAATGCTGTGTGGACTTGCCAGACCCTCCTCCACAGGGCTGTGGAAAACTGTATGCATCATCATCAAATTGTACGTCCATAATGTATGTATATAATGTATAGCTCCAATGATGGAGTACATTGTGTCAAATCAACATAAACTGTGTATGACTGGAAACTTAAATTTCTTTCTTATCTATCCACAGACAGCGGTGTGGAGTAAGGTCTGGCGACACCATACATACATTCTGTGATAGGAGAAAAAAAAAAAACTTTAGGTTGTTTGCATTTTTTTTAAATCAATCCCAATGGTCCTGGGAGGCGCTAAGCTCCGGACACAGCGACGGGGCTCTGCTAAATAGTCTCGGGAAGGAACTTGTTAGTGAAACATTTGCACCCCACAAAAGAAAACGCCACATTAAATGTTAAATGTTAACTGGTCACACAATACAGTAACGTGAGCTTTTTAAATTCCCAATGATTTAAAAGTGAATTAATTTAAAAAAGGCGTTTTCTCAGCAATGTTTTCTTTAGTTCCTTCCCGCCATTAGTGGCACATACAGCAGTATTCCAATCTTGTCGAGTGGATATTTCTTGCACCTTGGAAGATGTTGTTCAATGCTCACCTTACGTTTTTACTTTACATTTTTATGAAAGAAGTATTTTCTTATGCAATTGTGAATTTTTTGTTCACCCAAAATAGCTTCTTCCTCTTCGCAATTCTATAAGTGAAAACCCTTCCCTGCTGTTAGAGCTCAGTCTGGACCAAAGTGACCTACCAACATTGCCAACCCGAGAGCACCGCCCCAACAGTGGCTAAATAACTATTCAGTCAATTAAGTCACAAAACAATATCAGGGTCACACTATGCAGGTGCGGTTGCCCTTATATCCTGTCCTGTGTGCAGTACTGTTCAAGATTTATTTACCCACGTACAATCTTTTATTGTTTATATAAAAAAAACAGTTTGAAATGCAAACTAAACTGTTGTTGTGAACTGAGTTGTAAATTGAGTTGCATCTTGCAGCTCAACAGTGGCACCTTTTCAAGGCCGAGGGAAATGTGGTAGTGTACGCTACGTAGTGTACTCAAGTATATCATTTGAGAACGATTCCTGTTAAGTGTAACCAGTGTCTTTAGGCAGAGTCTACATGTTCTCGGGTCGCACAGAATGTCCTGATAGTCGGCCGGTTGAGTCAGATTGTTTTCCTTGATCCTTCTCTTCCTCCTCCTCCTCTTCCAAAAACACTGGCTGCCTGGAGTTCTTGGTATCCAGCAGAGTGATCACATGTCTCCCAGGCTTGAGGAAATCACACAACACAGAGCAAGATGGGCTGAACAAAGGAAAGAGGCTGATAGTGAGAGAGGTGGTAAGAGGGGGGCAGGGTGGCACAGAGCACGTGTTTGAAGTAGCCCTGCTCATACCCATCCAGATGAGCGAGAGCACGTGGACGGGGGAGGAGGGAGCACAGGGGAAGACTGAAGGGAGGGGAGGGGAGAGAGGCTGTCCGAGGGGAAAACAGGCACCTCTGCAACAGCAGCACTACACCCATGTGACAGCTCCATTGTTGTTGCAAATAACTTCACGTTCATGCTGAATGATAAGTAATGGCGTCTGTTAGAAAAGCACAGGCCAGTATTTTCTGTCATTATAAGTGAGATCTGGCTCACAGGAACAGTTGTCTTTAAAGGATATTTTTGGTTTCATTTAATCTCATTTATATAGTTTTGTCCATTATTCCTATCTGTAATAACAACACTGTATGTAGTTAATTGCTGAGATACAAGTGACACAGTTTGGATGAAACCACCAGGTTAGCTCAACTTATTAAGAAGAGACAACAACAAGTTAAACTGTAAAGTTATTACCCAAACTGTCCATTGTAGACATCCATAGCAGTTTATGGATTTACTTCCCAGGTTCAGCTTTGACCTACTGCAGAGCCGTAGCTAAGATTTTAGAGATACAGAGGTCAAATCTAAATCCCCCCAATGTAGCCCCCTAAATACCAAAAATATAGTCATTAAAAATGCTGTTTCAAAGTTGTTTCCACTCCGCCAGGAGTAGAATACCTTTTATTGGTCTTAAAGTAGCTACATTTAAATATATCTAGGCTAAAACTAATGCTAACACCACCAGATTTACAGAAGAAATCCAGAGGACATGACCCAAATGTCAGAACCCATTGGCTCTGATGACGATTTAGCTTCTGGGGGCAACGGCCAATATTTCTGGGGTTCCAGTGTAGCCAGCGGATATCCGGGCTGACTTCCTCTTCCAAAAGGTTGTTGTCGATACTTTCTTTAGGTGTTTCAGGTCCAGACAACATTTCTGTTAGCCAATAGCCAATGGGTTCCAAGATTGCATTTCAGTCATTACAGACTGTTTACCTATGTATGCAACCAAAGCCCGCTCAAACTGGATTGGTCAATACTAATTGGACTACAAACGAAAATCCAAATGCTTAGTTGTAGTTTTGCACTGTGCAACCCTGTAGTTGCCATTTTCTGATCCCCTAGTGGCTTTTCTATTAGTATTTGTTTTTGTGGCATATGGACAAAGTACTAAGCTTGTTCAGAAATTTAAAAATCACTTAAATTAAAGAAAACTTAAAGTAGTTCTTTTTTATATATTGTGGTGCCATTTTATTTGTTTTTAATCCATTGTTTTCCGTTCTTGTTCCTAATGTGATGTAACAGGTTTGACAGTTGACTATGCAGCCCGGTGCCCTACAGTAACACAGTAAGATGAAGTGAAACTTGAATTGAAAATCATATTAGAGTAGCATTCTGGACCAATTTCCCCTCTAAGCTGATAGTTGTGCAACCTCAGTTTAACCAGTTGTCACGCTGACAAATGTTCGATCATTTATATGAGCGAGTGTAGAATTTGGATGGCAGCAAATTATATTAGATGCTGGGACTCTGCCAAAGCTAAGGGCTGAGCGAATGAACAGCTCTGTGATAAATCAACATCACTGTAACCTTGTTGGGAATTCACTGTATGTTTTTTATTCGTGCAGAGGCTTCAGTGTGTTCGGCACAGAGCCATGCTGACACATTACATGCTGCCGGAGCACACCTGCTGGGTTTTGGTCTCCTTCTCCCTTTCCTCCTCCTCCTCCTCCTCCTCCTCCTCCTACTGCCTCCACTCCTCCTCGGCTCCCCTCCCCCCTCTATCTAAAACCCAACCCGGTTTCCTGGCAATGTGGTGAGAGAGCCGTTGGGCTGCGTCTTTGTTTGCGTTCCCTCGGCTTCCTCTTTTTTACTGTGTGCTTCAGCAGAGCACAGATAGTTTGAGCGGTGCTCCCCTCCCCCCACCCCCTGGTATCCACGCCTCAGCATGGTGCTACATGCCGAGCGTCCTGAGACGCTCCCTGACTCACAGTTCAATCCAGTGATTTTTATTGCCGTGACTGTTTATCACAAACACCGTGGCCAAAGCACGTAGCACGTCACTTCATGCATTCAAACCAAAATGAGGTGGTGAGTTGTTTTGGATTGATAGATAAATAATGAATTATCCTTCCAGATTCATAACATACTACCATCATTACTATAGTTTGAGAGCATGGATTCTATTACTTTGTGTTGGTGTCTGCATGTTTTTTCTAGGCTTTTAAATGCCTGTTGTTGGATCAGATGGTGCTGTGCCTGGTGGGAGTAATTTTGTTGTGCCAAATTTTGGACCTTTTTTCCATTTATTCTTCAAACATAACAAAGCAATCCCTGATATTGGACCTGAGAGAAAATTAGAAGATAAAATCAATACAAATACATTAATAACCATTAAACTAAATTAAGCCAAACAAATTATATTTTATTTGTTCCAAATTTTGATTTGAATAAATGAACAAAACCAAAAAAAACCAAAAAATGTTTATCTGATTCTCTTCTCACTCGTAAACTAATGGACAGGGATTGTATTTCAAGGAGCCGCCCCAGCATGCATTGGGTGACAGGTAGGGAAATACCTGATCTATTCCACCTGTGGGAAATGTTCAGTCTCCATTTAACTTGACCTGTATGTGTTTGTATCGTGAGAGGAAATGGGAGCGCCCAAAGGAAACCTACACAAACACAGAGAGAATATGCAAACTACATCAGAAAGCCACCTGCGTCGCTGATCCCCATGTCAGAAAAACACAATTAAAGAGTGGACACATTATATAATCTGCTTCCTACTGGCAACGTTTGTGGAGATTGGCTCATTAATCACAGAAACATAAAGTCCACGTTCAGCCATTAGAATATGCATATGCTATATTGAGCAATGATAGGTAACTAGCATTAACCAAAGACAATTGACATTTTTACATCTTATGGTATGATAATTTCACTTGCTGCACACTTTTGTGTTTATGTTGGAAATGGCTTAACTAAAGGTGTGGCAGTTGAAGCAGTAACTTACATTACCAGATTACATATTAATTGTGGTTCTGTGAGCACAGCTGCAGCCCTCCATATGCCTCTGGGTGCTCAACATTCTTCAGAGCACGAACATTCATATATGTACAGGTTTCTGCCAAAAATAACCATCTTAAGCTAAAACAACATGTATTTACTATACACAGTGCCTGAAATGGTCTGGTACTCACCAGTACTGAGTACTGGCACTTACTTGTAATTGTTATGAACAGTATTATTAATAGGCTAATATTTATACCAAAATAGGTTATATGTCATGATTTATTGGGGGGAAAAACAAGCAATTCTATGTAAAAACAGACACCCCCATATCGGCCGAATAGAATGATCCTTTGTTTCATAACCACATGTGCCGAACACAGACTCACATATTATGCGCTTATACGCATATTTGCTTTCTTGGAGAGAATTAGTAGCCTCGTGAGACCGTCCTGATCTGGCGAGCTCCAGTTTTCCACTCGCAGATCAGTCTGGCATCTTGAGGCAGAGAAAATTTGGAGCCGTTAGCCAAACGACCGGGCCAATCAGCGTTTTGAGGTGGGTTAGGTGGTGATAGACAGATGGTTTATCCAATCAGCTAACCAGTATTTTCAGACAGCAGTAGCCCTAATTCTGTTAGTTGCTCGCTAATGCTTTTTTTCTCTTGGATCCTTCTTTTGGAATATGGTCCGGGAACCTGAAATGGTGCCTTTTATTCCTAAATTCTCGTTACACAAATGGCAAATATCCTTTACCGACATGTTGCTTGCATGCTGAGCTAACGAGCTATGCTTTGCCTGCAGCAGCAGGGGCGGGCTTGTGGTTGTATTTTCATACGCTTCGTGGATCTGATTGGTTGATTTGGCCCGTCTATCACCAACATAGGGGGATTCCTTGAGGGAACATAGGGCTGTGGGGAACATAGGGATGACCCAGGTGTTAGCTTAGCTTGTACAGTTTCTAGATTTGTTCCCCTGTAAAACTATGACATATCATTTTATAATTTGTTTTTCTGTACTAAAAAAGTACATTAGGCACAACATGTTCATTAGTTAGCTGTAGAGGTGCTGGCAGATTCTGTTACCTTTAGACAGAACCAGCCTAGCTCTTTCCCCCTGTATCCAGCGTTTGTGCTAAGCTATAAGCTAACTGGCTTCTGACAGTGGCTTCATATTTACTGTACAGACACGAGAGTGGTATCTTCTCATCTAACTCTCGGCAAGATTGAAAATAAATTGGCATGATAGCAAAACTAGGGAAATAAGGCACGTGTTGACGTTTCTATGATGAATTATTTTGCAGTTTTCAACACACGACAAGTATCTGTATATAAGTGGATAGAAGAGAGTGGCCAGTGTTTCAGGGATATGATAACCGTGTTGTTGGAACATTCAGATCCTTAGTGATGTCAGAAAAATGTACTGGTATATGTTTGGTGATGTTTTCATGGTCTCCTAATGTTTTTCATAAATATGTTCTGAGTTGAGAACTGCAGTTCCTCTTATGCTTTAAGAGACAGTAAACACAGTTAGTCTACATCCACAACGTTCCACTTCCTGGATTGCTCCGTTACCGTTGGAAATTCCGCCGGATTTCACTCTTTTCAGCTGCATGTCCGTTACGTTCCGTTTTCTTTGTGTCCACTCCGGTGGATTTATGAGGACTATGGAGCAGTTGCTCCTCAGATCTCTGCAGGTTAAATCCAGACAGCTAGCTAGACTATCTGTCCAATCTGAGTTTTCTGTTGCACGACTAAAACTATTTTTGAACGTACACATGTTCCACCAAAACAAGTTCCTTCCCGAGGCTATTTTGCAGAGACACCGTGGCTTAAATACTGCAATAGCTGATAGAGGTTCCTGTTTGCACTGTACCCGTGGATGTACAGACAACAATCACTGGGTTACTCTTGACCCTGAAGACAACTATCTTAAGGTCTTTTCAGACTATACGCGAATAACTCGTGTGAATAAATCACATGTTACCATCGGCATTCATTCTCGGGACAAATGACTGCAGTTTTCACGGGTATTAATCGGCTCCAGCTCCGATCGGCAGGGATGGAAACAGGACACCCGTGTGCAAGCGCTATTTTTCGCCCCTTTTCCGGCGCAATCCTATGACGCTTGTTGCCTCCTCCGGTAACTTCTGTCATCTCTGCCTCAAATTCCTTCCATCTCTCCTCAAGCAGCGCTTGGACTACGTTCCAAATTAGTCAGCAGCAAGTTTAAAATAGAGACTGAATAAGAAACAAATTTAAAAATGAGTAACCACTGTAATATTGTCAAGCGCCTCCATGCTGCGTTCTACTGTTTAGTTCCTGTTTTCTGGCACGTTTGAACGACATTGAACTTAACATACCAGAAAAAAATAACTTGGGTAAGGAATCTAACGTGGGTTTACCCGGGTTTAAAAAACCTGCTTATATGCACTAATTTTGTTGGGGAAAGGGTATAACAGTCCTCTTGGACATTCTTGTTTTCACACCATGCCTCAAACACATCAACAGTGTTGAGAAAATTCCCCTTGCGCTCCTTTGCTGGCTTTGTTCCACACTTAGTGTGTGAATGAATCATCCTGAAGGGCTTATTTTCATGACGCTGTTGCTGCTCTTGTTTTCACCGGGGTGATAATGATGAGGAACAGGAGTTATTAATACACACATTTCCTTTGGGGGCTCAGTCTCACAAAGTCAAAACGGAAGTTGACAGTGCTCTCGGAGTTTTTCCACAAGCTGCCCACTATTACTTTGGTTGCTTTGTTTTTGCTCAATTACAGTAGAGGATACATGGTTGTAATGGTTGGGATCACTAGGTGTTTAGAGTCTAGCCTTGTTATTTTAAATTCATTTCAACAAAATACAAATCATAAATGTCAGATGGGTGTTCTATTCTGAGGCCTAAGTGAGTCCAAATTGAATCTCGTGGCTTTTATGATTATAAACAAGAGCAAAGATCACACAGCAAGTGCTGAAATCCAATTTAAACCTAACAATCACATCAGGGAGTGTTCAGGAACACAGTTCCCTCTAAACTGACTAACAGACACTACATTTAATAGTACACAATTTAATAGACAGTAATATGTTATCCCCAAACATTATGATTCGGAAAAGTTGTCAGATTAAAGAGGCAGAGTTTGACTGTTTGCTGAATAAAGTCCCCTTTTTTATTTATTCTTATTACAGTGACTGATGAGGAAACATCCCAGAGTAAACACGTCCATTTGGCTGAAGGATCCCTGCTGTTGTTCTTCTAAACAACCCCACTTCCTCCCTCCTGTCTCCTATTTTCTAGTGCATTGTGGGATGACAAATAAACAGGTCCAGGCGGAGGAGGAGTCCAATGTTCAGCCTCCACACCAGGCATCTGTGGCTGTTTTCTCAAAGCCAGCTGAAGCACCAGAGCTGACTCACTGTGACTGCGAATCAGCCCGCACACACAACAAGAGGACATGTCATTCAGAACACATCTGTGTGTCCAAGCAACGTACCTCACAACAATACATCCATATACAGTACTGTACACACTTAAAGACAATATGTCATTGTTTGATCCCTGGCTGTAGGAACAGATAGTTCCTAAACAAAAGCAAGAAATAGGGAAGATAAATAACAATAGATTAACTGTAGACATAATAATGTTGTCCAGAGTCACAGCACTACTATCTGTGTTAATGGAAAATAACCACAACATGAATTTTTTTTTAAATGACATAGTTGAAGTAAGCAATGAGTGAGGATAGACATTTTAACAATACTAAGAACAGACAGAAAGCAAAGCAAATTTTAAAGTCCTTAACGCCTATTTGACTGTGAAGTTAAAACATCCGTCAATCTGTACGTACCATATATAAAAAATGGACGTAGCGTTGGAAAGTTGCCGATTTTCAACTCTTCTGAAGTTGTGGTGGAATTTCTAGCTTATGGACTCATGCTATGTATGCCTTGCCTGTCTCTCAAAGCACTTTTTAAGCTTGTAAACTGTTTTTAAAGGTGCTTTAGAAATAAAGGTATTATTATGTAAGTTGAGATAGCGGTATCCCAGGTGTCATTCAGGTCGGTGTCCAACATAACCTCATAACCTTTCCCGGCCGAGGAGTACTTCAACTTTGTGTGTCCATAGATTCAGGGAATCTAGGCAGCTGCATGATAAGGACATGTTTTGTTTCAGGACTGTCTCCTTTTGGAGGTCGCTGGGCCTGCCAAAGAGATATAGGCTGGACTAGGCTTTAGCATCAGGCGCCTGCAAAATCTTTGTTTACATTGCTGGTTAAGCTAAACGTAACGCCTCCAGCATGAGTTTAAATACTCCTTCAGGAAGACAGGAACAGTAACAGCACAGTAACACATTGTGGTTAAACTGTACTGTCTACCTTAATTGTGTCCTCAATTAAGAATGTATTAAATGCTCCTGTGTGATTCACTAAAGTCTCCCTAAAGAACTTTCTTATATGTGAAATGAGTTGTGCTGCTACTGAGTTCTTCCGTTGCATCACCCAGCAGAGTTTTACTGGCGGGTAAACGCGGACCTCTGGTACCAGTGCCGTTCGTCAGCATGTACTGCAGTACACAGAGCTGGTTAAGAATCGGCCGACTTTCTCTTAAACCAGCTAGTGCTAGCCAGCTAGCTTTGTTGGCAGAACGCTGAACAAGACTTTTTTTATGCAACCAAAGGGTTCCAATTAACTTTGATGAATTCTCAATCTATCATGACTGACAGGTCGGCGTGTAGCCCCGCCCCCTAAAGCATCCTCTGCTTTATTGTCTATTAAAAAATAAATAAAAAAATTACCATAATTTACAAAATGAACATCATGCTGTGTTGAAGAAGACATGAAACTAGCGATTGAGGCCATAAACTCATGTCTATTGAGGTGATAAATAAAGGCAGAAGTAGTGTAATTTCCCCATGTGGCGTTTTTCCATTACATGGTACCTGCTCGACTCGCCTCGACTCTACTCGACTCTACTCACCTCGACCCGCTGTGCGTCCGTTTTCCATTGCAGATTTTAGTATCGCCTCAGCGTGGCTGGTCGTCATAGCGACTGCTGTGGGCGTGGCTTAGTAGCTTGCTTTCCCATTGACATATCCCCGACGCATTTCCTGGTTCTCCGTCTCCGTAAACAACATGATATCAAAGAGATAGTTAACGTTTACTGCTCCAGATTTCCCACCGTGGTCACATATATATGACTCTAGAGTCGCTACTCGCTGCGGAGATAATCGCCGTCACTCTCTCACTTCTCACCCCCTGCTGGAAATTAGATAGAATGCAGGTTTAAGGAGCCTCCGCATTGGCTTCACTTTAAAGCTTGGCACGTACGCTTCTTTGTGTCAATTTGCACCGCCCTGGGGCAAATTAGCTCGTAATCGAGTCTTTCCTTTGTCTTTGTATGCACTCTTACCAACTCTTAAATTGGCTTTGTGTTCTATCTGAACCATATAGACTGTATACAAATAATGGACACAGACATTGTGATGTCACCCACTTGTTTGTTGGCTACTGTTTTGAAGCCAGAGAATCACCAAAGTTTTTACAATTCATCCTGAGTGCAACATGAATCTTGTATTAAATTTCATGGCAATATATTCAATAGTTATTTATAGATATTTCAATAAAAACCATGAATGTCTGGGCGCCCCCGTAGCTTAGGGGTAAAGTTGCTGACCATCAACTGCCACATGCCTGGCTCCCGTCCGTTGTTATGAAGGTAAGCAATCTTAAAATGCTAAAATACAACTGTATGCATGCCTTAGTATACATAACAATGAGAAGAATACTGAAATATAAAGCCACACATGAATTTATATCATAAAAACGTATGGCATATTCACATTAACAATCCCATGCACTTGGGAATTTACATAGAACACAATGGATTTTGTCCGACATATTCCATTTGCAGACAGTGTTGCCTATTTTGTGTTATATCTCAAATGAGGGCCTTAGTAGATCTTACACGTAGATAATAAAGCTAACTTTAAATTCCCAGTGCTGTGAGGGTATGGCCCGCTGCTTCAGCACACTGTCACCATGGCGATCCCTGGGGAAAGGTCATAAGCCGCCCGGCTGGGATGTTTGAAGGTCTTCACATTGGCTATTGATGCTGATGACACGAGACTCGCTGGCACACACTGGTCATCCTTCAGCTGGCTCATTTTCAAACTTTGCTCTTTCAGAGGATCATTTTCACAACGCTCCTCAGCCCCGTTTGGTGCTGTGCACAATACAGCTTTGTCGGATTAATGTTTCTAAGGGGTTGATAGCTCATGTTTTTTTGGAACAAAGCTGCTAACAGCGGATATTCAGTATCTTTAAATTGACATTTCTATGTCAAAAAAGGATGAATATTGAAACCCTCCACTGAAGTTCATCCTCATAAAATTCTATTAGGTGAGTTATCAGCTCCTCTAGCAATTTTAGTTTGGCAATCCAGTCAGTGAAGAGCACTCCTAACCCATTTAAAAGCAGTAAAAACATTACCCAATTTTTTACAAGTGTTTAGTTAACAAGACACATCTGCCCACTTAGCACTTGCTAATTTATTTCTGTCCAGAGTGAACATCTCACTTCCAAATATGAAGCGAAATGAATGTGAAAAACCTTAATTTCTGACATACATTCATTGGTTTTTGATTTTTGCATCAAATGTACACTGATTGTCTCTGGTAACAGATCTCTGTATTTATTGCAGTGTACACACATGGGACAACTACATTATTCAGGCTTTAAAAACCCTTGTTTTCCATATGATGGCTGGGCAGAGAGACTAATCATGTTTGAGAGGGGGGAATTAGTTAAGTTAATGTAAATTAACTGTTTTTATATAGCGCTTTTTTTAGTCTTAACGACTACTCAAAGCGCTTTAACATAGTACAGGAACCATTCACCATTCACACACATTCACACACTGTGGCTGAGGCTGCCATACAAGGTGCCACCTGCTCATCAGATAACCATTCATACACATTTACACTCCGATGGCGCAGCATCGGGGGCAACTCTGGGTTCAGTGTCTTGCCCAAGGACACTTCAACATGGGACTGCAGGGCCAGGGATCGAACCACCAACCTTCCGATTGGCAGCAACCCCATTAAGTGTTATTGGAATCCTTTTGAAGTCCTTTAGCCGGTTAAAATATATAGTTACAAAATCTAAAAAGTGTATCGTAAAAATATGGCTTAGAACTGAATAAAATGTTAATTTATGACAGCTTCTGGCAGACAACCACAACACTGATTAATGTGCAAAGGGGACATGATGCCATTGACAGGCAACCAACTGACAAGCTTGGAATAAAATGACATCATTCTCACGTTTTTAGCATTTCCGATAATGTAAGTACACAACTGTGAGGGACCAAGCAGTAAGAAAAAATACAGGTTTTATTTAGACACACAAAATAGCAACGCAAGCGGTTTACAAACTAAAATGAAGAATAAGTTTGGTTAAGAGTTCAACTAAACAGAACGTCAACAAACTCAACATACAACTGAACTATTAAAGAAGAAACCGAGGGGACATACAGTATTTACTGGTTGATCAGACCAGTTTCTGACACACAGGGGAAACTAACAATAAAACACTACAAATAACATAAACAAAACAAGCCACTTACTTCTAAAAAATAAAATGTATCTCCCACTTAACATTAATCAAAACAAAAATACGAATGCAATGTGAATCAAGTGACAAGATATCTACTGAAATAATGAAGCACCCCCAATAACTTGACTAGGCATGGGCCGGTATGAGATTCTGACGGTATGATAACCTTGAGCAAAAATATCATGGTTTCATGCTATTATGGTATTGCAATGACAGCTATACATTTATTATTTTTCAAATGTCTGGGTAAAAAACAAACAACTATTTTTCCATTGAACACAATGTATTTTTTTTAAACACACTGCACACTGGCAGGGAGAGGGATTTCTAAACTGCACTTTCTGTCCATGACGACTCATGAAAAACAGATCATACCTTAGGAACGGTATGACAGAAAGTGGTTTTGAAACCGTGACTTTTTGAAACCTCGGCATACAACAGGCCCATGCCTAGACTTGACGAGCACTGGTATAGTCCAATTAGGCCACCCTTTGCAGCTCTGGCTCCAGGTGCCACCATTTTGCCCAGCATGGCACCAACACTGGTGAGCTCGAAAAAATAAAGGTTGTAAGAAAGAAGCCAACAATACAAAAGCAACTACATGTGAACTACAAAATATACTTTGGTGCTGTCAACTAAATAAATTAATTATATGCATATGAAATGAAAACCATGTGTCCTGTAAATTATTTGTAATTAGCAAATGTTTGAAACAAAAGTATGTATGTACTGTGTAATGTGTTTAAGAACATATATGAAATAATCTTAAGAAAAAAAAAAACTGCATAAGCCACAGAAAATAAAGTGTGAGGGAACGAGGTTACAACTTTTTAAGATGGCTGTGTGGCCAAAACTGTGGCCATCACGACAACTCAACAAAATATCTAACATTGGTCTAGTCGTTTTTAGCCATTTTAAAGCGTAAATGTTAGGGGTGTCCTGATCACAGTATCGGATCGGATCCAATTCAGGACTTTTGCCAGCCCTTGGCAACAAGTAAAAAAGTCTTTCTTAGTTAGCCTTCTTAGTTAAAGTCCCCCCCAAAGGAACTTCCCATCGCCAACAGAAACCACTGTTCACCAACTGCTCCAAACAGCTCTATTGTAGTCCAGCCTTTACTTCAGAGACAAACGTGGTCACTTTGGAACACACGTTATAATGCTCACCTAGCTGCTAGCGTAGCACACCCTCATACTCTACTTCTGACTGGCTAGTAGTCCTTACCTAGGTACTGTCAGGGCACGCCCTCATACTCTGCTTCTGACTGGCTAGTAGTCCTTACCTAGGTACTGTCAGGGCACGCCCTCATACTCTGCTTCTGACTGGCTAGTAGTCCTTACCTAGGTACTGTCAGAGCACGCCCTCATACTCTGCTTCTGACTGGCTAGTAGTCCTTACCTAGGTACTGTCAGGGCACGCCCTCATACTCTGCTTCTGACTGGCTAGTAGTCCTTACCTAGGTACTGTCAGCGCACGCGCCCTCATACTCTGCTTCTGACTGGCTAGTAGTCCTTACCTAGGTACTGTCAGGGCACGCCCTCATACTCTGCTTCTGACTGGCTAGTAGTCCTTACCTAGGTACTGTCAGGGCACGGCCTCATACTCTGCTTCTGACTGGCTAGTAGTCCTTACCTAGGTACTGTCAGGGCACGCCCTCATACTCTGCTTCTGACTGGCTAGTAGTCCTTACCTAGGTACTGTCAGGGCACGGCCTCATACTCTGCTTCTGACTGGCTAGTAGTCCTTACCTAGCTACTCCGCATGTGCGACTCCCAACAAAGATGGAACAGAAGTGAGATGTCTCACTCTGTAGCTAAAACAGAGAGCTCAACACACAGGGTGAAAAGAGGAGCTGCAGCAATGTGCATTACAACAAATATATGGTGTTTTTTGAAAATTAAACTATGTATACCTATTCTGATATAACGTAAATACAATTATGAACCTGAAAGTGAGCATAATATGAGCACTTTAAGACTACTACTACTATTATTTTGGTTACTTTGGTTACTTAAAAAAACAGCTTGCAGCTCTATTATCTGAGTAAAATACAAGTATTGGATCGAGGCTCGGTATTGGCAGATATATTTATTGTTTAAAAGATCGGATCAGGGGTCACCACCTGTTTCCCCAAGGACCTGGATCAACTTCACAGTAGCACCTTCTGGCCTGACCAAGCACTCAAGGTAAGTTTATAAAGCACAACCCATTCAACATATATTAAAAATATAGATTATAAATGATATAAAGGCTACATATTATATAATTACTAAAAAAATGTAAAATATTCACACATAATATATTATAAAATATTCACACGGACTGTTCGCATGTCCTGTAGCAGAACATAAAAATGTCAGATTCACAGCAGTGATGCTGACAGTAATAAAGCTAAGATTTGTTTGCATATAATCACAGCCGAGAAAATCAACTTGACTTCTATATACACTCTGCTCACCGTCGTTATCCAACAGAGGCAGAGCAGTCGCCTCTCATTAGACATGCACGAATCACACACAACCAAAATATGTAGATCGCAGCAGGGAGTTCAACGCTCAGGGTTTTTATATTGATTGCAGTGACGTTGAAGCTATAGGTCTGGCTGTGTTGTGTTTGGGAGCTGAAAGCTGAGGGTTGTGTAAGTAAGCTGTTTCTTGTCAAAATAACATTTTGCTGTGTAGGAACCGATATTTCCAGTTTCTGTTTATTATAGCAAATAAAATGTACCAGCTATCATGCCAACGGTTAAGTTAAGTACAGCCAAAGGGCATTGCCAACTAGTTAAAGGGTAATTAGTTTTTTTTTCAACGCTCTAATCGTCAGCCACTAAAACGGGCTGCAGTGTAATCCTATAGGGCAATGTACATTGTCATTTCTATCCACTAAAAGTTCAGTTTTTTCCATTGATAGGCTCAGATTATTAATTAACATAATTAATTACACATTATGTAAATGTCTCCTTCAGAGATAGACCTTTTTGTTAAAGAGTAAGATCCTTTTTGTTTTACCAGAAATAGCAATACTTAAAGTGTACATAGATCCAGCATATTTCCACATTTAAAGGTGCTGTAGGTAGGACTGCGAAGATCCAGGACTTAGCCAAAACAATTTAACATCAACAACTTCTCAGTCCCAAAAAAAAAGCCCAAAACGGTATCCTAAGCCCCATAAGGGAGAATGAGCAGTGGCCCTGATTGGTGCATCTGAACAGCAAATCACACTACAGGCTGTTATTGGTGCCAGAGGACCTAGATGTTTTATTTTTTATTACCTGCTTCATGTAGTTCTACTGGAACATAGGGTCAGTTTCAGCAAATACGACAGAAAGTTAGTTTTATAAGTCTTACCTACTGCACCTTTAAAACTATAAATAATGTGTTTATTTAAACCAAACCAGAGTGTCGATTGTTGGAACAGTGGAAAGACAAACCAAGGCGGCCTTTTATTTTGTCTCTGTCGACTTTGAATGAAGTGTGTTTTTTATTACTGTACCTTTAAATGGAATCTGGGGGGTTTGGGGATAGAGATTTTGGGGGCTGTTTCATGTTAAACAATAGGTCAACGTCTGGTAAACAAAGATCTTACTCTTTAACAAAAAGGTCAACCTCTGTAGGGATCCTTTCCATAATGTTGTCAGAAATTTATAAACTTGGAATAATAATCTGAGCCTGTCAGTATAAAACAAGCACTTTTAGTGGACGTAAATTAAAGGTGCGCAATTGCCCGATAACAGTACATTGTATCTTGTTTCCCCACTGCTGGCTGCATCGGTCTTGCTTAATACTGGACCAATTTCAGAGACTGTTGTTCTTATCAGTCACTTGTGGTGAAAAAAAAAAACAAAGGTACCCTTTAACAGGATTTTTTGGGGGTTTTTGTTTAGTATGAAAGTTCTTTTTTTATTTATTTTAGAAACAGAAGGTGACATGAGTCATACAGTCCCCATCAGGAGATTGAGTTTGCTCATTCTCAAACCATGTAATCATGGTCAGGTGTTCATCTTGGGTACATGTCACAAGCTGTTTGTCATGTTTTGTGATTTTTTTATGCCAAAGGTTTTGCAAACATATTATTCAAAGGTCCTCATCGGGTTTTTATTTAAGGTCAGAGGTCTGGACAATAAATTTATTCAACTTATTTATAACTTTTGAGCAGCATACATTCAAGATGACCGGTCAACTTTTGTACAGCTACCAGTACCTACACAGTACTTTTTTTTTACCCCCAGTAGGCTACTTTCTCTCTGTAAAAAAACAAAAATTAAGTCCAAACCTATTTATCGCTACTATTTTTTGAGTAGGTGTTCAGTTTTTATATATAATATATCTTTTTTTATCTTATTTCTTTTCTAATATATTTCTTGAATTTTCTGTATATGTGTCCTTGTAAGTTGCTGCTGTAACACAGTAATTTCCCAATTATCTATCTATCTATCTATCTAGATATATATCTGTCTCATAACGTATTGTATTCATAAGGTATGGTCTGGCTCTGGATTGACTTACCGTTCGGTCCGTATGCAGACTTTGAGAAGCCCTGGTTGATGCTATCACCTGATCTTATAGCACAACACATTCTCACTCCCATCGCGTAAAATACGGACGCTTGCTCAGGTGCCTTTGACGTTATTATTGACACTAAAAGTCTCCTTTAGCATCACACCTAAACACGTTTTATCTAAACGTGCTTGGTCGGGACTATTGGCGTCACTTTTGACGCAGTTAGGTTAAGGAAAAGGTTGTGGGTGGGCTTACTTTTCCATGACACGTGGGAAGAACAGTTGGGTTTAGAGAAAGAAGAAAGTGGCGGTTGGGTTTAGGAAACGTGACACGCGGGACACGATCCCCGGTCTCCTGGGTGAAAGTCCTGTGTTGTATGACCCATCCACCCCCCCGAACCAACCTCCCTATGCGGATTTTCGGGCTTTCATACTACTCTCTACCATAGTCGCTCTTAATGCTACGTCATCTTCAAAACCCGTGTAGCTGCTGCTCTCCTCGGTGCGTTCTACAAACACGCTGAAGGTCGCTTTTTTTGTCACTTCAGAAAAAAAGTGAAATCCACTGTCCAAACGTCCGTATTTTACGAGTTCGGAGTGAGAATGGGTTGTATAGTACATACTAGCTATTGTTGATGGGATGGTCATGTGACATGATATAAACAGTTTGACAACATTTTAATGCTGTAGTGACCTACAACTTTTGCAGGTAGTGATTCAACTTTGATTGTTTCACAGTTTTCAGCCATGCTAGACGTGGCTGGTTGGTCAGTCCACTACTTTTGTCTGCTCATTTTCATCCATTGGTAACTAAATCTTCAGAAACACATACACTATGAAGTCACATTTTCCACCTTTACTAGCATACACATTATAGGAAATGAAATATGATCTATTGCATTTCACTCTCCCCCCTCCCTCCCCCCCTCCCCCCCATTTCCAATTTTATTCCTGTTTTCCTGTTCACATTCACACATAATATTGGTTTTTACACATTCCAGGCATTGCATTGCATATTGCATATTTTTGCAAGTTTTTGTAGCTATGGTAACCAGTACTCATTCACATTAAGCTATTCAGCACACATGCATGCACACACACACACACACACACACACACACACACACACACACACACACACACACAATTGCTGAAGCTACAACAATAGAAACATTGTTGTCTTACCAGGCAGAGAGTAAATAAATGGCTGTTATCAGTAAGTTCGGTAGAGCATGCTTCCACAAGGGTTAAATAGCAAATAATTTAGAAGGAGATGCACACTGTTTGATTAATTGCTTTCCACAGCAATGCGCTGTCTTGATTATCCACAGGCAGCGTCCCTGCTCGCTGTTTGTGTTGTGACCCACTTCTACCTCCAATTTCAAAACACTTAGGCAATGTAGGGCAGCAGTTATGCAGCACCAAACAATGACACACAGGAACACTGTGTTGTCGGGCAGTACTTTATCTAAGCAGACTGATTTGTTCCAGCAGGTACTGAGCCTGCGGGGACTAAAACAGATGGAGATTCAGAGAGGCGACAGTTGCTGTGGAGTTAGCAGAGCAACGTTTGGCAGCGTGAAGGTGATAAAGATCAGAAGTCACAATGAAAAAAGACCAAACAAACCTTTACATTGTATTAAGCTGGGCCCTTGTCTGTGCACTATCTATTCAGAATGTTATTCTCCATCTACGCAGTACACATTCATAGAGCTAATCAAATCATTTTATTTCAGAATTCAGAATTTTTTTTTTTTTACCTGAATGTGCACAAAGAAGGATATCGTTTTACGTTTAGCTTATAGCAGCCAGACACCAGCCTGACCCCTAAATTTCACCAGACGAATCTGTGCTGCGTTTTGCTTTTAAAGATCGTTTGTTACCAGCCGGCCGCCATTCTGTGTCAAGATGGGCGAGCTCGACGTGTTCGTATTACATCACCCACACGTAGCACCAATATACAAATGTTTGCGCTACAACGCAGTCAACCTTTGGGGAAAGGTACACTGCTGAGTTTGTATGCTAGTTAAAGCAAGCTTATTAGCTAATCAGCTAGTGTAGTGTATTTAACAGCTTAGAATCTGGTAGGTTTACCTGATCTCTTCATGCCCAGTTACTGATGATATCCCAAAGACCTTTTCCCTTTAGAAATACTGGATGGATAGATGGATAGTACAGCAGCAAGGCATAATGCACACAGCACCTTACAGAATATGCAAGAAATGTAATACAATATAAAATAATAAATAAATATTAGCAATTAACTTTGAATTATTTATCAAATTTTTTTCCGTATAAAAAAATTATCCACTATACTAAATAAAATATCTAGCATTAGTTATGACTGTCACGTAGGGAATTTTAGGTAAGAAAGTTAAGTGGCATCATTTTTTAAAAGTCAACGTTGACTTTTGGCTTCACACGGGACATGAACAGTGTTCTCCTGGGTGAAAGTACGTGTTTTTTTTGACCCATCCATCCACCCTGACCTCCTCCCCATGTGGACCTTGGTCTTTATACGGAGTCAGTGTCTGAGTGTCTAGTAGTAATGCGGATAGTTAGTTGAAAGCCTGGTGTGTTTTATACAGAGGCTCAGGGCATCGTATCGTACAAAAAATGAAGGTTCAAGAATTGGGTCATATTTGGGTCAATAGAGACCACTGATATAAAGTGTATAATATTAACCAAAAGCATCTATTAAAATTGTGATTTAATAGTGAATAGTCAATGTGAAGGAGATTTCTGTTTTCCAATCTACATTGCCTTTTGAAGAAGTGCGAAAGGTAATATCCAATTTACAGCAGCCAGCTGAGCATTAGGTCATCAATCTCACACGGATGCGTTGTGACAGAATTTCACAGGCCAGGTTAATAGATTAGAGCTAAATCGGTGAATTAGACAGACAGAGCAATGTGCTTCTGCAATGACAAATACTTAATGTACCACTGAGGGCAATATGAGCACTCAAGTCATCATAAATGCAGTTAACATGTTTGGATAACACATAGGATTAGTTTACACATGGATAGGTGGGCTGTATCGGGCAGCCATGACAACAATCTGCTCAATCTACAGTGCTATTCTGGAATATTTAGCTGTTAGTAACAGAAATCATAGTGTCCACATTTGTGTAGTTTTCTTTTTTTTTGTCTAATATATATTTTTTATTTTCAATGTGAAATATTGAAAATATTGAAAATATATTCCAATAACGATTCCAATAAAGTGGAATCGTAAATTTTGAAACAATTCCAAGTTGGAACTCAATTTTGCCCAATCGTACTTATCCAGCAGATACAGAGTAACATTTGTATTCAATTGGAGTCGGTTTTTCTCATCCTTGTATAATATTCACTCTCCTTTAAGCTCTGTTTTGGTCTCCACCATCTCTTGAGAACAATAGCTGTCCTTGTTTGCTAAATGCTCCACTATGTTCATCAGCTAGTCGCTTACTTGGTCTGTCTGCTGTGTGGCACTGGGCAGAGTATTTTCTGCTGAAAGCAGATGCATGCCATGACTGGAACCCGGGGTAATGAGAGTGGTGAGAGTGAACCAACATTGTGGACTGTAAAACCAAAACAAGATGCTAAAATGCTACCTAGAGCTAAGGGCAACTGCAGATTTGTGTCACAATTCTTGTTTTTTCACTGCGAGTGACGCTTTTCATGTTACACATCACATAATTTGATTCATTGTTGTCTAATTGTGTGGAGTCTTTCATTGTTTTTTTTTTTTTTTTTTTTGTGTATAGCCAGGTAGCTACATAGGCTATATCAAATTCAAATCTATTGTATTCCATACATCAGATCAAACCCAAATTCACATGTCCAAAGGTCCTTGGCTTACATTTCTCTACTTTTTTTGAACTGATCTCTACAACTAAATTTTAGAAAAATAAACTCATATGCAGCTATTTGCATTAGCAATTACATTTTAAGAGAAGTAAAGTCTGCTAAGTGACTTTAGTTGAATAAAGGCTATATTTCAAACATGTCAAACAAAATATACAATAAAAGCTTAAAGACCAAAAACAAAAAACAATAATAACTTAACATGTCTGAAAAAGAAAAGGAAGAAGCATAAGCTTATTTAATCCTACCCTTTTTCCACTACTCATTAATAATCATCATCAACAGCTTCATATTTATATCATATCCTATCCTTAGAATGTGTTCTCCTAAGTGCCTCAAAGTACTTGCAGCCAGATTTACTAGCGTATATGGTTGATTTCTTTTATTTGTTCACCAGATTCATATAAAGTAACAGGCGGTCTTCCGCTGCATTGATTACTTGCAGCACACACCGGAATGAAAAAATGAAGTTTGACAAACAGGAGCTTTGAGCAGTGTGCTGAAACCAACCACGACAACTAGATGAATTTTGCTACAGAAAGAATGATCCATTGAGTCACTTTTCACTCATTAAAAAAACAGTTATGAACTGCCTTTAGGCTTTCTGTTGAGAGCCCAAGCAAAATGGACACATGGCACAGAGTATTACTTAACCATCAAGACAAGGAAGAAATCAATATTCATTAATACCCTTACACATCTCTGCAAAAGAGCGTGATGATTAGATTTGCCAGAGCAAGTGGGTGTGTGTGTGTGTGTGTTAAGTGGAGGAGGGGTCAGACTTTTGTGTTTCAAATTTGGCCTGGCTGAGGAATGTGGGCCGTGAAGGGCAGTAGAACAAAAAGAAGTTGGATTCACAGGGATTACGGACAATACTGAATGACAGCTCTTTAACTCATTCATTCTCTGTTACTCATGGCTTATTCATCTCTCTTTAATCAGGTATCTTAACTGACATCAAGATGTTTGTTACTGAAGACAACAAAAACACGTAGAATTGATTATTAATGTAGTGTAGAGTTCCAATTTGTAGGGGAGAAAGGTAACATCATGTCAATCCTGGCCTCGCTCTGAGACCAGGCAGAAAAAAAAACAAGCTTTGATTCAGACTGTTCCCTTCATCTCTACATTTGTTTTTTACTGAAGCCTCTGTATTGAGCTATGACGACAACAAAAAACACAGTCTCATGCATAGTCACACAAGGATTGACATATGCCAGCCGGAGCGAGCGAATCAGCTTGGCTGGGCTTGTTCGCGGCCTTAATCAATGGGAGGCTTAGCTGGTGACACAAACGATCATGGCAGCAGCAGCAGAAGCCACAGACTGTAGCAAATCCCTGCTCATCTCATTACCACAGACGCATGAGAAGAGCCATATTACCATTTCTGCCAGATCTGTCACTGTGAACATTCAGGGGGTGGACGAAAATATGGAACAGCTAGATATATATGTAAACATCTGGCACTATGCGCATATCCAGAAGCTAACCAACTGTGCTGATAAGTGTGTGTGCAGATTGCGTTTGGCATATGTTGTCACTCTCCATGCTGTGCATCTCGCCACATTGCAGGTGCTACAGCATTTTAACACTGAAACATCATTACCATGTTAATTTTGAGGCATTTATATAATTACCATAAATATGGGTGGTTGCATGGTGTTTTAACACGGTGTGCATGTTGGAATTTAAAGGGGTGATAGAATGCAAAACCAATTTTACTTTGTCATAGTTGAAATGACAGTTTGGTGGGTAAATAGGACATACATAGAACCTCAAAATCCCATTGACACCTCTTTCCTCTGCAAATCTCACAATTTGAAACTGCCTCTGAAAACGGGCAAATCTCAACAACAACTCTCCTCCTCATCTGGCTCTAGTGTCTCTCTTTGTCACGCCCCCAACATTTACATAGGCTACAGAATTGATCTGAGATCAGGTAGCCTTCTGAATCTAGGTCGCGTTGCGCAGATCTCTGCTATTCCATTACAAAATTCACTTCTGAAACTTTTTTATGCCAGAAATCAACTATGTAAAGCTCAAATATGGGCCGTTTTACGAAAATGGATGGCTAACTGCAAATTTTGTCCGAGTTTAGCGGCTGGTGCTGCCTGGGTTCCTACATCGCCGCCCTGCTTGTCCTCCTTCACAGACCCCGGCCTGCTGTGAGCTAGATTGAGCTCCGTCACGGCCGGCAGCCCACGGTGCTCAATACCCGCGCAAACTCACCCTTTCTGGGTGACTGGACTACCAAACGCCGCTGCCCTGACAGAGCTCCAGGGCTGCAGCTTGCTGTTCTCCCTCCCCTCTTCCTGCTAAATGGCCGGTGTGTGTGACTGAGAGTGCAGTCAGCAAGCTTGTTACCCCCGCAATCTCTTACCGCAGGTTCCAGTTAATCTTATAATGGATATGTGTGTTGAGTTATTTAAACAAACAATCGGGGAAATAAACGCCTCTTGTCCGCGAGTCTCGTTGATAGAGCCCGCGGTGAGCTGTAGTCCATCAATGAGAGCTAGCTAGCCTCCTCCTAACGAGACCTCTGAAATTCACAAAAATGCATTAAATTGAAATCCGAAATTGGATAAGTGTTAGCTAAGCTTTGTAAGACCTTGGGGAACCTGTAATATACATGCCGTGACGAAATTCAAACTGTAAATACACTATAGTTATGCCGAAAGTGTAGCTAGCTAGCTGCGATCGTTTTCCATTGTATTGAATGGGACACATAGCTAGCTAGCTGCTCCTCCTAACAAGACCCCTGACGTTCACAAAAATGCCTTAAATTTAAATTGGACACAATGGTTAGCTTTGTAAGACCTCGGGGGAGTGATATAAGTGCCCGTGATGAAATTCAAACTGTAAATATATTCTAGTTATGCCGGCAGCCGGCCGCGGATCCCCGGTAGTGCATTAATCCACAAAAGGTGACTTTGCCCTGGGTATGGAGCCCAGCAGGCGGCTGCTTTCTCGTCAGACTGTGTGGAGCTCCTAAAGTCCGACACGTCTTACCAAATTTGCAATTAGCCATCAATTTTTGTAAAATGGCCCATATTTGAGCTTTATATAGTTGATTTCTCGCATAAAAAAGTCTCAGAAGTGAATTTGGTAACAAAACATTGCAGTGTCTGGAATATGATATTCGCTCAACCAAGCGCGCAGCTCATCTAAATATTCATGAGCATACCGTATTTGGAAGAAAAGCTCTTGTTACAAAAAGGGCCAAAACACAGGGATGCATAAGGGCCAATAAAATATCAACCAGGCCATTTTCAGCCCAACCAATGTTACATACCCCATTAGGAGACCTTAAGAAACAGTGTGAAATACTCTATATAATCATTCTATCACCCCTTTAAATAATAGTAAAGTAATGTATTGATAGCTCTTTTCAAAGACACTTTACAATAAAAACCAGTACAAATGTGCTGAAAACACTTGATTTTCCTTAAAGGTGCTCTCAGCGATGTTGGGGGACGGCACTTCTTGTTGACGTTCGAAGTATTTTCAAACAAAACGGAGGCTAGCTCGCCCCTCCCTCCTCCTCATCCCATCCCTTCCTTGCTTCTGCGCACTAACCCCCCAAACCCCGCCCTCAAATCCTTCTTGTCGGTTATTGGCTGGAACACTGTTTGTTATGGTTCGTGGTGCAGGTTGGCACAGTTTGTTTTTGTTGCCGTTTGTGGAGCCTGGGCTGTCTACAGAGGCCGCGTTTTTTTACAGTGTGTTCAGGGGACAGGCAGCTAGCAGATACGTTTGCTGTATGTGACAAAAAAAAGTTGTAGCCTAAAAAATGCATGACATCACTTAGAGTACCTTTATGGTTAATGGACTGTTTTTATATAGCGCTTTTCTAGTCTTAACGACTACTCAAAGCACTTTTACATAGTACAGGAACCATTCACACACATTCATACACTGTGGCCGAGGCTGCCGTACAAGGTGCCACCTGCTCATCAGATAAACACTCACACACATTTACACTCCGATGGGGCAGCATCGGGGGCAACTCTGGGTTCTGGGACATGGGACTTTAGAGCCAGGGATCGAACCACCAACCACCCGATTGGCAGGCAACCGCTCCACCACTGAGCCACAGCCTCCCCACAATGCTGCTTGAAGTAATTCGCAACTTTGTTCAAGTTACACTATTGCAACATGTAATTTTAATATGTTAACTTATAAGCACAAAATGCTTATTGGATGTTTTCAATGGTGATTTAAAAACTTCCGCTTGTAATTTTAAACGGAGCGACACCAAGAAGCAATGTTAGCTGTGGTTGAATTTTTAGTACATAGTGTACACTTAGGTTATACTCTACGATTGTAACTCTACATATTACAAGGCTAACAGCTCAGTATATAGAATTCCATCACATCCTCATACCTAAACAACACAATAGGTTGTTTCAATGACTCCCACAATGACATCTGACCATCTCCTCCATGTTGCTTCCCAGCCGCAGACTGGACAGGGCAGAGTCATGTCACTACACACATGGTAGTGTTATTAAGGAGAAAGTACATGAACAGACACAGTGGGGAAAGTATTTAAAAATAAATATAAACAGGATTTAAAAAACAAAATAACCGACATTGGAAAATTACGTTGGTTAGAGGAATTTCGGTTTTGATTAAAAAGTCCAGCCCTCTAATGCTGATATGAAAACTGAAAGTAGGACGTCCGACTCTAGTACAGCTAATGTCCAGTAATATGTGAAAAGCTAATGCACATAGACTGACAGCTGGCATCTTGGTATTATCTTGAGTTACAATGACACTCACAAGTGGCATCATTTTTCTGGGGGCGTGTCTATGTCTCTCGGCCTTGTGTTCCCTCGGCCCTGTGTTATGCTAACCCTGCTTCACGCTTCAAATCTTCAATCAACGTTGTATACATGCTTCCCATCCAAAATCTGCATACTGACACTGCACGTTACTTTGAAAACATATAGAAGTAATTACTGACAGATTTCTTCAAGCTGACACATACTGTTAATCATCTTCATATGACTGGCCCGTGCAGCTGTGCCTTTGTAGTTGTAATGCATTTCCGTACTTCAAAGTTAAGCCCTTTTTAATGTGGTATGTCTATTATTATTTTGTTCTAACCACTGTATATGCAGTGGAAGACATTCAGTAGTCAGTCATGATAAAGACAGAACGCCTATCACACTGAAGCCAGAGCTAGAAAGGAGGAAGCACAAGTCCTTCTTCTTTTGTAGCCCTGAATCAAATGGATATATTTAGACCCGCTGCTATGTGCTGTACAAACCGAGCGGTATTCCCCTCTCAATCTGTACGGCTGTGTTCCGCCGCCGCAACACAGCCAGGGGTCTTCCACACTGTCAAAGGCTTTGTTGAAAGAATACCC
Organism: Perca flavescens; assembly: GCF_004354835.1. Lineage (NCBI taxonomy): Eukaryota > Metazoa > Chordata > Actinopteri > Perciformes > Percidae > Perca > Perca flavescens. Next base: position 32,667,515 of record NC_041344.1, read on the forward strand.
GCGCTGAATCAATCCCTTATGTAGTGGACACAGGAGCCGATTCACAGCGATAGGTTCCTCATAGCTGATCCATGTTGTTTTGTACAAAGCCTGACGTTGTGTAGACAGGAGCCAAGCTGTCTTCCCATGACCAGCCGGACCGGCCATGTCTAAAGCAGTGTCAGGGCGCTGTGACGGCCCTGTGTCACGGGTAACGGGACACAACTGGCCACTGGCTCCTACTCTGCTGTGGAAAAAAAAGAGCAAGCAGCTTGTCTCTGAAGTGACCCAGAATATTTAATAACAGGAACGGAGAGCAGGGCAAGGAAGAGATCAGGGTAGAGCTTTAACAATTCCAAATGTTGCTGTACAATTAATTGTCTCAAAAATAATTTCGTTTGACAATAGAATTGTCTTTGAGTCACATTTAAAAATAGTTATTTATTTATTACTTTAAAAAAATCTAAATTTTAAACAAATCCCCAAAAATTGGTTATATATCACTTCCATGTGACCCGAATAATATAGCACAAGTATACAGCCGAAGTAAACCACGCCTGTTTATACCATAAAACATTTTTTCTAACTGTATCCCCCCCCCTTGTTATTGTTGTTCCTATGAAAGTGTATAGGGTCAAGTGCCAACAACAAACAACTGAAATAATAATAAAAATATATGTCCAATAATCACTTATATAATTACAATTTGGCATATCTAAACAAAATCAACAGCTACCAGTCATACACCTTAAGACCTTAGCTAATTAATTGCTGTTAAACAAAGAAACCGTGATTATGTAAGAAAAAGTGACAATTAGACATTCATGTAATAATTGTTACAGGCCTAGTTCAGGGATTTTAGCCTCTTTCCGACCAAGTAGTTACAGGAACATAGTTATAGGAAAAGTCCACTTCTAAACGGTTCTACTACTAACTACTCTCCCCCAAAACTGTTTTTTTCCATTTGCATTCACACTGGCCAAGTGGCCATATGAACTGACCTTTTGTTATTCTAATCACAGCCATCTAACCACCACTATGCAGAAAAGGGAAAAGACCCTGCCGTGAAGTAGGAGCTGAAAGAGTTACAGGAACTGTGGCCAGAGGAACTTAAAAATCCCCAAATTGGTCCAGTCGGAACAGGAGAAAAAAAGGGTTCTAGGAACGTTATGTTCTAGGAACTGCAAAAATCCCTCCGGTCAGAAGTGGCTGTAGATGTCTAAGTACTGTTGATTCATGTGAGAGTAGCAAAAGTAGACTTAAAGAATGATATATCTGTATTTACAAGGCTGTTTTAGGTCTACCTTCTTCTAACCTTCTGACCTACGTCATGTTATACAGTACGGGGACTTCCAATCTTCGGTCTCCGAATCTTTTCTTGCCATCTGTTCCAAAGGTCAGAACTGAACTGGGGAGGAAAAGGCATTTAAGTTTGCTGCTCCCTTTACTTGGAAAGAGTTAGAGAAAACCTTGAAACTTAATGAGCTGGTCTTATGGATGCTAAATGACACATCTGGCTGTAGAAGATTTTGCCTGATGGATTTATGATCGTGGTTGGCTTTGAGAGATATTCGCTGCTTAAGTTGTTTAATGTTTTTGTGTACTTTGTGATTGTGTGTATGTGTGACTGTACTGCTGCCATTCAGATACAAAAAAAAAATAAAACTGGTACCTGAACCCAGCGGGCCAGCCTGACTAATATAAGCACAGAAAGAGTCTCTTTTTGGACATTGTGTACTGTGCTTCGGTGAGTATCTGCCTGCTGTCTTGTAAGCCCCAGGCACTGTTAGCTTCAGTGTCCTCATTTGGAGCTTTGGGCAACGATATGCAGCAATGTTGTTTTCACTGCAGTACAGTAGTAAAAGCAAGGCCTGAGCCGGGCATACAAGCAATGCCTCCACCGGATATTTCATTTAATTCAATACTGACTTTATAGTCCTAAGGTCGATCCACCCCCACTTGAGCGATGTATCAGTAGAAAAAGCCATTATTAGGGCCCGAGCGCCGACAGCGGCGAAGGCCCTATTGAAACTGAAGGAATTATTATTATTTTTCTATTATTATTTTCCCGTCAAATGAATTGCCTTTTTGAGGGGCTTAACATATTCAAAAACTCACCAAATTTGGCAGCTGCATCAAGTCTGGTGAAAATTTACGTATTTTAAGGGTTTCGGGAATAGGCACACAAAAATGGCTCGCTAGCGCCCCCTAGAAAGTTAAGAAAATTGAGCCCCTGCAGTGCGTTTAACGTAGACTCACGAAACTTGGTACACATATGTAACATGTCAAGATGTACAAAAAACTTCATTAGAGCCATACCCTAAACCCAACAGGAAGTCCACCATTTTGAATTAAATGTTCGAAATTAGTGCGATTTTGGCCATTTCCACGTCGTACTTTAACTAACTCCTCCTAGAGATTTCATCCGATCAACTTCAAACTCGGTCTGTACCATCGTAAGACGTTACAGATGGCAGGGCGGCCATTTTGTGCGTTTCGCTGCCAAAACAGGAAGTGGGTGTAACTCGAGTGTACGTTGTCCGATTACCTCGAAACTTTTCAGGATTCATAAGAGTCCAACCCTGAGGACAAATAAAGGCCGATATTTACTTAAAGTCATAGCGCCCCCTAGTGGCAACAGGAAGTAGGCCTAAAAGTCAAGGTGCTATACTTTAACGAACTCCTCCTAGAGATTTCATCAGATGGACTTCAAACTTGGTCTGTACCATCCCAACACCTTAACGATGAAAGAAAAACTTTTTGTCAGACAGTGTGGGCGTAGCGTGGCAACCATTTTGAGTGTTTAGCGATGAACAAAGAAGTTGTTGTAACTTGAGTGTACGTTGTCGTATCTGCCCGAAATTTCTCACAATTGATAAGGGTCCAGGCCTGAGGACACCTACAGGCCAAAATTGACTTTTGGTTATAGCGCCCCCCGCTGGCAACAGGAAATCTGCCTTATATGACAAACATCATTCGATTTTGCATTCGATTTTGAAACTCAGAATGTGTGGTCTACGTGTGATACTGAGCCGCCCCCTATAATATGGCCATGCCCACTTACTCAGGCCACGCCCCCTTTCATAACATTTGAACCGTTTAATGTAGAGTCTTGTGTGAGGTGTCATTGAACTCAGCAGAGACTTCGTTTTTAATTGGTCATGGTTTGACCCGCCCCCTATGCTTAAGCCCCGCCCTCTTTCATACAATTTGAACTTTTTAAGGTATACCCTTGTGTGAGGTATCAATGAACTCAGCATAGACTTCTTTCTTCAATGGTGATGGTTTGGCCCGCCCCCTATGCTTAAGCCCCGCCCCCTTTCTTAAAATTTGAACCATTTAAGATAGACCCTTGTGTGAGGTATCAATGAACTCAGCAGAGACTTCCTTCTTCATTGGTGATGGTTTGGCCCGCCCCCTATGTTGAAGCCACGCCCTTTTGAATAAATGCTGACCCATCTAACGTAGATTCTTGTGTGAGGTATCATTGAACTCAGCACAGACTTCCTTTTTAATTGGTGATGGTTTGACCCGCCCCCTACGCTTTTGCCACGCCCCTTTTCACAGCTAATGAACCGTATGACGTAGAGTCTTGTGTGAGCTATCGTTGTACTCGGCGGGAAGTTCCCTTTTCATTGTTGACGATTCGCGGCATCTGAGTGCCGCGCAAATGCGCGGTCGCAAGGAGCGGCGTCCGCCGGTAACCCCGACGCGCGCAGAGGCGCGAGGGCCCGTCCATCGCTGCTCGCAGCTTTAATTAACCAACTATTTTTGGATTCTAAACCTAACAACACGCGGGACACAGAGTCATGTGCTTTGTCCACCCACCATCCACCCTGACCTCTTCTACTGATCTCTGAACAGTATAAAAATGTCACACTTCCTGGCAAGGTTAATATAGATTGGAGATTTCAATGAGTTTTCATTTTAGTTTAGTTTGAGTTAGACTTCAGAGTGTTTGCTAGTTTAAGGTTAGTTTCAGTTTTTCAGAATGATTTGTTTTAGTTTTTATATATTTAGTTTTACAGTAGTTTGTTGTTGTCAGGGCCAGGTATAATGTCTCAGAAATATGTAGCTATTAAAGGACCCATGGCATGAAAATTTCACTTAATGAGTTTTTTTAACATTAATTAGGCTGAGTTCCCCCAGCCTGCCTATGGTCCACCAGTGGCTAGAAATGGTGATAGGTGTAAACCGAGCCCTGGGTATCCTGCTCTGCCTTTGAGAAAATCAAAGCTCAGATGGGCCAATCAGGAATCTTCTCCTTATGAGGTCATAAGGAGCAAGGTTAACTCCCCTTTCTCTGCTTTGCCCGCCCAGAGAATTTAGCCCACCCATGAGGGAGAGAGACAGGCAGAGAGAGTGGCAGTTGGTCAAGGCCACACCCCCACCCTCCACTTTGGCCCCTCCCACTCTCCTCCTCAATAGCATTTAAATCTACAGACACAGAAATGGCACATCCTAAGGAAAGCTCATTGTGGGACTAGTGGCTGTCATTCTGCACCAAGGCTGAATTTCGGGAAAGAGACTTCAGATACAGTATTAGGGGACCACTAAGGTCTATATAAAAGAGACTTCAGATACAGTATTAGGGGACCACTAAGGTCTATATAAAAGAGACTTCAGATACAGTATTGGGGGACCACTAAGGTCTATATAAAAGAGACTTCAGATACAGTATTAGGGGACCACTAAGGTCTATATAAAAGAGACTTCAGATACAGTATTAGGGGACCTCTAAGGCCTATATAAAAGAGACTTCAGATACAGTATTAGGGGACCACTAAGGCCTATATAAAAGAGACTTCAAATACAGTATAAGGGGACCACTAAGGTCTATATAAAAGAGACTTCAGATACAGTATTAGGGGACCTCTAAGGCCTATATAAAAGCATCCAAAAAGCAGCATGTCATAGGACATTTAATACATCAAAATCACATGGTTAAAGAGCTGTATAGGAAGGGCCATGATGCTTAATGTTTAATCTTTGCGCTACTTTAGTGTGATTTGCCTACATTTTTATTTCATTTTTATTAGTTTTTTTAACCAGGCAATATCATTTGGGTTTTTCTTGAAGTTTTCAGTTTTCATATAGTTTTAGTTTACTAAAAAGATTTTTCACTGCTTATTTTCGTTTTTAGTTCACTATAATAACCCTGCTTCATGGATTGAAAAAACAAATTGCCACACTGAAGCTACTGTAATCCAAGCAGCAATTAAGTTTTCACCAAAATGTTGACCAAATATTTTGTATCGGCTGAAGATATCCAGACATATGGCCATGGGTCACGGCAGTCCCATATTTACATCAGCTAGGACACGGCTAAGAAGACGGTTAGTCTTTCTCATATTTCTGCATTTCCTTGTAATTTGTCATGCTGCGTCTCTGTTTGCCCCCTCCTTTTATCAAACAGACAGAAGGTCTCTTCAACACACACACAGTACAAACTCTGAAGTGGTTACGGAACACAAAGGGGGATTGAGATGATGGGTGGGGCCGGGTGGAGGAGGACAGAGGGAGAAGTGTCAGAGACGGGACAAAGACAACACCATCTGACTGCAGATGATTGTTTCAGTCATTAGCATGGGTTTGGACCTTAACTGAAATCTCAGCAGGGCTTTTCTCTGGTGACAGAGGCAAAGCTTTTATTGAGCAAATGATGATGTTGAAGTGGAACTGATACGACTACTTCCACTTCTCATTGTCCTCATTATGACCTTATATTTCTAAAGCTTAAAAAAAAAAAGTAGAATTTTCACAAAATATATCATGGTACTAAAAAATTACAGACTAAAAGGGTCCACTTGGCCAAAGACCTACCTTTTTAATCTGGCTTTTAATTGAGCTTTATCTATCTATTTCTGTATCTGTCTATTAATCCATGCATTTTAGAGTTTTACTTCTTGGTGTATATGTTGGTATATACCAAGTTGGAGTTTTGCACCCCAGTTATGCAATACAAGTTTGAACACTAGTAGATTTCTAAGGACTCAATAAACTAATACAATGAAATCCTTTAGATGGCATGTTCACTAACAAGGAATTAAGCATAAGCTTGCAAACAATGTGTCTGTCATTATTGAAAGTTGCTGTCAGTTCCAGTTTCAGAAGCTCAGAGAGATCTTTGTACTGACACAAAGAATCCTGTGGAGTGAGGCAAAATGAATCAAATTTATTGTTACTCATTTCTTTTTCATCATTTACACTGCTTTACCAGCATGACAGCATTGTTTTATTACATAACACTTTGATTTTCAAGATACATCCATTGTCTATTTTAAATCTACAGCCCCACTATCTACCCTTTTTGACCCATTGGGTGGTCCTCCATTTGCATTTTAAAAGTATATCTCTGAGTACAAAGTTAGAATCCATTAGATTTTCATGAAATCAAACCCAAATTTGTAATACTATTTATGGTCAGCAATTTTTTTGCAATAGCCATTAAATGTATTTGCATTCTGTAATTACCTCTTTATGTATTATTCCTTGTTGCCAGTGGCAGAGGCTGCTAGTCCTGCACTGGCTGAAATTGCTTACCTACGCACAAGGAATACAGGAAACAAGGCATGCATGTAATTCAGCATAGCTGTTTTTAATTTTATTTCATTCATTCAGCTGTTAATGTTTTATTCTTTAAATGCATAACAAAGCAAACTGTACGGTGTCATACTTTAAGATATGATGCAACCATTTGCAACGTGAGGGACTCTAATGTTGTTCAGGGTTGGTTTAAGGTTTTTTTGGGCTACAATTTTTGAGCGCCTTTTGGGACTATAATTTGGTACTATATTTCTTTTTTTTTCACATTCTTTCAGAGCATCGAGATCCACTGCATGTTGAGATTGTATAGTGTACTGTATATTTTCACACGCAACATTTTGATTTAAAAAAATGAAACCAGTAGCAGCTTCAGTATGTTCAACTCCCAGCTCTCAGGTTGACATTGTATTTACGCTAGTTGCCAACAACTGCCACATCAGCATCTAATCAACATGTTTGTTGGGTAGTGTCTCTGATAAGACAGATCCTTGTGAATTTCTGACAATAAGCTGAATGCAGGTCCTTGGAGAGACAATACCCTTGACAACAGTGTGTGGTACACGGGATGTAACATGAGCTGTCACCCTGTCAGGAGCCAGGTAGTCTGCTGAATCTTCCTGAAATACTAGTTCTAACTAACCAGCTCATTGGGATGACACCGGCTGTCTTTGCCTTATGCCCTCTGCTGTGCTCTTCCCAGGCAGCCTGATTATGTAAGCTGTTATCCAATCGAAGCCTGTCTGGATCGCACAGTCCTTTGCAAGCCTGTGTGTTTGCATAGTGTATAGTTGAGAGCAGTACAAAGAAACCTGGATATTTGAAGCATTATGTAACTAAAAGCCACACAGTGTGCCATGACAATACCTGCATGTGCCGACAGCAAATACACTTGGCACTGATGCAGGGCAAGAGACAACCCTAATGATCCATGGGTGTGTTGTTGACCAAGCTTTATTCAGAAAATCTCCCGGCAGGTTCCCAATTAAGCATGCACTGCAGCCCTGAACTTATCTAGACACTAATTGTAGGAGCTGTATGTGAGAACGCAAAGTCTGTGTTTCGATACAGTATTGGCAAGGAAAATATTGTGATATAATGCTCCCTTATCTATATCTTCTTACAAGTAGGTATGATCCCTGTTATTGCTAAGCCTGCAAAGGCACAAGGAGAGAGCTAAAGGCCACAGTACACATGGCCCTTTCCACCTCCAACGAACTAAAGCCATACGTTCAGACTCCAGGCAAAAGTGACCCAAATTGTTTTTGGCTCATACTTGATTTTTTCATGACAGTTTTAACAGCCCAAGTCACATGGCATCTGATCTTTTCCACATCTGATTTGGGCCACTTTCATATGTGGTCCAAATCTGTTACAGGTCGGATATTTTAAAAATGCAAAGTCTGTCTGGACAGTCAGATTGGAATTCATGTGACTCTGGCGTCACTTTAAAGTGATGTTTGGATTGATTTCACCCTAGGGTCCTTTGCACTATGACCTCGAGCCATACAACCCCCCATAATCTTTTTTCATCTGGGTCGAACATTGGGAGAGTTAACGTTATCAGCTGAATAGCTTAGTGCAGGCGCTAATGGATCCAACTGTGTATTTCATAAGTTACCCCACTAATAATGCCCAAAATGATACCAAACTTCTACACTACTACAAATAGGTTATGTACTCATAAAACGATGGATTGGAAAGTTTGTAAGTACACCAGGAGTTTATTTAAATAACACTTGCCTGCTGGCTTCTGCTCTCTGCTGCTATGCTACTGGCAGTAAGACGAGTGCTTAGGGACTGTCTACAAATTACTACACCGAAAAGAGATACAACAAACATATTTACTAATTTAATGATTAAATAAGGTAGTGTCTCCAAACTAACCTCAATTATAACTTATCTCCTGCTATTTGTACTACAGCACTTACTTTTAAAAAATAAGTTAAATTAATAAATATTTTTGTCGTATCTCTTTTCGGTGTTGTAATTTGTAGATGTCTAATTAGCTAGGTGTGTAGAAGCTAGCTGCTAGTCTGGGCTGTGAACATTAGTATCGGTGGAACAAATAGGCTGTGCCCCACCGACATTGTCACCGGTTTGAATGTAAACGAGCCTTTGAATTTACAGTCACATCAAATGTAGCAGTGTGAATGGTAAAGGGAGATCTCAGTTCTTTTGGAGAGGATATTTATACGTTTGTATAGATTTTTCTTTAATTAAAAAGAAAATAGTTTTGGTTCAAAAACCCTATGACACAACGAGGTAGAGATAGAGAGACCCTGCCCGGAGGAAGCCCGGGGCCCCCGTCTGGAGCCAGGCCCAGATGGAGGGCTCGTCAGCGAGCGTCTGGTGGTTGGGTTTGCTACAGAGCCCTGCCGGGCACAGCCCGAAAAAGCTACATGGCACCTATTTCTCCAGCCCATGGGCCCACCACCTGTGGGAGGAACGTGGAATGTCACCTCTCTGTGGGGGAAGGAGCCAGAACTGGTGCGGGAGGTGAAGCGCTACTGGTTAGATCTGGTGGGGCTTACCTCTACGCACAGTCTCGGTTCTGGAACCATACTCCTGGATAGGGGTTGGACTCTTTTCTTCTCTGGAGTTGCCCAGGGTGTGAGGCGCCGGGCGGGTGTGGGGATACTCACAAGCCCCTGGCTGAGCGCCGCTACGTTGGAGAGGGTCGCCTCCCTACACCTGCGGGTTGTGGGGGGGAAAACTCTGACTGTTGTTTGTGCATATGCACAAAAGAAGAGTTCGGAGTATTCGGCCTTCTTGGAGACCTTGAGTGGAGTCCTGCATGGGGCTCCAGTGGGTGCTGGGGGGACTTCAACGTGCACGTGGGCAATGATGGAGACACATGGAGAGGCGTGATTGGGAGGAATGGCCTCCCTGATCTAAACCAGAGTGGTGGTTTGTTGTTGGACTTCTGTGCTAGTCATGGATTGTCTATAACGAACACCATGTTCGAACATAGGGATGCTCATACAGTAAGTGTACTTGGTACCAGAGCACCCTAGGCCAAAGGTCAATGATCGATTTTATAATCGTTTCATCTGATCTGAGGCCGTATGTTTTGGACACTCGGGTGAAGAGAGGGGCGGAGCTGTCAACTGGGTCAGGGGGTGGGGGAAGACTCTGGACAGACCTGGTAAGCCCACACGGGTAGTGTGGGTAAATTGGGAACGTCTGGAGGAGGCCCCTGTCCGACAGACTTTCAACTCACACCTCCGGCGGGGCTTTTCGTGCATCCCTGTGGAGGCTGGGGGAGTAATTGAAGCTGAGTGGACAATGTTCAAAGTTTCCATTGCTGAAGCTGCGGCGAGGAGCTGTGGTCTTAGGGTCTTAAGTGCCTCAAGGGGCGGTAACCCATGAACACCGTGGTGGACACTGTTGGTCAGGGAAGCCGTCCGACTTAAGAAGGGGATATGTTATCCCAGAGGACTCCGGAGGCAGTTGCAGGGTACCGAAGGGCCCGAAGGGCTGCAGCCTCTGCCATGAAAGAGGCAAAGCAGCGGGTGTGAGAGAAGTTTGAAGAAGACATGGAGAAGGACTTTCGGTCGGCCACAAGGTGCTTCTGGAAAACCGTTCGCCACCTCAGGAGGGGGAAGCGGGGAACCATCCAAGCTGTGTACAGTAAGGATGGGACACTGTTGCCCTCAACTGAGGAGGTCATAGGGCGGTGGAAGGAGCACTTTGAGGAATTCCTGAATCCAACTAATACGCCCTCTATGTTAGAGGCAGAGCTGGAGGATGATGGGGGATTGTTGTCAATTTCCCAGGCGGAAGTCACTGATGTAGTCAAACAACTCCACAGTGGCAAAGCCCCAAGTATTGATGAGATGTGTCCAGAAATGCTCAAGGCTCTGGGTGTGGAGGGGCTGTCTTGGTTTACACGCCTCTTCAACATTGCGTGGAAGTCTGGGACAGTGCCAAAGGAGTGGCAGACCGGGGTGGTGGTTCCCCTTTTCAAAAAGGGGGACCAGAGGGTGTGTGCCAATTACAGGGGCATCACACTTCTCAGCCTCCCTGGTAAAGTCTACTCCAAGGTGCTGGAAAGCAGGGTTCGGCCAATAGTTGAACCTCAGATTGAAGAGGAACAATGTGGATTCCGTCCTGGTCGCGGAACAATGGACCAGACCTTCACGCTTGCAAGGATCCTGGAGGGAGCCTGGGAGTATGCCCGTCCGGTCTACGTGTGTTTCGTGGATTTGAAGAAGGCGTATGACCGGGTACCCCGGGAGATACTGTGGGAGGTGCTACAGGAGTATGGGCCAGGGCTGCGCTTTGTCACCAATCCTGTTTGTAATATTTATGGACAGAATATCAAGGCGTAGTCGGGGTGGAGAGGGGTTGCAGTTCGGTGGGCTGGGGATCTCATCGCTGCTCTTTGCAGTTGATGTGGTCCTGATGGCATCATCGGCCTGTGACCTTAAGCACTCACTGGATCGGTTCGCCGCTGAGTGTGAAGCAGCTGGGATGAGGATCAGCACCTCTAAATCTGAGGCCATGGTTCTCAGCAGGAAACCAATGGAGTGCCTACTCCAGGTAAGGAATGAGTCCTTACCCCAAGTGAAGGAGTTCAAATACCTTGGGGTTTTGTTCGCGAGTGAGGGGAAAATGGAGTGGGAGATTGGTCGGAGAATCGGTGCAGCGGGTGCGGTTTTACATTCAATTTATTGCACCTTTGTGACAAAAAAATAGCTGGGTTTCCTCAGGAGAGTGGCTGGCGTCTCCCTTAGAGATAGGGTGAGAAGCTCAGTCATCCGTGAGGAGCTCGGAGTAGAGCCACTGCTCCTTTGCGTTGAAAGTAGCCAGTTGAGGTGGTTCGGGCATCTGGTAAGGATGCCCCCTGGGCGCCTCCCTAGGGAGGTGTTCCAGGCACGTCCAGCTGGGAGGAGGCCTCGGGGAAGACCCAGGACTAGGTGGAGGGATTATATCTCCAACCTGGCCTGGGAACGCCTCGGGATCCCCCAGTCAGAGCTAGTTAATGTGGCTCGGGAAAGGGAAGTTTGGGGTCCTCTGCTGGAGCTGCTCCCCCCGCGACCCGACACCGGATAAGCGGACGAAGATGGATGGATGGATGGATGAAAATAGTTTGGGATTTATGACCCCTTGTCCTATTTTCACTACATGGGAGAGAACTCCACCGCCCCGTTTTACAGTTTTACTTAAAGTACATTTTAAAAGAACTACTTATTACTTTTCCTTGAGTAATATTTCATCTAAGTATTGGTACTTTTACTTGAGTACAATTTTTTAGTACTTTTTCCACCTCTGCTTATAATACATTTGAGGGCTGTATACTGTAAAGCCTGTAACGTGGATGTAACTTTATTAACGTCTCTGTTCCCAATCTGCCAGCTATTGGCTAGTAGCTATTACATAGTATATATACATAGGAATTATATCTCCTTGCTTTGTTTTAATAAGCATTTAAACAGGGCGCGGCATGTGACGTAATACTTGTTTGCGCATGCGGGTCACTTTCAGGCCATGCCCAGAAAGGTGGCGCTGTAATGGCGACAGGCAGCAGAGTGCAGAGTGAGAGTGTTGTCTTTAATGTTTAACCTGGTTTTAGCATCCCTACTTACTTGGATTTTTAACTGATCTGCGTGTGACGGTCATAACAATGACTCACCTCAGTTTGATGGGATGTTTTATCCTTTTTATGCTCTTATGCAAACTTTTGGGCGTACTCTGCGTACTCTTTGATGCGGGAATCGTGAGCTCCCAGGCGGCTCTTCCATCTGAGATCATCCAGTCGGCAGCCCCTGCAGAGAACCGGAGTTGGGCACCCAGGACAGGAGTGAGGAAAAGGGAGACGCGGCGGTATACGGCAAAGATTGAAGTGACAAGGTCATCGTCAGATACCCCTTCCTTCAATTATCCTCGCCAATGTCCAGTCCCTTCGAAATAAAGTGGACGAGCTTCAGGCAAAAGTAAAGTTCCTTCCAGAATACAGATCCGCCTGTCTCCTCGCCTTGACAGAGACTTGGCTCAAAGATCAGGATCCACTCTCTGATTTTGAGTTGGACTGTTTTGGGGAACCTGTCCGTCTTGACAGAGACTCCACAGTGACGGGAAAATCACTTGGTGGAGGCTTATGTCTTTATATAAACAAGAAATGGTGCAATACGGTGATTGTCAGAGAAAAACTGTGTACTCCTGATATCGAACTTTTATCTGTTTCTCTACGCCCCTTTTATCTGCCCAGGGAATTCCCACAAATATTTGTAACATTTGCTTATATTCACCCGAAGGCTAATGCCGACCTAGGAACTAGGGCGATGGTGAAGTGCGTGCAGCGGCTTCAGGGGATTTCACCTGAAGCACCAAACTTCGTCATGGCCGATTTTAATAACTGTAAACCAGGGAAGTCCCTGTGTAATTTTTATCAATATGTCACCTGTGCAACACGGCGGACCAAAAAGCTGGACCTCTGTTATGGATCCGTCAAAGGTGCTTATAAATCGTACAGCAGAGCTCCACTTGGCATGTCCGATCACAACTCTGTTTATTTGGTTCCATCCTACAAAGCGGTACTAAAGAGATACAAGCCGGAATGAAAGTTGGTTCCGGTTTGGTCAGAGGACTCAATCCAGTGTCTACAGGAATGGTACTGCTGTACTGATTGGGATCTATTTAAAAATGAATGTAAGGACATTAATGAGCTTACAGAGACTGTTTCTGCATACATCACCTTCTGTGAGGAGTTAGTCATTCCTAGAAAACTCATTTCCATATATCCAAATAATAAACCTTGGGTCTCCAAATCTGTTAAAAGCATAATTAATCAATGAAATACTAGCTACAACCAAGGTAACATGACTCAATATAGAGTATTTCAAAAACAAGCTAAAAAGGAACTTAAGCTTGCAAAACTTAACTATAAGGACAAAGTTGAGAAAATGTTGAGCACAAGCAACTCACATCCTGCATGGGAGGGTGTGAAAGCCATGATGGGGATGCAGTCTAAGAAAGGTTTGATTTCCCTCAATGGCATGTCAGACCTTGTCCTCTCAAATGAACTGAACACTTTCTATAATTGTTTTAATATTTATGACTTTAGTGAGGAGTTGTCAGACTTTCATAACGTTGCCCCTGGGCTGAGCAATGTCCAGGTTGACAGAAATAAGGTCCTGACACTCTTCAGAGGTCTTAAAGGGGTGATAGAATGCAAAACCGATTTTACCCTGTCATAGTTGAATAACGACAGTTCGGTGGGTAAATAGGACATACATAGAAGCTCAAAGTCCCACTGACACCCCTTTACTATGAAAATCTCATATTTTGAAACTGCCGCTGAAAATGGGCGAATCCCAACAAAGCTGGAACCTCCCAAAAACCGGAACCTTTGTCAGCCCATGGGTGTATTAAGTATGTATGGATGTATTTACATAGGCTACAAAACTGACCTGGGATAAGGTAGTCTTCTGAATCTAGGTTGCGCAGATCTCTGCTATTCCATTACAAAATTCACTTCTGAAACTTTTTTATGCGAGAAATCAACTATGTTAGGCTCAAATATGGGCCGTTTTACGAAAATGGATGGCTAATTGCAAATTTTGTCCGACTGTGTGTCGGAGTTCAGCGCCGGTGCTGCCTGTGTTGTTGCCTCGCCGCCTGGCCTGCCTTCCTTTACTCACCCCGGCCTGCTCTGAGGTACTTGGAGCTCCGTCACGACTGGCAGCCCACAGCACTCCATACCTGCTCAAAGTCACCGGTTTTAGGATAATGGACTACTAAACGCTGGTGCTCTGACAGAGCTCCAGGGCCTGCAGCTCCCCTCTTCCTGCTAGCTAAATGCCCGGTGTGTGTGAGTGAGAGCACGGTCAGCGAGCTTGTTACGCCAGCAATCTGTTACCACAGGTTCCAGTTAATCTTTTAATGTGTGTAATTATAATGTGTTGAGTTATTTAAACAAACGATTGGGGAAATAAACGCCGCTTGTCCGCAAGTCTCATTGATAGAGCCTGCGGCTGGATGTAGCTCTATCAATGAGAGCTAGCTCCTCCTTGAATTCCTCTGAAATTCACAAATATTCATTAACTTGAAATCGGACACCGTGTTACCTTTATAAGACATTTAGGGAGATCTTGTATAAGTGGCGTGATGAAATTCAAACTGTAAATATACAGAAATTACGCCAGAAATGAAGCTAACTATCCGTGATTTGTAGCTAGCTACACATAGCTAGGATTGAAGGGACAGTCATAGCTAACGAAACCCCCACTGTTCACAAAGATTCATTAATTTGAAATCGGACACCGTTGTTAACTTTATAAGACATTTAGGGAGATCTTGTATAAGTGGCGTGATGAAATTCAAACTGTAAATATACAGAAATTACGCAAAAAATGAAGCTAACTATCCGTGATTTGTAGCTAGCTACACATAGCTAGGATTGAAGGGACAGTCATAGATAACGAAACCCCCACTGTTCATAAAAATTCATTAACTTGAAATCGGACACCGTTGATAGCTTTATAAGACCTTTAGGGAGATCTTGTATAAGTGGCGTGATGAAATTCAAACTGTAAATATACAGAAATTACGCAAAAAATGAAGCTAACTATCCGTGATTTGTAGCTAGCTACACATAGCTAAGATTGAAGGGACAGTCATAGATAACGAAACCCCCACTGTTCACAAAAATTCATTAACTTGAAATCGGACACCGTAGTTAGCTTTATAAGTGGTGTGACAAAATTCAAACTGTAAATATAGCTAGTTATGCTGACAGCCAGCCAAGATTAACTGCAACTGTTGTAAGAGATTGCTGGTGTAACAAGCTCGCTGACCGCGCTATCACTCTCACACACGGGCCATTTAGCTAGCAGGAAGAGGGGAGCTGCAGGCCGGGGTCTGTGGAGGAAGGCAGGCCGTGCAGCGAGGCAGCAACACAGGCAGCACCGGCAGCTGAACTCCGACCCACAGTCTTACCAAATTTGCAATAAGCCATAAATTTCCGTAAAATGTCCCATATTTGAGCTTTATGTAGTTGATTTCTCGCTTAAAAAAGTCTCAGAAGTGAATTTAATAACGTAATAGCCCGACAAACAATGTATAACTTTGCAATGAGACCTGCTGTCAGTCTCCCATGTGTTTCTATGTAGTTTGCTCAAACCAATCAGCGCGTAGCTCATTCTGAATATTCATGAGCATACCATATTTGGAAGAAAAGCTCTTGTTCCAAATAGAGCCATATTCACAGAGTAGTTAAGGGCCTAATAAAATAGCATTCTGGCAATTTTCAGCCCAACCAATGTTACATACCCCATTAGGAGACCTTAAGGAACAGTGTAAAATACCCTATATAATCATTCTATCACCCCTTTAAGGAAAGGAAAAGTCCTGGCCCTGACGGCATTGGAGGCTGTATACTGAAGAACTGTGCTGAACAGCTGGCAGACATTTTTTGTTTTATTTTCAAAATGTCCTTACATCTCCACACCGTTCCTAATCTTTGGAAAGACTCAATTATTGTTCCGGTGCCTAAAAATAAGACTCCAGAGAGTTTTAATGACTTTAGGCCTGTGGCACTCACGTCCCTCGTTATGAAGACATTAGAGAAGATCGTGAAAGATGAACTATTGAACTCTGTACAGGATCTACTAGACCCGCTTCAATTCGCCTACAGACCAAAACGGGGAGTGGAAAATGCAGCATGTTCTCTTTTTAACTTGATCTATACCCATCTTGAGGGTGCAAAGAGCTTTGTGCGGCTGCTTTTTATTAATTTTTCTTCAGCCTTTAATTGCATTCAACCACATATTTTGGCAGGGATCTTAAAGAATACTTTTAATATTGATCATAGTCTTATTTGTTGGCTGATGGACTTTTTAACTGACAGGTCACAACGCGTGAGAGTGAATAGCATCTTATCCGATGTTCTCTTTTCCTCCACTGGTTCCCCCCAGGGCTGCGTCCTCTCCACGATCTTATTTATTTTATATACAAATGCATGCCAAAGCCAGCACGCCAGGCGTCACATCATTAAGTTTGCTAGCAACTCGGTAATAGTGTCACTGCTGACTCACAACGACCCCGAGTATGGCGCTACTTTAAATGATTTTACAGCGTGGTGCAAGTCATCTTTTATCAACATCAACACGGCAAAAACTAAAGAAATGCTGATCAACTTTAGGAAGAATCCCCCCACCCTCTCTCCGACCCTTATTAATGATCAAGCTATCGAAGTGGTTAAGCAAAACAAATACCTCGGTATTATAATAGACGACAAACTCACCTTCGAGCCTCAGGTTGACGCTGTCTGTAAAAAAGCACACCAGCGTATGTTTTTTATCATAAACTTCGCAATTTTAATGTCGATAAGACCTTTATGAGGATGTTTTATTGTTGTTTTATTGAAACTATTCTTTCCTTTGCCTTTGTGAGCTGGTTTGGGTCCCTCACTCTTAAAAACAAAAACAGGCTGCAATACATTACTAAAGTGTGTGGAAAAATTTCCCTGAACTCTCTGACTGACTTAAAATCTCTATACGAGACAAGGACCCTGAAGAAGGCCTAGTCAGTCCTGGCTGATATAAACCACCCCTTGAACAGCTACTTCATGTTGTTGCCGTCTGGCCGCAGATTCTGTCTGCCTAAATGCAGGACAAACAGACACAAAAACTCTTTTGTTCCTATAGGTTTTGTTAATAATTCAATGTGAGATGTGGACTTTTGTGTAGTATGTATTTACTTGTGTTCTCCATCGATAGTGTCTGTTGTCTGTATGGCTTATGTGTCGTTTATGTTGCACTTTATTTGCTGCAAAACGAAATGCCCCTCTGGGATAATAAAGACTCCTTGAGCTTGACCTTGATAATAATAATAATAATAATAATAATAATAATAATAATAATAATAAAAAAAAAAAAATCGAATTCAGCATCAAGGCCTGCAGTCTGAACTTAGCCATCAGGAACCAAAATCATGAAGCTAAAGTCATTTTTGCATTTCCCTGTTTGCATTAACACTGCATCTCAGTAAGAGTAAAGAGAAGATCAGAGTACATCATTTTTTTTCATGTGACGTCAACAATAGAGTCCTTACGTTGTTCTTCATTTACTTCAGTGTACTTCATTTTACAACATTTGAATGCATTCCCCTTTTTGACAGTGGAGATATATTATACAGAATGAAACTAACTGCAAAAATGTGTTTTGAATTCTCTTTCCTTAACAGGCTCCATCCCAGCTATGCAATGCACAGTAATTCAACACTAGCTCCTGATCCCGCCTCACAACCGCGGCAGCTGGTGTGACCGGGAAAAGGCAAGTGACCGCAGTCGATTGCTGTGAGAGAAACACTGCAAGCTGCTACAGTTTGTGTGTTCTGCTACATCGCAGATTGCTAGCACACCTGACTACAGGATACATTAGCTTAGACTTGTGGAGTACATAGTGGTTGCAGTTTGAGGTTGGATCACGTTCTCACCGCTAACAGACTGCTCCAGAGTTCGATTGAAAGCGTACCGCCTCTTCAAGGAAGTCTCTGTATGCTTGTTTGTTTTGCTTTTGGTGCGCACCCGAGTGCAGTTGCTGCGTTCTCACCTGCCCAAAAGAACCGCACCAAGGGGGAAAACTAACTCTTGTGAGACTCAACCGATCCAAATAAGGCAGGTGTGAAAGCATCCTAAAACTAATTAAACAATCCATGAGATCCATGAGTGATTGGCTGACTTGCCAGTCAAGACCTCAAGGGAGTTTGTCGCTGTTTGTTTCTCACTCTATACTTGCTGAGGCTTGAGACTTTGAGTCACTCTATTTCACTCTTTTTTTGTAATAGTTCTAATATTTGTTGTTCCTGTTTACATTACATTAGCATTACATAGCCATGGTATGGTAAGACTCACAATTAGCGATGACCAAAATAGCGTTTGCCAGCTCCACTGGTCCAGTCCAGCACTTGGTGATAACGCATCCAATAAGGAGAGATCAATCAACACAGCATGGCTGGCTAAACTGTAGGTTGCCACGTTTTTATTTATATATTTGCATTGTAGTAACTATCCCAAGTCTTTAAGCATTAGGCAGAATATAACAACCAAGTCTTTATATTTTAACATGTGTATGTAAAACATAAAGGAATGTACAACTACTATTTCTAGTCATTGTTCCATTATCTTTTATTGTGACTGTTATTGCCACTATTCATCATACCCCCAACCGGCGCCGTCAGACACCGCCTAGAGCCTGGGTCTGTCCCAGGTTCCTTCCTGAGAGGGAGTTTTTCCTCGCCACTGTCTCCTTGGGGGAATTACTAGAATTACTTAGAGTGTGGTCTGGACCTACTCTATCTGTAAAGTGTCTTGAAATAAGTCGTTATGATTTGATACTATGAATAAAATCGAATTGAATTGAATGTAATTTAACATTTATTTTTAAATCAACTTTTTTCTTGTGCACATCCCTGTTTCTGTGTGCATCTAAATAACTGCCAATTCTGACAATGGTGTCAATTGTCTTTACCGTTACACAGCACATGTTGATGAAACATGTTAAGGTTATTAATTGCTGCTGTAGCAAATGGCTGCGTTGAAACAATCAGCATCAGTGCTTGATTACTGTGTGAATAAAGCAGTACACAAGTCGTTGCAGCAACACGGCCTGCGTTTGACCAATGAAAGAGGTTCAGCACTGCAAACTCTGCACCAATAGTTTCTGGACAATAGGCAGAGTTGGGAGGGTTGCTTTTAAAACAGATTACTGAATACATGCCCCAAAATCATTTGTAACATATTCCATTAGATAAGACTCAAACTATGTAACATATTCTAAATGCCCTGGATTACTTTGGGAATACTTTAATCGTCTTGCTGAGCACATATGGGTCTCATGTTTCCATGGCAAAAACCCATTAATGACAGCGTCCTGGCTGTGCGTCTCCTCTGCCAATGTCATGTGGCAGGAACACTAAGTGCGCACAAATTGTTGTACATTTTATTTCAAATCTGTTTGTGGGAAATGCATGCCTCATATAGATTTTAGAGCAAAAAAAAAAAATAATAACTCCGCCAAGGCATGCCCAATTTTGCAATGTTAATGTAGTGCACATGAATGCGGCTTAAATGCTATCCTGCAATTTTAACTAAAGTGAAAAATAATTTGTATCTGCAGCTGTGATTTCGATCTGCTACAAAATGTAATGGGTTCTTCCTTGGCCCATGCAACACTCGTCCACCAGGATTGATGAAAATCAGCCAGTAGTTTTCCTGAAACCCTGTATGATGTCTAGGCTCTGTCAAAACTTTCATTTATAATTGCCAGCGCAGCCAATACAGCTCCAAATCACAGAGATGCAGATTCGCACAGGACTAACATTATTACACAACCTCTGTGTTTGGCAAAATATGGTAGGCAGTTTGTGGTGGAATTTTTACTTGACAAATTACAGTAATGGCAGATTCGCACAGGATTAAGATCACAGTTGACCTCTGCACTTATTACAAATTACTAGATTTCCCCAGTCCCGTGCAAATAGGGCAAAAAACAAACTAGTTCCTGAGTTCTTAGAAATGTTCCCAGGTTCCAGGACAAGCTCCTGTGGTAGGAATGGGATAATATTTGTAGCACATATGTAGGGTTATAGGAAGTGAGTTTTTTTCTTTTTCACCAGCCCTTACAAAAGGATCACTCCCTGGTTCTAACCTTTGTACTCCTAATCAGCCAAGCGTGCTGTGCACCGACAGAAGTGAGAATGCTCTCCGACCCCTCTAGTTGCCATTGGCAATGTAAAACCAGCTGATCTTACACATTGTAGTATTGATTCTGCTGGTGTTTCTTTGAGAGAATATATGGATGATTGCAGTGTATCCGTATTCATTTAGTCATGAGGTGCAAAAAGGAAGAGCTCATTCTGTAATCAGAGTCACACAGTGATGGATCAATATGGTTCGAGACGCATGTTGCAGCAGAATATGGCTCTTCTGACTCTAAGGCCACTTACCAGAGCCACGTTTCATGATCAAATGCTCAAATCCCAGGAGATGTTTTTATTCTTCTGGGAAAATGACTTCAATGCCCTGCAATCATTTTTAGCGTTCACTGTATCCTGTGTAAAATGGACATAAAATAAGAATGAGCAGCTGCTGGCATCAAAAGGTGTCAGTCAGATGGAGCAGGGAGGCTAAAAGAAAAGGACAGCGGATCTTTGCTGCCTTTCTCTCTGGTCTCTGTCAGTTCAGTCAGCTGTGATTTCCATATCAATATTTGAGTGACACTGAATAATTCAGAGGCGTGCAGTGACACAACGGGATGCAAGGCTGAGTGGCGCCCTGCCACCGTGCTCATATTATTTGTGTGTATGTGTGTGTCTGTGCATTCTGAATATATATTTATAAGTCAACTGACAGAAATTGAAAATGCAATCATGTATGTGAAAGTCTGCATTGGTAGAATAGGCTTTAAAATGGCCTGCCAAACAGCCACTTGCTTCCTTAAGAGCTGTTCTGAGTAATAAAAGTTCAGCTCAAGGAACATTCAGAGGTAATATTTTAATAACAAACATTCATAGTTTGACCGATGACATCTGAACTAAACATATTTTCCATATAGTATATTAGATTTTAAGGGTAGAGGAAGGAAAACTTACCATAAAAGTATGCTTCCTTAGAGTATATGAAAGACATATATGTGTCATTTTTCTGTCAGCTTATAGAGCACATATACCAATCTCTTCACCAAAAATCTTCTGGGTTTGTGCATTTTTTCACAGTTACAGCTAATAAACCACTTTCGCCACGTGAGTGTAGAAGTACAGCAACTCAATTGATATATTATCTCTATATCATATCTATCTATAAAGTGCATTAAATAGTACAGCTGGTTACATTACATGCAGACAATACGTGCAGTATGGCAGAGGACACTATATTAAAGTGTAATGTGGTAGAATATAGTTACCATAAAATGGATATGCCTTACTGCAATATAATTTAGTGTAGGCTAGTACAGTGTAGGTACAGTACAGGGTTTAGGGACACAGTGATGCTTGTGCATGTCTGTGTGTGGGGCGGAGCTCCAAGGAGATGCTACTTTCAAATCTTGCTAGCTTTTCAACATTACCGACCCTGCCTTAAAAGTAGCATGATATAACGTAGTATATCCTAATTTGGCATACTGTAGTAAACCAAAGTATACCCTTTTGTAGCATTCTATTTAGATATGATAATTTATAACACACTATATTATAAAATGTATAAAATGAGTGTAGTGTAGCATAGTTTACATACAGCAGTACATATTTTATAGTATAGTACGATAAGATCTAGAGTATATTTTAGGGTAACACTTTATTTACTTGAGCAAGGCCCCTAACCCCCAACTGCTTTGGGCGCCTTTCCATGGGCAGCCCCCTCACTCTGACATCTCTCCATTCGTGCACGTATAGGTACTGAGCATGTGCGTGATTAATCAAGTATAAATTATATTATTATTATTATTTATTATTAACCTGTCATAAATATGTCATGACAGGCCCAATTATGAAACTTTAATAAACTATTTAGCTTTATGTGTTAACATTACATTAAGAGGTTGGTTTTTACATTGGCTGTCGTGAGAGCATTATAATTGTCATGAATATTTTTCCTTGACCTCAAGTAAAGTGAAACAATTTGGACATGTCATGATGTTTGATTTCATCATCCAATGCTTATATGACGGTGTCATTAATAATATCCTTGACCTCAAGTAAAGTAAAACAATTTGGACTTGTCATTAAGATGTCTTAAAAATTATACGACCAGTTTGACGACAGTGAATGCAGTATCGAGGTGATTTATTGAGTTTTGGACTTGTTGCTAACTATAGTTAGCTGCTGTTAGCTCGGTTAGCTGTAACGTTACACCTGTCCAATTAGCTAGCTAGCTAGCTGACTCAGCCCTGGGCTGCAAAGAGCTAAACCCGGAATGAAAACCATCTCGGTAACGTTAGTGCATTCCCTGTCATAAACTGGCCTCCTCCGTAAGTCTCAGAGGCGACACCGACTCAGCTAGCTAAAGCGCTAGCATGACGGAATGAATTGAATCCGATTGATTAAGGTTAGGGTAAGAATACCAGGGTTGGCCAATCAGAGGCAGAGTAGGGCGGGACATGTCTTCACCATCAAATTTGTTCAGCATTAGCCGTTAATGGCGTGCGTTTGATGTCAGTGACCACGGCTAGATGGATGGGACCAAACACAGCGGAGACTAGTTTATCAACTGAGAATACACCACCAAGAGGGTTTTCTTTCCGGCTTTGGCTCTTTGCAGCCCTGGGCTGAGTCAGCTAATTTTACAGCTGTACAGCTAACTGAATTCACTAGCTAACGGCTGCTAACTACAGTTAGCGGTTACTTTAGTAAACTGCTGTAATCAAGTTTTAGCAACAAGAAACGTTAGCCTAAAGCTAACGTTATCTGTTCAAAATTCATTAGCTAAATCACCTCGGTACTGCATTCACTGTTGTCAAACTGGTCATATAACTTTTAAGACATCTTAATGACAAGTCCAAATTGTTTCACTTTACTTGAGGTTATGGATATTATTCACAACACCGTCATATAAGCATTGGATGATGAAATCAAACTTCGTGACAGATTCAAATTGTTTCACTTTACTTGAGGTCAAGGAAAAATATTCATGACACAATTATAATGCTCTCATGACAGCCAATGTAAAAACCAACCTGTTAATGACATTTTAATGTAATGTTAACACATAAAGCTAAATAGTTGATTAAAGTTTGATAATTGGGCCTTTCATGACATATTTATGTCAAGTTGTCATTACAAAGACATTGACAGGTTGTATTGTCTAGCTTAATGTCAAGTTGTCATAACACAGAGATTGTTGTTTTCACTAAAGTCAAGTTGTCATGACAAAGACATCTCGGACAATGCTGACTTTTCATTAAAAGTGTCATAATTTACAGAATGACACTTAATGACTATTTATTTTGAACACTCAGAATGACCCCTTCATGTTCATGACAGATGTCATGTCATAATAATGACGGTGTCTTGTCAGTCTTATGAACACCCCTTCAAATAAAGTGTTACCTAGTTTAGCATAGTATACTGTACATAGTATGCATAGAATGTATACTATAATACAGTATGATATCGGATAGTCAAGCATAATGTAGTGTAGTGCCAGAATGTCTGCAGAATAAACTGGTAGTGGACGGCTGCTCTTTGCATTCCGCTCAGCCACTGACCCAGAGACTTTGCCCCTGTTTCTGTGACTGATCAGCCATTTATCAGCTCTGTATCTTGTGACTGGAGGCTTCTGTCACAGCCTTCCTCCCTCTGAGTTGCCTGGAGACTGTTGCTCTTCTATCCACTTCAAGTACAAGGACAAAAGGGACAATGCACTAATATGCCCTGGAATATTGTGGCACAGTACAATGTTTCTCTGTGGAATGCCTTTTGCTTAACATGAAAATGGAAAGTCAGCTTTCTTCAATTCTTTAATTGCTACAATGTCTTAATGCACATGCTGTTTCATATAAGCAGGGGACTGCTTATATTCCCATGCAACAAATTGTTAGCATTAATTTAACTAAGTACGGTATGTACAAAACTGTTGTATATTAGATTAGATTAATACATCAGAGTTCTTTAAAAACATCCATTTAAGGTCTGAACAGCAGGTTCAGAGCCATATTAGATTTATGTTAGTCTGGATCAACGAAAGTACATTTCCAGTATAAAGCCTGATCGTATGTCAGGATTTGCCCCTCACCCGCCCAAGATGATTGTGATTGGTCTCCTATCCCAGAAGGTACCTGTGCTGTAGCCAGACTTTACTACACAGCGCTGTGGAGATAGGTCTGGCAATGCGAGGCTAGGTTTGTTTCAACAACCAACCTTCCAATAAACACTTGACTCCACCTAATAGTCACCGAAACATTACCACTTCAGTATTTGGTGTTAGTCAGTCTAGATGCTGTCACCTTTTTCCTGATGCTAACGGAGAGCAGTGGTCCCTATCAGATACAGCGTTATCAAGGAGCATAAGGATAACATGGGAGTTTTTATTCTGTGCCATATAAAATCAATACCAGTAGCATTACAGGGTGTCAGTCAACCACAGTAGCAATGGCATATACTTATTTTAATTAACAAGAGAGTGCAATAGACGCTAATCAATTAATGTCACAACATGCATGCTCATTTTCAATCCAATCAATCTGATTATAGGTCAAAACGTTTTTTCTCAATCTTGTATTTATAATTATACCAAGTGTAAGTGATTAGAAAACTAAGGGAACTGGAAAAGCTGAGCAAAATCAATAAGTTAATATGCAACTGAAAAATATAGTTTTACTCAAAAGGTTTTTACTGAAAACATTGCAAACACATAAGACTTTTGTATTAGCTGAGACTAAATGGAAATAGAAGAAATACAATTTGGCATTAGAAATTACTGCTTGGTTGCAAATACAAGTCCTGTGCAGTTGTGAAATAAATGTGCTAAATATCACCAATTTGTAATCAATTTTAAAGAAATCTAAAACCTTTTAAAACCAAACTTGGCAAACGTAGAAGAGTTAATGGCTTACGGAAATTTTTTTGGTTTGACAATAAATTAAAACTCAAGGTCCACTTAATAGAATAGTTTGAGCTTTCAACCACATCTCTTAGAGCTTTCAACCGCGGTCGTCCTCAGCTAAGGTCAAGAAGGAACTTTCACACAGGCTTGTTACAAAAACACTGTTCAAGTCACTGAAACTTAGCGATCTACTGCTAGTAACATTAGCATTGTAGCTAAGGTGCCCTTTAGCACTACGCCACCAGGAGTTCTGCAGTGGTAAACACATCGATCAACTCAGAATTACCTTTGTTTTGCAGCTGTTATGTGAACACGCCTATGGAATAAAGAATAAAAAAAACTGGGGGTGTACTTAACCACAATGTCCCCCGTTAGAGTCCATTTAGACATAGAGGACCTTTGTTGTACATGCCATCTTAGGTGAGAAGTAGTAATGAAATTCTCAATGTATGAGAAGTACCTGAGCTCCATTTAGTTATGTCATCTTGTACCTTGAACATCATTTCATATACATAAACACTCTGATTCACATATAATTTTGTTGAAATTTCAGAAATGTGCTCAACCAACATCAGCTTTGAATTTACAATGTAGGGTGTCGAATTAGAATTTTGTCACTAAGTTACTTTTGTTAGCATTAGTGGATTTTCTCATCAATCCTCTATTGAATACAATAAAGAAATGTCTAACCAATCCATATCCAGCTAATCATCAACCATTGTCTCTGTGCTCCAGCCACTAAACAGCCTTTGGGGACTTTATTCTGGCTCCACAAACATGATAGGGACATATATGACTGCTCCTATCTTCCTTTGATTTCTCTCTTCATCTCTCTTCCCATTCGTCTGCTTTGTCAATTTTATCCTCCCCAGGCAGCCAAATGGGAGCATGTAGCCAGAATCATTGTTTCATTGCACCAACTATTTCCTTTTTCTTTATAGCCTGTGGATACATGAACCAGGCACACACACACACACACACATACACACACACACACATTCATGGATAGAAAAACTGACAGGAAATCAAGAGAAAACGGGTAGCAATGGGAGGGGGAGAGGTAAGACAGACAAATGACTTGAGGCCATGTTTCCAATCTAATCCTCTGTTTGTCTTCCAGGATCTCTACTCTTAAAGGGCTTGACATCAAATTCAATAAGAAGATCTCAGGCTGGCATACCACAGAGCTCATTGGCTTTCAGTCCCTGTTCTCTTCCTCTCTCTATCTCCGTTTCAGTCCATCTCTCTGTATGCACTCCTACCGCTCAATACTGTAGGCTTTCTGGAGGTCACAGTGACGAAGGACCCACTCTTTTCTGATTTAAAAGGGCAGCCATGATCGGAGTCCATCATGCCAAAAAAAGTTAACCATAAAAAGTATTCTTCTCTGCTCAGAAAAGCATGCACTGCACCTCTTTTGCTTTGAAGTCTGATCTTAAAATATACCCAGCAAACATTGGTCCGACGGCAACGTTGTGTCCCTGGCCAAAAATAGTCGCGGTAGGACGGCATAAATCGGTAAAAAGATGTTACACAGAACATTTCCTAAAAATGCATTCAGATACATTTGAACATGTCAACAGTTCTGTGGGGTTGCATGTATAATTGTTATTTTTACTTTTAGCTACGTGTACTTCAACATATACCATGTTGTGAATCAGTTGTAAGTGGACGTCCACTAAGTGATGTCCTTTACACGTGCATTTATAGTCCATCATGCCCCTCTATGAAATCAATTGTGATAAAGCTGTGCTAAACCCTTGCATGGTTAATACTGCAATAATTAATTTAATTCGCCAAGTTTTTAAAAGGTTGTGAAGACGTCCACTGACGTCCTTTACACATCTATAGTCAAGGCTGTGGATAGTCCACTGACGTCTTTTACATGTCTAGTCAAGCAAAACAGAAAAAGAAACACGATTTGTATACAAAGTACATTTACTTTATGTTGTTTAAATAAATTATGATTACACAGTGCCCAGTGTGGTTAAGTGATTGCAAAGCCACTGCATTTTTGTCATTATTTCAACCTGTTGTACCTGATGTATTCTTTGTTTTTTGTTTTTAAATGAATGTATGCATACATGTAAAACATAAATATATCCGGTCACCATTTATGTTGGAGTTGGATGTAATCATTGACATATATAACATGTAATTGCCATTGACAGGGAAACTGCTGCCAAGATGTAGTAACAAAAGATCTCGTGATATTACAAAATCCCGCGATAGGATAGATTATCTCGCAAGATGTTAACGCGTTCTCCCCTTAGACTCCGGAGCCAGTAACTTGAACGTTGAACAACCACGAAGAGAGGAGGAATTGAGTTGTATCGATAATATTATTAAAAATCTACTGTTGGGTAAGTACATTTTGTATTATTAGATTAACGTGCTTGAGTTTTACTTGTTTGACATGAATGAACCGAAAGAAATGATGCCCACATTGTCAACTGAAATGTACTGAGTTTGGCTAAAATTAGCTAGCTAGCAAACGTTAGTAGGCTAAAAGTTAATTTGAACTTATACAACGGTATACCATAGTATGTTTAATGTTACAGTCAAAGGTGTGAAAGTGTATGTTTTAACATTGCATGCAATTGCTACGCTGCACTGTAATGTTAATCGTGATTTTCTTTTTTACCTTATTTGGTTATTTTTTCTAAGGTGAAGTAATCTTAAATTTTTTTTCATAGAATGGGTTAGGGATATATATATATATATATATATATATATATATATATATATATATATATATATATATATATATATATATATATTGATTTTAGCTTTTTCTAATTCAGTTTCATTCATGAAACTGGTGCAAAATCTTGTTTCATTTATTTTTTTTAATTTAGTTATAGGACCATAAAAACATTTAGACAATAATTCAATGTAATTTTTTTCCTAATGTTTGTTTTGTTTATTATTGTAATATTCTCTTCCCTCAGATGCTGCGAAGAAGTGGAGCCCAAATTCAACTGAATCAGAAATTGATGCGGCTATGGCGGAACACTTGAAACATGCTCCGGGAAGAGTGTGGGGTTATAACAAATAACTTTCCTGGTGTAAATGATGTTGCAAAAAGATGCTACACAAAGGGAGATATTTGTGACAGTGTTATTGAACTGAACTAAATTAACGGAATTGAGCTAAAACTGAATTTGTTTAGTAATGAACACGTTTTTCCTGTTTCCCGGGTGAATCTGTATTGTATAAACCGTAAAATAAATAAATATGATTTGGAATTTTGTGGCTTTTTAGTTCATCCCGTTATCTTTATGATCATTTGTAATGAACTACTAAAATGAAAATAAGAACAGTTTATTTTACAGTGTCCTTGTTACATGTAGTTACTGTAATAACTAAATTATGCATAATTACATGCAACAAACCTTAACCCTATATTCAGATGCAATTAATTATATTAAGAACTTAAATGTATAAGTAAAGTGTTGTTTGATCTACACGTGATTATAACGTGTTATAGACGTTCAGGTATGACTGGACCGATTTTGGACCTTTTTAGAACCTTTGTCAAGTTTAGATGTGTAAACGTCAAGATCGCCGTTCACGATTTAACACAATGGGTGTATGATTGTTTAATATGCAGGCTTATAGCCTACACTTATGCAGAAACACACCTTATAAACATCCAGAAGACTAATTCTGGCGTCCAGGGACGCGTAGAAAAGACGTGGAATTCACGGCCAAGTGACGTCAAAGACGTCGGTTCAACTTTCATTTTGGAACTATTTTTCAACCATCTCGGACGGACGTCTTTTCAACGGTCATTAAACGTCCAAATGTTTGCTGGGTACTTGATACTCTTTATGTTTATTTCAAGAGGGTTCATTGTGTCCACTATGCGTGGCTTTTACTGTGTCTATATTTATGTAGAAACTTCTTTTTATCCACATTTACTGATGTGAACAGTCCTCCTACGCAAAGTCCTTGAGCGTAGTCACCTTCCCCATGGTCACGCATCAGAATATAGCCTGGAATGGAAGAAGAGGGGAGAAAGAGGGGGAGTGATAGAGGACACAAGGAGACTGGGGGATGGAGGTGGGAATAGCAAAGGTGGAGGTTGTTGTTCTACTCATTATGAACCTGAATACAATTACTTATGTACAATATCAATTTATTTTGGTGTTTAAGAGGTTACATCTTTTGTACATTTTGTTCTGGCTGCGCTTCAATAGTGGTTCAACATGCCCTCGTTCACTTCCCCTAAGCACTTGCCCTGGGGGGAGTCCCCGCCGCCGTCTTAAGTGTCGTTCCAATTGTCTGAAAAACTGAAGTAAACTTGGTAAGATCGACCGTCGGAGGGCTGAGGGAGGGAGTATTATGTAAGTCACTCTATGAGCTGACTGGAGTGAATTCTCCGAAGGTCTGTCTGGATTTAGTGGAACATTTGTTGTACAATGACAATAAATGAACCTTGAACCATGTACAGTTTAAAGTATGAATTATTACATCATTATTAAATAAATACAGTTTGAAGCAGAAATAATCAAAAACCTAGTATAGGCTACTTGTTCTATTCAAATAAATGAAATCCCTTTGCTTGTGAATGTCTCTTTGTATTCTTTTTATGAAAGAAAAACGCATTATTTGATCCATTTTCATTGCGCCCCTAAAATTCTTTATGCGCTCCTACATTTTTCTACTTAGGAGCACATGTGCTCTAGGGAAAAAAAAGCCCTGGACTGTGTTCTTTCATGGCATCAAGACGAGAAACAATAGGAGAAACAGGCCAACATAAAATGTCTAAAGATTCATGTAACGATGGTCACTCCAGAGGTGGATATCACCCCACAATGCATTGCTGTTATGAATTTGGCGCAAGAGAATTAATCCATGGTTAAGTGGCAGTAATGTACAACCACTGAAACTCCTTCCACAGAAGAAGATGAATAAATACATTTAGACATTTTAGTTTCCTCATTGTTAGCTTGATATTTTACTAAATCATGTATTAATGTCAATTAATATTTACTTCATACGTATTATTTACTGGATAGTTGTATGTGTGATTTCTTTATTTCCAATGTTATCTGTAAATTTAGGGAAGAAATAGTTTTTGTGCGATATAGCCTAATATGATTAATCATGATACAGATCACAAACTTTCTACATAAAAACAAGGATAGAATGCAATAATTAATAGAAAATAAGATTGAAAATAAAACAAACTTAAAGCAGTAGTGCTAAACCTACAACTGGCCATTGACCCATATAAGTTGTGCTGTAAGTGAACGAGGGCAGATGCGTTTCATTTCAAGCTCCTGCCCCCCCCCACTTTCCCTCTGCTCTCCAAGTGGCCTTCATGTGACGTATGCTATCACGTTCTACCAGGCGAAATGAAGGAGGGCATATTGAAACACCAATGAAACAAAGACCATGTTGTCCTAGCAATCAACAGTTTTGAGACAAAGGCTGCATTCACATCAAATTAGATGTTGCAGCGAAAACCCGTCCTCCCCTTCATTTAAATATGGGTAGTGCATTTAGGCTGTGGCGGTGGGGACCGCAGGGAATGCCAAAAGAAACAATGCTTTTGAAACAGAATCAACTTTTTGAAAAATTCAATTTGAAATTGCCAATCACGTCACCGCCAATCGGATAAAACACAATGTTAACATTATTGTAACGTTATGTTTCACACATAGTCACGTAATTTTGTTTTGTGCACCAGTTAATAACCCACCGTAACGATAGACCTCGCATCCTAATTAGTTATTGAAAGTTTTTTAACCTGTCAATTCGGACAGACATTCAGTCATAGGACTCAGCATACTAGCAGAATGGCTAATTGCTAGCACCATGGGGAACACAATGGAGATAAAAAATAGGCCACTCCCACACCGCCACACAACCCTGCGCTTATCACCGCAATGCCTGATTTGGTGTGAATGGATAAACAGAAACACCTTTTTGGCAAACTTGCTGGTTTTGTAAATGACCTTCATGTCAATCTTTATAACTGCAAAGGGGTTTTTACTTAATAATACTGATGAGTCTCACTGTAGTTGTTCTATCTCTCTCTCTCTCTCTCTCTCTCTCTCTCTATATATATATATATATATATATATATATATATATATATATATATATATATATATATATATATATTATATATATAGATGTTTATGTGAAGATGTGGGTCTATAACTGCCAGGTGGGGAGAGGAAGGGGGTACTTGGAGGGTGGTCAGAGGGGTGTGTAGTCTCACACTTATTGATTTCTAGGGGCCGAGGCCAGGCAGCTTCTCGCTGCTCCTGCATTAAAAAGTCTGTGCTTGAAAATAGTCAATGTGCAGGGATTCTTACCTACATGTTAGTACATTATTTTTCCTGCTCGAAGTTCATTGCCTCATTACATCTGGCAGCAAAGAAAGCAGTTGCCCTAGACACTGTACAAT
This sequence comes from Perca flavescens, assembly GCF_004354835.1. Lineage (NCBI taxonomy): Eukaryota > Metazoa > Chordata > Actinopteri > Perciformes > Percidae > Perca > Perca flavescens. The sequence goes on from NC_041344.1 coordinate 32,699,005, forward strand.
GGGTTATAACAGCTTCAGCAATAATACACTGTAAGAAATGATTCTGTGGTCATGTAGATTTGAATTAATGTATTTAGGTAAAATATATTCAATATGATTGTGTTTTAGATTTTGAGTCAAATATTTAATTAAATTTCAAATAAAAATGTTTGGAATAAAATCCACCCATTGTAGTTAAATAAAACATAATCATTATATTTATCTAATCCCAAATAGAGAGAATATTGAGTTAATTCAAATTAATGTAATCAGGCAAATTTTAATTGAAAAGCACTTCCTTTCAACCTAGCTAGCTAGCAGCTATTATGTTACCCAGCATGCCGTTCGGGTGTGTAAATTTGTAAATGTAAATTAGAATGTAAGTTAGAAATTGTTAAAGTCACAACTAGTTGTGTGCTATGGTGTTTTATCCTGTTAAAGAGAGTTAGTTGTGGGTTATTAATTTAATATATATATACATATATATAAAAATAAAGTTACAACCATGAGTGAGAAGGGTGCAAAGTTAACAGGGCTCCCGTTCTGAAGTCACTTGCAGATTAATTCAGCCGTAGTGTTCTCTGCAGCAATGCACCGGTATCATACAGGAAATTAACACTGGTATACAGTACAAACCGGTATACCGCCCAGCACTACTACAATGGGTCGAGTATTTGATAAGTTCTGTACTTTCTGGGCCATAGACTAGATATTCCTAAGAAAGAATATTTAGATTTAATTCATTGCATTGAGTAAATTCAAATTGATATGCAGATTCATTTAGGTGATTATTACTCAATTATATATCATTAATATGTAGAATTAAATTAATTTTTATTAGTACTATTCACACATTAGGGAGTTTATCTGTTTCAACTCAACTCAATATTTTTGTTTAGGTTATAATTAATTCTGTAATGTTTTCTATTTGAATCTACTCATATTAAATGGATAACTATTAATGGTCTCATTTAATTAATATTTACTCAATACCAAACCATGTGAAATTTAATTAATAACATTGCTTGTAATCTGTTGCCTCATTTTTATTGAGTAGATATGGTGTATTTTTTCTTACAGTGTATACAGTAGCTCTTGAAAGAGAAATGACGTTAGGTAAGCAGAGTTCTCCGCCTGCGCATCAGCTGCTGCCAGTGCATTCTGTATGTGCACAGTAATATAAAATAGCTGTAGAACAACTTAGAGAATCTAATTTTCAGTACACACTATTTTAGGTGTTTTATATTTCACCTTTGGAAACTGCATACCTGTGGGAGAGAACAACAAACGTGTCGACCGCACCGATATTTGAGACTCGATGTACCATGGTGGCAACTCAATTCACATCGACCGTACATACAAATAACTTTCGTCTTGTCGAGAGAACCATATGGAAGGGCTTCGAAACTGAACTTTCCATTCAGAAGACCCTTTTCTTTATCCATTTCTGCTGAAAGAGGATTGCTTCTGCTAGCCATCCACAACGTTAAGGCTGAATCGCTTTCTACTTTCACCAAACTACGGAGCGGCCCGAGGCCCAAATCACAGAATGTGCTAATCACCCTTCAATAAAATCAGTGCGGTTAAAAGGAATTTGCATTGGCTAATTAATGCATTAATTGGAATAGCCCTAGTTTATACCTGTTCTTCATGACCATACTTTAAGGTGGGGCGAAAAGTCTACTGTCATAGCCTCCTGCTGACTGCATCACACTGCCTCCCTGATGGCTATGCCGCCATTGGAAAGGGGTTACAATGTTTCAAACTCTGTTAGACTCTGTGGCAAGCACACTACAGCCCTTACGCCGGCTACACACTGGATGCATGGCGGCTGCGTGGCATTTTCTATGTCTTTGCACACCAGAAAGGTGTCTGACGCGGCGCTGCTGCTGCTAGCCTCTGGACACATGGATGTTTCCCATTGATTTACTGCACCCAAGCAGTAGTATACTTCATGTTAAACATAAATACAGTGCCCTCCACAATTATTGGCACCCCTGTTTAAGATGGGGTCATGGACTTCTAAAAATTCTCCTTTTTTTTTAAGCAACATAGAACCCAAATGAAAAAAAGAGAAAAAATCCAACCTTTTTTTTAAGTACATTACTTTGAAAAAAAAAAAATCACACATTTAAAAAAAAAAAACTTGAAATCATGTGTCCCACAATTATTGGCACCCCTAACAATTCCGCTGAAAAATGTAATTGATTTTTTTTTAAATATATTTTTCTGTAGTTGCTAAAGTTGGTCAGGGTATCTAGGAACTTTTAAATAGTAATTCATGACTTCCTGTTTCCCTGGGGTATAAATATGACGTGACACAGAGTCCTAATTCTCTTACCCATTTGTCAACATGGTGAAAACAAGAGAACACACAATTCAAGTAAGGCAGATGTGTGTCGACCTTCATAAGTCAGGCAATGGCTACAAGAAAATAGCCACTCGCCTTAACTTGCCCGTATCTACAGTCAGAGGAATCATTAAGAAGTTTAAAACAACTGGAACAGTGACAAACAAGGCTGGAAGAGGTCCCAAGTTCATCTTGCCACAACGCACAGTGAGGAGGATGGTAAGAGAAGTAAAAAAAAGTCCTAAGCTCACTGTCACAGAATTGCATCAGAGTGGCATCTTGGGGTCACGAAGTCTCCAAAACAACCATCAGACGCTCTCTACATGCCAACAAGCTGTTTGGGAGGCATGCAAGGAAAAAGCCTTTTCTCACTAACTCTCACAAACGTAAACATCTGGAGTTTGCTAAGCGGCACTGGGACTTCAACTGGGATCGTGTGCTTTGGTCAGATGAGACTAAGATTGAGCTTTTTGGCAACAAACACTCTAAGTGGGTCTGGCGTAAAACAAAAGATGAGTATGCCGAAAAGCACCTCATGCCCACCGTGAAGTATGGTGGAGGATCTGTGATGCTTTGGGGCTGTTTCTCTTCCAAAGGCCCTGGGAACCTTGTTAGGGTGCATGGCATTATGAATGCTTTGAACTACCAGGACATTTTAAATAACAACCTGATGGCCTCTGCCAGAAAGCTGAAGATGGGTCGTCACTGGGTCTTTCAGCAGGATAATGATCCTAAACATGTGGCAAAATCTACACAAAAATGGTTCAGCAGTCACGAACTCAAGGTCCTCCCATGGCCATCTCAGTCCCCAGACCTCAACCCAATCGAAAACCTGTGGGGTGAGCTAAAGAGGAGAGAGGACCCAGGACTCTGGATGATCTAGAAAGATTGTGCAAAGAAGAATGGTCAAAGATCCCTCTCTCTGTGTGCTCCAATCTTGTGAAATGTTATAGAAGGAGATTAAGTGCTGTCTTGTTGGCAAAAGGGGGTTGTACAAAGTATTAACATCAGGGGTGCCAATAATTGTGGGACACATGATTTCAAGTTTTTTTTTTCTAAATGTGTGATTTTTGTTTTACCACCAAAGTAATGTACTTAAATAAAAGGTTGGATTTTTCTCTTTTTTTGCATTTGGGTTCTATGTTGTTTAAAAAAAGGAGAATTTTTAGAAGTCCATGACCCCATCTTAAACAGGGTTGCCAATAATTGTGGAGGGCACTGTATTTACTGATTTGATTACAGCAAAGACAACGTCGGCAGTATTGACGGCAAAATAGGCTACAGAATATTTAGTTCTGTATTGACAGGTGCAATATTTGAAAATAGATAATTATTTATTTTTTTAAATTATATTTACTGTATATCTGCATTTATGTCAAAACCTAGAGACTTTCAAACATCAAAATGTTATTTATTAAATGGATTCGGTAAACATCTTTTCCTATTCTATTTTGCCCAGAAACGCTTCCAAATCGCTTGCGTGTCGCGTGAAAAATAGGCGTCGTCCTATTTTAAAAACGGACACGCCACGCAGCTGACACGCTCACGCCACGCATCCAGTGTGTAGTATACTTTTTGGGGAGTGAGGTGTCTTGCTCAGGAGCAGTTGTACTGTATGTACACCCACGTATTCACCCCTTTCAGGGATTCCAACAGATTACTTTTTGATTCCAAGCCTGCTCTTTGATAACCTCTCGGCTTCTGAGAATACACCATTTATTCCAAAGCACAATCTTGTAATCATTTCATATTCTATACTCACATACAGTATAGTTGTTCCTGTTTCAAGAGTTAATTGACTAAAACAAAGAAAAGACTTGTTTTCCTGTGAGTGTCTCTTGAATCTATCAGCCTATTGAGTGTGGCTCGACACAGACAACAGTGATGGAGCAGATGCTGTTGAATGAAAGCCCTGTCAAGACCAGCGGCCTCAGACAGTCTCTTCTTTCTTCTGGAGCTTTTCGGTGCTTTCTGAGAGCCCTCCAGCCACCCAGCCTCTTCCTCGTCATCTGTCGGTGGCAGACGTCAGGTCAGCTCAAAGAGGCAGCAGGTGGTCTGTAGTGACAGTCAATCGCTCAGTTTCTGACTGGCTGAACTCTGGATCTGCTCGACTCGCAAGAGTCTCGGCTCAACTACGCTCCATAAAGTCACTCTGTGCGTTGCAGTGTGTGCGTACCTGTACTGACACGGCAAGTCGACAGCTGTTGATCTAAGTTGACAGTAGAAAGTCCCATGTCTTCTGCTTACCCAGCACACACGGTGGTGCAAAGTTACTGGGTGCTACAGTTGAGAGGGTGCATATGGTATTATGTTTCATTACTCACAAGCTGTTTTTTTTTTAGTTCCCACAATTTAATCAAGCATGAAACCCATCCCGTCAAACTCAAGATTGATTTCCCTTTCTCATTCTCTGACAAAGAAGAGAAAAACGCTTTATCTGGTGCACAGAGGTACAGGCAGAATACGTTATAGAAGTAAGACAATTACGCTGGCATGACAGCAATCAAAGGTGTGCATAGAAGACAATCTCATCAATACTTTTTTTAGAATACTGATTTTATAGCTACTAGTGCAGAGCCCGTTTGGAACGTGTGCCTGTTGAACGGGCCGATGGCTTGCTTCCCTGCTTGGTTCCCTGCTCAGCGTCACATGACAGAGAGAGGTGACTGACGGCCGAGAGAGACAGAAAGAACTTGCGTTTGCCGGACAATATTGGCGTCTCGTTTCTACAGAAAGTCACTAGATTTGCCACTAGTTGCTTTTTGGAAAGAAAAGTCGCTTAATCGTTAAGTTGGCAACAATGCCCTCCCCTGTTGCTGTAGAGAGGCTCGTACCTACAACAGTGTGCTTCATGTGACGTTTTTTTGCACATGCGTGATCGTTTGAAACACACACACACACACACACACACACACAGACAGACACACAGAAGGTCCTTGATTTTTTAGTTAGATAACTGGGGGCATGACCAGAGAAAAAAAACCTGTTAGCTCAGCCAACATTGGTTAGACACAGAATAGTGTGCAGGCTGCGGATGCTACATCTGGTAGGATATAATAATTAAACAGCTGCTTGACTGGTGCTCACTAGCCATTGATATGGACTGTCTTAGACTAAGCATTCTGTCATGAGTAATATATTTAAAATGTAGTATGGTTCTTCTAATATAATATAGAAGGACTCAGTGTTTTGCAAAAATGAAAAATACTGTACATTATCAGTAACTAAAAGCAGGAAGTTGCATAAATGGCGGCTGTAGATATGAAAATAACTGATGGGACATTGCTGAAAACATGATTAACAGGGAAAAAAAGTATGACACTTCTTCTGTTCAGTGATTTATTTTTTTTAAATTCAGTCACACTGGGTTAAAGGTCCAGAGGTTACGCAGCGCAAGAGAACCTGTCTGCTGTTGTAAGGTCAGAACTTATCAAGTTGTGGCTTTCAGGTCATGTCTACAGGCAGGTCAAGTCTCAAGTAAGTCTAGTCCAGCAGGCCAAGTTTAAAGCTCAAAGGCCTCATTTATAAAACTGTGCGCGCACTTATCATACGGCGGTTTCCCTTTGTAAATCCCAATCGACTGTAAATGTAGCGCAGCTTTGTCGGCTTCATGTCACGCCCATAGTTGCTTATAAATAGTCAGTGAAACACCTCCAATAAATATTCATTCATACCTGCATCATGGCAAACGCAGAGAAGAAAACTAAGAAAAAGAAATTTCACTCGATGTGAGGTCGAAGTACTTGTTGGAGAGAAGGAAAAGGGGGTGTTTGGAGGGCACAATGTAGGCATTAGGCCTAATGCCAAAGAAGCTGTAGAGTGGCAACATGTTGTTTTTACCATGTTTTTCACACCAGAGTCGCCTCTATTTTGTCTTTTGTCTGCATAGTTTTACATTTACTTATGGTCTGGAACTATTTCTTGGCAAACAACAGCCAGGTGCAGTAACTTCCCAGAATTCTTGTTGTCAGTGGGAAATCAGTGTGGATTTTAAGCCTGAAAATAGTATTCACCAAGTAATGTTAGCTAACTTTAATGAAACATTTTTGTGAAGTGTGTTTGTACTCTAATGACATCAAATTAATTCAATATTTGCCACATTTAGAACTCCTATGCTATGAAACTAAAAATACAAAATAAAGTAAATTAACATGACCCACACAAAATATTTGACTTTAAGGCATTTATTTAATCCTACAAAAAGACAACAAATGTAAGAATTTGTAGACGAAATGTAATATTTTTAAGACCTCGCGGGAATCCTTCGTAGATTTTAGTTGAATACGTTTTTTAACTATCACTATTCGTTTCAAAATATTATTTGGTATTATGTAGTAGTGCAGGGCTGGACTGGGACAAAAAATGGGCCCTGGCATTTTTGGCCCAGGTGGCCCACACCCACCGTGACTGGTCAGACACATTCCCTGCAGATAAAATATGCGTGCATTCTATGATATGAGTTGCCTAGTGTTCTGCGTTCATGTGATAGTTTTGTATCCTTCAAGAGGGGTCTCAAGACTAATCTGTTGATCTTACACTTAAATAATTCATTCATTCTTAAGAGCTATGATATGTATATTTATGGTATTTTTATTATTTTTAGGGCCCGAGCGCCGACAGCGGCGAAGGAAATTTACGTATTTTAAGGGTTTCGGGAATAGCCGCCCAAAAATGGCTCGCTAGCGCCCCCTATAAAAATATAATATATAAATATAAATATAAATAAATATAATAAATTTAGCTCCTGCAGTGCGTTTAACGTAGACTCACGAAACTTGGTACACATATGTAACATGTCAAGATGTACAAAAAACGTCATTACAGCCATACCCTAAACCCAACAGGAAGTCCGCCATTTTGATTTCAAAGTTCGAAATTAGTGCGATTTTGGCCATTTCCACATGTCGTACTTTAACGAACTCCTCCTAGAGATTTCATCCGATCAACTTCAAACTCGGTCTGTGCCATCTTAAGATGTTAAAGATGAAAAATTGTTAAAAGAAAAACTTTTCGTCATAGGGCGTGGCCGTGGCGGGGCGGCCATTTTGTGCGTTTCGCCGCCGAAACAGGAAGTGGTTGTAACTCGAGTGTACGTTGTCCGATTACCTCGAAACTTTTCAGGATTCATAAGAGTCCAACCCTGAGGACAAAAAAAGGCCGATATTTACTTAAAGTCATAGCGCCCCCTAGTGGCAACAGGAAGTAGGCCTAAAAGTCAAGGTGCTATACTTTAACGAACTCCTCCTAGAGATTTCATCCGATGGACTTCAAACTTGGTCTGTACCATCCCAACACCTTAACGCTGAAAAGTTATTAAAAGAAAAACTTTTCGTCAGACGGTGTGGGCGTGGCGTGGCGGCCACTTTGAGTGTTCAGCGATGAACAAAGAAGTTGTTGTAACTTGAGTGTACGTTGTCGTAGCTGCCCGAAATTTCTCAAAATTGACAAGGGTCCAGGCCTGAGGACACCTACAGGCCAAAATTGACTTTTGATCATAGCGCCCCCCGCTGGCAACAGGAAATCTGCCTTATATGACAAACATCATCCGATTTACATGAAACTCAGAATGTTTGGTCTACGTGTGATACTGAGCCGGCCCCTATAATATGACCACGCCCACGTACTCAGGCCACGCCCCCTTTGATAATATTTGAACCGTTTAAGGTAGAGTTTCGTGTGAGGTGTCATTGAACTCAGCAGAGAGTTCCTTCTTCATTGGTAATGGTTTGACCCGCCCCCTAAGCTTTAGCCACGCCCCCTTGTATAAATGCTGACCCATCTAAAGTAGAGTATTGTGTGAGGTATCATTGAACTCAGCAGAGACTTCCTTTTTAATTGGTGATGGTTTGACCCACCCCCTATGCTTTAGCCACGCCCCTTTTCAGTTAATGAACCATATGACGTAGGGTCTTATATGAGGTATCATTGAATTCGGCAGGGAGTTCCCTTTTCATTGGTGATGATTTGCGGCGTCTGAGTGCCGCGCAAATGCACGGTTGCAAGGAGCGGCGTCCGCCGGTAACCCCGACGGGCGCAGAGGCGCGAGGGCCCGTCCATCGCTGCTTGCAGCTTTAATTTATTATTGATATTTGATACTGTATTGCCATTATTGTTATTACTATTTTGCTTAATATTTAAAAACTGTTTACTGCTAATTTTAACTATTGTAAGATTCATATTTTGTCGCTTTGGACACAAGTGTCTTCTAAATACAATAACCATAACCCTTCCCAAAAGCTACAATAATACTGAGAGTAGTATATGCCCTGGAAAAGAGCACCAATACAAGAGAAGCTAATTAAGCCATTCAAGGAACACTGATGCTTGTATCACCACTGATGTTGTAGATCAAACAGACTTTTCAGCTACCCAACAGGCTAACCGCTAACATTTTCAATGTAAGCTTAAACTTTAATGTGATGTTGATGTTGAGATGTAGAGTTTTAATCTTTTTCTCCTGTAATTTCTCTGCACCTCCCTTGCACTTTTGTGGTCATTTGTCCATTTTAACGTGAATGTTAGACATCCAGCATAACTATTAGCCTACAGCTCGTGTCTCAGGGCCGGGAGGCGTGGCCATAGTGAGATTTGTAAATTTGCGGCCCGGAGTGGGGAAGGGGGTTCCTGGATTTGATTGGGTCAGGCCAGTGCCAATAAAGAAAATTAACCAATGGGCCGTTGTAAGTTCTTTATTGCCGGCCCGGCCCAAAAAATTAAAAAAGGCCTATTTATATCGGCAATTCGGCCCAAAAGTGCGTCGGCCCACCGGGAAAATGCCCGGTATGCCAGATGGCCAGTCCAGCCCTGTAGTAGTGTAACATTTCCACAGTAGTAGCAATGTAGCCAAGGTGTTTACATTACCAGGAAGTGATATCTATGTTGATGATGCTGCAGGGTGTTCCGAATGGAGGAATTTTGTTGAGGGAAGTTTCCTTATGCCAGGATTAGTCTACACAATTTTGTGGTCTTTCACGACAGTCACTATGTCAGACTAGACAGACATTTGCCAAAAAACCTAGTTGTGTCTTGGACAGAAGTAGTATGACACCGACCAGCCCTCAGTAAGATTATCGCGCGCTGTCGTACAGATCATGCATGAGTTCATGGGTCGGCGCTTTGGTGGAACAGAAGCCTCTCAAAAACTCACAAAAATCTTTTTAACTGACCTTTGTCGATCTGAAATAAATACAGATTCAACAACTGCATGGCCTATTTCTCGCTTAAAACGTTTTCAGAAACACGCTTCAGTGAATTATTTTTGCAAAATAAGAGATCCTATAGAGCTCAACAGTGACCGCCCACTCTTTTAACGGCTCTGGTCCCTGAAGAGATTTTCCCCGTTCAATTGTTTCATTGACGTTTCGAAAATTGCTTGTATAAAGAGTTTTAAGTCTGTAACCAAGCCAACCAGCCACGAGATGAATAGTGACCATAAAACATTTGATTCGGCACAAAAACATATTTTGATGATGGCATAAAAGGCAAAGTTACAAGACTGTGTAAAGAAATGATCACAGACTTCAATGGTAGCATCTCCCTCTAGCTGTTTACGGTATGGTAAATAGGACCAATCAGAGACATTGCTGTTACGCTTTGGATTGTGGGTAATGTAGTTTTTCTCCATAAGATCGCGGGTAAAGCATGTTTTTCTTAAAACAAGTTAATTTCATTCGGACTTCTAGTTTTTACCGGAGAAGAAACTGCTCGTTCACAACCTCGTAGCTGGTGGTCAGTCTACCTCGGATGGTCTAGACATTATAGCTGATAATCAGAATCCTTATGGAGAAAATGAATGGGACTTTTACTTCCGGAACCACACTGTTGAGCTCTATTCCGAACAAGCTGCCATTATGGTCTGTTTTGAAATCCGGGAGCCCCACGTTTAGTGTTCGTCCAATCAGGTGCAGCCAGTGTGGTTGTAGGAGGGTGCAGCCTGTTTTCTTTGCTTGTCAGTGGTCAGAAACAGATAACTGCTAGTGGCTAGCCCGCTAGCATGCAACACTGGGAAGTTTGTCGGTCCCGACCCTCATTATCGGGCACAATTTTGAAGGTTTGTCTGCGACGTGTCTGTTGGGTCAAAATTGGGCTGGATTTGTGTAAACAACATTCCCTGAACAAGGAGCAGGGAGTACTGTTTATGTACACTGTGCAACGGAACGCAGCTATTATCTGGTTAGTTGGTTGAACTACACGATTACAGCTCTCCTCTGACTCCTCTGAATACTATTTTTGACACTGAAATGTAGTTGTTTTTTAATGCGAGAAAGAGTGAGTCCAGAAAGCTTTACATGGCACTGTTTTTAGATTAACTCAGCAGAGCGAAGGTTATGTGTGAGAGTGTGACTGTGTGTGTGTGTGTGTGTGTGTCTCCTCTTGCCAGAATCCATCACGCTGTTGTAAAGTGGCTATGAAGCTTGCCACACTGCAATGGACACTCAGTTTAATCACTTCCCCTCATTGTCTGTCCCCGGCTCCAGGAAGGAGTGGATGGAGAAAGATTGCATTTCCTTTCAACAAACCGTCGCCTTGTGGGTTTCTGTTGATCAGAAGTGCTTTCAGGAGGCTAATGGGCAGCTGCTGGTGTCTTCTTTTTTTATTTATTTTTTTAATCGTTGAGTGACTGGTCGTTGTTGTGGAGGTGGTGGCGGTAGATGGAGGGATGGCAGGAGGGAGATTTGTAATCTGAGGAGAGGTGCGTCCCCAGGGTGTTAAGTTTAGAAAGAGGACAAGAGCTGGGAGAGGCGGAGCGTATAAGGAGAGGAAGAGATGCAGAGAGTGCAACTGAGGAAAAACAAAGGGATATTATCTGATTGAGTTTTAATGACAACAGGAAACAAGAAAGAGGAAGAGCTGATCAGCAAGACTGAAGGTTGGGCCTAAGTCAATGATTACTGCTTTGACTTTGATAAACCCTTCTCTCTCTCTCTCACACACACACACACACAGACACACACACACACACGTCTTGCATTAAGCAACACACAACCAATATATCACATCAATATTGAGCATAATCGGTCCAAAAACGAATCCAATTCAACCCGAACTCTAAGACAGGATTTTATTGAAGACAAATATTGAATATTGGAACAATTATCAGCTACGGTCAACTCCAACACAAAAGACCCATATCGGCTGAGCCCTACACAAAACACAGTATGTCACCCTGTTCTCTGCACGTCCACAGAGTAAAGCTACACTCACTATAGCACGTGTGCACCCAGTCCATGAATCATTAACCATCTGCTGGTTGGGTGGAACAAGGGAGGGAGGGAGGGGGGGGTGAGGATGACGATGAGAGAAAGAGAGAGAGAGAGAGCATAGAACAAAGTCTGCTTCTCTAAGACCCAAAACAAAGGATCTGTTTAGTTGCCTGCAGCATGATGGGAAGATTGGGATGAGAAGGGGGTGGTGGTTAAAGCAGGCACGAACAGAGAAGCCCAGTAATCACTTTTGGTGGTTAAATAGGCTGTTGAGGACATTGATATTTTTTCTTTTATTGTCTTTTACTATAACTTGTCACTTTTATATATTGTAAATCATGATATGCAATTGGTAGTGTAGCATAAATTGCTACACAATGAAATATGTCAACAACTACCGCTATATGGATTGCCATTACATTTTTGTACATCTGTCTGTGGTCCCCAGGGATAAGAATCCTAAATAGATCCTGACCTTTTATCCAGCTCCACCAGCAGCTTACATTTTTTTCTCTTTGAAATTTCTCCTCAACATCTACGATATGGATTAGCACAACATTAAGCTCAAACATTCATGGTTCCCAGAGGATGAATCCTAATGACACAAACCGGGCCGCACGGCCATGAAAAAAAAAAAAGAAGATGCATTTAACAAAGCCAATTAACAAATAATTTATTAGTTTACATCATATAGCAAATATAAACTTAAACTAACAGTGGGATGTGTAATCAATGAGTTCAGTAAGATTAGTGGGTGCCTGAGTGAAAGAATGTATGTGTAGTGTTGTATGCTGCAGCAAAACAAACCAAAAAGCTACCATGGCCAGGATGTGTCAACGAGGAGAGAGTACGCCTGAATCCAACATTTTAAAAGTTCACTAGCTCAGAGAGCACAGGTGTTGCCAGTGAAACTAATGAGCCCAGGATCTTCCACTCTACCAACGACACCCTCTGCCACGCCCACCTGCACTACCTGCAAGGAAGCACGCACACAAACAAAGTAACAGGCAGACGTGACGGAGAGGGTCCTCACACTTTAAAGATCCTTTGACTTTTCATCTAGCACCACCATCTGGTCACAATTTCATTTATACCTGCTAAACATGAACAAGCTAGCATTACCGTTGTGAGCACGTTAGCCTGCTGATGTGAGCATTTAGCTCAAGTACAGCCTCCAAGAACAGCTGACATTAAGGCTGAGTATCTAATATGAACAATAACTGTGTTCAATCCTTTTTGTACCCAGATGCAGAAGAAAAAAATGCTTGCTGCCCATCACCGCAAGCATTCTTTGATTTAATGCCACCCAAACATTGCTTGTGTCTGGGCTGAAAGCTGTTCCCTCCCACGGCACCTGGACCTTTTACCTGTAGAGGCCGATGTGTGTGGATTGAAAACGCATTACTATTACACTTGTGTTCAATGTAGTCAGAATGCATCCCTGACCACCTCCAGAGGTGGTTTGGCAAATCGGATCACAATCCGTCCTAAATGTGTTACGGGTGCATTTACACTTGTACTTTCATGTGGTCAAGAGAATAGAAGGTCAATATCTATATTGCAAATGCAACTCCCAAAATGCATTTTAATGCAAGGTGTAAATGAGGTCTTACTCTCTTTTTAATGTAAAAACATCAGATTTTTCTGTGACTAGCATGAACTACACAAACGGTGTATGATGAAAGGTAAAACTCCCCTGCCTGTTATTTTTTATGTAAGCCCATACACGTGTGATGTTCTAATGCACGTCATCTTGGATACACCTCTGTCCAATTTTCAATGCGTGTTAACCCACCAGAAATGCAGCATTTTTAGCAGATTTGCTCCCTGGATTGCCACATCATGGCTACTTCTTCTGTCTGTTTGCCATGTCTGGATCGTAGAAGAATCAAATGACACAATGCAACATATGCACAAGCGTGACAGTTTTTTTTTTTGCACTTAAGCCACTGCACTTGTGTCATGAACATGGCAGTTTAGCCATTTCATTTAGCCTCCTAATGCAGTGTACAATATATACTTTCATTCATAACCTGACAGCAAGGGCTTTAGCACGCAATCAAAAGATCAACTCAAGGTGCACTGCTAAACTAAGGAAAATAAAAGCCAGTCATTTTACTCTGAGCATAAAAAGGGAGAGCCCTGTCATCAGGCTCGTTCGAGATGAACTGCGCCTCGCCTGTAATGTGGACGAGAGCGAGCGGCAGCAGCCGCGGGCGGTGACAAAAAGCCACGGTGAAGTCGGACAGTTTCGAGCCGAGCAGCCTTCAGGCTGAACAGGAAGTCAAAGAAACACTCACATCCTGTTAGGTCAGATTCCGATTTATTAAAATGCTATCAGACCCATGTATCAGCTTGTACGCAGTCTCCAGTAGTTTTTATTAAGACTAGTAGCTGTTAAAATGCTCCACATGTGATCTGTTGCTGATTTAATAAATAGACTGTAGATGATCCGTAATCATGACGGATTTAGGGCCCTATCTTGCACTCAGCACAATTGCCTTTGTACACCGACGCATGTATCATTCCTATTTTGCACCCGACGCACAGCAGACTTTTCTCTCCACAGACGCACGTCGGTAAATTAGGGAATGTATTTGCGCTCCCGGGGGTGGTTCTGCAAAAAGAGGAGGCGTGTTCAGGCGCAAACGTTCCCTGGTGCTATTTTGCAGTTTCAGAAAACAATTCCTCCACAGACCAAAAAGTCCCAGCATTCTTTGTGGCTTGTTGTGTTTTGCACAACATTTCCATGAATCATGGATGTGTTGATGACACAAATGAGAAAATATTAGAGGAATTAAGGAGACGTGATGTTGAACTACGGCGGGATTGGACACTCCGGCGGAATCTGGTCCGGGAGTGGCAATGCTGGTGGAGCGGGTGGATGGAGATGCAGTGGGGGGGAAGAGGAAGGGGCACAACAGGAGCAGGTGGTGCGTTTGGAGGCCCACGCTCCATGGCTACAGCAATCCTCTCCAGACTTGAGGAGATGCGCCGAAGAGGCCGAAGCAACATCGCCACCCGGCAAAAACGGGCATTTATTACTTTGCCGCATCCCGGACAGCTCCCGCTGGCGTGCCCCAGGCAAATCTGCCGTCATAATAGTAATATGCCGTGGAACAAGCGCGCCTGCTCTTAAAGGGAATGTGAGATGACGCTCTGATTGGTTTATTGCACATTACGCCCAAACCACACCTAGCTACTTCAGACCAACCCATTTTAGATTTGCATCGAGATCCGCCCACAAAGCTGCTTGCGTTTTACGTTTGATACTTGCGTTTCAGATCGTTAAAATAGGGCCCTCAGTCTCTCTGACTTCTAAAAGTCACTATCAGCCACACAACATCTGTTCTGTAAAGAATAAGCCTGTAAATCAGACAAATAGCAAAAAATCCCTCAGATTAAAAAACAATAAAAAGTTTATATTATACATCATTATGTTGAGTCGATTCTGAACCAGTCAGCCATTAGATCAGCTGAGAGCGTTTCCCAGCATGCCCTGGGTGCACCTGGGTCTTGCAGTCGGTCAAAAGCAACTGCACTACCTGCGTCTCAAACCTGCGGCCGCCTTGATCTCGTTGCCCACGTGTGCATGACGTCAGAGCAAGTCGGGATCAAGTCAGACACAAATCTAAGCGGCATGCATTGGGCGGGGATCACCGGTGATCCATTCTGTGCAGGCCTGGCTCATCTGGAACGGGCCTCTTGACTGCAGGGCGGCCTCTGATTGGCTTAACCATTTCCTGACCTCACGTGTCACTGGGGGCGTGTGCTGTTGTTTCTTGACATTAGGCCTGGCAAACTCAATTCATTTTAAGGATTCAGGTTATTCTGAGTAACTCACTAAACTGATCCGGGTTGTGCGAGTCACTTCAGTCACTTGTGTCAGTATTGCTAGCTTGCAATGTTTCGGATTGTCTGCTCAACCTAATTGCATTTTAACATACTACATTTATACACCAAAACCTGCAGTAGGCCTAGCTAGGCTACGTGCAGAACATTGTATGTTATTTCAGAAGTGAAAGAATGGCTTTTGTTGTTTCTGAGCTCGAGGAGAGACTTCACTCGCTCGTCTGCTATAGATCCACTCATAGCCTGCTGATTTGCACGATTGGCTGATTTGCGCAATTGACTGAGTCACGCGAGAACTCATGAGTTCTTGACAACTCATGAGCTCTCGAGTGAGTCCCATGGTCTGCGGGCTTGCAATGTTTCCGGCTTTGAGTCTGCGGGTTGGGAAGTTCCTATAACCTGCCTCGGACTGTCTCTCTGCTCACTCAGTCGTTTGAGTTGACTTGTGGAGTTGTGGTTGCCTACGAAATTGTAAGTTATTAAGCTTTTGGCAGCTTAGATGGCTAGGACTAGTAGTAGCAAATTTTGCAAGAGGTTTGTGTGTGGCGCTGTTATCATTTTAGATGTGTAGTAGGACTCAACTGATCCAAGTTAATGATACTAGAAACTCGCGATTCATGAGTCAATTTAAAGACTAATTGAAAAGATCCGAGTGAATCATGACTCAAACAGGTTTAGTTTACATACTTTGACCTTACCAAGATGGCCGCATGGTTGCTTATCCCGAACGCAGGTAGCGATTCTGCCCTTTAGCCGTTTTGAATGGCATATAGCAGTGATCCAAAGTGTTTGCTTAATATCTTGATGGAAGTCAGGCACAACCTTTTTAAGGTTGGTTTATGTCTCCAGCAACCATCAGCGCAGCATTAGGATTGTCAGTCTCTGAGCATAACATTAACGTTGAGCTTAGTAATGTTATGTAACATATTACAATTTCCAAGTTACTTGCCCAACACTGCCAACAGCCTACCTTGTTTTAAGCATCCTGAGCTCTGAAGTAAGTTTGCTGCTAGTTCAAACTGTTTTGCTTAGTTCAGTGCCAAACCTGGTCCATAATACCACTCTGTAAAGAGTTAATGATTAGCAACCAGCTATCTGCAACAGAGCTATTGCATCATTTATGTGTTTCTGTACATTTCACAGTCTTTCATTAGGCTTTTAACCAGGAAGTAAGATACTGAACATAAAGTACAACATATGGCAGAGCTGACAATGATGCTTTAAGTTGCAATTGAGGGGATCTCTAAAGCAAAAAGCTGCTGATTTAGTCAGTGACAGTGATGGATCAGTGCACTCAGGATCCATTCATATACTGAACACCTAATTGCCAATTCCTGGTTTAAATGTGTGTGATTGTGAGGTCAGAACATCTCAGGAGTCTCACAATGGTAAAAGCACTGCAACCTAAATAATTAGTAGGTAGGTACCAATGTGTGATATTGAGTGTTGACTCAGCCGGGGTGAGAGAAGGAGATGAATGATAGCCATGACAAATGCTATAATTCACAGGTATTATATTACTCTTTATTGTGAAAGTTTTTGTACACAAACCAGTAAAAAGCACCATTTAGCCCTGCCAAACAGTTCTGACATGTTACCTTTAAATGAATGCATGGCAGTAAAAATATGTTATTGATTTCTTAATGCGTCCTCATGACAGCTATTACAAAGCAAAATTAAAAAGCAGCAGTCACACCATATACTGTAAATCAGTAATGTGTGGTTACACACCCTTCTGAGAGTGTCAACAAAAACGGAAAGAAAGTATAAGCAAGGAGCAGATTATTGCAGCGCTGTTGTATTGGATAGTAGATTGTACAGGTGTATACTGTATAATATACTTTATGTAATTATTAGATCGTTTTCAATGAATTGTTTATATTGACTGCAGTCTCAAGGAGATCTGAGAGGGAATTTGGGTTGAGCTGCAGAGGAGTAATTAAAAGTTGCAGAACAGGTAGAGCTCAGCCACACCAGCCTTTTCAACAAAGACGTCAGTCACCAAAGTCAGAAGTTGAACTGTGACATGCAACAAATGCCTGCTCTGAGATAAAACGGAGACCAGAGAATAAAAATCATTATCATATTATCTGTGTCGTACAGCTAATGATTACTTTTGTTACATTTGCTGTTTTAACTGTCCAGCTAGTGAATGAGCATACAAGTTGTCACTAGGTCACCAACCCTCCAGCACCACCTATTTTGTG
Source organism: Perca flavescens (assembly GCF_004354835.1). Classification (NCBI taxonomy): domain Eukaryota; kingdom Metazoa; phylum Chordata; class Actinopteri; order Perciformes; family Percidae; genus Perca; species Perca flavescens. Next base: position 32,716,596 of record NC_041344.1, read on the forward strand.
AGGACATGTGAATAAAGTTTGTGGTGCCACTATCTGGTCAGTCACTAACTAATGAACGTACGTAGCTTTCCTCTTCAGATGGTGGTGCTTTATGAAAAGTTATTATCAGTCGTTAAAATTCCTCCTGAGTAGTGGACCAACCAAAAGACAATCCCTTGAGCCATGCAGCAGTGTGACTGTTTGTACCTGCCATCATCTATAGCTTTGATACTGAACAGTGGAAAGATACCAACAAAATTAGTGAGTGGATAGTCTACGGAAATGCATTTCCAGGTTTTTTGCCTGACATTCCGCGCGTGGCTCAAACGCCGGATGTCCCTCTTCTTCTGCTGTTGTAAAACTCTGTTTGAAACAACAACAATCTTTGAGCTACCAAGCTACACGCTTAAAATGGCATGTTTTGAAGAAAGTTTGGATGCATCAAGGCAGGCCTGCTTGGTTCTTTGGTGAAATGATTGTAAAGATTTACAAAGAATATATTTAGGGCATTTCCTCTCTAACTGGGATTTTTTGGGACTGATTGGTGGGATTGCTGTGCACGAAGTACACACGGCGATACACTGGTAAGTGAAAATTACGCTTAACCATGTATCTAATTTAAATAGTTCAAGTTACTGTGTTGTGTGAAAATTGAACTTCATTTAATATTGTATGTGTGGTGTAGCCAGAGCCTACTCTGTGGAGATAGGTCTGGCAATGTGAGACAAGTGAGTGGATGTTGAGTTGGGATTTTTTTACAAGTCTATTTTATTTATCTTTTGCCACATTCTTAATAGTAATCTTAACAATACCAGTTTCAGTATAACTATTGAGGAAAATTTATATTCTCATGGAATTTGTTTTACACATTATGATTATCTGTATTATCTTTAAACAATCATACTTTTTCCTTACAATTACCAAAATGCATTACAAAAACAGCTGGAAAATTTCTTTTCAATTTTTTTCAAAAAAAGCTGCTGCGTATTTTTTGGCAGCAAAGATCACAAATAGCACTCTTGGTGGGCCTGTTCTGTGTGCTACAATGTGTCATTGTGGATACGATAATGCTCTCAGAGTGTGTGTGTGTGTGTGTGTGTGTGTGGCAGCAAACAGCAGTGTGTTGCAGTAATGGCAGGGGGCAAGAATCGAGCATAGCTGCAAGCTGTCACTCTCTCTCTGACTTAAAGAGGCAGTGCACTAACTCGGCATACACACACAAATACACAGTTTCACACCAGCTATTATACCCAACCAGCTAGTCTGGAGGAAATGAAGCATCATTGTCATACACACACACACACACACACACACACACACACACACACACACACACACATAGACATGTCACAGCTTCAAGTGTTCTCTTTTGTTAAGGAGGGCAACAAAAGACAGTGGGACAATGAGAGGAGGAGATGGCTGCCTCTAAGGGATGCAATGACTGAAAGAAGTAGAGATGGAGGAAGGAAAAAGATAACAGAGGGGGTGTTGTTGTAATGGAAAGATGAAAACAGGCAGGAAAATGGGGGACTGGTTGAGCAAGTGTTGATTTGTATGGCCTTGTAACCACTGGCCACATGTCAGTGTTTTTGTGTAGGTGGTAGTGTAGGGAATATTAGTGTGCAGTACAAGTATAGGATATGCATTAGGTAACTTGCATGCAAGAGGCAGAAGGCCCTTCAGTAACCTTGTCTTTTTTTATCTAGGAATGGGGGCTTTTGCATAAACAGCATTTGTAAAAATCCAGGGACACAATGACTGCCAGATTTGCCTTGTTTCTTGGATTTATCGCAGCCCAAGGTCCTTAACGTGTCCTTGTTCTGACCAAACTCTGTGATTTGTCCTTCTCTTTTAAATCCCAGCCTCTCCACGCAAATTGCTTCAACATTCACATCACACTTACACCTTCTACCCGTCGTGCACACACAGCTTTGCACATCCGTACACAGACATACACACCCAGATACAGCTTCCCACCCACACACCCTCCAGAGCAGAGAAGGGCTGCAGATGCCTGATACCTCGCCATGCTCTGTCAGAGACCCAGTGGCAGGAAAGTGGCCGAATACATGTGCAAGGATGGGGGTGGGATTAGAGCTATTTAAAGCCGAATGCGTCTGTCTCTGCAGGCTCCAGCACCAGATATGTTCTCCCCCTCCTTCTCTTTTTCCTTTTCTTTTCAAAGAAAGCATCCCATGCACCACTGTGGCTCAGTAAAACAGGCATGCAGGCCTCTGTCCCTGGGCTCAATCCACTTATGTAACATCGTCATTGGTGGAGAAGGAGCACCATCTGGGCCTTGGGCTACTGTACTCACTGTCCTCTGTGTGTACATTGCATGTGTGTATGTGCCGTCATTAGTCTGTGTACATAGAGGAAAAGGGTATTACTGCTGATCATCTGTTTTCTCAGTCATTAAAGGTGTTGCAAGTCCCCCTTCAATAAACCTGACTCTGAATCTATCAGTGAAACATTGTGATATTTAAGGAAGATTAGTATAAAAGTATCAGACCATCAAGGTGAATAGTGTTTCAAAGTCAATACCACATGTCCCACAAAATTGTGGGTTCCACATTTTATTTTGCATAAACTGTGGGTTATAAACATGTTAAAATTGATTTCTCCCGCCGCCTTTTTATTAGCCTTTGGGCATCTCATTCCTATTCCCAATATAGGACATAATGCCATTGTTTCTGGGGGATCCATGACATTGAGGGCAAGATGAGTGATTAAGTGTGGGCGTGCCTCAGGGTTCCATCCTTGGCCCATATGTCTTTTGTTTTTGCATGTACCTCCTAGGATGTGCCATTTTTTGACACTGTCCCAGTCTTAGGAGAATTATGCTTAACTTAACTTATACTGCACAACTGTTTCTGACATTCAGAACTTGGTGTTTAGAATGTCTTGGTGTTTGAATGTTTTATTTTCAGCAGTAGCTAAAGACATTTTTTTAAGGCATTTTTAACAGCCGGCTGTTGGACAAAGCATTATTTGTTAAATTTAACTAATTTAGCAGCTGGCTCTCTGCCTTGTAAAGTTACTAATCTACTGCTTGATTATTCGTTGAAAAACCTCACCTCCGCGACTTTCCGGAAGTTGGTTTATACATTACCATGGCAATGGAACACATAAAAATGGCTGACGCTTTGACTTTTTTATGGGCTCAGGTTTGCAACTTATTCAAGGCTATACAGGAATACAATCGTGTAAAAAAGAAATCCAGTTTATGGGCCAGGGAGCGGACATTAGCTGTGAAAACAGTCATAAAAGCTGGAGCCAAATTTTCAACAGTGTGTAGAAAATGTTCAAAATTCTGTCTTACGAATGAAATTTAGTATGTGCTTGGGTACAAAAAAAATTAAATTTATTAAACGTGCTCAAGCCAATTGTACACACATCAGTAAGTAATCAATCTTGATAAATCCTACCTATTTTTAACGACCATGCTCATTCACGATTAGGCCATTTGCATTCACAAATTCCTCCAATTAACCATATATGGTAACAACACATCCCTTTATCAACCATGTGAATGTGTTTTTTCCCTCACCGCAATAATGACAAAGAGAGCAAAGAAGAGGAACTTCTCTAACACAGAAATTGAGGTACTGGTAGATGAGGTTGAATCCAACCAACAAATATTTTTTGGTTCACTCAGTGCAGGAGGTATTACAAACAAAAGAAAAACAATGCTGCATGGGAGAAGGTCGCGAATATCACGACACAAATCCAGCAGTACGTTTTTGGGGAAGCAGCACCTACTTAGAAGCCACTCTGTGCCCTAGCCAAGCAGATCAGCGCGATCTTTGAGCGCATTGTTTGCCAATTCTTCTCATAACGCAAGACAAGCCAATGCACTATATTTCAAACGTTTGTCATAGGGTTTGACACCAATTAGGCAACTTGTCTGTTTAAAACTAGACAAATGACTAATTGAGTGTTTTCTAATAATGGAAACATAGGACACATGTTGATTGCGTTATGCTTTTTTTTTTGTAGTATCGCTATCACTACTTGATTCTGTTCGTAAGCATGGCTTTATTTACACACATTCCTAAGTGTAAGTACAAGTTGGTAAATTCCACACTTTGCATCGCAATGTTCTTACGATGTGAGAGGAAACAAACACGTGCTTCTTGCTTACTGTAGCTTACCTTCTGCAGCTTTAATCCCTTCTCTCTCAGCATCATAACTTCACTGTAGCTGATATAAGTTATCTTTAAGGAGAGGGAAAACTTTTCCCATATTCTTTGTTATTACATACAGTAACTTGAATTGATCTGTGCCAGTTTTTTTAATGTTCTGAACCTCGCTCCATATTTTTTTATGTTGGGAAGGTTAAGTGGCAGTGGACCATGTCCTGCTGGATTGCCACTTGGCTGCAGTCCCAGACAACGGAAAATGATCTGGGAAAAGCCATCGCCACCTAAAAGGGGATTTAAAGAGTATTCCTGCTTAAAATCACATAGGCCTACACCTCTAGGTTGTTTTTTGGCCCTTGCAGAGCAGTTTTACTGCTAGCTTAGTCACAGTGCTAGCTTGTATTTATTTTAACAATAAAGGCTGAATACACTTTTGATTATTATTGAAATAGCCTACTCCAATACTTGGTACACATTACTTTAAACCCCCTATGTTTATGTGATGTGACCAGCTTAGTCTTTCTCAGCCAGTCAGTTTCTCCCCCAGATTGTCTTTTATTTGTTACCTTGATTTTCCAGCCTTTATTCTCTTCTGTCTCTACGTGTTCAGCACCCTGGATTTGTTTGCCTGATCAGACTCCCCCCCCCCCCTTTTGTCAACTGTTGTTGCCTTCTGACCTAGTTTTACAATGTTTTTACCACAGCTGTTCTGCCTCCTGAGTCTGCTTTGTAGTACTAGATCTGTGATCCTGTGTTACACCTGCAGTTTTCAACACAAGTGATTCTTTTCTCATATGCAAATCCATTCAGATGGCATCAAACACCAGGAGATGTTTATGTTTACGCTTTTTTTGTATAAATAACATCATCATTATATAATCAGGGTAATTATTCTATGTATGAATGCATTATGTTTAAAGTTGTGTGTACTATCCTATGATATTTTGGCAGCTAATTGGCTATAGATCAGAGTAGCAAAGTGGAAGGAGCTATTTTGGGCCTATAGGTTGTGGAAGTAAAAGTTAAAAGTCCCATATTATGCTCATGTTCAGGTTCCTATTACGCCCAGTCTGCTATGATTGGTCAGCATTTCCGGGTCTTCCATATCTGTACTTTCGTCTTCACAGCCAGTTCAACCAGGTGAATCAGCTGAAGTGAGCCACTGAATGAGGAGTTATTAACATGAAAACTCACCAAATAACTAGTTCTAAACAACCTTTCATGTTCCAGCAAATTGGGGAGAAATGATCTGCAACCAAGATTACAGGTTTCAGTGACATTTTATTGAGTACATTTTCTGCTTAGACAATCTACATAACTGAAACTTGGAATGATCTACGATAGATGGATGGATATGACACTGTCCCGTTTTAATCATCAGCAGAAACATGGTCATTGTGTTTGTCTGTCACCTGAAAATTAGAACATAACACAATCACAAGCTGCGGTCGGAGCATTGCAGCTAGGGGGTGGCTGTATGCAAAAGCATACGTGTGCAACAGCATATTTATTGCACTTCACCTATCACCTCTTCTGTCATAACCCTGGGTTTTATTTAGTTTCCTGTTTAATTTGTCTGCCCTGCCCCTGCCCCTGTTTTGCCCGATGTTTCACCTGTTCATTAGCCCTCATGTCAACTGTCTCTTGTAACTTTTCTCGTTGCCTAGTGTATTTACTCTGTGTGCTCCCTTTATCTGGTGTCAGTTTGTCGTCATATCTTGTGTTCATCTCGTCTTCGCGTTTAGGTCCAAACCTGCAATTTTTGAAACTGTGACATCTTCATTCAGACCCGCAACCCATTATTTTCCACTGTGCATTAAGTACAGCAGTACATGTTCTTCCACAGATGCCATGCTTGTTTCCAACTGTGGTCATAGGAATACCTTGATTAGCTCTATATTGCCCCCTCAATGGCTGATGTTTACCTCCACCGGTGCATAAGAGCTAAGTGCGTACTTGTGAGGACCATGTTTTTGCACAGCGGTGCTTTGGTGTAAATACACCTACCAAATTTCATGGCAATCCATCCAATATTTGTTGAGATATTTGACTAAAAACCAGAAATGTGAACCTCATGGTGGCACTAGAGAAAAAAAATCATGGAATTCATGAATGTAGGACTCATCATCAGGGGACCATGAATACAACATGGCAATCAATCAAATAGTTAATTGATATTGCCATTCCTTACTCACAACACAAAGGTTCACAATTTTTTTTTTTTAGCACTTCGAACCACATCTCAGGGTCAATTAATCAGTCAATCAGTCAGTGGACTCAGACCTGGATTAACCCGCTACGTGGCCCTGGAAAAAATTAGCTGTGGGGCACTATTGACTCCCCTTTGTGACAGAGACTGTCAAAGTGGTCAGTTGGCTAGTTTTCACTAGCCTTGCTAGCTTATCTACAGCACTGTAGAAGAATGTATACAGTGAAGAACCGCATAACAGAACAATCCTTCAAAAGTAGTTAAATATAGCACAGTGGAAAATGTTTTAAAGCTGATAATTCACCTGTCACGTTTCTGTAGTCTGTCACCCTTTATAAATATGACAAATGGTGAGCCACACAATGCGAATATTTTAAAATGTAAAAAGGATGATTATGCTAGAAATAAACTTAATAATTAGGCCATCTTTGCTCTATATATTACATCATTCATGAATATTCATTGAAGCCTAACTTGTAGTTGATTAGAACACATTTAAAAGTACTACAGTTGTATTATCACAGAATTTTTCCTCAAATTTGTGAGTGTGTCGCCAGTTGTCCATGTCTTTCTGGAGAAATATCAGATAATGACGAGGTTATAGTTCAGTGCTGCTGTAGTAAGAAGACAGAACACATTTCCAATTACCAATTTCTACTTAGCTGTGCCCATTGTTAAAAAGAATCTAATAAAAATGTACATTAGTAATAAGCTGATAATCAATTGGATCCATGACGGATCTGCATGAGCTGATTCAGTCTCTGTTAAAGCATTTACTGCATGGGTCAACCTGGTCATCTTTTCTCCAATTTGCAAAAATCCACCCCTGAGTTCTCTGTCTGTGTTATTTCATGCCACAGCAACTAAATGGCACATGGTTGATGTGCTGCAGGTAACTCTAAGTGGTTTCAGTTCAGATGTGACCTGCTGCATTTTAGCAGAGGAATAAAGGCCAGCAGAGAAGAGTTTGTGAGTGCTGTGTTGAGCCCTGCAGCCTCTTCACTCCCCACTCTGTTTCCTCCTGTGCAGAAGGGCCCGCAGTAATGACCTCCCTTTGCTCTGCAGAGCACCTTCAGCCTGGCCGTGGGCTGAGGCAATCTGTCGCTTGTTTTTGCCGGTGACATCTGCTCCCATGGGGACCTGGGATTATTTCTCCTCTCTTTTTTCCAAGCTCCTGAATGTGAACCTGTGTGTTTGTGGATTTTATCGTATGCAGGGGTGTGATGAGAAGAGGAGATAGTGAGAAAAGCACTTTCATATACACATTGTGGTTGTCAAGTGAAATTTACAATTTGGCCATTGATGGGTTTGTGAAGACAGTGTCTGATTAGACACACTTATTTGAAGTGTACATTTATAGACGGCATGTAAACAGATTTAAAAATATGCATGCACTTTCTTCTGAGATGGTGTGTTGATAAGCTGCAATTGCTTGTTGACACTGTGGGCAGCAGGTTGATTTGCGGCAGCATTTCGAAGAATGTAAGGAACTTCGATAATAGAGTGCAAGCCAGCAGCCTAAGCAGAAATCACAGTCTGGGTAGGCACAGAGAAAATCAGGTGGGCCCACAGGGGTTGGCAACCTTGACTAAAGAAATTTGAGCCTTATTTAAGTCTAAATTATCCTAAACATTAATAATAGATCTAAATGAGTCATTAATATGGTGATGTTGCCATTTTTTTTACCCTGTCTGGTCTACCTATCTATGGAAACTCAAAATTTTGAGGATAAGGCACCGGCTGTAGACATAATGGGTAATCTATAACACACATTTTCTTGACTGAAATGTTATGTAGCCTAAATGGAGAATGTAAGAACAACTTTAGGTCTACAACAAGAATAAATCAAATTCAAAATGTTAAAAAACTAAAAATTAAATCATTATAAATTTCCATATAACTTTTTGTCAAAGCCACAGGGAGCCATGGAGAGGGACTAAATAACCACAACCACAAGTTATTCTTCCCCCTTAGGGTTCTGTTCCTCCTGCTCTTCACAATGTCTATTTTTTGGCAAACTAAGGCAAACTGCTTTTTATTTGCCATTAGCGGAAAGGAAGTTTCTGATCCTCTCTGCACCGAGTGAAAAAAGGAGGGGCTGCTGGCAATCTGCAAAAAAGAAGCCTACTTATTGGGTGGGCCTTGGTGCCACCTAGGCCCACCCACAGCTATGTGGCTGGTGCAAGCTAGTTTAGGCAGAAAACAAGTGAGAGTTTAGTTGTAGTGAGTTTCTATGGTTACATTGATGCTCTCGCTTTGAAACTTTCTCTTGATTAGAACTTTTTGAAGCAAGAGAAAGTGGTGCACTATAGTATAAGCTTAAAACCTAACATACCACATGTTTTGTTGAGGATTTTTCTATTAAATCGTATTCAGCAAAGTCTTGCCATGCAACATGGCTTATATGTTTCATCAAGTACAATGCATATGACATGTTTTTATGAATCCCACTGCAGTCAAAGGCGGAGGCATTAGTTCATCCCAGATGAATGCCATAACCTCACCAAATCCTCTAACCTAAATATAGCCATTTTTTAAACGGGGGGTTCCATAACTTGGCCACTGTTAACGATATTAGTTAACCAAAGAGGTAATGTCTTGTATTAGTGTTAGCTTTCTAGCTTAATGTTAGCGTCCAGATGAAAAAATAATAAGTCCTATAAGATTATACAGGATAGCTAATAAGTAAATGTTAGAAAATGCGGTTGACTGATGTATCGGCGCCCTATTCAGTTGAAATAATACAACACAGCGTTATTATCTTAGTAATTAAGAGGAAATTCGAAATAACGGAGTGCGCTGCAGCCTTGACTGCATTCAGATGGTTTAAATTGCGTCTCTGATGAACTGTGTCATTTTTGTCTGCTCTGGTCATTTATTGAGTCTTTCACAGTGTTTTGGTTTATTTATTTTAGACTGTTTTGTAGATGCTGAGCTAATGTGTCACGATGTGGCATGTCATGCTAATGCTAGCTGCTCCTTTCTAGTTCTGGTAAACTGTTGGATTTGGACAGTGTTGGCATTCTGATATGTAAGTAGGGTTGGGTACCGAACCCTACTTTTTTTTTGCCAATAGGTCACCGGGGCCGACGTAAACGGTAGTAACAAGACTGAATAAGAACGAAAATTTTGGTGCCTCATTTCGTTGCCTGACTTTACACTACACTCAACAGCTGATAACGTTAGCCTACCTTTAGCTAGCAGCTGGATTAAACACGGTTAAAATGCTGACAGCTAACGTTAGACAGTGTAAAGCGTGACTATATTTCACTGTAGAGGATTCCAACACCGGGACTTCCAACAACAGTCTGCTCTGCAGCGCAGCAGCTGCCGTTGTTGGAATTAAAGGTGCCCTGCCATAGAAAACCGTTTTTACTTGCATTTTTTTTAAATCTGTTAGGTCCATATGTGTTGTGTTATGTTGTGAATGTGAAAATACCTGCTACTTTTTTTGTCAGGTCTAGCCACTGAAAAGAAATAATCAGAGAAATCAGGCCAATTACAAAAGCTGGTCAGTCTGACATCATGCTGCCTGAGCTCATTACTATTCATGAGCTCGCCCAGTTGGGCTGGGTAAAGGATTGTGACAGCCAGGCACTCATTGGCTAGCTGTTAGCCAATCAGATTCAAACCGCTTAGCTTGTTGAATATTAATGAGAACTGGCAGAAATCGAGCTGAGTCTTCCTGCAGGCTTTCTATACCACGCTAGAATGGCTTGAAACAAGGTAACCAAGGTTATAGAGTCCATGGTAGAACTTCAGACATTACCACAAAGTCATGAAATATGTGTGGCAGGGCAAGGGCGTTCATAGACCAAGGGCGTGGTGCATTCAAAGTTATTGTAAAATACCCTTTTTCCATCTGGTGGTTGTTTTTGTCGTTCAACAGCAATTTACTGGTGAAATAAGTTATTGTTATAAGTTATAGTTATTACATTATTTTTAAATCTTTAATTTTGACCATATGGCCTTAGCAATAAACAAGCCCTTCTTTATGTTCTTTTTTTTAACTTTATTAAAAAGTATCAGTTCAGGCACCATTTTAAAAGTATCGCTTTTGCACCGGTATCGGAAAAAACCCAAACGATACCCAACCCTATATGTAAATGACATGGATGTCTGTCTATGGTTGGAATACTGTGCTGTTGTGTTAAGTATTGTAGGATTGGTACTTTTATTGTTCTCTGCCCTTTGTTAGTATGTCAGTCATGTTGAGATAATTACACTATAAAGGATAATTTGTTAGAGTAATGTTACCTTGCTACCGGAACTACGTAGGTGGCTGTATAGTTCTAGTTCCGCTTTGTACATGTTGCTGTTGTTGTGATTGCTGGTTGGCTCTGGCGTGGACTCGAAAAGTATGTCTCCACCGAGGTTGTTCTTCATCCTGTACAAATATTGCCATCCTCCACAGTAAAGGAAGATAAATGTTATATTTCTGTCCCGAGTAATCCTTCCTCCTGCACGTATATATCCAAATATCCCTCGTTAGCTGAAGCTAACAATTCATCTTGACCGGGAGAGACGGCCTCGTCGCGTCTGATGAGTCGCAGCAGGACGAAGGTAGAGATTAATAAAAAGAAGATAAAAAGGAAAAACAAACATTGACTACCAGACTGCATGCCAAACTGTGGAATGCTACACTGTATGCGCAAAAGCTGGCATGCTGGCAAATGAATCTGCACTGTTAAAAACAGAAGCAACATGACAAGTTGCAACAAGTTTTGACTGCACTGCAAACAATAAACGGATAAAAATAAAGGACATTGCGGTTTAGGACTGGTTACTACAAGCTGGGAAAAGTAACTTCAAATATAAAGCTGTATTGAAAACAAAGAAACAATAGAGAAAACTAAAATCAAAGGAAATGAGAATGAATGAGAATGAGGAATTGCTGAGAGCCACGGCAACGCCCCTAGATCCAGGGCCACCAGCATGGCAGAAAATGCTATTGGATCACCAGGCCCAACTGTTTAAACAGCTTTTAACACCAGTTCTACAGCATGTTGCAGCTAGAACAATGCCTAAAGTGCCAAGCAATCAAACCCAGTATGCTGGTGCAATCCCTCCTCTGTCAACATCCCAAGAAACTCCAGAGCAATTCAGCATTCAAACATTCACATCGTATCATTCAGTAAAGTGGAACTAACCATACCGGAGTATCTTGTGTGTTTTTGTGACACCCCAAGATGAAAATCGCTACAACAATCGCCTATACAGTCCTAAGTGAAAACCTATTCAATAGTAAATGTAAGCATAACTTGATTGTGACAAGTCTATCAGGCTTCAGTCTCCTTGTTTTTATTTATTGTTATGCTATTTGTAAAGTGTAGCTTAAGTACAAGTCTTTTTACTGCTTTTCTACATGTATTCATCTTGCATATGTGCAATGGACCTCAGAAATAACATTAATGTCGACAGCACAGGTTCATGTGTAGAGGAGTATTGCTTGTGACTGTGTTATTAATTTCATTCAAGCTTTATTTAACCAGGCAAGTCATTAAGAACAAATTCTTATTTACAATGGCGGCTTGGAAAAAGGCAATGTTTCTTGCGTGAGGGGGTTAAAATATCAAAAGTGAAAAACCATCACCTTATCGTGGTGGAGAGGTTTGTGTGTCTCTGTGAACCTGAGGGCTGTGTTGTCTGGAGCTTTGTGCTCCTGGTAGGGTCTCCCAAGGCAAAGTGGTCTCAGGTGAGGGGCCAGACAAAGAATGGTTCAAAAACCCCAATGAAGAAGCAAGGTAGAGATGGAGTGACCCTGCCGGAGGAAGCCCGGGGCCCCGCTGGAGCCAGGCCCAGACGGCGGGCTCGTCGGGCGAGCGCCTGGATGAGCCCGGCCGGGCACAGCCCGAACAAGCTACGGCTCCCATCTCTCCAGCCCATGGGCCCACCACCTGTGGGAGGAACCGTTGGGGTCGGGAGATGCCACATGGGTGGCAGTGAAATAAACGGAAGACCCGGGCGGCAGAAAAAAACTCTGTGGGGAAAGCCGGAACTGGTGCGGGAGGTTGATCTGGTACCACGCACAGACTGGAACCATGCTCCTGGAAACTGTGCCCAGGGGAATGCTACACTGCTGAGCGCCGCTGTGTTGGAGTTACCCGGTGGACTAGAGGGTCGCCTCCCCACGCCTGCGGGTTGTGGGGAAAACTCTGACTGTTGTTTGTGCATATGCACCAAAAATGAATCTGCACTGTTGCAAAAACAGAACGTGGGCAACATGACAAGTTGATCTAAACCAAGTGGTTGTTTGTTTTGACTGTCATGGATTGTCAAACAATAAACATAGGGATGATAAAAATAAAGGACATCTGATCTGGTTTGAAGAGAGGGGACTGTCAACCGATCACCATCTGGTGGTGAGTTGGGTCAGGGGTGGGGGAAGATTGACAGAATGAATTGCGAGTAAATTGGGAACGTCTGGAGGAGTCCACAGACTTTCAACTCACACCCCCTAGATCCTGTGGGGCTGGGGGCATTGAACCCATGGACAATGTTCAAAATGCTATTGGTCTTAGGATCTTAGGTGCCCAGGCCCAACTGTTTAAAGTGGTCAGCTTTTGAACACCAGTTCTACAGCATGTTGCAGCTGCAGAAAGAGGCAAAACAAGTTTGGAGAAGCATGGAGAAGGAGTGCGGCACCAAATGTTTCTGGAAAACCCAGGGGGGGAACCATCCAAGCTGTGTACAGTAAGGATGGGACACTGTTGACCTCCACTGAGGAGGTAATATGGAGGGAGCACTTTGAGGAACTCCTGAATCCGACAATCGCCCTCTATGTTAGAGGCAGAGCAACATCCCAAGAAAGTCACTGATGTAGTCAAATACACAGTGGCAAATTCAAACATTCAGAAATGCTCAAGGCTCTGGGTGTGGATGTCCTGGTTGATTCTTCAGTAAAGTGGAACAGACTGGGGTGGTGGTTCTCTTTTAAAAAGGGGGACCAGATGCCAATTATAGGGGTATCTTCTCAGCCTCCTGGTAAAGTTTGCTGGAAAGGACACCCCGAAGATGAGGAGGAAAATTCCGTCCTGGTCGTGGAACAACAACCAGCTCTTCACTCTATACAGATCCTGGAGGGAGCCTGGGAGTAAACCGGTCTACATGTGTTTTGTGGATTTGGAGAAAATGTATGACCGGGTCCTTGGGAGATTGTGGGACAAGTCTATCAGGGGCTTCAGCCATCTCTCTTGTTTTTATTTATTGTTAGGTGAGGGTTGGCTATTTCACCAATCCTGTTTGTAATATTTATGGACAGGATACAAGTCGGGGTTTTATCGCTGCTTTGCAGATGATGTGGTCCTGATGGCATCATATTCACTCACTGGATCGGTTCATACCGAGTGTGAAGCGGTTGGGATGAGGATCAATCGGAGGCCATGGTTCTCAGCAGGAAAAACATGGAATGCCTTCTCCAGGTAGGGAATGAGTCCTTACCCCAAGTGAAGGAGTTTCAGTGAGGGACAATGGAGCGGGAGATTGGTCGGAGAATCGGGGAGCGGGTGCGGTATTGCATTCAATCTATGCACCGTTGAAACGAAAAAGAGCTGAGCCAGAAGGCAAAGCTCTCGATCTAATTAAGTTTTCATTCACCTATGGTCATGAAGGCTGGGTCATTTGACCGAAACCAGGCACAAGCGGCGAAATGGGTTTCCTCAGGAGAACAAATTAGAGATAGGGTGAGAAGCTCAGTCATCCGTGAGGAGCAATGGCGGCTTGGAAAAGCCAGTTGAGGTGGTTCGGGCATCTGGTAAGGATGCCCCTGGGCGCCTCCCTAGGGAGGTGTTCCAGGCACGCCCAGCTGGGAGGAGGCCTCGGGAAGACCCAGGAAGGTGGAGGGATTATATCTCCAATCAAAGGATCCCCAGTCGGAGCTGGTTAAAAAAGGGAAGTTTGGGGTGACCCGACACCGGATAAGCGGACGAAGATGGATGGATGGATGGAAAGTGAAAAGACGCCAGCACACATCCAAACGTTTCCAAACACAAAAAGCATTACATGTGACAACAAACGCTACATAAATGACAGCAAGAGCAGCAGACTTATTCTAATGCTTCTAATGCTTCTTTACAATGTAAAATCCTCATAAGGATGTCTATGTGTGTGTGTGTGTGTGTGTGTGTGTGTGTGTGTGTGTGTGTGCGCGCTAATGTTGAGCCGTACAGTGGCTCCACACAAGGATTGACTGATGTGTTTTATGACCACAATAAAAGCCTCCTGAAACAGATTATAACTGCAAACACCACACACTAAAGACAACAGTGAAGAGGAGGATAACAGTCCTTAGGCTGTGAAACGCAATTTATGGAGTGGTTGGTAAAGAGTGTATCTTTGGGTGTCTGTTTTGTATTCATTGCACTAGTACACAGCAGTGCTCTGGACCTAATCACAACTTACTCTCGGTCAGCATTCCAACAATCTCACTGCTCCCTGCACAGCAGATCCAAGCCATCGACCTACCGCGAATCAAAACCAATTATGTCTGATCGCCGACACAAATGCAGACAGAGGGAGAGAGAGGAAAGGGCTACAGAGGGGGAAGAAGAGCATGTTAAAGGATCATTTTAGATTATGGCACTAAGCAGTGATGCGGTATTAAATCAAGGGGGGGTTAGACTATGACCTCAAGCCAGTAATTATCTTTATGAAAAGCAGCCACCAAAATAAAAACAATCAATTATAATTCATAGCATCAATCTGATGGTCTTTACTATAACATACAAGATGAATTGTAGCCATAAAGGTTGATGTCAGTCAGATGTAGATTTTGAAATGTGTAACTGTGTAATATTCCATACCACTGCTGTAAAATGATGTGGCCTTTGAAGTGTCATTGTGTTCATTATGTTCCAGAACCGGTCTTCTAAAAGATCCGGCCCACTGGATGACTTTGCAACGCCTCTGAGTTAAAAGGGTCCGTTCACCAAATTACAAAATGTCTTCCTTCTTGTGGTATCTAGTCATTATTGTAACTTCTCCCCAAGCTTCTGAAATTGATGTCTCTACCTTACAGTAACACAATGGAAGTGGATAGAAGTTGATTTGTGGTGCTTAAACCATTGAAAAAATTCATTCATAAATGTCAACAGCAATTTGTATTTTCAGACACTATGGCCAGTTACTGATTATTTCATTTCATTTTTTTTTCATTTCCTGTTAATTTGAATAGGGACAGTAAAGCAACACAGCATGTATTGCTATTGACAATTTCGGTAATACTTTATAATAATGGTACATGAATTATCGGGAATTCATGCATGACTTCATGCATTTAATAGCATGAATTAATTCATGTAGTACTTTATCAACTATCAATAATGTACAAGGATTAATAGTATCTCATGCAGGACTTAATGCAGGAACAATACGTTAATCATGACTTCTAATTTATTAAAAAAACTGACCAGTCACAGCAGTGTACATATGTTCTTAAAAAACTGTAATTGTTGTAATGATTAATGAAACATTACTTCTTCATTACTTCATCGTGTTTGTGGCCCTTCAAATAAAGTGCTGACCTGGTCCATCTTTAACAATGATAAATAAGATATTTAGGATTAATTGTGATACAATTATCACAAGAAGTATTTGTATTTGTATTAAGAATTAAAGTAGTGGCTTGGCAAAATGATACTGAGGTCACACATTTTACTTTTTACTAACTTGAAATGTCTTGACATTTTTATTTTATTTGAGGGGTCACAAAGATTGGAGCATATGCCACCATTAATCATATCTTATTTATCAATGTTAAAGATGGACCAGGTCAGCACTTTATTTAAAGGGCCACAAACATGATGAAGTAATGAAGAAGTGATGTTTACTTAATCATGATTACAACACTACAATTCAGTTTCTTTAGCCTGTCACTTTAACTTCAGATTTACCTATAAAGAAGACATGAACATCATTAATAAATCAGAAATCATGATGATTCAAATACCTTAATTGATGCGTTAATTCATGTATTGTTCCTGCATTAACTCATGCATGCAATACTATTAATCATGGCACATTACTGATAGTTCATGAAGTATTACATTACATTACATGTCATTTATCTAACGCTTTTATCCAAAGCAACTTCCAATTAAGTTCTTTCAACCTTGAAGGTGCAAACTCCAGACAGCAAGAAGTAAGTGCAAGTACTATTAGTATTAGCTTTAAATAAGCACAACTACAAAGAGCAAGGAAAAGCTGGAAGTGCCCATATTATTAAAAAATCACTTTTTCTGGGATTTGTTATTTTGTGTATCTGGTGCTTCCACACACATACAAACGTGGAACAAACATCCATGCTGTTTTGAGAGAGATCCGGTTTCTGAATGTGTCCTGCCTTCAGTCTCCGGGTGAGCTGTTCAAAATCTGCACGGCTTTCTACGTCATTAGCCGAAACGAGGGGGCTAACCGTAGCATGCTAGCTCGTTCTCATTGGCAAAACACTGTTACAACACACACAAGTTCACCATAATCTACAAAAGAACTACTTCCATGTCCCTGTTCTGAAGGTATTCCACGCAAAGTTGGAAGTGCGCCCTCCTTTAGAAGAAGTCTCCCAGCTAATCCTGCCTTGTACTAACTGAAGTTGTGGAAACAAACAGCTAGCTGATATGATCCTTACCTAGCTACTGAGCATGTGCGACAAAGATGGGATAGAAGTGAGATGTCTCACTCTGTAGCTAAAACAGAGAGCTCAACACACAGGGTGAAAACAGGAGCTGCAGAAATGTGCAGTACAACAAAAATATGATGTTTTTTGAAAATTTAAACCATGTAAACATATCCTGGCACAACCTCAAAATACAATTATGAACCTGAAAATGAACATAATATGGGCACTTGAAGTTCTTTCCCATATTTTAGGAGAGAGCCACCTGGAAAGGATGGAACCCTAGCTTTCTCCTCACTGTCAGGCGCCAAACGGTCCTCTGTAATCACAGCAGTATAGACGTGTATGGTGTTTCGATCCACGTTGTGTTTTCATAACTTCTGCTGACACTGTGGGTCTTCTGGATGGTTTTAAGGACCGCCATGTACCTGTGTTGGACATCTTCTGGGGTTGCCACTATAAAGGCAAAGAAAATGTTAAAACTTATAGGGTCTTGATCGGCTCCCAATCTTTTTTATAATGCACTAAAATTATAATTTTTTAAGTCATTTTGCTCAGGTAGTTCAGTCCTATTTGCTTTTATATTGAATTTATATTGTTTTTTAGCTTTTCTTACATTTTAAATGTTTGCTTATTGTCTTTTAATTGTATGTAAAAAAGAAAGAAGAAAAAGAAGAAAAGTGCCTCATAAATAAAGGTATTATTATTATTATTGTTAGTTTTTAGAAGAGCTGAGTTTACAGCTTACAGCAACCTCATGCAATATTGTCTGAAGCTTTTGTTTCATACCTACAGTAGCTAGCATACGTTAGCGTAGTTATCACACACTACAGTTGGGTCGATTTCAGGTTTCACTGGTCCGCTCCGGTGTACAAGGCTAAACCGGTATGACTTCATGCTAACCAGCTGACAGGCATTTGTCACTATGTCACCATCTGGCAAATTAAAAAGTTGCTGACAATAGCAACTTGTGCCGACGGCGTCACTGCACTAAATCAAACTTGTATTGCAAGCAGTCAATAGCATCGCTATTTTCTGAATCAAGTAGCTTTTTAGTAGCTTAAGTTAGCTCTTTTATTGATCAAGTCGTGTGGTAGCTTCCACATTTCCCTAAGCATTCTGAAGCTCAAGCATGGAGCTTTCTGCTACAGTCTGAAATAAAACTGGTGCCTATCACTGGTGCCACGACCAAACACATACGTGTATCGTTACAGGGATGTATAAGAAGTTGCTCCAATGTATACTGAAGTAAATCTGTTTCATTGGATTTTGAAATTGAAAAGCCAGTGAATTTCTAGCAATGAATATTTATGCATTGAAATTATGTATCTGAAATGTTTGCCTCTGAATTTTACTCTTCAAATTTTCAACAACTTATTTTCACCTTTACTTTTCTAAGTTCACATATTAAGAATATAAAATTCAACGTTACAAAATTCAGATGCAAAATACAATGTATAAAATTAGACTTGCTCAAATTCAATAGGCCAAATTCAGCTGCAAAAAAATAGCTTGGCCAACATTGGTAATAAGCAATATGACATGATAAACTTGATGGTTGTATATAAATGGAGCCGCTAGTGTTTTACAGCAATTTACTTCCGAGCCGAGTGGCGTTGTGAAGATCACATTCAGTAGTATGGTGTTATATATGTGCCTCAATTCTGAGCGAGTAATTGTATGTTTTGAGCACAGAGAACTATATTTTGCAAGCACATTACATTTTGAACAGAAATTAACACTTGCAAAAAATAATTTCGTTTGAGCAAAGAAAAACCTACTCCGTGCTCAATAAATGTATTTGCTTGTTTGCTATTATCCATATTAACGTGCAATAATAACCTCTCTCACGCAGTTTACTCAGGTGCTCTATCACAAACTCGGTCTCTGCTGCGCTCCAGTCAAGTCTCCCTCTCTCTCTCAACCTCTTCACTCTGTGCACGCTCAACTCTTGACACACGCTCGCTCAACTTGCAACCATTGACATATATAAACTGGACCAACAGATCCCGTGTCTCTGGACGGAGACCAGTGAAGGATATTAGAAGCACTTTTCAGGTGAGCGCTGAGTGTTACTGAGCAGCCTCCAACTGAGAGAGACAACGTAAATGTGACGTGAGCAACGTGTCTGAAAGTTGTAAGTCTTCTGGTAGCTGTGCCAAGAGAAATCTCAATCATTCCCAATCTTGCAGAGACGGAGACTGTAGGTAGATGTAAGGAGATAACATGGGCACAGGCTAATTATTGCTAACTAAAATGCTAGTTAACATTAGTAATTAAACTTAAACAGCGTTCCGAATAGAAGCTTACCCCCTTGCTTGCAACAGCGTTACAAATGTGCCACAAAATCAACCAATCAGAGAATTAATGAAGGTCAATTGTGATTGGCTGACTCTATGGATTTTATGGATTTTAGATGTCTAGCCACCATCAGACATGACGAAAACAGCAACTATACACCACAACGTCAGGCGAGTTAGTCATTACTAGTTTTGTGATGTTATGGTTTTCGATGCCTTTGATGAAACCTGCTATTATCCGACCATTTCGGGAAAAAATGAATTTGGCTAGCTAGCAGGAGATATAGCTATAACTTAAGCTAACCTACCGGCTAACGTTAATGTTATTGTAGCAAGCATGGCTAACTTTTGTAGATGACAAACTGTACCTTCTTTTTTTGTCATTTTTATGTCTAACTGTGCAGCAAGAAATGACAAGGTTCGTTATTCACCTAGATATGTTCATATTCAAATTTCAAATCATGACGAAATGTATTATTTTTAAATCCATGTCGTAAATGCAATTTGGTAACATTATGTCCAGTCGGTTTAATCACTTGGATGTCTAAATTCAAATAGGCGTCATGATTCACCTTGAGACAGGACCTTGGTTTGTAGGCCGATTGCATTGTAAAAGAAATATGCTATTTAGAATATTTTTATAACGATTGTTATGTATACTGTATATATAATAAACTAATATAAAGCTACCTTTTAATCCACAGATCTTTTCCAGGATATTTCAAATCAAACTTCAGTCGTGGTAAAAAGAGGTGTTTGACTGCCACCAAGCAACTTGTTAAGACCAACAAAACAACGACTCTCAATTTTTATCTTTTGCCAAAAAATACATCCCACACATCGTTGCCAACTGAGGAACTCCTCTAGATGGGTATGGGAAGACAAACAATGTACAGTACATTTCTCAGTCCAGCTGTTTGACTTGTTATTAAAGGTATTTATTGTAAAATATACTTTAGCGTTACGTTGTGTCACAATCAAAGATTTCTGCGTGTATCTTTATTTAAATTTTTACTTTCTTGTTAACCAAGATTTCAAAGTTCCTGGCTAACACATTTCCAAAAATGGAGGATCTTTGTGGGGGATGGCTCTTGCATAAGGCAACAGGTCTGTAAGACTAAGATTGTTTTGTTGAATTGTCATTTACTGTTTATCATATGCCAATCTCCTATTTATTTTTGGTGTATGTAAACCCTTACGGTGTATTAATTACTTGCTGCAAGCATTAGAGATGACAGACTGACCAAATGTCATTTTGTTCTTCAACAAAACAGATAATTTAAGGCATTTCTCTCTCTCTCTCTTTCTCTAAATAAGGCAGTGGTCGACGAAAGCTGACTGTCATTCCACCAGAAGCAGAGGGGTATTCTTCTCTGCGAGCTGCGTCAGCTTGGGGCAAAGCCATGTTTTACATCGTACCACTCCAGGAGACTTTAGACACCTCTCCTCTGCCTCCTGACTCACAGCATTTTTCATAAGTGCCAAAGAAGACATGCTACCAGTGTAATGAGGTGATGCCTTTGCATATGCTTGCAGTACACATTAAGACATGCAAGGGAAAACTCTCCTCCGATGAGACTGGTGAAGAGGTGAGAGCAAGTTTGTTTTTCTAAAGTTAAAATGAAAATTTAAAAAAATAGGAATAGTTTACCTAAAATACAGTCCTCTGATGAGTTATGGGTTGTGGAGAAACAAGTGCAAGTACGGCCATAACTAAAATCCAAAATCACTTTAATTGCTTTTGCACCAGTAATCTTGCTTGAAACATGGAGCGACTTTCTTTCAAATTTTAGGTAGTTTGTCCAATTTGCACCAAATAATTCGAAAAGACGATGAGATTACATTTCATGCTAGCCTATGTGGAGAGAGGTAATCAGTTTTGTTCAGCGCTCATATTTTTTCAGATTAATGTCTATGTATACATATGCAGTGTTAGGTGTTTGAAAGTGCATTTTTTTCATGTACAGCTTTGAATGTACAGTGACTTCTGAAGCAAATGGCAGTGGCCCAAGTACGCATGCTCTAACTGCAGTATGTAAACCAAGAAGGTATGTTTTATTTAGATGCCCTTCATGTGAGTTTATATCAAATACAGAAATATTTATGTGCACCATCATTTACACAATCCATGTTTTCATGTTTTTCAGCCATCTTATCTAGACACACATCACATTCTATCAAATTATTTAACACAGCGCATGGTGCAGTAATTTATCACATGTAATTTGATTCTTTTCCAAACACTATTCAGCATACTGCTTGGTGGAAATATGAAATGGCAATAATGTATACAAATTGTTTTTGATAATTTGGGATTATCTTATGTGTTCTCTGTCCTCTTAAGTACGGAAGATGTATTGCACTTCCATGAACATCAAGTTGACACAACAACAGAATTGAAGTTGTGTGTGGACAGAGAACACCTTCCAAACAGGGGCATTCTCCAGTGGAAAAGAAAGAACAAGAGCTGCATCTCCTGCCTGTGCTCTTAAAGGACAATTCCTGCAAATTTTTACGTTAATCTTGATCACAATAAATATGCGAGTACTGCCGAATCGGTGCTGGGAAACTTGAGTTGCTGCAGCTACGTGTACGAGCTTCCACTGAGCTAAAACTGCAGTTTTCGGGCATATTTTAGAGTGTCTTTGTGACTCTTAACAGACACAAAATGCAAGTAATGTCTGTGCAACACGAACAGGGCCCTTACGTGACAACAAGATGCGTTTTCAACTCAGACATTGTTTAAATTGGACTACAGTTGAAAATTAGCCGGCTGGCTAACACTGGCACATTTACAGAAATTTTGATTAATGTGTGTTGTCCTTTATAAATAAAGAATAAGAATAAGAATAAATTCACTGCTGTCCGGGATGAGTGTGTTAAGCCAGGCTTCTGTGGTAATCATCACGCAGCAGTTCCGTGTGTATTTGTAGCTTATCCATTTTGTGTGCGATCGATATGGTTTCAGGTATTGAAAACAGATTGTTTGAAGGAGCTGGAAGCCAGGGTAAAAATCCCAAGTACTCTTTGACAGACCTTGATAATGAGAACTTCAGGTTGGTACATAAACCTTATTTTTCACATGACTGATATGTAATGGATGTAAGGAGTTTTTTTTACTGAGATGTTTTCTACCTTGCACACAAAACTATTGGTGAAATAATGGCAGTCAGCCTCGTACAAGGTGGCCCACCTCCTGCTTTTTTGAGAGGGTGGTGCTACAACTTCCTCTGCACAGGAGAAGTGGACTTACTGTACATTCTCTGTCTAAGGAAGATGTGGCCGATCTAGAATCCTGTCAACTCATCAGCAGGGTGAGCACTCTGTTTAGGAGTTTTCAGATATGAATTAGATAAAGATTAGTTTCAACACCTATTTTATTCGCTGCTTTATTTAAAAAATGCTTATTTTCTTACTGAGATTCTGCAGATGCTCAGTGTCTGATGTTGAACGCCAATGAAATGATAAGCTGTGGATACACAAGCCAGATCAACCTGGACAGCAAAGAAAGCATCATTCGGTAAGAGTTTTAAAAGAAAATGACACTTTAAAATATTTTTCATTTAAAAATGTTAACATATCAAACCATGTTTTTTTTCTCCAAAGAGCAATTGTCCTACACTCTACTACAAGACTGATTCCAATGCTGCAGCAAATTTGAAAGGGCATGGGACTGTACGGCCTGGTGGACCAGATGGCTACAAACCCTGAAGCTTGCCGCTCCCTGTTTGTTCCCGGGAAGATTATCAAGGTATCCATTTTAACTGCCACTTAATCTTTTCTTACATTTGCCTAGTTATATATTGGAATTTTCATTTTGTATAAGCTTTACAAGCCTATATTTGAACACTTAAAATATATTTAACCAAATATGCATTCACTGTTTCTTTATGGCCTGATGCTGATTTCATTATGATGAACTGCCAGCCCAATTAAAGTGAAAAAGGGGACATCTAAGGGGAGACCTGAGAGGAAGATCATCAAATTTCTTCAAGATTTCTTGCAGGAAGTTGAAATGTCAGGTACTATATACTTGATAGTGTGCATACACAATTACACATAACACCATTTGAATGTACTGAGCACATATACACATTCTTGGATAATTTATTTTTTAAGACAATACTGTAAGTTTGAATAGCTTCTCTTTCATGTTATTTGAAATATACATCAATCACAGATGGGGAGACGGACAGTGTAGCTGGTGACACAGAGCCTCTTGCAGTGCCACACATGCTCCAGTGGATGACGGGGCAGTCCCACATCCCCATCCTCTCTGATGAAAAGAGACATTTCAAAATAACATGCAACTTTGACAACAACTGCAGGGAGCGACTAGGAGAACACTCAGTTTGCTACCCAATTGTGAGTGCATGCACTCAGACTGTGACTTTTTCCAGTACAGCATCTTAGCACTTACACTACACTTAGAAGAATCATGAGTGAAGGAGTTAAATATGGTGGTGGATTCCACAGAGTTACACGGCCGGATTATTGTTGCCGCTGAGCATCAGCTGTTCGCCCGCACAGACAGAGAAATAACCCTCCCCTTATTACACAAATTCTCAGACCCTGCAGTAACTTCACGTTAGGCCGGGTCGTGAGTAAACAAGGAGAAGTTATTCTCAGATCCTTGAAAATCAAGATCCAAGTGTTTCTTTCTCTAAGTGCGCTATATTTCTTTCTTCTTACATGCTACCCCATAGCCACGCATACACGTGCGTTGAACACGCATACACGTGCGCTGAACAGCTAAACAGCTAGCCCATAGCCACGTGGGGCTGCAACCACAGACAGTATATAAGAATGGACCACCAGATCCCGTGTCTCTGGACGGAGACCAGTGAAGGATATTAGAAGTCACTTTTCTGGTGATGGCTGAGCGTTACTGAGCAGCCTCCAACTGAGAGAGACGACGTAGATGTGACGTGAGCAACCTGTCTGAAAGTGTGAAGTCTTCTGATAGCTGTGCCGAGATAAATCTCAATCATTCCCAATCTTACAGAGACGGAGAGCGTAGGTATATGTAAGGAGATAACATGGGCACAGGCTAATTACTGATCACTAACATGCTAGTTAACATTAGTAATTAAACTTAAAAAGCTAATAGAAGTCCAAACTGCCTGCGAGCTTCTCCTGTACTATACGGTAATTCCTCTACTATGTGACACAATCGTTAGCCTATTTTTACAAAAACGTCTGCTACGGAGCTATAACGTGAGGTACAAGGTAATGGAGCCTTTTATACATTGGCGTGTTTCTTTAGAAATAAACAATGGACAAATAGAGTCTTTAAACGCTTCAGATGTAAAGTTATTCGCTGTCAAAGTCACGTCAAAATGAATGCTAGTCAGTGGAATGCTAACGGGAGGTGATCGCTTTGTAGCATCAAAATGAGGTTTGAGTTCTGAAGCGAAGCTTACCCCCTTGGCTGCAACCAGCTCCACTACCCGCCATCTTGTGTATCTCCTTTTGTCTGTAACATGTGTTGAAAAATCACAGTGCTCCCCGCCATTGTCAGCTACCAGGAGTAGCCATTTTTGTAGTCTTTGGGCTAAACTACAAAGAGCCTCACATCTCGCAGTGTCATCCGTGATCGTGATTTCGTAGTGTGTCATCTTGAGTGCGTGGCTTAGCTAACCACGTCTCATCACCTCCCCCCATCTTTCTTTCACACACACACACACACACACACACACACACACACACACACACACACACACACACACGTCTGCTTTGGAAGTTAAATAAATTCTATTATACTTTAAAGAGCTGTTGTTTGTGATTATTTGTGTATTTGCTGTAATAACAGCTGGTTGAACAGGTCAGTACTCAAATTTCACCCTTCTTTTGTTCCTTTCAAAGATACCAGATAAATTAATCTAATTAATTAATGTATTTTAAAAGGGAACACCACCTATGACAGTGGTTCACAGTTCAGTTATTGGTCCCTTGTTCCAGAGTGGTACCCCAGTTTGTTAATTTGGAATACACATATTCATAACTTTATTAATATAGATAAACAGCTTTGATAAATTGCCAGTAATTGAATCTGGACCCTTACCAATTCCCAACAACACCCTGATCCCCCCCTTACTCTAAGATGAAAACAAATTTGAATGACATTCAACAAGGTTTACTTTAACTTTAGAATATGAAGTTATAGATTCTGGTTTACAGTTTTAAATTAATAAAGCAATCCGAAATGTAAAAAAAATGCCACTTCTCCAGATATGTGTTTGTTTTGTCATGGCAAAATACCTTGATGGTAAACCATGAAGCTGGGTTGATCTCAGGAAGAATGAGAATGCAGTTGATGCTTTGTTATTTGTTGCAGAATCCAAGTACAAGATCTAATAAAACCACATGAAAAATGTTAATCTTCTTGCAGCCATTAGGTTACATCCTAATGGCTGGCCTTGAGCTTTTAGTTTGGTTTAGTGAACATTCTACAGCCTTTGGTACTTAAATTATTATATGTGTTCATATACAGTACAGGCCAAAAGTTTGGACAGACCTTCTCATTCAATGCGTTTCCTTTTTATTTTCATGACTATTTACATTGTAGATTCTCACTGAAAGCATCAAAACTATGAATGAACACATATGGAATTATGTACTTAACAACAAAGTGTGAAATAACTGAAAACATGTCTTATATTTTAGATTCTTCAAAGTAGCCACCCTTTGCTTTTTTATTAATAAGGGAAATAATTCCACTAATTAACCCTGACAAAGCACACCTGTGAAGGTAAAACCATTTCAGGTGACTACCTCATGAAGCTCATTGAGAGAACACCAAGGGTTTGCAGAGTTATCAAAAAAAGCAAAGGGTGGCTACTTTGAGGAATCTAAAATATAAGACATGTTTTCAGTTATTTCACACTTTTTTGTTAAGTACATAATTCCATATGTGTTGATTCATAGCTTTGATGCCTTCAGTGAGAATCTACAATGTTAATAGTCATGAAAATAAAGAAACACATTGAATGAGAAGGTGTGTCCAAACTTTTGGCCTGTACTGTATTTAAGAAGAATAAAGAAGAAATAAATAACTTGGTTTAGCTTGCATCCTAAAATACTACATATATTGCACATGTACTGTTGCAACTTACTCTTGCATGTTTAAATCTACGTAAAAAAAACTTTGTTCTTTCACAAATATGTGTTCATTCATGTGTAATTACTTCCACCAGCTAATCAAAGTATTCTCGTAAGCGTAGAATCTGCCATTCAGAATCATTTCCCTCGCACCTCCGTCACATCTACTGATCTCTGACTCTGCTCTTGGAGAAAAATATGTAGCCTACGCTGTAAACATTGCCTTACACTATTAATCTGGTACAATATACAGAATAACGATAGCACTGATACTTTACTAACATTCGCTTGCATTCGTTTGGGAACTTGATAGCTGATGTTAGCAATGAAATGGTACCAAAATAACGAAAAGGTAAAACTATCATTCATTTTACATAGAGGTCATAACCAACATGTTAACTGACTAAATAACTAAATGCAATTGTGATCAACCATCATTACCCTCAAGCTGAAGATACAATATACACTATTTGTTCGAACCTACAATGATAATGAATGTTATGTCTTAAGCAGCTGATTACAATTGCATGCTTTTGTCAAGTCAAATGTTATATACCCCACAATCACAATTTGTGTCAGGGGGCTTTATAATCTGTACACCCCCTGTCCTTAGACCCTCAATTTGAAAAGGAAAAACAGTAACAATTTATAAAGGGTACATAAACTACCTTGGCTTCATGCATTAAAAAAAAAATCATTTATGTTGTACTTCTTGAACTTTGAGGAATATAAAAATTAAAAGTATCTCATGCACGACTTAATGCAAGAACAATATCATAATGCAACAACTAGGTATTTCAATCATGATTTCTGAGTTATTAATGATGCTCATGTCTTCATATATAAGTCTGCAGTTATTGTGTTAATCAGATGTTATTTATCAGTGTTAAAGATGGACTCGTCAGGACTTTTCATCAAGAGCCACAAACATGATGTAATTAAAAAAGTAATGCTAAGGTAATCATGATTACAACACTTTGAATTCATCAGAATGTGCACACTGTGACTGGTCAGTTTTTTTGGCCGAGACTTACCTATGAAGAAGACACGATCATTAATAACTCAGAAATCATGATAGGCCTAAATGGAGATATGACAAGTTGTTGCATTAAAGTATTGTTCTTGCATTAAGCCATGCATGAGATACTGTTAATTATTGTACATTCCTGATAGTCCATGAATGAATGAATTCTGTTTTATGCACAAAGTAACAATGAATTACCCCGCAAAAAACATGGTCTATATCAAAACAATTTATATTAGGCTTAACATTAACACCAAAAAAACAAGAACACATCAATCACCTTCCTTGAGTAGCTGTCTACTCCTCCAAGAGAACAATGTTGTATCTGTTCAAGAGGGGGAAAAGTTATAGTATAACTAAGGCTGTCCCGTATGGGACTTGTAAGACATTGCCTCCTACTCCACAACATTCTTTGTTTAAATAATTAGATCAACATTCTATTTTAATCTACCTGATCAGTTTGTGATTTGTGTCAATGTGGGCCAAGGAGAGAGGGCCTCGCACAGAATAACTTCTTCGCACAACACAACCTAGTTCTGTGAGCCGTAAGAAGATCACTGCAGCATCAACCCGATGCATAGAGGCCATCATTCCCCACCACTGAATGCCCATTGACTCAATGTCCCATTGACACCAAATGGCCTTAAACCATTCAATAACCAGTATTTGGCATCTGACTTTTGATGGCTGAAATCGTGTTGTCAAGCTCTTGGTCAGTCACTGTGCTGTATGATCCTCTTACAGATAAGCCAAGTTCTTGCATTCTTCTGTAAATCGTTCTCCTTGAAACACCCAGGCATTTTGCAATGCAGGAGACTGGCAGATGTGTGTCGATCTAATTCTTTAGTTTTTCTCTCTTTATTACAATTTTGGGGTGACCAGAAACTGGACCAATAGACCTCTGATTACTGTTCAACAACCGCCTATCTGCTCAGAGAACGATTCAAACAGAATAAGCTCATGGCATGTCAGGAACTCCAAATAATCCAAATTTAGCGGTTGCTGGTTTATGGCAGATTGCAGTTTGGTAAGAAGTCTCTCCATCAACTGCTGCAGCATGTCCTGTTAGACAGAAAGTGCTTAGATTAGCAAAGAAGAGGTTAGCGTTCAGAGTTAGCCATACACGTCTCAGAATAAACTACATGACTGAGATAAGATAACGTGTGGTGGAAACTAGTAATATATTTATTCCTTATAGCATCCTAACCATAGCCAATAGGCACATGCTGTCTAAAAACATGTTTTTTTTAGATTATAACAACATTTATCAGATGATAGTTTACTCTGGCTATGTATAAGTAAAGGGAAAAAAAGGGATATAAATTTTACTTCAGTTTATTATATAAGATGACATAACAATGTAACATTAGAAGAAGAAAAAAACTTTTTTTCATGAAGTAGTCCTAAATTCAGGCAGAAGCCTATAAATCATTTTCACAGCTGGAAGGCTTTGGTGAAATTTCCACCTAGTGAAAACTTTCTGTCCAATAGAGGCCATGATAATAAAGATGAACTATGGTTTTACTGGAGACCAGAGGCGTCTGACTGCGCGCAGAGACCGAGTTTGTGAGAGAGCACCTGAATAAACTGCGTGAGAGGGGTTATTATTGCACGTTAATATGGATAATAGCAAACAAGCAAATAAATGTACTGAGCACGGAATAGGTTTTTCTTTGCTTAAACGAAATTATGTTATGCAAGTGTTAATTTCTGTTCAAAATGTAGTGTAATGTGCTTGCAAAATATAGTTCTCTGTGCTCAAAACAAACAATTACACGCCATACAGTAGCAGTGGGAACTAAGGTGGGAGGGGGAACGGCCAAACAACACACGCTGTTAGATTACTAAAAGGTTTTGTCTTGAGAGATGAAATATGGCTTAGTCTTAAAGAAAAAGAAAATTTAAAGCAGATGAAAGAGGTGAAAAAGAGGAGGGTAAGTGTAAACACCTACACCAAAGAGGTTATTCAAGCTCACTGCAGGCAAAAAGTCATGGCTTTGAGGCGCATTACCCATTCCATGTGGTCTGGTGTCACTGCACTCAATATGTGCTCTCTCATTTGTCTAATTCGGGAACAGCTGACACAAGTGTGACACCTAGTGGTAAATTCGGTATACCGGTCTGGTCCAGTGTTGGGCTTGATATCAAACCGGTTTAAAAAAAATATATATATATATATATATATATATATATATACCGCCCCAAGCTTAGCACCCATTGGCTTGTTAACCAAGCCATAGTCCTGGAACCCTGAATATCCTGCAATTTGATAAAGCATTGCTTCTGGCCACACATAGAATGTACTATAGGAAAGGACTCTCAAATATTGGGCAGGTGAACTTTTCACAGTAATTTTGATAATGAAATCCTGCGCTGTGCAACACATTTGACTATTTGTCAATTAACAGTTCGAACAAAATATTTAGCTTACTTCTTTTGCCAAACTGTGCCCCTTTATCCTTTTTTATGCTCTTCCTCTTGGTCTTCTTCTTCCTCTTCCTCCTGTCACTGGATGAAGAGGAAGATTCGGAGTCTGAAGAATATGAATCAGATGAATCTGAGCCTGAAAAATAAATTGATTTGTTAGGTAGTAGGAGCTATTTTTGATGATTTTTGTTTCCGGAAGTACTGTACTGTATTAATATAAATAATTTTCCCGTAGAAAATGTTATGTGATACACAGTTGGAGCTTAGATCATAAACATTGAAAACTAAGTCCTGTGTTTAAGTCAGTCACATTTAGAACATTCAAAAAGATTTGAAATGGGAGTCAAATTGGGGAAAATGAAACCTTTGGCCCCTCTCATCGTACAACAATTGTAGCATATTTGAACATATGTACAGTATATTATATTGAAGAAAAAAAGAAAAACCCACAAATACAATTGATGTTAATAAGGCTTTGCCATTTGTCTACAAGCTTATCAAACTTCTTTAGCGAGCTTGCAATATATATATATATATATATATATATATATATATATACATACGCTACTGCAGCAGTGGGCGCTTTGTCCAGTGCTTTTTTCAGCTGTTATCTTAGTAAGTTTCTTTCATCCTCGAGGGCTGTTATTTTCTGTCTTTGCTGCTCAATAATTGCTTTGGCTGTCAGAGTCAATGTGGATGAGGTTCTTGGTGCTTTAATTAAGGAAAAAGAAAAATGACATGTCTACATGCAAATTAAAACAAAGACAGTGAGACAGTTCAGTACAGTATAGCATTTTATATATTCATTGGTTTTGTGCTTTACAATGACAAAAGGGAAAATACTGCACCTCTTCCTCCAATGCATATAATGCTTATTGATTAATTATCTACATCCATCTCTTTTTTTTTACTATCTGCACCCATTGCACCTTGTTTTACAAAGGATCAGTGTGGTAAATAACATACTTACTTTCCACTTCAGTTTCCTCTACATTGTGAAGTTCATCAACTTCTGCAGATCCACCAATGCTATCTGCGTTGATGGATAAAAGGAACTGATTGGCTCTTTTGCCTCTTCTTGTGGAAGGCACTGTTCTGAAAAGTTTGACTATCATTATGAAAATATTTCGTTATGTAATGGTGACTTGAGAAGAGTAACCACGCAGTAGAATGCTGCCTTCACATTAATTCATTAGTAGAAATACAGTAACCTAGCAATATAGTTCAGCACTCACATAATACATTTTGCCCAACTTTTATTTGTAATGGAGTATTTTTAGGTCGCAGTGTTGAGATACTAAGTCAATATTTTGATATTCTAAGTCAATATTTTAAAGTTTCTCATTACTTTGAGATTTGACTCTACAGCACGTCAGAAATGTTTGTGTGTTTGTAGTTCGTCGACATCTGTGTTGTTTTCTTTACACAAACCCAGTTATCAACACCAGCATAGATTGGTAAAGTGCTGAGTGAGGAGAGAAGTTGAATGGAGGCAAGATGCGTCTAACAGAGTCTTTTCTTTATCTACCTGGCACCACACGGATTTTTCACACATTCTGTGCCACCACCACGTAATGCGCTGTTGACAATTCGTGATCATTTCACGGAATTCTGTGCAACCCGGCTGATTCACAAATGTTACCGCTTCAATAAATGGAATTCTCCTCTACATCCGAGACCAGCGCTGGCAAGTGAGGGAGCAGTGTTACTGCGGAAACTTTCCACTCGACCTACCTGAGGAATGCAGGAGAGCAACGAAAAAACACAGAGAAGGAGAAGAGGACGGCGTGGAGGGGTGCGACAGCGAGTCCGGGCCCGTGGATACAAGCCACCTCTACCCACGCTGATTCTGGCAACACCCCCGCTCTCTGGCCAAGCAACTCACGGAGCTGCAGACTAGTGAGGTACCGCTCAAAGTACAGACAAAGTTGTTTGCTGTGCTTTACTCAAACGTGGCTCAGGGAGTCTATTGACAATTCTATACTCAAGATTAAGGGATTTAGCCACCCTATAAGACTGGACTGTGACCCACAGGTGACGGGCAAAAAACTGGGTGGGCGAGTGTGTGTTTACATTAACCAGGAGTGGTGCAACAACAGGGGTGCAACTACCCAGTGTCAGAGGGGTATGCAGCAACAATTTTGGCGTCGTCGTCCCCCCCACAAAAAACAAATAAATAAATAAATAAGTGTGCCATGTCATGTATGGGCTTTAAATAATAAAGGTTTATTTTAAAGCATATCAGCCACTGTAGGCCTACCAAAATTATAAATAATTATATGGTATATATGTAAATATAAATATAATTATGGGCTCAACATTAACGGTTGCCGTTGGCAACCAAATTGTGACAAGTGGCAACCTAATCATCACCCCTGGTTAATAATAACCACATTATTGTAGCCCACTTTTTTCTTGTACTTTATTTTCATTACAATAAATAAATCATCATTGATGGCATTCAAGCCAGTTTACTACGTCCACGCTGTCAGACATAGGCTAATTGTTATATTTCCATCTCTGTCTGCACAATCTTTTTGCCCAAAAAGGACACAGTTACAATTCATCACAACACACACATACTGTCAGTGACACATCCTCACACCTGAATGAAATGAACTCACTGTTAAATGTAGCAGCCTAAATTCAATTCTTAAATCAGCCTAGTGATGGCATCAGATAAGAAAACTAGTATGCAGTAAGGTTGTGCTGCTGTTGAAATTTCATTCACATTTTGGATTTTAAAAAGTACAAATATGGAGAGCCACTTATCACAGACCTTTAAAGAGAGAGAGAGAGAGAGAGAGAGAGAGAGAGAGAGAGAGATGTGAATCCTACTATGGCCACGCCAAGACCTTCAATAGCCGGGTCTTGGCGTGGCCATAGTAGGGAGCGCCTCCCTCTATTACAGTAGGCCTATGTCAAAATTCTATGTTGGAATCTTATGAGACAGGGCGCCTACTCTAGCCTGTTAGTCTTCTACAATGTTATATAATAACATTGAGGAAATGCAGAAATGTTTTAGAAACGCAGAGAAGCAGCTACATATAGAGAATTTCTTTTTTACCATCGCTTTGACACCCCCATGTTCACACTCTGAGACTCTCATTGCTCGAAGGATATTGAACTTTTATCCCTGTCATTTAGGCCTTACTACCTGCCCAGGGAAGTGTTTGTCACTGCTGTAGCCTATATATTCATCCCCGTGCTAACACCAAGACCGCAGCAGGCATCATTTATGACACAGTGGCCAATATCGCTAACCTGACTCCGCTAGATGGATTGCTTCGCATTTGCTCGGCATATCCATCTGGGAACTTTCCGTTGGAGAACTTTTGGGAAGGAGCGAATATACTGGTTAGCTGACTGGATAAACCATCTGTCTATCACCACCTATGTTGTGATAGACGGGCCAGTCAACCAATCAGATCAAACTCTTTCCGAAACCAGTCGGGAGAAGAGCAAAGACATCTTTTCCTCCGAGAAAAGCCTCCATTGACGTTTTTTGCTCTTCTTTCAATGAAGGAACACTTTCTAATTCGGATAAAACTTGCACGATAGCTATGCCTCTCTCATCCGTGGAAGCTGCCACGTTGTTTAGACTAACAGTCGCTTCTCGTTGTGTCACACCTAAACCCGCCTCAAAACCAACGCTGATTGGTCGGTCATTTGGCAAACGGCTCCAAATTTTCTCTATCTCAAGATGCCAGACTGACAGCATTACAGCACGCACAGAGATGAGAAGGGTATGTATTGACTTGTCTAACTCTGGGGGTTACGGTGAATAAGCTAAATTCCCAATAAGTCGGCGTGTTCCTTTAAGAAGTGGAGCGACGAGGCGATTGAGAGCCTTAAAGGCTGTTTTGACTGTACACTATGGGACACCTTCTTTGACACTTGCAGGGATCTGGAGGAATTAAACTCCGTGGTGACAGATTATATTCAGTTTAGTGTGGACTGCGTCATTCCAGATAAAAAAAACAAGTATTTCCCAACGACAAACCATGGTTAAATAAAGAACTCAAAGTAGCACTGAAAAGGAAAAGGGAAGCTTTTGAACAAGGGGATATGGCTCAGATGAAGGTTGTACAAAGGGAGATAAGGCATTTAACCAATATGTGCAAGCATAAATATAAACTACAGATTGAGGCGAAAATGAGGGGTAATGACTTAAAACAGGCATGGCAAAGGATGTACACAGTGATAGGGAAGGAGGTGAGGAGAAGCCACATTAACACAAATGGAGATGACCTGACCCTTGCAAATGAACTAAATACTTTTTATGCAAGATTTCTCCTCAGAGCGTAATTCTATCAGACAACAACTTCATGGTGGCCCTCCCCTGGTTGTAACAGCTGAGGAGGTGCATAGAATCTTCAAAAAGATTGATCTGAAAAAGGCAGCTGGTCCTGATAAGATCAGAGGAAGGGTCCTAAAGGAGTGTAGGGAACAACTTAACCCTATATTCGGGCAGCTTTTTCAAATCTCTCTTGACACACATTACATTCCAAAGGCCTGAAAAACCTCACTGATAGTACCAAAAGTAGCAAAACCCTCTGCCTTAAATGACTATCGTCCAGTTACCTTAACATCTATTGTAATGAAAAATCCTGAGAAAAGTGTCTTAAAAAATGTTCTAGGAGATGTGCAAGGTGTTATTGACCCTCTACAATTTGCATACAGGACAGAAAGGAGCACTGATGACACCCTATTGTATATGCTCCATAATATTTATTGTGTTATTTATAGACTTCTCATCTGTATTCAACACCATTAGGCCTCACATTATGATGGAGAGGCTATTGCATTCAGGAGTGCATACGTCATCAGATGGGTTGAGTCCTTTCTGACGGACCGAGTGCAGTGTGTCAGGGTAAATGAAGCAGTGTCTTCTCCAATATATTAAGTCAATATATTGAGATACTAAGTCAATATATTGTGATACTAAGTCAATATTTTGATATACCAAGTCAATATTTGAAGGTTTCACATTACTTTGAGATGTTTAGTTTATATTCTGAGATACTAGGTCAATATATTGAGATACTTAGTCAATATTTTGCAATATTAAGTCAACATAATGAGATACCAAGTCAATATTTTGAGATATTAAGTCAATATTTTGAGATATTAAGTCAATATATAGAGATACTAAGTCAATATATTGAGATATTAAGTCAATATTTTGATATTCTAAGTCAATATTTTAAAGTTTCTCATTAATTTGAGATTTTTAGTTTATATTCTGAGATAATAAGTCAATATATTGAGATATTAAGTCAACATATTGAGATACCAAGTCAATATTTTGAGATATTAAGTCAATATATTGAGATACTACGTCAATATATTGAGATACTAAGTCAATATATTGATATAGTAAGTCAATATTTTAAAGTTTCTCATTACTTTGGGATTCTCAGTCAATATTCTGAGTTACTAAGTCAATATATTGAGATACTAAGTCATTTGTTTTAGATATTTAGTCAATATATTGAGATACTAAGTCAATATTTTGAGAAAGTCAATATATTGACATACTGAGTCAATATATTGAGATTCTAAGTCCTTACTTTGATTGAATGAATGAATGAATGAATGAATGAATGAATGCTTTATTTCAAACATTTAAAAATAATATAAAAAAAGATGTCCGAAAAGGAATAGGAAGAAGCAAAAGCTTATTTAATCTTAGCACCTTTTTCACTATTATATAATAATAATCATCCTGATTAGCTAAATGTTTACATCATA
This sequence comes from Perca flavescens, assembly GCF_004354835.1. Classification (NCBI taxonomy): domain Eukaryota; kingdom Metazoa; phylum Chordata; class Actinopteri; order Perciformes; family Percidae; genus Perca; species Perca flavescens. The sequence goes on from NC_041344.1 coordinate 32,752,144, forward strand.
GCATATTTGTATTATATTTTTACATATTAACACACAACAAGGTAAAGAAATTTTTCCTATGTTTATATTGACCATAAAAATAAATATGTAATGTAAGTAAACTAATCAATGAATCTGATAGTCAGAAGAGTGCATTTGACTTCTGAGGAGACTTACTACTAGACAGCTAGATATTAAGGTAAGTACTTACTTTATTAGGCGTCTCTGCCCACTGTCATTGGATCTGCTGCCTTAACGTTAAATTTACTGTTTCTTCTGCTGATTTTGCTGATTTTGTTGCCTTTTGCTGTTTGCTACTTGGTTTTGCTGCTTTTGTTGCTTGCCCCTTGTCTTTGCTACTTTTACTGTTGGTTCTGCTGCTTCTTCTACTTCTTCTACTTCTGCTGTGTGTAGATGGACATACACTCTTCATTCTCCACTTCCTGAAATCATCTTTCCATCCATCACATCAAGTACTATTTCCCCTTTCACCCCTCTATCTCCAAATTTCTGCTGCCTTTGACACAGTGAACCACCAGATCCTAATGTTGACACTCCAGGATCTGGGTGTCTCAGGCTCTGCGCTCTCTTTGCTCACATCTTATCTGGCAGACCGAACCTACTGGGTAACTTGGAGAGGATCTACCTCAGAACCTTGCCCAGTCCTGAGTCCCCTCCTCTCTTCTCTGTACACCAACTCTCTCGGGTCTATCATTCACTCGCACAGCTTTTCTTATCACAGCTATGCAGATGACACCCAACTAATTCTCTCCTTCCCGGAGTCTGAAATGCAAGTAGCAGCACGTATTTCTTCTTGGATGTCCACACACCTCTGAAACTCAACTTTGACAAGACTGAGCTCCTTTTCCTACCAGGGAAGGGCTCTCCTACCCAAGACCTGACTATAACATTGATAACTCTGTGTTAGCCCCCACCCAGAATGCTAGAAACCTGGGTGTGACACTTTATGATCAACTCTTCTTCACTGCCAACATTGCTGCAACTACAGAATATCAGAAGGATATGTCCCCTTCTAACGCAGAAGGCAGCTCAGTTTCTGGTTCAGGCTCTTGTCATCTTACGTCTAGACTACTGCAACTCCCTCCTGATTGGCCTGCCTGCATGTGCCATCCGACCCTTGCAGCTCATTCAGAACGCAGCAGCTCGACTTGTCTTCAACCTCCCCAAGTTCTCTCACACTACACCGCTCCTCCACTCTCTTCACTGGTTACCAATTACTGCCCGCATCCACTTCAAGACACTAGTACTTGCGTATAGGGCCACGAAAGGATCAGCCCCAGCATACATCCAGGACATGGTCAAACCCTATATCCCAACCCCCCCACTCCGCTCTGCATCAGCCAACCTGCTTGCTGCCCCCTCACAGCGAGGGACAACTAATCACTCAACAAAGTCCAGACAGTTTGCTGTCCTGGCTCCTAAATGGTGGAATGAGCTCCCTATTGATATCAGGATGGCTGAAAGCCTACGCATCTTCTGCCGAAGGCTAAAAACACATCTGTTCCGACTGCACCTCGGATACAAAAAAAATATATATATATATATATATATATATATATATATATATATATATATATATATATATATATCTTGAAGCTGCACTTTCATATGGCTCTTGGTAATTTTGCTCATTTAAAGCTAATGTACTTGCACTTACTAATTTTTGTCTGGAGTTTGCACCTACAGGGTTGAAAGCACTTAATTGGAAGTTGCTTTGGATAAAAGTGTCATCTAAATGACATGTAATGTAATGTCAAAACCCTTCCTCCTCCCTGTATTTTGTGAAAACCATAGTTTTGTACTTCTTTTTAAACTGGGTCATACTTTGACATTGCTTTAACAATGTACTCAATCCATTCTACAATTTCACTCCACATAGAAATACAAAAAGTCTTTAACATTGTACAAACACAAAGATGTTTCAAAAAGAACTCTCCCCTTAAATTATATCCCCCATCTCTATTAAAAAAAAAATTTTGAACATTGCCAGGGAGTATGTTGTTTATTGCTTTAAACATTATTTGTGCCATTTGGAAATGTACCAGATCATTGAATTTTAGTGTTTTTGATTCTAAGAATAGCAAGTTTGTGTGTTCTCTGTAACTGGTATTATGAATTATCCAAATTGCTCTTTTTTGCAATATTGATAGTGATGATACTTTTATAAGTATTGCCCCAAACTTCTGCACAGTAATTTAAATATGGTAATACGAGTGAACAGTAAAGAATGTGGAGTGATTTTTGTTCCAGAATGTGTTTTGCCTTATTAAGTATGGAAATGCTTCTTGAAAGCTTGTTGTGTACATGTTTTATGTGGGATTTCCACATCATCTCATTTATCACACCATGAAACTTATTTTCATTTACTATTTTGATGTCCACACCGTCCACCTGTATCTGTACTTGAGTAAATTACCAAATAACATGATTTTAGTTTTACTTAAGTGTAACGATAGTTTGTTTTTGTCAAACCAACTTTTTAATTTGCACATTTCTAAAGTAATAATATCCAGTAGTTCCTTTAATATATAGTAGTTTCCTTTTAAAAATTTTGATACCCAGTTTTGGACCCAATACTGACCCCTGGGGGATGCCACAAGTAATGTCCAAGCATGACGATGAATAGTCTCACAACTTCACATATTGTTTCCTGGACTAGGCAACACAGTGATTCAGCGTTTGTTTATTTAGGGTCCTCATTAGCTCCTGCATTGCAGGTGCTATTCTTCCTGAGGTCTTTACAACTCACTTGTAAATGTGGCAATGCAATAATACATACACATAACATCATAAATAAATGAAAAAACAAAAAAAACAAATTACAATTACAATTACAAATTGTAAAAATAAATGCTACAGATGGGCACCACAAAGTTTCCACAAATTTCCATTGCAAGATCCAAAAAGGAACCAACTGTGGCTTCTTGCTGCTGGCTTGAACATCAAGACAGAGACTCTACTCAAGTGGCAAATGTGTAGTGATCATTTTAGACCAGACGACTTTGAAAAACCCCGCAGTCTAAAGGACCACAAGTCACGAATGCGGTTCAATCCGTCTTTCCAGATGCACCAACAGCTACTCAACAGGTAATATCAGTCCGCTGCTGCCATAGCCTAAGCCTACTAACAACTACAGGGAACAAGGTATAACTATTGAAATGCAATGCAAGGGTAGTTTTATTTCTAACATTTTTCTAGCAACACAGACATTTACATCGATAGTCTGGCGTTATAATTTATTTGCCTCAAGTGTACTGTGGAGTGGGTCAGACTGTTTTTAATGGCAGGTTAGCAGTTACTGTTGACTTACGCTAGCCTAGCACCAGCGAACTCTGCAACTAGAAGGACTGGATGAAACATGTTGAAAACTGTCTCCACTGATAAATAACACACTGGCTAACTTGGGAATGAGGTCCTATGTTCAAAATTCTGAACCACCCCTTTAAGTAAGTTTTCACCCAGTGCAATACTACCTCCTGATCCCAAGCCTTTCCAGTTTGTTGATAAATATGTTATGATTAATTATGTCAAAGGCTTTTTCTAAGATCTATGAAGACTCCAATTGCATATTGTTTATTGTCTATTGCATTCATAATCTCCTCAATTGAGTCAATTATTGCCAGTGATGTTGAGCAGTTTGATCTGAATCCATATTGACTGTCCGATAGTAATTTTTGTTTATTTAAAACAGGCTTGTGCACAATTCAGAATTGAATTGAGAATGACTCCTAAATTCCAATTCAATTCTTGAATTTGAATTGAATTTGAATTTATGTCAAAAACAGGATCTAGAATTACAATTTGAATTTGAATTAAAGGAAGCAGAATTGCAATCAATAAAAATTCAAAGACATTCATATACATAATTTCAGTGAAGTGTTAAACTATGAAGCTTTACAATATATGTCAGCTATGTGACTCTAGAGTCATAGTGAGAGAACCAAAGAGTCTCCCCTGTTCTTTCTGACCACGGTGGGAGATCTGGAGCAGGAGAAGTTAACCCTCTCCTTGATCTCATGGTGTTGATGGAGAAGGAGAACCAGGAAATGAGTTGGGGGGGGAAATGCAACGCTACCAAGCCACGGCCGAGAGACGTGCGTCACTGTGATGTGTAGTTACATTTTTCGAGAGGTGCACATCAGGCTACGGTGTATGGTCTGGTGTAGACACAGAGGGGTACGGTGTATGGTCTGGTGTAGACACAGAGGGGTACGGTGTATGGTCTGGTGTAGACACAGAGGGCTACGGTGTATGGTCTGGTGTAGACACAGAGGGGTACGGTGTATGGTCTGGTGTAGACACAGAGGGGTACGGTGTATGGTCTGGTGTAGACACAGAGGGCTACGGTGTATGTCAAAAACAGGATCTAGAATTACAATTTGAATTTGAATTAAAGGAAGCACAATTGCAATCAATAAAAATTCAAAGACATTCATATACATAATTTCAGTGAAGTGTTAAACTATGAAGCTTTACAATATATGTCAGCTATGATTGCATGACATATTCTATAAATGATATTACTTTGAACTACTTGTACAGATTACATTAAAAGGAAATGTTTTCCCCCAGCAATAAATGTTAAAAGCTCTAGTCACAGAATAAATACTTAAGTTTAATTTATTGTAATTGTAATTTCGTGGAACATGATGGAACATGACTCCATTTCCCAGAATGCTTTACTTTAACCAAGTTTTTAAAATGGTTGCCAAACAATTTGAGGTGGACATTTGTTTGAAAGCTTCTTTTCTACACAATTTGATGGTCAACACTGGACTTTTTAAGTTTCAGAAGTCCCTTCCAACTTCAGATTACAAACGTTTATAGATTTGACACCTGTAATAACAGCGACATGGAAAATAATAGCAGGCCTAAAAAGTAATCTGTACTAGTTCATTTTGAAGAACCAATTCCAACAAGAACACCTGGAAACCACCGAGCCATATCCAAGCACTGCAGTGCTCCAGTCTGTGTCTTCATCAAGGCTACTTCACATTTCAAAAGGCATCTACAAGTAAAGGCTATTTTATGGTTCAGCGGAGGCTCCACGCAGAGCTTTCGCCGTAGCCTACGTAAGTGACCTGATGTTTAAACTTGTGCGCTGGTGTGTGCGTCGAGCCGGCATGTGTGTGTGTGTGGGGAGTCGGTGATAGAGCGAGGGAGAAGTGAGAGAGTGATGGTGATTATCTTCAGAGTGAGTAGTGACTCTAGAGTCATAGTGAGAGAACCAAAGAGTCTCCCCTGTTCTTTCTGACCACGGTGGGAGATCTGGAGCAGGAGAAGTTAACCCTCTCCTTGATCTCATGGTGTTGATGGAGAAGGAGAACCAGGAAATGAGTTGGGGGGGGAAATGCAACGCTACCAAGCCACGGCCGAGAGACGCGCGTCACTGTGACGTGTAGTTACATTTTTCGAGAGGTGCACATCAGGCTACGGTGTATGGTCTGGTGTAGACACAGAGGGGTACGGTGTATGGTCTGGTGTAGACACAGAGGGGTACGGTGTATGGTCTGGTGTAGACACAGAGGGCTACGGTGTATGATCTGGTGTAGACACAGAGGGGTACGGTGTATGGTCTGGTGTAGACACAGAGGGCTACGGTGTATGGTCTGGTGTAGATACAGAGGGGTACGGTGTATGGTCTGGTGTAGACACAGAGGGGTACGGTGTATGGTCTGGTGTAGACACAGAGGGCTACGGTGTATGGTCTGGTGTAGATACAGAGGGGTACGGTGTATGGTCTGGTGTAGACACAGAGGGGTACGGTGTATGGTCTGGTGTAGATACAGAGGGGTACGGTGTATGGTCTGGTGTAGACACAGAGGGGTACGGTGTATGGTCTGGTGTAGACACAGAGGGGTACGGTGTATGGTCTGGTGTAGATACAGAGGGGTACGGTGTATGGTCTGGTGTAGACACAGAGGGGTACGGTGTATGGTCTGGTGTAGATACAGAGGGGTACGGTGTATGGTCTGGTGTAGACACAGAGGGGTACGGTGTATGGTCTGGTGTAGACACAGAGGGGTCTGCGGGGGTACGCCGTCGATTTGACGCAGAAGCATAAAACGACCTTAAGTTAACAGACAAACAGTCTTTTATTTTGACAACCATCTCTTGATGGTATTATTCTACTGATATTTGATATCATCAGTGTTGGGGTCACTACTCAAGAACGTGTAATACACATTATTCACTTTAAAAAAAATAAAAAAACATAATGCATTACCTTACTTGTTATTCTCTATTCTCTATAGATAGTAACTCATTACTCTACTCATTACATTACTGTAGCGCAACACAGCAAGAAACACAACAACTAAACTAAACACACTTTCAATTCACAACACAACAGTAACAGTAGCATTAATGTGTTACATTACTCAGTTACAGCCAAATGTGATTATATTATGGCGTTACTTTGTAAGGAGTTACCCCCAACACTGGATATCATATGTGTTTAAAAGCATGCAAGCACACTTTTTACTTATTACTTATTGTAAATCAAGAAAACAATTATTGCCAATTGTGGAATTAATAGAAATATTTGTTCTCTTAAAGAGTGATCTATATTTTGCCACAAAATGTATGCAGGGTTGAGGAGTGACTAATGAAATAATGTTATTAAATTACAAAATAAATGTTATTTGCATTTAGTTGTATTACTGAGGTCAAATTTGTAATTCAATTAGTTATTAATCAAATTAAAAGTATATTGCTTTGCATCGTTAAAGTAATCCAAATAAAGTAATCCAAACCACATTTATAATGGGTAACTTATAACAGTAAGCAATATACATTTCCAAAGTAACCTTCCTAACACTTAATGGATGTGAGATTCAGCACATTCTTTCTGTTGTGTGACTGTGTGGAATTTCTTTGAATTGCCATTGAATTTAATTCCACTTCCTGTCATTCAAATTCAAATTCAACTTCCTGTGGGGCGGAGTCAATTCTATTCAAATTCAAATTCATGAATTGAATGGAGGCCAATTCTGAAATTCTGAATTTTGCACAAGCCTGATTTAAAAATGTATCCAATCTGTTACTGAATAGTTTTTCTATGATGTTTGAGAATTGTGGAAGTAGAGAAACAGGCCTATAATTTGTGAAGTGGTGTCCCCAGTGTTATACAGTGGCACAATTTTAGCAATTTTAATTTTGTTTGGAAATTTACCAAACATTTTACAATGATAGATTACAGATGTATTTTAGTGGTTCTGAGATCCCCTCAATAACCTTTTTACAATTGGCATATCAATTTTATTGCAATCAGTAGATGTTTTGTATTAACATTTATCTATTATTTTCGTTTCCTTCACTGCTGTGAGGAACATTGAGTTTGGAGTCCTTTCTGTCAGGTTATCATTCCAATCTTCAGATGGCAGTGGATCTGGAATTTTTTTCAGCCAGGTATGGTCCAACACTTATAAAGAAATTGTTAAAGCTGTTGACCACATCATCCATATTATCCACTCTTATGTTGTTATCAACAAAATATTGAGGATAACTTTGTTGTCCCAAACTATTTTTAATAATACTATTTAATATGTCCCATAATCTTTTAATATTGTCTTTGCGGTTATTTAATATTTTACTGTAGTCAAACTAAAAGAACAACAAAACACTTGGGATCTGGACAATACCATTACATTTGGATAGAACAGTTACTTCTGACATTACTATTTATACAGATATGTGCACTCACAACAATGGACCTTTTTCACAGCAGACATTTTTGACTTGTCTTAATAGGAAAAGCACAGGTGAAACTGATAACCTTAACGATGGCTCAATTCCATCAAGTGTCCCAGTAAGATATTTCAGTAAGTCAGCATGCACAATACCAGGACCTCTCCTAAGTGGAATGCAGCCATCATTAATGGTTTTAAATAAACCTGTGCTTTTCCTACTGACATGTCAACATGTCTGCTGTGAAAAATGACTATAGGCACCCTAAATATTATAAAAAATTTAATTCACTGCACAACTATCTTACACATTGTTGTACAACTTAGGAGTTCCCAGCACCTCCCTGCTGAGAGGACCTAATCAGGCACACCTGCATGCACTCTCCTCGATTAAGGTGGCAGGCAGAACCATAGCAAAAACACTATGAACTCATAAACCCACTAAACAGGCCTATGTCAAATGATAAAGTAGCAAATTAACTAAAACATTAAACTAAAACACTATAATTAATATAATATTAAAGATTAAGCAGACACAAAACATTGTTAATTCTAGGAACAGAGGCTGGTGAAAAGAGAGAAAGGCAGCCTTTTCAGACCAGGCAAACAGGTAACCTTTATTGCTGAACCCTGTATACTGTACTACACTTAAGTTGTGTCCCTCCCTTTAATTGCACGTTTACTCCATTACATTTATCTGACAGTTGTAGTTAATAGCTCATTTTAAAGTCAAGGTTTTAATTCCCCTAACTGTATAGACAGTGGTTCAAATCAGCTCCACCTCAACCAAAATAAGAAAAATCAAGTGAACTGTAAACATTCTACATATGTTGCAAGTCCACAGTGAGGAAAGAGGACTAGTAATGTATGTTACATAATACACTCATTGGGTATAACAAATGCAATGCAACAGCACAGCCATACAGTCTGTAGTCTGTTTTGATTGACACAGAGTAATGTAATGGAAACCAGACTGGTTGATAATTAGAGAGTAACATATAATCTGGGGCCAGGCCATAAAGAAGAATCTACTGGCAACCCACATAAAGACATGAACAGAAAATGTATAAACAAATATTTCCATTCAGAATAGAATAAAACAGAAAAGAAAAAACCTAATCCAATTTTCACCCCACACACACACACACACACACACACACACACACACACACACACACACACACACACACACACACACACACACACTATTAATACGTTTCAATATTTTAAAGGCTGTTGCCAATATTATCTCATCTCTCAAATACATATCTCCATACATAAACTCTCTCTAATGGCTGAGAAATACACTATAATGTGTTTGTATTTTGATGGGCACACATTCCATGTTAATCTGTTGGAACAAAGTCTGTGTGTAGATGATAAGAAGCTCTATTTACAACAATGGAGGAAAATCTTTAATTTCACCATTGCTGTAAGACCACAGCGGGTCGAAGGATATTAATGAAGCCAGAAAATGCTGTATTGTCAGTGTAATCACATAATTTACAGTCTCCGAGCAGCTATTCTTCAACACCATCTGCAAGAGCAACACAACAGCTTCATCAGCTGTACATAGTAATGACACAGAGACAAAGGTGGCCCATGCCAACTTCATATAATGTGATGTGACATGCTCACTCTCCTCTTTGACACGCTCCATTTCATTTGACTTCAGAGCCTGTCTTATATGCAGCTCAGTGAAGCTGCTCAGGCTCTGTGCGTTGATTTCACTGCTGCCTTGCGTAGGATGGTTCATGTCTGCTATGCTCTTTGATAGAAAAAAACCACCCAGAATCCTGTGCAGCACTCTGTAGATTTACTGTCTGTCCTTGTTTCTTTCTATCGTGCTGCATGTCAGTCAGTCCAACACTTGGGCCCAGAGTGAAATAACTCAACTACAGTATAAGATGGATTGCGATTAACACACCCTCACTCACACACGGCGGTTGTAGATTTTCTGTATCAAGATTTGTTTATTTGTCCCAAGCAGGGCCAGGGTAACACTTCACTGTTTGCCTGGGCAACAACATTCATGTGCCCCTCTCTGAAAACAAAAAGAAAAAAGATTGCTATAGTTACCATCATCAAGTACATTTTAATACTAAATATCTCATCAACTACATTCAAGAGAAATTGAACAGGCACACCAATGTTCAATATGGCTTTGTTAAACAAACTTTGTTAAACAAACTAAAAATCAATATCTAGTAGATTAGTTGACTGCAACAGTAAAAAATAAAATAAAAAGCAGATAAATGTACAAAGGAAGATTTGTCTTGGACAAAATGCTGCCACATAAAAATATATATAATACAATACATTCATGGCCAGACATAAGACATAAGTACAATACAGTGCAACACAGGTGCAAACGGTGCAAATACATTCCACCCCTCGTCATACCTTGAGGTATCTGAGGTAGTTGTGTAGCTCCTGTCAGCCTCAGGTGTGCTTTGAGTTTTATGCTTGTACGTGAATTGGGAGGGCTGTATCTGAAAATGTTTGTAACTCTCCAAAACCAGCAATGGAGTAAGAACACCCACTTCAGATAGCGGATGGTCAGGTGTGTGGAGGTCTGAAAGGAGCCAGAAGTTGAACCCTTTTTTTTCCCTCGATAACAAGGTGGTTTGTCTCAATGGGTTTATCCTTGATTTAACTTGTCCATCAAACACAATAACAATAACTGTGTCTCTCTCATTTGTACAAACAAGATGAATGTCTTCTAAGACACTGCTATCCCTATTTGAACAATTGATCAAGTCTTGCTTCTCTCTATGACAAGCTGCTCTGCACACGGTTGTTCTTTTTTTTTTTTACTTTGAAAAGGCCAGCACACAATGAGTTTATAAACCATTTTTAACTTCCAGAACTGAGCCATAATCAGCTTTCAAACTTTATGCCATCACTTCTCTTTTTTTTAAACCCCATTTTAATTTAAGCACAAATGATGCCCTTCATTTTGACTCTCAATGTTACTGCTAATAGAGTTAACAGGTTAGTTCCATTGAGATTGAGGATGTTTCCCATAGGGAGATCTTTCCAAAAAAGCAACACACGGATGAATGAATGAAAAGAAAAGAATACCCTCTAGATGGCACTGTTGACTGTCAGTATGTCTCATTTCCCAAGAGCCAGGAAGAGTGTTTTGCACTCTTTTAGAGCTGAGCACTCTTTCAGCTGTAATCACTGTGTATTTGTATAGATTATTTGGTGGGTGTGGATGTGAATTTGGGCTATGTGCTATTTTAATTCCTTTATTAGCTATTTTCAGAGGCAGCTGTAGACATTTCCCAGTCTTTTGCAAGTCTATATTCATCACATACCAGTTGAATTTAGTTGGTGTTTTCCTAGTTAATATTATAACTAGGCCTGTAAGTAGGCTATTATAAGTAACTGTAGTATGAGGACATAATTGTAAGTAATATTTGGTTCTGGTTCTATCCAAATCTCGCGATGCATCGCAGTCGGTATTCACCAAGGAGAGCGTACGCATTTTGATTTGACGTTCTTGCGTTATTCACATGATGCCATTACGTCCAATAATGTGCGTATCCCACTCGATCTCACTAGGTGCAACAGTCGGTACAACTCCTACTACTTCAGCTATAGTTGGGTTCTGAGCTGAGTTTGTGAGAGACTATGTCAAGCGGAGAAGTATTGGTTAGTAAAGCAGACGGGAACGGCGGAATAATGGGTGAGTTTTCTCAGCTTTTTAAACATTTCCTCGCCCGTGTGTAAAGTTGACTCAAGTCTAACTCTTACAGAGTTGGCTTTTGTTTAGCCAACAGTTTCTATATAAGCGAAGCGAAATGTTTGGACATTAAGGAACCCTCTCGGGAATAACGTTAGTCGTTCCGTGTTTAACGTTAGCCTAGCCCCGGGTAACTACTCTCATAGGGGAATGTCGCAAAAAAACTTCATGTAAAAATCTGGATTTAATATCTCGTTGCTTTTTCGCGCAGCGTAGTTAGCTAACGTTAACTTAAAGTTACACACATCCTACTGTCTATGCACACATCGGGGAATTATTATCTTCCGGTAATTTTTTTGTGTGGTAAAGCTAGCGAATTAACGTTAGTTAACCCCGTTTAGGCTGGGCGCTAACGGGCCACCATGCTGTGTTATAGTGTAACTTGAAAGTGGCAAATCCTTTAGATTTCAGTCCTAGTTGATTTAGAATTTGTATTGGAGTGAAAACAATGAAGTTGTGCTGAATTTAGAACTGGCTCTTAACGAGTGCTAGAATGACTTGTAGCAGTAAGGACTATACGTTACTATCTTCAGATGTATGAATGGAGTTTGGCTCTCTAAATAACATGTAGTATTGCAAGTTATTAATGTTAATAGTGCCGTGACGTTAGTTGGTTTATAACTACGTTAGCCTGGCATTTCCTGTTATTGTTGTGAGTAACTTTAGCTACGTAGCTAGTCAAGCCTGCTCATTACAAGAGAAGAGAACTTTCTGCTGTTGCAGTGAAACCCAACACAAGTATTTCGGTTTAACGTTAGACTTTTAACGTTGTTTACCAGCGATACGATTTGATAGCGTGAGGAATGTTAGCTAACGTTAGCTCCATAGGTGAGTGTTGTCCTCCCAGGTGGTCAAACAGGTCTGTCTATAGTAACGTTACTGAAAGCCGAAAACTTGTCTGAGTCACAATGTGATGTCAGTGAACGTTACATTGCTAGATCATCTCCATTGACAGCAACAGGAATACTTCTCTATTTAGCACTTGCATGTATCTACATGCACCATAACGTCATTTGTTTTATCCGTGATCCTGTTAAGTTTGTGGTTAGCTGACAGACGATTGTTATATTGCGACATGTTCTGATGTTACGTGCCTGGTCATCCCACTGCATTCTGACTCACAATATTCAAATCTGATTAGATGTGGTGGCTCGGTTGGTTCAGCGGTAGAGGGTAGAGCAGGTTCGAATCCGACCTGTGACGATTTCCTGCATGTCTTCCCCCTCTCTCTCTCCCCTTTCTCACCTATCTGTCATGTCAAAAAAGCCCAAAAAAGAATCTTTAAAAAAATCTGATTGTATCCATTACAAAGCCACACAACCGTACAGTTGTTGTAGTCTAACTTGCCATTTATAAAAGAAGAGGAAGTACAGGTACATGCAGTGATTACACATCTAAGACTATAATGGGACTAAAGTTGGTAGTCAATCGCAGTCAGAGCCAAGTGACATATTGTCTGTGCTGTTTGCATAGTGGCAGTGACATAGCACAGATGGGCAGGTCAGGCATTTAGCCAAACAGAAAGAGAATGTCAGATGGCGTGGCAGTCAAATACCAGTGGGACGTCTGTGATGACAGAGCTGTGTATGAGGGTGCTCTCAGTTTGTTCAGGTGTTAGTGTAATAGAGCCTGATTATTTCCAAAGTCATCAATGGAGGATACATTATTATCCTTTCTGTGAGATGGCCTTTTTCAGGTTTGTAAGTCTGGGATCACACCACAGGAAGGATTGGGCGTCGAGAACCGGTTCCAACTTGGTACCGTTTTCAAAAATTCAATTAAAAAAAATTTGGAACAGATGACTGGATTTGGTTTTGAATCCAATCAACGGTTCCAAATTTAACACCCGTAAGTTTTGGTTTCCGTAGCAGCCACCGTACTTCCAGGCGCTTATTATGTTGCCGCCATGGCGCACAATAAGCGGCGCTCTTCTGGCTTTATTTTACGTTAGTAAACATTAGTTTGTTATGCTTTGGTGTAGCTTTGACTAAATTTAGTTAGGCTATCTTTCTATGAATACAGATGAAGTCTTGCGAAAAGAGAATAAATTGTCAATGCAATGCTGTCAGCTTCAGTATACTCCAGTGTGTGTATTGAAATGGATTTCAATGGATTTAGACTCTGGTGCGAGCCTTCACATCTGATTTTATACCACAGACTCATGGTTGTGATTATATTCTTGAAATCACAAAATGAGACATCAGATCAGGATGCATCGTGTTGTAAATATGTATCCTAGATGCCTATCATATGAATAATTTATTGTGTGACAACATGGATATTGTGGGGATTTGTAACATGTATTATTTAGCATATAGTATGCAGACTGCCATAACAGTTGATTTTAAGCATATAAAAGTCAGATTAGAAATCGATATCAGCAGGATATACACTTTTTTTTGTGGCTGTGTATGTCATAGACAAATACACTTTACCCCAGTGGAATAATCAAAACATGGTTAATGGCACGCAGTCATGGGATTCACTGCTCATGTGAAGGGAGAATGCATATTGCATGCAGCGTGTGATGCTACTGAGTTAGCATGAAGCAGCGCAGTGATAACGTGTGATTTAAAGGTGCACAGCAGACAGAAACATGGGCAGTTGGTTCAGGGTTGAAGTTTGGCTGAACTCTAGGTGAATGGGAATGTTTAAATCAACATGCTTCACGTACTAAAACTATATGACTTCACTGACATGCACTGATAGTTCCCCTCTTCTTTTAGTGTCATGTCATTTTTTTTAGTGGTATGTTGCGCCTGTTCTACTGGCAGATACATGTATGTAAGACATGATGCCCACTGGCATACAGCTAGCTTTGTTCAGGCTACACTCTTTATACAGGGCTGATAATAAGCCACAACTGGTCCTACTAGTTTAGCTACTAGAAAAGTAACATTCCTCACATCAGTATTTTGGCTCAACGGATGTACATTGCTGGGATAAAGCCTGACATGCTGAATGTCCCTCCCCTTCCGCTATCTATTTTGCCATAGATTTCAAGTTCCCTGTTGTTGAATTTGGGGCTGTAATGTAAAACAGCTAAGCTTAAAGTTGCCATTAGACATTAAACAGGAATTTTCTGTGAACTCTCCCGTCTCTGAAACTCTGTTTATTTCCCATGTGAGACAAAAAAATCTAATTTGGGACTTTTTTCAGACGCAGTGTGAATGGAGCCAAGTGGTATCAACAGAGCAGCTTGGAAGAATAATAGTGTGGGATGATGCACGATATGTCTGAGCTCTTCTAAGGTCGTGGGAAGGGCTTTTGTCAGAAAGCATTGGTATCCTCTCTCTGCTGTTTGAGTGCTCAGAGCCCTGACTCTGGATGAGTTGGACCTCTTTGTAACCCCAGCTTCCTGGAGGCTCGCCGCATCATTTCCTGTAGTTTAGAACAGCAAAATGCACCGTGCATGTCACTTACTGTTGCAGTGATTTCATTTGTCAGTGACACTGGCCTGGAGCTTAAGCTGAAGACACAGATGTTGGTTCTGTTTTAGAGAATGACACCTGTTCCACCTTTTGACAATAGTATTAAACCCCTACATACTTTTTAAATTGACTTTGTGTAGTACAACTGTAATTACCTCGAAAAAGTTGCCTCAGTTTTCGTTTCTGTGACAGTAAAACAATAAGTATGAATAGAGAGACATGTCTGCCTGTAACTGAAAGTTGATGCACAAACAGACCCAAATTCAGCCTACTATTTAAGTAGTCTGTGCATGTGTGGTTACAGTTTGACTGAGAAATTGCAACCTAGCTCAGTGTTCGTGACATCTCTCCTGTAGATTATAGCACCTTACCCACAAAGCATCACACTATAGCAGCACAGTTGCAGCTGACGCTTTTTGTGTCACATATGTCAGGGTGTGTGTACACATGCATTTAAAATTGCATTAACCAAAAATATTTTATGACTGCCCCATTTGGTCTATATGTCCTTCTTTCTCAGCACTTTAGCCACTGCTGGATACCACCGAAGGTAATCCAACATCGTCCGCTGTAACATTTGTCTTCTTGTTTTCACTGTGCGAGTTTCCAAACACGTGATTGCAGCCAGAATCTGATGTCGCACTAAAGATTGCATCGTGATCCATGAAGAGTCACACTGGCTGCATCTCATGGCCCTTATGTGATAGCTCCTCGACTCCTCGGTCCTTGACTGCACCGGTAGTTGTTCTGTTCCTCCTCAGTGAAGGCCGTCTCAAAGCCGCCATTTCTGTGCCGAGGAGCGAGCATTGAAGATGGATCATCGAGGACCTATAAGAGGAGCTATAGGCGAGGAAACACGAGAGCATCCTTCCCGGTAGTTGTGCAGCTGAAGGAGTTGCTAACTCTGCCCAAACAGCTGACGTATTTATGTGACGCTTCAGAGGAAAGGAAGTCTCATCACTCTAAAACACATTTGCTCGTTGCCTCTCTTCTCCCATGATTTCCTCGCAAGGAAGGGAGGCAAGTGGAGAACTCGAGGAGGCAATTTAAGCAACATGAGATGCAGCGAAGGAGTCTCTGATGCAATACCAATTTACATATAACAAATATTTCCCCATAGACAGTATATAAGAATGGACCAACCGATCCCGTGTCTCTGGACGGAGACCAGTGAAGGATATTAGAAGCACTTTTCCGGTGATTTTCCGCTGAGCGTTACTGAGCAGCCTCCAACTGAGAGAGACAACGTAAATGTGACGTGAGCAACCTGTCTGAAAGTTGTAAGTCTTCTGGTAGCTGTGCCAAGAGAAATCTCAATCATTCCCAATCTTACAGAGAAGGAGAGTGTAGGTATATGTAAGGAGATAACATAGGCACAGGCTAATTATTGCTAACTAAAATGCTAGTTAACATTAGTAATTAAACCTAAACGGCTAATGTAAGTCCAAACTGCCTGCGAGCTTCTCCTGTACTATACGGTAATTCCTCTACTATGCGACATTAAGTCACTTGGTTATGACACAATCGTTAGCCTATTTTTACAAAAACGTCTGCTACGGAGCCATAACGTGAGATTCATGGTAATGGAGCCTTTTATACATTGTCATGTTTCTTTAGAAATAAACAATGGACAAATAGAGTCTTTAAACGCTTCAGATGTAAAGTTATTCGCTGTCAAGTGGCGTCAAAATGAATGGGAGTCAATGGAATGCTAACAGGAGGTGATCTCTTTGTAGCATCAAAATGGCGCCATAGGAGGTACGAGTTCTGAAGCGAAGCTTACCCTCTTGCTTTTCCTGTGGTTGTAGGCAGGACCAGGAAGTGAAGAGCCGGCAAGTTGGATTGCGCAATACCATGCTATGGCCTACTTCAGACTACATTAAAAATACTTTTTACGAAAAAATATACACACTGACAGCATTTGAGTACCAGTTATCCAGTATCAATATTATATCCATATGAGTGGTAGATATCATCTTAGATTTTGGATATCGTAATATGACATAAGTATGGTCTTTTCCTGGTTTTAAAGGCTGCATTACAGTAAAGTGTAGGGGTGGGAATCACCGGAGGCCTCACGATACGGTATCATCACAATACTTAGCTCATGATACCATATTATTGCGATTTTAAACATATTGCAATATTCTGCGATATATTTCAATGTATTACCTTTTTTCCAACTTCAAATGTTTCCAAATTTCAAATGATGTCCCCAAAGGAAAATTTTGTCAACATCTGTTTTATCTAAAAAGATACATTTCTGTTTGTTCATCTCTCTTCAATTTATTGCTGCAAAATGGGATTGTCAAGCAGACAGACTGACCAACACGTATATGAAAAGATCTATACTCGGCATCTGTGTATCAATACAGTATTGCCACGAAAAATATCGCGATACTATGTTGTATCAATTTTTTTTCCCCCACCCCTAGTAAAGTGATGTCATTTTCTGATCTTACCAGACGGTTAACCGTTCTATTATTTGCCTTTACCCACTTAGTCAATAAATATATATATATATCGAGCAATATGGAGGTAATTTGTCAAAAATATTGTTATATTTGAGTTTCTCCATATCGCCCAGCCCTATATTTTGAATGACGTGTTATTGGTAATATGCTTTACACAACATATTTTCTGTACCAAGTTATTTGCACCGTTGCATGTAGAGCTGAGAAAAGGTATTTTGCATCCTGTTATGTGAAAGCACACCGTGTAAACCAGAGAAATCCTTTTCAGTGTAATATACCAGGAGTTTTGACCTAATGCCTTTGTGTACTATGCGAATCCCTTTCGCGTCAGGGCTGAGGTTGTGTTTGCAGCCATTTGCTGAATGTTTGACTGCTCTGCTGTTCGTCAACTGTCTCCAACACCGGAAGCAGTGGGGAGAGGGCCCATGGATGTAAGCCAGTAGTCTGTGCGTGCGATCGTGCTTGTGTGTGTGTGTGCGTGTGTGTGCGCACGTGCATGCGTGCGTCTGTTCTTGCAGTGTGACAAGTGAAGGATGCCTCTTCTTAAATGCTGACACTAACTGGGGACGGCTCCTATAAACACAGGGGAAATAACGGCTTGATGATATTGTACAGTTGCTCTACTGTAGGTCTGACTTTGTTGAGTACTGTAGTAATGTGATGTGGTAACAGTTTAATGACGTTCCTGGAAGCTTTCCACTCAGACTCTTGTCCTACACAGTATTTTTAAGGGTTTCTAACAGAATTTTGGGTAGCTGCGGTGGTTAGTGTGGCGGTGCAGCACATGTGGTAATTGCAAATGTACGTAATTATTCCTCAGACATATTAGCTAATTGATGCGATACATGATACTAGGGCTGAACAATATATTTTATATTACATCGATGTCGATATATGAGGCTAGATATCGTCTCAAATTTTGGATATTGCAATATCACCAAAGTATCGTCTTTTCCTGGTTTAAAATGCTACATTAAAGTAAAGTTATGTGATTTTCTGACCATACCAAACTGTTCTAGCTTTTGTATTATTTTCCTTCACCCACTTAGTCATTATATCCATGTTATTTATCAAAAATCTCATTGTGTAAATATTTTGTCAAAGCACCAATAGTCAACCATACAATATCGCCGCAGTATCGATATTGATGTCTTTGGTCAAATATGTCCGGATATTGATTTTTCCATATCACCTAGCTCTACACGACACATGGCTCAAGATACTGATAATATCACGATACAGCAGTTCTGCGATAATCAGTATATATTGTTAGACAATCCTATAATGATACATCACAATTGAATACAAATTGCCTGTGAAAAGGTCAAGTGCTGTTTTACTGCTAGTCCAAACTGTTAGAAAACGGCACAATTCTGCAGCACAAGTTTTTCAGTCTGTAAATTAAAATTACAGAACTATGGAGCAACTATGGGTCTATACTTTGGACATATAGCCTACGTGGCAGGGCATCAGTTATTTTCCTCAAATTGCTGTCCGTCATCCCGTTGAAATCCTCTTTGGCTAAGTTAACTTATGTTCAAGTTTCACTCATTCATGTGTTGAGCCATGAAGTAGCAACCCTGGGAGCAGGGAAATCTATTTAGAACGTCTTATTTTAGTCATTGAAATATCAATATTTTGCGCCAGCGTATCAATTATTGTATTGCAAGAAGAAGGACAACGATATATTGCTGTATCGATATTTTGTCCCACCCATTATTGTTAGTGATTGGACCTTTTGCTTCTAAAATATCCCAACTGGAACAACATACATCCTTTTCTGAAATTGCAGCAAGAGCGTGGCTCATATTAGGTTTTCTTACGCCAATACCAGTTTTGCACACCGTTGTCTCGATTTTGTCTTAGAGGGAACCCACAGTGTCAGACTTCCAAACTTTTTTTTTTTTTATTTTACATCAAGGACCCTTAAAATGACACAAATTAGACGATGGACCCCCATTTTATAAGTTGTTGTTCCAGGGACCCCATCTTCTAGGATTTTTGTTTTTAGATGTTTTATAATAGAAAGTGTATGAGACCCAGGCCCAAAATAGTCATACATACTGTCATTGGGTAACTTATGGATGGAATTAGAGTGAAAATTAAGTATTCCCTTTTTTGCTGGGGACACCCTAGAAACCCCCTCAAGGACCCCTCTTTGGGAGCCAAGGGTCTGGGTAACAACGTTTTGGGCTTGTGACCCATTGAATCTAAGAAACCTCTAGTTGTGATCCATTATTACTGGTTGCTAATGTCTATGCATGCCAATGAATGATCATCCCCTCTCAATTTTTGGTATTTTTTAAGCAACCCAATGAGGTACAACTGCTTTCATGTATAAATGTGTATAAATATCTTTTGATGTTAGTAGAGGTGGTCATGAATACAGTGATGGTGGCTTGCCTCGGTTATAAACAGCTAGTGGAAGTTTAACACACGTAAACTAACTAACTTCTGTCCTTGCAAAACAGAATGTATCAACATATCATTTAATTATTGAGCCTCTATAGTTGCTGCTATAATATTTAAGAAACGCCCTATATTGTCATTTCATGGTTGTTAACTGGCAAATAAAGACTGAGACCTGTTCTCCAGATTCATAGTAGCCTACATCTGTGTTTACTGTGCTACTGTTATTTTAACCTAGCCTTTCTTTTTTAAGTGTTTCCATTGTTCTACAGTAACTCAATGAGCTAGATTGATATTCCCTGATAATAGTTGTGTCCTTTTTACTAATTTCTTTCTCCGGTTCTTTTCTCTGTTTTTTTCCTGCCTCATGGACCTGCCTCATGGACCGCTGCCTTCCCATATCATTTTTTTTTGTCATCTTGACAACCCACACCCAGCTGTAAGTACTCTACTTATTTCTCATTAGTCTGCAGGGCCTCTGGGCCATATAGATTGTAGTTAAGTTGGCTCATAAAAAGTTCTCTGAGTATGTTTACATGCACACCAATATTCCACTGTTATTCAGAATATGACAATATTCAGAATTTGATACAGGTTGTAAACAGCACATTCCGTTTGGATATGACAAATTTATATTACGAATTTCCAATTAAGACACATGGGATTTGTCAGCATTATTCAGGTTTTAGAGGCATTCTTTGGACATGTACACAGCACACTTGGAATATCCAACTCAATCATGGTTTTTACAGCAGTTTACAGCCTGTTTACGGCTTACTGTCAGCTCTGTGCGTTGCTATGGTTGTTGTACACAAACCATCCAGCCAACAGTTTGCAAGGCTGCGGTAGAGATGCATGGCCGAACAATAAACACAGCTACTTTTAAACATTATGAAAGACTTGGATACCAACCGGTTGTTGATATGAGCAAACATCGCGACAACCTTTTCAAGAAGCTGGTTGAAAGATTTAAAGAAGGAGGCGGTCCAACAAGTTCCCCACCAGTGGAAAACTACATGTAAACGGGAATATTAGTGGAATATTCACTTTCATTAGCCATGTAAACAGCTTAGTTGGAAAATCGTCTTTTTAGCAATAAGGGCAAAAACCAGAATATTATGTGCATTTAAACATATTAAGTGTTAGCCAATTGCAATTCTTCTTAGCTTTCTTCCCCATTTTTAGAATTGAGTCATTTGTATGTAGACACACCTGCGGCTCAAATTAATGGGGTGTTTATTTTTGGTCCACAGCTACAGAAGAACCTGGAGGGCTATGTGGGCTTTGCAAATCTTCCCAACCAAGTTTACAGAAAATCTGTGAAGAGAGGTTTTGAGTTCACACTCATGGTTGTGGGTGAGTAATCCTCTTGTCACACTCTTTTGCACCCTTGTTTCACCTCAGTCTTTGACACAATCAGGCATTCATCAGATATTAACAAACGCTGCTACGAGGGTTACGGTTCCTCAATCAGTTTGCTTATTCAAGTGTGAAGCTCTTAAAAGATGGTAATACATCTGCATACAGTAAATCTGTGTCCGTGTTAGAACTTGTAGCTCCTACTGTACATGCTCATGTGTCAAGCAGTATTGAGTTTCACAGAAACGTCCCAGCTGAAAGCGATAGCAGCTGGCCGCCCAAACGCATTAGAGACGGTTTCAGTTGAGGAGGATAAGTTGCACGTAAAACAAGAGTCTGGCAAACCATATTTCAAACAAAAATATGCCATTCAGCAGTTCGGGCAGCCCACTACTGCTGCGTGTGTGCGGTTGTGTCTCTTGGATTGCGTGGTGGGAGGAGGTTTTCCTGTCATTCCATTCACGCAGCCAAAGTCAAAGCCTGAGCAGCTGGTTTAACGGGCGACGCAGCCAAACAGCCCTTCCCTTCTCCGCTGCATGTTATCCAGAGGTACCTGAGCAGGAAGCTGCTCTGAATGCCTGCGTGACGTCGCATCCTGTCCCCCCCTCCGAGTTCACAACCCTTACCTGCCTCCAGGGCTAAAGAACCCAGTCTCCATGGCAGTGAGATTACCCTCCTCCCTTCTGACTTTGTTCATGTAGAGCATGCCCTGCCCTTGTTTTCACTATATTTTAGTGCTTACTTCATCAGACATTACAAGACATTAAAAGGAGAATAAATATGGTGGAAAAGTATGAACACTCCAGGAATGAATACATTTTTTTTGGTGTTTTCATTATGGGCATATTTCACTTATTTTAAAACAGAAAGTAGTGCAATTGGCAAAGAGAAACAATCCTAGACTGAGAATAAAAAGACTGAAAAGTATCTCTTATGCTGTGAAATTGAAAATACAAAATACGGGCTTTTGGGTGATACGTTAACTGGTTCCAATGTGTTTCCATTCACATACCCTACAACGGTAGAGCCATGCCATACATCGTCCCTGTCTTGTGCAGAACTCTCTCTCTTTGCTGTTGTAGCTGACCGGGAACCAGCAGGCGGATCTTGAGGATTCCGATGATCAGTTCCAAATAAACAATTACGAAACTAAAAATCCAAGTAAAGCACTGCAACTTGAGAACAGTTATTAGTGCAAACAACAACAGAATCTGAACTGAACTTTTACCGTTAGCACTCGTATGACTTCTCCCCCCCCCCACACCCTCTTTATCAGTAAAATATCTAGATAAATGAAAGAGAAAGTACAATTTTGTTTTTGGAAAATTCAATGGGAATGAAATGTCTGACCCGTGGTGGGAGAGCCACATTTGGGACCCTGTTTATAACCCAGTATATATTTTTGAATGTATATGTAGTGGGGGGATAGCTATTGTTAGCAGACAAGTCAAAGTGGGCCAGTGCCATTTGTTGGTCAAAGTCAATATTTGGCAGTGATTTGCACATTGGCAGGAACTGACCTTGAAGAGCTCATTGTGTGTTGTCCTGGTTGACAGAGAGTTGAATGAGCTCTGTTGTATCCCTTTTGGAAAGAGCACCCTCACATTAACAAGAGGGGCTTTTTGGAGAAGGAGACAAAATCTGACAGACAGGAGGAAATTGATGGCTCTGCCAACAGATATAAGTGCAACACTTTTGTCATGCTCTAGACTTGTTAAACTTTTACTGTCTCCTAACCCTTTTAAGGGGAAAGTCCCATTCATAAACACAGAGTGGTGAAGAGAAGATGACTGCTTTCAAGCGATAATGTCGAACATGCAGAATTTCCCCTTCACAAACGAACAGGCCACTTTTCATTTCACCGGCACATTATTAGCCCAGTGTCTTGGAAGCCCTATCAAATGAATTAACCTAACGTGGGCTCACTCTCACAAGCCAAACTTTTCCTGCTTCCCCTCCACCAGCCTCTTGTATGCAGTGGTAAGTGCCTTTGAATAAACCCCCATGGTTTACACAGCTGCTGGAAATTTCCTTTAAAGGAAGTGTGTTGGCTGCTGTGCAAGCCGAGCAGTGAGCCAGCGGGTTTCGGCTTGGCGGGCTTGCTCAGTGAGAGTGATCTTCCTCCGGTGCCTTGCTGCAGTGAGTGACAGTGAGTTGTTTCTTTATTTATCCCTGTGCAATACGCTTGCATGGAGAATTTTAATGAAACTATGTAATGGCAAGGAGCCTCCATTCCGCCCATTGGTTGACAATAGACACTGCATTTCTGAGTGATGCAAAAGACCTATATAGCAGTTAAGTGAGCCCTCGGCAGCACACTGGGCATATAACAAGTCCAATTCACTTTCTGTACAATAGCTCCTTTGACAGTCTTCTGCTGTGTCCTTATAATATTTGTATTTAACTAATTGATGTCCTTAAAATGTCCTAAAACTTAATTGTAATGACATCTGATCTTAAAAATTAGGACTGCCAAGTAAACATCCATGAGTCAAATCATCAACTGAGGTGCCTCCAATTCAAACCTTGTGTTGAAAGTTTTTATACACTGAACAAACCCATATACTAGCAGTTTTTCAAAGGTAGTCTTGTTTAAAAATGGACTGGACAACCCAACTGTAATGGAAATAGTGATGGAAAAGGAGGGCAGAGCAGTGTGCAATGCACGCCCTGTTTCTTCACCTTGGTTTTCCGCTGTCGGAAACTCTCAGGTCTGGTGCTGAATGCCAGTGAGCTCAGCTGACCTTCTCTTTTATCAGAGCAATCTCTAGCAGCGCTTTCTCTGCTGTTGTCCAACAGTGGGATGTCCCCTTTGCTGACAGTGCTGTTAGCCATGCAGGAGAGGTGCTCCACAACCTCTGGTTATCACTGAATTCTAATTTGGAAGACTGTTTTTCAATGATTTCAAAGGTTGAAATCTGATGTTTTCACATCACTTATGATAATTAAATATCAGGGGAAAAAAGCACTAGAGTAAAGGATAAACGCTAGACTTGACACATAGTAGGTCTGTGCAATTAATCGTGATTATGATTTTGGTTCCTAATGATCACAAAAACAGAGTAATTGAGAAAAACAATTATTTTGCAGATAAACTCTTTTTGTTTTGTTCTGAATGGAAAAAAAGTTCAAATGGGAAAAGTATTAAGGGGAATTTTACAGTTCTAGGGGTTTTTGCTGTCCAACTGTTTAACTGTTTTTGTAGATCAATAAATACAACATCTTTCCAAAAGTCAATGAGCAATTGTGTTAAATAATCATCATATTGACCAAAATAATCGTGATTATAATTTTTTTTCTCTAACACATAGGCTGGTATAGAAGTTTAGTCTGGGTTGCATACTTAAAGTATCTGTCCGAACTGGAGATAAAGATTTGACTTATAGATTAGACAATTCTAATTCTGAAACAGCCTTACTAAAAATTGTAGTTTGAACAATTGAACTAACTATACAGCATAACCTGTTATCTATCTGCAAGATTCAGCAGTAAACCTACAATAAAAAAATAAAAATGTTGTACCGCCAACTGAAGATTAAAGGAGAATTCCGGCCGATTTTTACCTGAATCTTGATCGATATCTCAGTGTACTGTCAATAGGGGAAAAAACGAGCAAAATCAGTGCTAGCAAACTGGAGTTGCTGCAGCTACGTCCAGAGCTCCCAGTTAGCTAAATAGGTAGTTGTCGGGGCATCTTATAAAGAGTGCCTTTGTGCCTCTATACAGACACAAATGCAATTCAAATGTCTGTGCAACATGAAGAGGGCCCTTACATGACAACAAGATGCATTTTCAACTCAGACATTGTGAAGAAACCGTTTTAAATTCAAAGTTTGTACTGTCACCTACCGGCGTGTTACCGGTGAGTTAGCCGGGCTAGCAGGCCCGACCAGCCTCCTCGCTTCTGCTTTCTCTCCCGTTGCCTGCCGCTGCTGACAACAATCCACAGAGCGCTGGTGGTCTGGCTATGTCCTCCAGAGGACAGGTCATGCCTTTGCAAAGAAAACTTGAAGTTTATTTCCCACTGAAAAATAGGTAATTGAGCACTGTAGTGGTTATGACCATAAAAGTGACTTTGTAACTACATGGAAACGGTCCAAATGATGCCTGTGGCTTGCACAGTAATAGTGTTCCTGAAGGCTAGCTGTAGTCTCGCGCTGAAGCCCCGTTGGAATTCAGTTGTTGCAGGAAATGGTAAACAAAGAAACGCAAACCATTTCTTTTCCACAGTAGATCAACACACGTTGTTCTTACTCCAAGCTTCTTCCTTTGTGAACACCTTCTTCACTCTTCACACGCTAAGCTCCGATCTGCACACTGCTGTTTACCGACGGGTGAGAAAGCAGAAGTAAAGATGACTTTTTTTTCCTATCGAGAGTACTCAGAGATATATAGCAATCAAGATTCAGGTAAAATATCGGCTGGAATTCTCCTTTTAAATTTCCCATTGAGGGATACTAAAGCTATCTGAACTGAACTCTACACTCTACTTGCCTTCACCATCTTAGCTACGTAGCGGAAGCTACGGCACGTAGTGTCAAATTGTGAATATGAATTCCTACTGACCCGATTTGTTTTGTTACTTAATGACTACTCTAAATTACACCTGCTTGGGAGACAAAAGAAAGTTTGGTTAGCTGGCTCAACAGTGACCAAGAAAATTATAGCTCAACGCTGGCTCCCCCCCACTCGCTTTGTATAAAACAGTGGTTGTGTGGTATTTTCTAGACATAGTTATGCTGGTGCTCTCCACAGCAAGGATTAACAAAGTCAAGTCATCGACTAAAGACCTATAGAAAGGTGCAGCAGCACAGGTATCAGTCCTAATGACCTCAGCATCACAAGAACTAGAGGAGAGGGACTAGGCAAGGTGTGGTTTCTGTTTTAGTTTTTTCATTCTTTTCCTCGAGACCACGGTGGGTGGGGGTGGGAGAGGGGGGTTGTTCTTGTTCAAGTGTTTTTTGTCGGTTTTGTTTTTGTTGTTAAATATTAAAAAATGTATCTTTTTTAAAAAAAAAAAAAGAAAAAGGTGAATATGGCGGGGGAGGTAGCTGCAGCCATAGCGATTGAAACGGTGGAAACCGAACTATACAAATGTAATTTATACATGTTTTTTTTTCCGATTAGTACCATTATACTGCAGTCAGATAATAAGAAAACAAGCCGGTATATATTATGTCGGGCGATAATAGGTGGCAGTAACGCTCCGCCCCACTGCAATTTACCATTAAACCGAAGAAGAGTAATTTCCGCTCAGTGCATAACAGCCTTGGGTACCCTGTTGAAATTGACGCATTACACAAGGAGTACATAATGTACAGAGTGCACTAGTGATTGACCAATCTGTTTTATCAGGGCCAATACAGATTATTAGAAGTTAATGAAACTGATAACGATATTTGGAACCAATATGCATTTACAGTGAATATGAAAATCTTTAAATCAAAATTAAGATTTTGGAATGTTATATACACTAACACAAAATTTTGTTTAAATGCTTTAAGCAAGTATTTATGAAATTAGAGACTTTGAACATAATACCCAGTAACCGATAGTGTTGTGGGGGGGGGGACATTAAGACATTAAGTCAGACTCAGTGGGGAGTGAAACTGAAGCAGAGGGACAGACACAGAGCTGTAGCCGAGCCAAAGTAGAACACTTTTTAATTAATTCACTTTATTGATTATCAGGCAAATAAAATGTCAACACAGATAATCTGCAAACTGCCAAAAAACGGTGCCAGCTGCGATAATCTGTTTATCCCTACAGTGTACTACATGTAAGTGTACTCACAGAAGTATCCAATTCTGTATTTTCTTCATTGTAACTACTGGCTATTTGATTTTTATGACAGTTTGCACTCACTCAGACTGCTGAATATTATTATCCAGTGTTAAACTGGGCTCCGGGTCATATATTGGTGCAGTCTGACTCAGAGCAGAACGGCTGGTGTGTATTTTTCAGTAAGTCACAGCCAATTCTCCTCTGATCACATTTCTGTATAATGGTTCAGTTTAGTGACAGATTCATGACCTCATCCCATCCAAACAAGTAGCCACAGCTCTGACCAACAATGATAGGCATCTTCACTAAACCCACCACAACCCCCACCATCATAACTCTGAGTTTGAGGGGTTTGGTTCTTCTGTAACCAGAGCTCCTCATCTTCCCTCTTCACACACTGGGCCGAGACTTTGACCTGGATCAAACTGCGTCTCCTTGACCCTGCTGTTCTTGTCAGCTCTTAGCTTACCTTATTCAAGCTGACATTTTTATCGCATGCATTTTACCCACAGTTTGCACAAAACCACAGCCTCCCTCTGGTACCCATCAGCCTTCAGTGCATATGAGTTCTCCATTCCCTTTCAGCCTTGAAGAAATGTTTACAGCGGTCCTGCATGTTTCATCATAGACTAGCTATAATCGCTGAAGCATATCTGTTGAGATTGCAAGATAAATGTGACTCTACCCTATTTATGACTCTGAGAGCGTGTCGAGTGAAGGATCCTTTTGTGTGATGCTTTCTTCATCTCGCTGTTCTCCTTATTCATGAAGTGTGGAGTGGCTGAGTTGTTGGCAGTGGTGGCCCATGTTGGCCCTGGCCACTTGTAAAGGCCAGAAGCAGCTTTTTGGCTGCAGTGCCAGGCCGGCTTATGACTGCCTCTTCTCGCACACTGAAGCTTTTGTTCAGCAGCTCCTTGTTGCCCTCCACTCACCTCAATCTTAACAGCCACACTGTTGGTGGTATTGAATTACCACAGGCAGTCCTTCTAGGTTCTTTCAGACATTTTTGTGAATATTTTAGCTCCAAAAACTCAGTTATTGTTGTTGTAAACAGCTGAAGGACCATTCTCAGAGATAGGCCTGTTATTGTTTAATATAGGCTATTTATTTTAGGTACATTTTCATGTATATGTGTTGCAGCTGTTATAGCTGCTTTTTTCAAACAGGGAAGGAAACCCTGTCTTGGCATTTTATTTTGATCAGTCTGTTTTAATAAAACTGTGATCAGGCCCAGCTTACATCCAAGACATGGTCAAACCTTAACCCCCAGCCTGTCCACTCTGCTCTGCATCCGTCAACCTGCTTGCTGCCCCCTCACAGAGAAGGACAACTAATCACCCAACAAAATCCCAGCTGTTGGCTGTCCTGGCTCAAAAATGGTGGAATGAGCTCCCCATTGACATCAGGACGGCCAAAAGCCTACACATCTTCCACCACAGGCTAAAAACACATCTGTTCCGACTGCGCTTCGGATTAAAACAACCCCCATCAATTTACAGTCACACTTTAATGTTTGGCTTATTTAAAGCTAATGTACTTACACTTACTTCTTGCTGTCTGGAGTTTGTACCTTCAGGGTTGAAAGCATTTAATAGGAAGTCGCTTTGGATAAACGCGTCAGCTAAATGACATGTAATGTACAAATTGCTTGTGACATCTCATATGGGGCTTTGACTTACAACTGAACATTTAGCCCACTTTGTGGAAAATACTGAGATATGTAAACAGACTGTATTTACAGAGCCCTTTTCTAGTCTTAACGAGCACTCAAAGCGCTTTACACACTTCAGGCACCATTCACACACGCATTCATTCACTGGTGGCAAAGGCTACCATACATCCTGCCACCTGCTCATCAGATGAACTTTCATATGTCAATGGCGCAGCATCAGGAGCAATACGGTGTTCAGTGTCTTGCCCAAGGATACTTCGCCATGGGACTGCAGGGCCAGGGAACCACCAACCTTCCAATTGGTAGGTGACTGCTGTTCAACCTGAGCCATGAATCGCCGTTCAGACAAAATATGCAGATATTTTGGGCCCTATCTTGCACCCGGCGCAGCGCAAAGCCCAACGCAAGTGTCTTTGCTAGTTTAAGACCGACGCAGATGTCAATTTCCCGTCCAGCGCCCACGACGTTTAAACAGCAAATGCACCTGCGCCCATCCTTGTGCCCATGGGCTGGTCTTACAGGGAAGTGTGTTCAGGTGCGTTCTGGGAGTATTGCTATCTTGAGGCAGCGGAAAGTGATTGTGCCATTGACCAACAAAAACCTGGTCTAAAGTCAATAACGCAGCATTTCATTATTTTAACAGCGCATTAGTAAAATGCTCCTAGGCTTGTGTGCGCACACTATGCTTGTTACACACACAGGGACGCACAGCAGCCCACACACATGCAGAAGATAAAAAAATATTACAATGTGAAATAGTGTTATGATATGATCACTTCACACGTGAGCAGTTTCTTCTCCTGAACATCTTTCCTTCCTGCTCAGCAAATCCTCCATCATAACAGCGATGCTCCAAGGTCCAAACGCGTCTGAGAATGGGAGATGATCTCTGATTGGTTTATTGCATGTTAGGCCCAAAACACACCTATGATTAATGAAGACACTAAGTACGACCCTTTTGAACCATGCACACGGACCCTTTTTTCCGCCGTTGAACTAGTAAAAGTGGATTCGTACACGCCCTAAACTCACCGTGAAGCGCCAGGCGCTTCACGCCGTGGACAGATCGTTAAAATAGGGCCCATGATTTTTGGTAGATATCGCCCAGCACTAGCATTTAGAGACTCTGCCTTAGAAATCTTTAAAATGGAGCTGATGGGTAAAATGTTTTTTTAGCTGATATGAACGGAAAAAGAAAATAAGGTTGAAAAAACTACTTTTCTTTCCACGGTAAATGATCACCTTAACCTGACAAGCCAGACCCACATCAAGATGTTGGGTCTGGGAACTCACCATTGGCAGCGCTCAATCCGAGGGGCGGGATAAACTGTTGTCTTTCAAATTCCCTCTGCACGCAGTAGGATAGCGCTACAACCAACCAGAGCAACGAAGAAGGTAGCAAAGCTAGTTGATAGATTAAACTTTTGCCGTATCCGGTCGGCAAAACTCTGAACACATCTTCCTTTTTTAAGAATGATTTCAGTCCCGTTCTTTGTTCTTTTCTCAAAGAAAAGCTGAACTCCAAGTCTTCCAGAAGACCGCTGTTCACCAGCAGCAGCAGCAGCCATAAGCCCGCCCACCGACTCTATACACGATGTGATTGGCCTGACTAGAGTTTCGTTTTTCCAGCTCGCAAGTCAACCGAGAGTTCCTAGACCCCCCTGGCTGCAAATTAAATTTGCTGCCGCTAGGGTGCGTCTAGATTTCTGGGCTACTGTCACCTAGCAATGTTAAAGATCTTTTAATACAAATGTGCTGGATCTCAAATGTTTTAAAGTGTATATTAGAATCAAAGATTGGACCTGCATATGAAGATTAAACCGCCATGAAACCTTTGAAACTAATTTTTATGGGGTAATACAAGTAAAGAAAGTTGATTGGTTCTTGTGCCTTGGATATTTTTGAGTACAGTGGTATGGAATCTGTGCTTACGATTTCAGTCTTTACTCCTTTCTTAGAGTGAAAATTCATTATGACTGGTGGTTTAAAATCTTCCTTCCCTTCTCCTCCCTCCCCATGATTCTCTCTCATTAGTTTCCTAAAAATGCAGACAGGAAATGAATTTGGGAGGACAGAACTTCCACCCTGTCCGTCTCTTCCTTTGTCTCGTGTTAACGCTTGCCTGTTTAGAAAAAGGATTGTTAAAAAGGATTGTTAAAAGCCATTTCCTGTACCGACAAAAGTCTCTGAAACACGTAAAGAATGTCAAACAGTGAAAGATTGCATAAGAAATGGGCTTGAGAAACATCTGGGGATTGTGTGTCTCTGTCTGGCATGAATAAGAGGATCAGAAAACAAGTATTGTGTGAAATGCATCTCTGGAGTTCACTCCCACCCACTCACTCTGGCTCTGTGTTTGTCTTCCAGGGGAATCTGGGCTGGGGAAGTCGACGCTGATCAACTCTCTCTTTCTGACAGACCTGTACTCCCCTGAATACCCGGGTCCTTCGCATAGAATTAAAAAAACTGTACAGGTAAAACATTTCTTTTCAGAAATAGTCAACACCTTTCTTCTCTTCAAGTGTCAACACTGCAGTCATTTCAACCATTGGCAAATTGGTGTTTTTCTTTTGTTCACTGTGGTCTACCCTTTTTACGTTGGCATGACGCAGCCACTAATGGAATTCCAATCCCATAAACTTTGGGCCACAGGTTTGTCTGTTATTTGAAACATGATAGGTTATCTTCACCCTGACACTGGCCTTAGTGTCCAAGCCTGAAGCTGCTGTAACAACCAACCTTTCTTAGCATTGCAGCCATCGACTAAATAGTTGCTTTATGAGATCTTGTTTTGTGAGGTGATGTGTTAGCTGTTAAAACGTGTCAACTATTTGTTTGTCTTAGTGAAACTGGTTTTACTGTGTTAACAGAGAGTTTGTTTGCTAAAGGCAAATATGTTATAATTTCAAATTAGGCAATGGAATTTGGATCGTCGGGTTCTACAGTTGGAAAACTTCCCTACATTAACCTAATTAATGTCAACATTGACATAACTCCAGTTTTATTTTTTTTATTTTTGATGACATAATAAGTGTTTATTTATTTATTTATTTATTTATAGTCTTGTTGAACGTTTTACACAGAATCTACCGCAAAACAGGACTGAGGTATTCTTGTGTTTTGTTTTACACCGTCATGATCTGCAGACTTGAAACTAAAGACTGAAAACTTTTGATGATTTCATCTGAATGGAATTCCTAGAGCTAATCCTTTGATCCAGTGAAAAAGAAATTCAGGGTTGCAACCCATGTTCATAAAGCTAGGATTGGCCTGTCACATTTTCAAACATCCCATGTGGTTTTAAACTATGGAGACTCAAAGTGGTCAACTTTAGATAAATAAATAAATGTGACATCTCACAAATACAGACAAAATGTGTCCTTAACATCCTGTTTCTTCTGTTTAGATGTTGGCTCATTCAGACCAAAGCAACAGCCAATCGCATAACTGGCTCTGTCCTCTGACAGACTTTGTGATGAAAAGATGCATTAAAATGCTAATTGAAAGACCGTCAATGTCAAATATACAGCCAGTGGAAAGAAATGCCCAGAAATAAACTTGTCAGTCAATCTTGTTATTGTTAAAAGAAGCAGAATGAAAAAAAGTATCGTAATAATGAGCTGAATCAAAAAAAATGGATTGGTTGGTTTGCAATTTAATGGCTAGATTACATTTTGTCTGGAATAATTCATTAATATATTCAGTTATTTCATAATGTATCTATTAAACTTTGAACCCATTTGGCTCTCCATATTGAACCAGGGTGCTGTATTGCACTATGAATGGGTGCAAACAAAAGCTGAAAATCAGTGTTACAGATATGTAATACCAGTTGTCTGACCAAAAACTAGATGTCTATTGATAAAATTCCATAGTATAATTTTGTTTGCCAAAATTATCTCAGTTAATGCCATTTAAGTAATAACTGATCAATAATGACTGAATAAAACCTTCAAACTGCTGTTTAGGGCTGGGCGATATGGAGAAAATCAAATATCACAATTTTTTTTGACCAAATACCTCGATATCGATACTGCAACGATATTGTAGTGTTGACTATTGGTGCTTTCACAAAATATTTACACAATGAGATTTTTGATGAATAATCATCAGTAATATGGATATAATAACTAAGTGGGCAAAGGCAAATAATAGAACAGCTAGAACAGTCTGGTAAGTTCATAAAATGACATCACTTTAGTGTAATGCAGCCTTTAAAACCAGTAAAAGACAACACTTATGTCATATTAGGATATTAAGATATCCAAAATCTAAGACGATATCTAGTCTCATATCACGATATCGATATAATATCGATATATTGCCCAGCTCTACTGCTGTTGGAAATAAGAAAATAATAGAGTAAGTAACAGCAGATAGATGTGATGTGATATGAAGACGAAAGCTACCTTATTGATTGATACTGTTGGTTTGTGGATGTTTGTGGGCTGTGGATGAATGAATGAGGTTGTGCTGCAATCAGGCTGCATCATGTGAATAAGAAAAGCTGGAAGTAGCAGGTGGAAGGATAAGGGGAAGTTTAGTTTTTCTTGAGTAACTTTACTGTAATTTATTCTGAAACCGTATACTGCAGAAAGGGAAAGCTGG
Source organism: Perca flavescens (assembly GCF_004354835.1). Taxonomy (NCBI): domain Eukaryota; kingdom Metazoa; phylum Chordata; class Actinopteri; order Perciformes; family Percidae; genus Perca; species Perca flavescens. The sequence continues at coordinate 32,785,320 of NC_041344.1, forward strand.
TATATAGTATGTGCATAAATAAGAGGTGAGGGAGTTCAAGTGCATGTGTGTGTATCATGTAAGCTGTAAACAGCTTAATGGAAAGGCGTGTCTGTGCCAGTCATGAGTTTAGTCTAGCTGAGATGGCCAGTGGCTATGCTTGATTGGATACGAACATCTCTGTAAACACAATCTATTAACTCCCTCTGCTCCACGTGGCTCGAGTGTAAACATTAATGTTAGCGCTACATTTCAAAGATGATGTATGTTGTAAGAGGGGCAGGCATATACTGTATGTATATTTTATATTTGTATATATTTAGATATGTCTTATTACTCCATATACAATTATACTCCAGTTGCTCTTCTTCTGTTGCATTCCAGACAGAGTAGCTGTTCAAGGAGTGTTTGCTCCCAGTGGGCATGTATCATTCCCAACTGAATTTTCCTATTAAAACACACTTGCTAGTACCACCAGTAACCCTAGGACCAAAATCCTACGGATGGTGAGTATAAGCCAAGCCTCTGGCTGCGTTTGCTAAAGGAGGATATCTCTTCTCTAACTCCTAGCCATTAGGCTTACAGTTTAAAATCTAACCAACTGGCATTTTCAAAAGCATATATTGAGAAATTTTAGATATTGACTATCTGTAAATGCAACTGTACTATAATGCTGCAGCTAGTCAGTGTTTTTCATCAGTTAATGAAATGGTATTCACACTTGAATTAATCTTTATACTTATTCATAAATCGGATCTGTATGTTTTACAGGAATTCAGATTATGGGTTTCCCATAGACAACCAATGTAGTATTGATAAGCAAACAAACCCCATCATATCACAGGTGGTTGACTCTAACTGAAAGGTGTCTAATGTTTGAAAAGAGGCCCCTTACTGGCCCCATATGTTTAGACATATATTGGAAATGGCATACAAAAATGCACGGTTGGCCTCAGAGCTACAGATGCCTTGATTAAAAATGATTCGATAAGATCTAAGAAGGGTGCTTAATGGCGATATATTTACGGTGTCACAATAATAGTAGATCTCGTACGCCTCCATTAAAGTACGTACTGCACAAACCCCAAACAAACAGACAACTTCCTGTGATGATGTACTGATAAAACGAGGCACGCGACTGTGTATACAGTCCCTCCTCATTCCAAGACAAGAAGCTTTCTCTTAATTAAATGACGACAGCATGACTCTCCAATGACACAAACAAACACAGGCTCTAGTTGGATCCATGGGCGTTACAGATCCTCCTCTGATTTGTCACCACTTTGCAATGCCCTGGTTAAGATGTAGTGATGTAGTGTTTTAAAGATTCATTTTGTCCCCAGGTTACCTTTGTCTCTTGATACATGCGACTCAGACACGGTCTTCTCTTTCGGTCTGTAGCACCTCTGGCCACACATAGCGTCAAAAGCAATGTGCCACCCAGCACATTTATCCTGGTCAGGTGTCAGGCAGTACGTACAACCGTTTTTTTTTTATTCTGAATACAATGTTGTCAGTGTTGAGTCCCGACCCGACTCTTAGCAAACAAGCATTTGCGCCTGCTTTAGAAAGTTAAATAGTCGCAAGTTTGCAGTAAAATGTAGTTGGGTTGTCGAGGTCAAAACGCTATATGTAGCAGCTGTGAATCCAATAAACTTATTATAAATAATGTTTTTTTTTTACTCTTACACTGAATGTTTGCCGCTTCAGTTCAGGTTGTTGACCTGTTGGTGTGTCTCAGGCCAGACACTTGGGCCTGGGGCCTTGCAGCGCTGTGAATGGGTGAATGAGAGGCAAATTGTTAAGTGCTCTGTCCATTAAGGTAGAAAAGATCTGTATAAGTGCAGTCCATTTACTTTTCACCAATCAAGTCTAAGTATTAGGGAACCACATTTTCAGGGGGTTTTGTGCAGCTTTAAAGAGCAACTAAACCCATGCTGTAGCTTGAACACACCGCCTCACAAATTAAAAAAATGCATTTGAACCCCCCCACATGCCTAGATGTATTTGACAGTCACCAAGCATTCATAGAACTTTAGCTACATATTTAAATCTCATTTTAATGTCTATACCAGCTGGTAACAGCTTGTGAATCACCTGCGAAACCCAAAGAATCTTTGTTGCCAGCCGTATTTGAAAGCAGCAACTCTGACTCTGATAAAGGTTTTCTCGATATGTCCCAAAATTAAGTATTGTCATTTGCACTAGTAGTTTCAAACTATACCCAATCCTACTAACTACCCAGTAATTCTGTTGATTTCCAAAAAAGCAATGTAAAACACATCAGTAACCACTTTTACATACACATATTATTCCAGTTTTTGCCCTCATTCGGAAAAAGACAATATTCCGACCAAACTGTTTACATGGCTAATGAAAATAAATATTCCTCTTTACATGCAGCCATGCAGAAAAAATTCAAAGCTTCCCACCCGTGGCGGACTTGTCCCACCCGTGGCGGACTTGTCCCACCCGTGGCGGACTTGTCCCACCGTGCGAACACAGGCTCTTTCTCTCATTCCTTTAGCCACCTTCTTGAAAAGGTCGCTGTTGTGATATTTTTGCATATCTAAAAACCTGTTGATATCCAAATCTTACATAATGTTTGAACGTAGGTGTGATTCTCCTTCCGACTTGAACTTTTCTTTTATGCACGTAATCCATCCCAGCCTTGCAAAAACTGATGTAAACTGTAGCAAACTGCAGTGAAAAACCCCAATTGAGATGCATATTCCAAATGCACTGTATGCATATACAAACAATGCTGCTAAAAACAGAATAATACCACCATATTCCATTGTCTTAATTGGAAAGTGCTAAATTTGGCTTTAGGAATATGCTGTTTACTTGATCCATATTAAATTCGGAATACTGTCCTATTCGGAATAATAGTGGGATATTAGTGTGTATGTAACCCTACTATTTTTTCCCACCAGGCATGTGTTTACAGTAGCAAATGTTAACGCTTTTATGAAATCGCCATATGTTATTGTCATGTGAAATCGAGCAATGACACACATTGAAACTGCAGGCGGGACTGTGCCAGGAATGCAGTTGCCGCCAGGAGTAATGCTGAATGTGAGAGGCGTGTGGTTTATGCCCTGAATGCTCGGCCTTTGTTGCTGTTTGCAGCGACGGCGCAGAGGAGAAGGGTTTGGCAGTTTCCTCAAATAGAGCTCCCAGCTGCATAGCTTTACTCGAGCTTCCCTTTAAAGAGTGAAAGGTGATACTGTTGGTGTGAAGGCGCTCCAACAGGCTTCCCTCTCCTGTCCTCTGCCTGTAGCGTTGAGTTTGGGTTAGTGTACAGTGACGAGGCTCTTCCCTTCACCTCTTCCTTGTGATCTACTACTTTGCTCTAAATCTCCTAATCCCTGGCAACACACTGAGGGGCTCTGTCTGCCCTCGCCCCACTGCTGCTTCCAATTAGTTTACCTGCCTATTACACCTCCTCAGCTTTTATTAAAGGTTTAAATGAGATTTAGATGATGTGTGCTTCTCTATGCTCCCAAACTGAAAGCTAGAGGACTCCTCAAGCTTTCCAAGATGATAAATATGGAGAATAGAGCACTATTTCTCTCTCTCTCTCTCTCTCTCTCTCTCTCTCTCTCTCTCTCTCTCTCTCTCTCTCTCTCTCTCTCTCTCTCTCTCTCTGGGAACCACATAATAATCACATTTCAAATAATTGTGGCCATTTTTTTTCCCCAAGCCATGCCAAAGAATGTTATGAAACCCAGAGGATTGCTGTGTGTAATAGAATCCAATTCATAATTGAAAAGAAGAGGGGGGGAAAAAATGCAGGCGGGCGGACAGAATGGGTGTTAACTGTTGGAGGTGATTGAGCAGGGCAGATGTCTCATGGTTAATAAGGCTCAGCGAGCCTGGAGTGCAGACAAGGGCAGAGACTTGGTGATTAGCCAGCAAACTGCCTTATGCACTGAGCTCACTCTTCTCCTTGCCATTGCACAGACATGCCTTGCTTTTTATATCAAGACCCATGCATGAATTTTAGAGATTAAAATAACAAGATAATATGATGAGGTAAATGGTTTCATATTAAAGACAGAGTCTGTGGTCTTGTAAATAGGGCTGCACAATTAATCAAAATTTCATCGAAATTCCACTATGACAGCATTTGCCTAGATGGTGCTACTTATGGACTCTGGGACAACATTAAAACGTTTCAATGAGAATAATGATACAAAAATGATCATTCCCTCCAATACCGTGAATCGTATCACAATTGCAATATCAGTCAAAAATAATTGCAATTAGATATTTTTTCTCATATTGTGCAGCCCTACTTTTAATTAACGGTTGTTTTTAAACCGTTTTTCTCACTAGTTGTTAACCTGACGCGCCAGATGGTTTGTTATGGTGCTTTTCAATTACATGGTACCTACTCGCCTCGCCTCGCCTCAACTCGCTGTGCGTCCGTTTTCCATTGCAGATTTTAGTATCGCCTCAGCGTGGCTGGTCGTCATAGCGACTGCCGTGGGCGTGGTTTAGTAGCTTGCTTTTCCCATTGACCTATCCCCGCATATCCCCAACGCATTTCCTGGTTCTCCGTCTCCGTAAACAACATGATATCAAAGAGATAGTTAACGTTTACTGCTCCAGATTTCCCACCGTGGTCACATATATATGACTCTAGAGTCGCTACTCGCTGCGGAGATAATCGCCATCACTCTCTCACTTCTCCCTCGCTCACTAGCTCCCCACACACACACATACGGCGACTCGACACACACACATCACACATGCACACACCAGCGCACCAGTATAACCATCAGGCCACTTGTATGCTACGGAGAAAGATCTGCGTGGAGCCTCCGGCAGCAAAAAAACACCGCTGGCTAAACTATTTAAAAATGCCGTCTCTCGCTAGCAATGCAGTGATCAGTGACGCTTCTTTCCGACCAATCAGCAGCCTGCAGGGTTTCACGTCACCTTCTCGGCTCGCCTCAGCTCGCTTGGAACCTCGACTGAGGAGGTACTAAAAAAAGTACCTGTTAGCAGGTACCAGGTACTTTTTTTCGTAATGGAAAACCAAAAAAGGCGAGTAGAGTCGAGGCGAGTAGGTACCATGTAATGGAAAAGCACCATTACACAGAACCATCTGAGAAGCCGTCATTGGAAACTGTTTGGAGAAAGTATTTTAATTTCAAAAAGAATACTTGGCAGGTGATTGGATGACCTCTTGCGAAAGTCAGTCAGGAGAAAAGCGGAATCATCTTTTCCATGGACAAAAGCCCAGTGCCGTTCTTTGTTCGTCTTTCAATGAAGAAATGCTCTTCAGTTCTGAAATAACTGATGCTATCGCAGCAGCCACGCTAACCTCTTCAGGAGCTGCTGTTGCTGTTTTGAACAAACCGTCGCCTCTCCGTGATGTCACACACACCTAAACCACGCCTGGAGCTGCCAGTAGCTCCTCACGGTACTCTGACTGGTCTGAAGCATAGGGGATTGCACTACATGAAGCCTGACAAGATGGATTTTTGGTGTAATATTGCGAGAATCGTGCAAAGGACTAATTGTAGTTTCAGCCTCATTGCGACAGGAGTGTCCCTGACTTAAGAGAGCAACATAATAATCATACAGAGTGCCATATACAAACATTTTAAAAATAAAAATTTTACCAAAAATGTATTTTGTAACTACAAATTTTTATGGGTAAATCATGGGATCTACCTTGTGTAAGCAGTAGTAACGTTTAGTCTGGTAATAATAAAGTACTTGGTGTAATTGCCACGGTTCATTATGCCAACTGCTATAATTGAATCATGAATCATTAGGGGTGGGGAAAAAACAATGCAGGATTCTTCAGCGTTGTCCACCCAGCAGTCCTTCACTTTTGACTTAAAGATTGTTGTACAGCACCATATCTGACTATCTGAGTTGATACAATGCTAATTAAGGCTATCATCTCCTCAGTATGACTATGTTCAGAAGATTGTGGCGTCCGGTGACTTTCACGCGCAGAAACTCGAGTGAAGACAATGACCTCTTCTGAAGAGTCCATCATGTTTATTAATCCTCCGTGTCCTCCTTGGCTGCTAGCAACTGTGTGGAGGAGGGGTGGGGGTGAAGCGCGATCACAGAAGGCTTGTATCATGTGGACACGCCGACAGTGTTGTTGTCAAAGAACTCCTCATGGGGGAGACAGAAACGAGACACTGCTTTAATTTGTCAGTTGAATGTACGTAGATTCCAGTACGTGATGGATGCCTGTAAGTGGTGGGTGGGGGGGTAAGGGGTTAGGGTCTACTGTAAAATCTTTGCTGGGGAGTCTTGAGCTGCAGCGGTCTCTGTGATGGATTGTGAACGACAACAGTTGGAGCAAACACTAAAGGGCCGCTGGTATTGTCCATTCTGCTCACTGGCATGGCTTATTGAGACTAGGGCTGCTCAAAAATATGCGGTAAGGTTGAGTATCATGATTACAATATTTCTTGCGATAAATAAAAAGATATTAAATTGTTCTCAGTTCTGCCTTTTTGCTGCTTTCAGTGTTCTGCTAAAATACAACAAATTGTTGTATTTTTTTTAAAATACAACAATTTGAATTTAAAATTTAAAACAAAGGAAATCATTTTTAACATTCTTTCATTGAACAAATTTGAACGTTGAAACGAATATAAAGACAACACTAAAAAAATGTTTTCTACAGATATTTTCTTTCAACTGATACGTGTTTATTGCGCCCGTTAATATTGCGATAACAATAAAAACACAATTTATTGCGCGGACCTAATTGAGACAGATAAAAATATCCGAGCCATCCTTTGGATCTCAAAATGTCCTCTGTAAAAAAAAATAAAAATAAAGGTCACAATAAAGGCATTCATTCTAGGAGTGGCCAATATATAAAGTTTTCTAACATTGTGTATATACATTTTATATTGCAATATATGACATCATCGCAGTCGGGAAGAAACATTGTATCTCCATATTTGACTCCCTTGTCCTTGTTTGAGGAGTTTTGCTGAGCTGTGAGAAGCTGTTTTTGCTGTGTAACCAACATGTGGTGAGAGTGCAGCCCAGCCCAGTAACTGAGCGTACCGTGGGCATTCTGTGGTGCTACTTAAGTGTAAGGTATCGGCTCATTCAAGCTGAGGTTGAACTCAAATGTGGCCAACCCCTCAGGGAAACTGAGCTGCTCTCTTTAAATATTCTACAACTCTGCTACGCAAACTCTTCACGGCGCTCATTATTTGTGTCTCAAGTCGATACCTCAAAGATTTATGTTCAGAGCTGGACTGGTATCAAAGGTTACACGTGGAGTAGAGTGTTTTCCCTAGGTTTGTGGAAAACATACGTAGGTGCACATATTTGGTAGGGGGGTTTAGGGATACTTCCTCAAGAAAATGTTTTGTTTTTTGTTTCACATCATTTTGGACCATTATTATTACCATATCTGTGTCTAAACGTTGGAAAACAGATAATTAAAGACAAAACCGGCTATAAAAAATAGCCCATTGGGAACCAACTACAGTCATTAGATCGGAGTCATTTAATTAAGTCATTTAGTGAGTTTTGATGCTCACATTGATTTCTACATTAATTTGGCTTTAGTGCTGCCCAAAGCGGCTTTGGTGCTGTGCCTAAGCCTTATAACTGTGGGGAAAGCCCTTGACTATGAGGGAGTGGTGTAATGTCAATGTTTGGCTACTAGCTGCTGTGTGGATCTGGCTTGACCTCAGTCATTCCGAGTGTTTCTCATCACTCGCTCTGCGTCTATGATAAGAGACAAGGTCTGGTTCAGATCTGCTGATTAAATCAAAGTTCATCTGCTAATCACGAGTTGTGTCTCGGCCCCACGCTGTTCAAAGCCCAGCCCTTTTGCTGCGTTAAGAGGCAGCTTTGTTCAACTGCAGCTCTGGTTCATCCCTGCTTCTATCTGTCCCAACGCTCTGCACACATCTTAGACTTCATGCTCACTGGTTACAAAACTAGTTTGGGTTCACTGTAGTTAATGGGTTTGCAGAACTGTTTTAGTTCTGGTCTGTTTTGTGTGTATTTGTTTAAGTACATTGAATAAGTAAAGAAGTAGCCAGCTGAGGTCAATGGTCCTGTTTCCTTGGTATAGAAACAATATTTGATATTTTCTGTCTTTTCAATTTGGTGTCTTGAGTCCCTTTTTAAAATATGTTCAATTCAGTTTATTTAAGGAGGTAATTAATAAAACACATGATTATACATGGGTTATTCCTTCCCGGATGTCCGTCCTCTTCCTCTTCCTTTGTGTTGGTGTTCTAACCTCCGGTGGATTTCTGAGGACTGTGGTTAACTGCTCCTCAGATCTCTGCAGGGTAAATCCTTATAATGGTAGGGAAAACCCTGCAACAGACTTAGGTGTGGGCAGTGATACACTGCAGAACAGTTTTTACCACAGCTCCAGGATCAATGTCATCTAGAGCTGGGCAATATATCGATATTATATCGATATCGTGATATGAGACTACATATCGTCTTAGATTTTGAATATCGTAATATCGTGAGTGTCTTTTCCTGGTTTTAAAGGCTACATTACAGTAAAGTGATGTCATTTTCTGAACTTAGCAAACTGTTCTATTATTCACCTTTACCCACTTAGTCATTATATCTACATTACTCATGATTATTTCTCACAAATCTCATTGTGTAAATATTTTGTGAAAGCACCAATAGTCAACACTACAACGTAGTTGCGGTATCGATATCGAGGTATTTGGCCACAAATATCGTGATATTTGATTTTCGCCCAGTCCTAGTGTCATCCTTCTGAATTTGGCATTTTCAATTAGACCGTATGAACTAATGTCCCTGTACATCAAAAAACGCATGGCTTCAGTAACCGGGCAGAGTTGGAGCCCAGTTGGAAATCATGTTAGCTCCCAAAGCTAACGTTAACTTGCCAGAAACTCAACCAGACGCATGCCGCATCTCTTCACTGGTAAAAAAAATCAACTTTTCTGAAAACGGGAATTCAATAGGAAGTGAAGAGTAAAATATAAACTAGTATTTGGCATGACGTATCGCAGGCTGCAGAATACTGCGTGCAGTGGGCAGATTTAAAACTTCATGTTGCCATTTTTACGCTGCAACGTGTGAACCTTTTTTATTTTTATTTATTTTTTTATTTGTGGTTGTACAAAAATCCATGCCTCTTGCTCTCACACAGCACCTCAACCAAGCAATCAAGTGTGGAGATAAATGGCTTTTAAGCATGAATGGCATAAGGGAATTGACTGTATTGTAAAATAATTAAACATTGTAAATAAGCAGTAATTGACCATCTGGTCAACGGAGACTTATACAGTCCTTGGTGTTTGCAGGTGGAACAGTCGAAGGTCCTGGTAAAGGAAGGAGGAGTGCACCTTCTGCTCACCATCGTCGACACCCCCGGCTTCGGTGATGCTGTTGATAACAGTAACTGGTGAGCTCCAGCCTTCTGTCTTTGGCTAATTTAATTTAAGTTACTGTAACACACTCTCATTGTATCACTGACTACGTTTACATGCACAAAATAATCAGTTTTTTGCCCTTGTTCCAAAAAAGACGATATTCCGACCAAGCTGTTTCCATGGCTAATGAAAGTGAATATTCCACTAATATTCCTGTTTACATGTAGCCGTGCAAAACAGAAGTTTTCCACCAGTGGCGGACTTGTTGTGATTTATACTTCTGCGTTAAATCGATGCCATGACTACGTACGTAGAGACACAGACCCTACGCCGTAGCCTGACATGCACATCTGGAAAAATTTAACTACACGTTGCGGCGATGCACGTCTCTCGGCCGTGGCTTGGTAGCGTTGGAAATTGGAAATTGGAATTGGAAATTGATTTATTTGAAACAGGGACAATGCACAAATAAACATTAAACTTGTTAAACAAGAGAATATGTCTTGGGCCAGTTTATAGCAACAATTGCTAATTTCCACCTGTAGTCCCTGCTTGCATTTTTTTTTGCAGTTGCATTTCCTGGTTCTCCTTCTCCATCAACAACATGAGATCAAGGAGAGGGTTAACTTCTCCTGCTCCAGATCTCCCACCGTGGTCAGAAAGAACAGGGGAGACACTTTGTTTCTCTCACTATGACTCTAGAGTCACTACTCACTCTGAAGATAATCACTGTCACTCTCTCACTCGCTCTACCACACACTCCCCACACACACACACACACACACACACACGCCGGCCCTGCTATTCTGTTAAAGGTCCAATGACATGGTGCTCTTTGGATGCTTTTATATAGACCTTAGTGGTCCCCTAATACTGTATCTGAAGTCTCTTTTATATAGACCTTAGTGGTCCCCTAATACTGTATCTGAAGTCTCTTTTATATAGACCTTAGTGGTCCCCTAATACTGTATCTGAAGTCTCTTTTATATAGACCTTAGTGGTCCCCTAATACTGTATCTGAAGTTCGAAATTCAGCTTTGGTGCAGAATTACAGCCACTAGAGCCAGTCCCACAATGAGCTTTCCTTAGTATGTGCCATTTCTGTGTCTGAAGCTATTCAGGAGGAGAGTGGGAGGGCAAGGTGCAGGGTGGGGTTGTGGCCTTGACCAACTGCCACTTTTCTCGTTTGAAAGCCATGATGTCTCTCTCTCATGGGTTGGCCAAATTCTCTGGGCGGGCAAAGCAGAGAAAGGGGAGGTAACCTTGCTTGTTATGACCTCATAACAAGCAGATATTAAAACGGCTCATCTGAGCTTTCATTTTCTCAAAGGCAGAGCAGGATACCCAGGGCTCGGTTTACACCTATCGCCATTTCTAGCCACTGGGGGACCATAGGCAGGCTGGGGGAACTCATATAAATGTTAAAAAACCTCATAAAGTGAAATTTTCATGCCATGGGACCTTTTAAAGAGATCGACGCGCACACACACACATACGCACAAGTATAAACTTCAGGCCACTTACATCGGCTACGGCGACCGCTCTGCGTGGAGCCTCCGCAGGACCATAAATCACACTTTAGCCCTAAACCGGCTGTGAACTGTTGAAAACTTTGGTTAAAAACCCAGATTGAAACGCGTATTCCGAATGTGCTGTATGTCCAAAGAATGCCTGTAAAGCCCGAATAATAGGGCATATCCCAGGTGTCTTAATCGGAAAATGCTAAATACTGAAAAAGGCCTTTAATCGGAATATCCAAACGGAATATGCTGTTTACGTGACCTGAATCAAATTCTGAATATTGTCATATTCAGAATAATAGTGGAATGTTAGTGTGCATGTAAACATAATCACTGTACCTGACATTGATGTGAATGATTTATTTTTTTTTACCAGGAGTAATCCAGTAAAAAAAAATGACATCAAACAGTCAATAATCAGAGTTCAGTAACAGGACATGTGCATTCAGTGGTCAGAAAGTCCTTAATCCTGTTTTTAAAATCTTCCATGCTGTGTGGTCCTCAGCTGGCAGCCGGTCATCGACTACATCGACAGTAAGTTTGAGGATTACCTCAACGCAGAGTCCCGGGTCAACAGACGGCTGATGCCCGACAGCAGAGTGCAGTGCTGCCTGTATTTCATCGCTCCGTCTGGACACGGGTAGGTACTACAGGGATCCTCCTGATCAGGGAATTTCTACAGGCGTGCCAATATATATTTTTTTCAAATCTATTTGGTTTTGTCCAATCGAGACTTACAATAGGAAACGCAAACAATAACAAACTACAGTTTTCCACCATCAAAGTACAAATTCAGCATCCTTGAAATCTATACATCAGTTAGGTCATAAACTATTTCCACTGCCATAAATAATCCATTTCTTCAATTTATGAATGAAAACATTTTCTCTCACTCTTAGCTGATAAGTCATTTTTCCATAGTGTAAATCTCTTCTATAATTTCTAGCCATTGTTTTATAGTCAGGGGTTCAGTTTCTTGTAATTGCCTTTTTTACTTGTGATTAATAGTATCTAAATATCTATCATTACCCATGACAGTGTGGCCTTTCAAAACGTGTGCTAATACAATATTTCGTCATCCAAAACACAGTCACATATGAGTTTATGTTATGCATTTGCAATATTACACAATGTAGGAGTTCAACTTTATTAGAGCTGTATAGTTGCATGTAAAGTTCTGTTTATTAATCCGCCTCCAGACCAGTTTAGTCAGTGTTTTTTTTCTAAGTCACACGGGTAGAAATAAGCAACGGAGCTGCAGATTTCAGCTGTTGTGTTCCAGTGTTGCTCCGCTGCGGCCTCGTTCTCTGGCCAGCAGTTACTGTAAGTAGTCCAGACCCAGGCTCTGCCTGCGCCCTCCTACCAGGCTGCCATGCACAAATAACACTGGTGTAATCTGTCCTGAGCTCGCTGACCTGGAGACCCCATTCCTCCCATCTGTGTCTTGGCTCTGACCACTGCCAAACACACACACACACACTCACACACTTACAGACAGACACACACACACACTTACAGACAGACACACACACACACACACACACACACACACACACACACACACACACACACACACACACACACACACACACACACACACACACACACACACACACACAATCATTCTTGGCCTGGCTGTTTTCACACACTAAGCCACACTGTGCTGCCCACAGCAAAAGGTGGTTTTGCAGTCCAGTGCTGTTGAGCCTATTGGCCCACAGTGACCCAGCCTGGGTCTGACCGCAGCCAACATCTGCCCCTGAGCTGTGTGTGTATTTGTGTGTCAGGGTTGCACTGGAACATTAGACCAGCATTGGCCTTTTATCAGTGCGAAATTCACAGCACAGACTACGGGGGTTCTTAGCCTGCTCGTATTTATTAATCCGCTTCTTGAGGCGCTTAAAAGCTTTTAATAAATGTATTCCATGCATATTATATGGATAAGGTGATTTGTCATCTCATTAGATTTTCTGCTGTAAAGTAAGCGTATTAGGGCCAGCTTTACAAACATTTCTGATTCAATCAAAAGCTGCAGCTGGTGGCCAGGATAGCTCAGTCGGTAGAGCGGGCGCACATATACAGAGGTTCATGCCTCGTCGCAGAAAGTCCGGGGTTCGAGTCCGACATGGGGCGATTTCCTGCATATCTTCCCCTTTCATTGCTTTCCTATCATTATAGGTGGAAATGCCCAAAAAATAATCTGAAAAAAAAAAAGAATAAGCTGCAGCTGAACTAGATTTATTATGGAGACACATGATTCTCTACAGTTGCAACAAATGTGTGTTACATTATCAGTAAATAAAATGAGATTTTAAAATATGTATGACTAGTTTGGACTATTTTAGTTTAATGTATACACATACAATAGTAGAACATTATATTGATGTTGAAGGAGGATTTTCAGAATCCAAACAGACAGATTTACGATGCTGTCTGCTCCATCCAGATGTACAGTTTGAGGTCAGCCAAGCCCTAAAGTGTGTGTGTGTGTGTGTGTGTGTGACTATAACCATCAAACTGTCTCGTTTCTTTGCTTCTTTCTTTCTCAGACTGAAGCCCCTCGATATTGAATTTATGAAACGGCTACATGAAAAAGTAAACATCATCCCCCTCATCGCAAAAGCAGACACAATGACTCCTGAGGAGTGTCAACAGTTCAAGAAACAGGTGTGTGTGTGTGTTTGTCACTTTGGACTGAATGTACTGTATATGTCTCTGTTTGGCAAGCATTTGTCATATTTTTTTTTCTTCAAATGTTATTGTTTGGGTCAGAGTCTGTCCTCTGTTAATGTGGCTAAATGATTAAATGCCAGGTTTGCGGTCACTGTAGACCTCCACAGCTTTGTGCTTTTTACTCCCTAACAAGTCCAAATTAGGGATGTTAATGATTACCCGTCAACCCACAATATCAAATTTGACCAGATCAGTTAAAGGTGCCATATGTAATACTGACAGCTAGTGTTTAAAATAGTTACTGCAGTACAAATTCAAAATACTGGAGAGAGTCGTCTCCCCCGCCCCCTCCTCCCCACACTCGAAGTTCACGGAGATTGCCAGGCTGAGACCGCAGCATCCGTAGTCTCGCTTTGCCAGACCCTGCCAGTTCTGCCATCGTTTACCTTTTTCTTCTTCTTTAGTCTGTAGAAAGAGCAACGTCGGTAGCCTTTGCTCATTAGCGCCACCGCTGTTCAGGAGAAGACTGCAGCTAGTGTCGCGACCACCAGCGCAGGTATAAATCAAGGGGGTAAGCTTCGCTTCAGAACGCGAACCTCTGATGGCGCCATTTTGTTGCTACAAAGCGATCACCTCTTGTTAGCATTCCACTGACCGCCATTTTTTTTTACGTCACTTGACTGCGAATAACTTTACATCTGAAGCGTTTAAAGACTCTATTTGTCCGTTGTTTATTTCTAAAGAAACACGACAATGTATAAAAGGCTCCATTACCTTGTACCTCACGTTATGGCTCCGTAACAGACGCTTTTGTAAAAATAAGCTAACGATTGTGTCATAACCAAGTGACTTACTGTTGCACAGTAGAGGAATTACCGTACAGTACAGGAGAAGCTCACAGGCAGTTTGGACTTACATTAGCTGTTTAGGTTTAATTACTAATGTTAACTAGCATGTTAGTGATCAATAATTAGCCTGTGCTTGTGTTATCTCCTTACATATACCTACACTCTCCATCTCTGTAAGATTGGGAATGATTGAGATTTCTCTCGGCACAGCTACCAGAAGACTTCACACTTTCAGACAGGTTGCTGACGTCACATTTACGTTGTCTCTATCAGTTGGAGGCTGCGCAGTAAAGCAAGAGATCACCGGAAAAGTGCTTCTAATATCCTTCACTGGTCCAGAGCAACGGGGTCTATTGGTCCATTGTATATATGTCAATGGTATAAATAGTCACAGAGATTTCATGACGTCACATATGCACACGCCAACTCTGCTGCGGTTACTGTAAAACAAGCTTTAGGCAGGACCAGTCGGGATCACTTTACTGGCTGTGTCTTGTTTTTGTAAGTAACCAACTTGGGTACTGTAGCTATATAATTCAATGTGAATACACAAATGTTGAAATTACATAAAATGCCCATCCATAATAGCTGTGATAAATTAGCCTGAAGCTAATGCTACCTCTTCAGGAGGAAATAAGCCAACTCTGCGTCCTTTTTGGCTCTAGGCTGTCTCCATCTTTCAAATCTATCAGAGTACCCAGAGCTAAAAATCCAACAAATCCATCCTATCTGTGGACAATGTTGTTACACTGTTTGTATGCACACAAAACAGTGTAATGCGTTGTTATAAACTGGCATTGCTAACCATGGCTAACCTGGCTAGAGCTAGTGAAAACAATGGAAATCCGACTTGTAATTTGAACCCATTCAACTCGGTGGTGACATCATTCCCAGCTTCGGCTTCCGTCCTAAACACAGAGTACAGCTGTCCGTGGAACGAGGAAAGTATGTCCGAGACTCTCGGACGTGGTGGACTGGGATTCTGTTGCCTGTTTGTCAGTTAATGGTTAATGATCGGTCAGCTATCAGAAAAAAAACTGTAAATTAGCATGCCTAGTCCAAATGATTTATTTAATTATACATCAAAAGCCCTATGAAGAGAATACAGGAAGTAAGAGTTATAGTAAGAGTTTCCACCAATGTGGAAGATGTATAGTAGGGCTGCACAATATATCCTGTTTTTATCATCATTGCGACATCACCCGGCACAATAAACACATCGCAAAAGTAGGGCTAGGTACCGAACTCAATGCTTTTTAGGCACCAACCGAATACCCTCTAAAGTATTGAGTATTAAAAAATGCCTCGTCATCTCATCAGCGTTGGTGAGCCAATAAGCATGCAGCTTATTATCATTTATAATAATGAACGTTTCTCAGTATGGCTATGTTCAGAAGATGGTGTTGTCCGGCAACTTTTGCGCGCAGAAACTAGAGTGAAGATAATGACCTCTTCTGAAGAGTCCATGATTTTTTAATCCTCCGTGTCCTCCTTGGCTACTAGCAGCTGTGTGTAGGAGGGGGAGGGGTGTGTGTGTGGGGGGGGGGGTGATCACGGAAGGCTTGTATCATGTGGATGCAACAACAGAATTGTTGTTATTACTTAGAATTTCTCATGGAACTGAGCACACCTTAATGTTTGTTTATTTACCGATATCGTGCCGCCCTAATGTATAGTGTGTAGCACTCTGTATTGATGCACAGACACTGTCTGTCTACATGTGATGGTAGTGCTGATGTGATGAATGAGCAGGTGTGTGTATTAACTAACCTCCAGCGGGACTATTGATGTCTCTGGACCCGTTTGTCCCACATCCAGTACAGCTTGCTCTACATGACCCTCTGTTTTTCCATTTCCCCCTGCCTCTCCCCGTTCGCTCTCTGCTGTGTGCAGATCATGAAAGAAATCCAGGAGCACAAAATCAAAATCTACGAGTTCCCAGAGACAGATGATGAGGAGGAGATGAAGATGGTCAGGAAAATCAAGGTCTGTTCCTCTAAATCAATCCTCCATGAAACTTTAAATAATCGGTCTGTGGTTTTTAATTTACAGGGTACCAGTGGGGTCAAGTATTAAAGTCTTACGTTTAATATTCAAAAAAATAAGGCCTTAAAAGTACTGGATTTCGTTAACAAAGGTCTTACATTTTGTCTTGTCCTTTCGTAGAATTAAATAAATACCGTAATGTCGTGTATAAATACTTTGTGTGGGTAAATTTACCTTATTTTGTATTTTTACTTCTATAGCTTAAGAGCTCTATTAGACTTAGACTATTAGACTTTTAGGACACAAGTGTCTTTGCGAGTTTAAGGCCGGTTACACACTGGCTGCGTGGCGTGAGCGTGGCGTTTCTGTTGCGTGTCAGCTACGTGGATTTTTCTACGTCTTTACACACCAGAAACGTGTCTGACGCGGCGCAGCTGTTGCTGCCAACCTTATCTGGACACATGGATGTTTCCCATTGATAAAATGAAATCTCATGTTAAACATAAATATATACTGATTTGATTACAGCAAAGACAACATCGGCAATATTGACGGCAAAATAGGCTACAGAATATTTCGTTCTGTATTGACAGGTGCAATATTAGAAAATCGATTTTCTTTTTTTTTTAAATTACATTAATATCTACATTTATTTCAAAACCTAGAGACTTTCAAACATCACCATGTCATTTATTAATATGTATTTGTGTCTAAACAACATATAAACATATTTTCATATTCTATTTTGCCTTGAAACGCTTCCAACACGCTAGCTTGTTGCGTGAAAAATAGGCGTCTGTTCTATCACAGGTTTTCGGCGCGGCTTGAGCCGCCCCTCAGACGCACATGTCACACAGGCAGTGTGTAAGCTCTAACCTGTTAACATGGGAGCCGAAATATAAACGGACACGCCACGCTCACGCGATGCATCCAGTGTGTAACCGGCCTAAGACCGACGCAGTTGTCAGTTTCCGCACCGTTTAAACAGCAAATGCACCTAAGATGCGCCTAGGCTCGTGCACAGCGACACACTATGCTTGTTACACACACAGGGACGCACAGCACCACACACACATGCAGAAGATTAAAAATAAAAATAGGTGTGAAATAGTATTATGATATGATCACTTCACGCGTGAGCAGATCAGTTTCTTCTCCTGAACATCTCTCCTTCCTGCTCAGAAAATCCTCCATCATAACAGCAATGCTCCAAGGTCCAAACGCGCCTGGCTTTTAAAGGGAATGGGAGATGATCTCTGATTGGTTTATTGCATGTTACGCCCAAAACACACCTATGATTAATGAAGACACTAGGTACAACCCTTTTGAACCATGCGCCTGGCGCACGGACCCTTTTTGAGGTCCGTGCGTGAAGCGTTTGACTTGGAGAATCCTTGTGGTACCCTGATTTATGTCATGCATACTATGTCTCTGTGCATGTTAGCGACCAGTCACAGTTTACAGTGTATTTTTAGCCATTGTGCAACAGTTGTGTCCCCTCCCTCCTCACTGCAGGACCGTTTACCCTTGGCTGTAGTCGGTAGTAACACCATCATTGAGGTCAATGGGAAGCGAGTGCGCGGGAGGCAGTACCCCTGGGGTGTGGCTGAAGGTGAGAGGTCAAAGGTCAACTTATCCTAGCCTAGAAATTGATGAACTAAGTGGAGTCTCTCTGTCACACACACACACACACACACACACACACACACACAAACACACACCCTCACACACACTCTCACAGACCACAGTTTCCACTGTTTTATTGGATTATTGAGCTGACTTGTAGATGGTTTGCAAAGCAGTAACACAATCAATGTGCTCCTTTTTTGTTCTCATTCCAATATTCAGCACACACACAAACGCACACTGTGGTACTGTGCTATTGAGTAATCACAGCTCTGGGACTGGGTACTAGTACTTGATACCTTAAGTTATCAACAGAAAAAAATAACCCAGTACTGAGTAGTATCAAAACTTCTCCACTCGAAAGAGTCCTGCTTTTGATCCTTTTTGTGAACACACCAAAAAAGAAAAGACTATTTGCAGGGCTGGGCAATATATCGATGATATATCAATATATGAGACTGCATATCATTATAGATTTTGGATATCCTAATATCGTTCTGGCATAAGTGTTGTCTTATCCTGGTTTTAAAGGCAGCATTACAGTAAAGTGATGTCATTTCCTGGACTTAACAGACTGTTGTAACCGTTTTATTATTTCCCTTTACCCACTTAGTCATTATATCTACATAGGGCTGGGCGATAGGGAGAAATCAGATATCACGATATTCTTGACCAAATACCTCTATCGATATTGCGGCGATATTCTGGGGTTGACAATTGGTGCTTTGACAAAATATCTTAGATTTTAGATAAATAATCTTCAGTAATGTTGACATAATGTCTAAGTGGGGAAAAGACAAATAATAGAACAGCTAGAACAGTCTGGTAAGTTCAGAAAAGTACATCACTTTACTGTAATGCAGCCTTTAAAACCAGGAAAAGACACCATTTATGTCATATCATGATATTACAATATCCAAAATCGAAGACGATATCTAGTCTCCTATTACGGTATCAATATAATATTGATATATTGCCGAGCCCTATATCTACATTATTGGTGATTATTTATGAAAACTCTTTGTGTTAATATTTTATTAAATGGAAAATTTGATAATGAACACCAGTTAAAGTGTTCATATTGTGCTTTTTGGCTTTTCCCCTTTCCTTTATTGTGTTTTTTATTTTATATATATATATATATATATATATATATATATATATATATATATATATATATATATATATATATATATATATATATATATTACTTCAGAGACAAACCTGTGTCACTTTGTAACACACGTTATAATGCTCGCCTAGCTGCTAGCATGGCACGCCCTCATACTCTGCTTCTGACTGGCTAGTAGTCCTTACCTAGGTACTGTCAGGGCACGCCCTCATACTCTGCTTCTGACTGGCTAGTAGTCCTTACCTAGGTACTGTCAGGGCATGCCCTCATACTCTGCTCCTGACTGGCTAGTAGTCCTTACCTAGGTACTGTCAGGGCATGCCCTCATACTCTGCTTCTGACTGGCTAGTAG
The DNA here is from genome assembly GCF_004354835.1 of Perca flavescens. Classification (NCBI taxonomy): domain Eukaryota; kingdom Metazoa; phylum Chordata; class Actinopteri; order Perciformes; family Percidae; genus Perca; species Perca flavescens. The sequence goes on from NC_041344.1 coordinate 32,804,819, forward strand.
TCCTTACCTGGTACTGAGCATATGGATGGGACAGAAGTGAGATGTCTCACTCTGTAGCTAAAACAGAGAGCCCAATACACAGGGTGAAAAGAGGAGCTGCAGCAATGTGCAGTACAACAAAATATGGTGTTTTTTGAAAATTAAACCATGTAAACCTATTCTGTTACAACCTCTAAATACAATTATGAACCTGAAAATGAGCATAATATGAGCACTTTAATGTAATCTCATGTCATAGTTTTGTATGATCTAGCTGAGAGAACCAGAGAACAGGAACAATGCAAGCCTCAGTGAAGATAAACACAAGCCAGCGATACTGATAATATCGAGAAGAAAACAACACAGTGACACACTCGAGCCAGCAGTGAGAAACTAGACGTTTTTTCTCTTTAGCACAGGATATGAGAGCCCTGTTTGACCTGACACAGGAAGTCGCTGTCACATTGTGGTGAGAAGTATGAAGCATGACAAACGTATTGAGCTTAAAGATGAGCAGAGCGCCGCACTGTGAACGTGACAGAGGTGTCTACTGTAATGAATGGGAGGCAGTGAAGGGAACATTCCAGATCATGTAGATTATGCAGTTGTCGTCTCAGAAGAACAACAGCTGAAGACCTAAGTGCATTACAGCCTGGCATTTTAGTTTTAATGCATCATTGTTGTAAGTGATTCTTATATTCCCTAATTGTGAAAATATAAACTGAATAAAAAGCAAGAAACGGTGGCCGGGTTGGCTGAGTGGTAAAGCAGGCGCTTGGAGGTTTATGCCTTGACGCAGAGGTCCAGGGTTCGAATCCGACCTGTGACGATTTCCTGCATGTCTTCCCCCTCTCGCTCCCCCCTTTCTCACCTAGCTGTCCTGTCAAAAATTAAATAGGCAGAAAAGCCCCAAAAAAATAATCTTAAAAAAGAAGCAAGAAACGTTTTATAATGTCAACCTCTACTTTTGCTGACTGGACCGAATTCTCAGTGGCCAGTCTAGCTAGGCTTTTATATTTATTTTTTATTAAAAGGAAACATATCCGAGGAAAACAGGGAATTTAATCGTGAATAGACAGGAAAAAAAAGCCACATTGAAAAACATGGGGATGAAAGAAAGAGAGCAATTTCTGAACCGCCTGCAAAAAGCAGAGCAGAGCTGGGTAAAGTCTCCCTAAAAAAATTAAAAAGATCAAAAGAGTATTTGCGGCTCCAGACAGATTTGTGTTAGTGTATTTTAATAATATTTCTATATATTCTTTTGCCAAAAATGGCTCTCTTAATAGTAAAGGTTGCTGACCCCTGGCATAGTGGATGACATAGCTGGAATAAGTCTTCAGATCCTTTACTTAAGTAAAAGTACTGATACCACACTGTAAAAATACTGTGTTTGAAAATGTTACTTAGGTAAAAATATGTAAATATCATCAGGAAAATGTACTTAAAGCGCCCATATTATGCTCATTTTCAGGTTCAAAATTGTATTTAGAGGTTGTACCAGAATAGGTTTATGTGGTTTAATTTTCAAAAAACACCATATGTTTGTTGTACTGCACATTGCTGCAGCTCCTCTTTTCACCCTGTGTTGGGCTCTCTGTTTTAGCTACAGAGTGAGACATCTCACTTCTGTTCCATCTTTGTTGGGAGTCGCACATGCTCAGTAGCTAGGTAAGGACTACTAGCTAGAAGCTAGCGCTGCTTGCGGTTAGCCACTTCGTTCTCAATCGCAAAACACTGCTACAACACACGAGTTCACCCTAATCTACAAAAGAAATGGTATAGAACTACTTCCATGTCCCTGTTCTGCAGGTATTCCACGCAAAGTTGGAAGTGCGCCCTCCTTTAGAAGAAGTCTCCCGGCTAATCCTGCCTTGTACAGGCTGAAGTTGGAGAAACGGCTAGCTGATGTAGTATTAGCTAAAGTGGTTAGCACACACCAAATGTTTCGGCCGATGATGTATAAAGCCCTGCAGATTTTGAACAGCTCACCAGGAGACTGAAGGCAGGACACATTCAGAAACCGTATCTCACTCAAAACAGCATGGATGTTTTTTTTTTCCCAAGTTTGTATGCGTGTGGAAGCACCAGAGACACAAAATAAAAAAGGGATTTTTTCATAATATGGGCACTTTAAAGTATTCCACGTAAAAGTACTCAATGCAGAAAAATCCTCACGTTTTAGAAACTGAAAACGATCCAAACAGTTTTGTCAATCAAAGTATTTAATCGGCTAATCATTTTGGCTCTAATTGTAGGCCGTTATATTGTTGGGTAGGTTAATTAATAATAAATCATCATATTTTATAAACTACATGTGTTCGTTTCCAAAAATCTTCACTTGTAAAGTAACTAGTAACTAAATCTGTGAGATTAATGTAGCGGAGTAGAAGTAGAAAGTGGCATGAAAAGAAAAGACTCAAAGTACAAGTACCTCAAATTTGTACTTAAGTACAGTACTTGAGTAAATGTATGTAGATACATTCCACCACTGTAGGAGTGCTACTATGAAACTGGTTTGCCATCCATGGGGAGTGAGTTTTGGAATACCAAAAATATTTTTGGCTCCGTGTCAGCATAAATATGAAGAGAGGGCGGGAGAGAGAGAGAGGGGGAGAGAGAGAGAGAAGGTCCCTGGGAAGCTATGCGAGGCACCGCAGCACTGAACAGCAGAGTCCCCAGAGAGCTGAGCTGAGCTTCAGTGTGGGAGGGACACACGCTGCCCCCTGCTGGTGCTTTCTGCTACTGCAGCTGTCCACGTAGTGCTACTGCAGGGCCTCGGGAAGCCTGAGCCACTGTTGAGACTCCTTAGCTGTGGTGGAATGGAACGGAGTACATTTACTCAAGTACAAATGTTGAGGTACTTTACTCAAGTCATTTCTTTCCATGCCACTTTCTACTTCTACTCCGCTACATTTCAGAGAGAAATATTGGACTTTTTACTCCACTACATTCATCTGTTACAGCTTTAGTTAGTAGTGGTGACTTTACAAATAAAGATTTTTGCACACAAACATGTAAAATCTGTTTTATTATAAAACTATCCAAATCAGCTCTGTTGTTAAAAATAGTTACTATCCGTTAAGAACCATTACTCAAGCCAATTCTGTCCTTTCAGGATATGGAAAAATTGAATTCATGCCTTCATTACATCATAGCTGGACCATTGCAATTTCCTTTATTTAGGCCTTCCCCAGTCTTCATTAAGTCAAAATGCAGCTGTAAGGGTGTTGACTGGTACTAAAAAATGTGAGCATATCACCCCAGTGCTATCCTTTCATCACTGGCTACCCGTCGAAATCAGGGAGCAAGAAATATAACTGAATACATCCATAATTAATCCTGTTAGTCAAATAAATGAAATCCTTAAGCACAAAGAGCATGGAAACGTGGTGAGGATATCAAATAATGTCACATGGGAAGAATAGAAGTGAATAGATTGGTTAATAATTGAATGTCATGTGATGTAATGCTAAGACCAAATGGGAAAACTCAGCGAAACGGGTTGGTAAAAGATAAAAAAATGACTAAAGTTTTAATTTATTTAATCACATGATTGAAGTTAAACTGAAAAACATATCTAATTTTTTTTTTTACCAACTAATTGGGGCTCAAGGGAAAAGTATAGTTTTATATAAAGTGTTATATTTCTGTGCGTACTTACTACTACTGTTGAATTCAGAAAATGACATCACTCTACTCTAATGCAGCCTTCAAAACCAGGAAAAGACCACACATAATATATTACGATTTTACAATATCCAAAATCTAAGACGTTATCTAGTGTCATATCACGATATTGATATAATATCGAAATATTGCCCAGCCCTATCCATAATCCCTACAGGGATCACTCCTGTTCGTGTCATAATCACTCCACGTTATGGTGTCTGAACTGCTCTGTTTGTCTGTTCTTACAGTGGAAAACGGAGAGCACTGTGACTTTACAATCCTCCGGAACATGCTGATCAGGTGAGCAAAAACACATCATCTCCTCATCAGTACAAAGCAGTCATGCTGGGCTAAGTAAAAAGGTTTAATAATAAATACATTATCAGTCTTTGTCTGAGATGATGTTGATGTACGAGCCATCCCCTCACTAGAATAAGTGTGTTTTCCTTCAGTTCTTAAAGGGTAATTTTGTGTGTATTTTTTTTTTCTCAACATGGACCCTGTCTAAGTGACAAATGTGAACAAAAATCTTTGAAATTGTTCCAGGATTGAAACGCTGTAACTAGCAGCTTCGAACCGGGCTGCAATGTAACCCTAAAGGGCAAATGTGCATCGTTAATTTGGTCCACTAAAAGTTCTGTTGTTGCCACTGACAGGCTCAGATTATAAGTGTCTGACAACATTATGGAAATGATCCCTACAGAGATAGACCTTTTAGTTAAAGAGTAAGATCCTTTTTGTTTAACATGAAACAGCTCAGAGATTGCTATCGCTAAACCCACCAGACTCCATGTAAATAATCAGCATTTTTAGCGTGTATAGAGGCAGCACATTTCCACATGTAAATCGGTAAATTACGTGTCTATTTCAACCAAACCAGAGTGGTGATTGTTGGAACAGTGGAAAGATGAACCAAGGCGACTTTTGATAGTTTTATTTAGTTTCTGTCCACTTTGAATGAAGTGTGTTTTATGATGATAAAATTACTGTTTATTCAAATAGAGTCTGGCAATAGTAATATCAGGGATGTTTTTATGTTAAAAAAAGAACCAAAAAAGTCATCCTCTGTGGGAATCCTTTCCGTAATGTTGTAAGACACTGAATAGAATATTAATATAAATAGTCATTGGCAAATCAAGCACTTTTAGGGGAGTCAATTTTAAGTTGCGCAATTGCCCGATAACTTACAATGTAGCTTGATTCAGCGGTCTTGCTTAATACTGGACCAATTTCAGAGACTGTTCTCATCAGTCACATACACACAAAAACACATGAAAATAAGGTTGAAAAAAAAAATAACATTAATGGACAAATCCGGCGCAAGATGAAGAGGGTAAAGTAAAAAGTAAAAATAAATCACTATTTCTATACCACTAACAAAGCTCAAAATAGCACCACACTTCCACAGTAGCATAATGAGGTATGATACAGGTAAACCGAAGCATTGAGAACTTTGTAAGTGTACAGACAGTTTATTTAAAACATAGTTTATAAAGACCGTACTGTTCACTATACAGGCAGGCGCCATCTTGGTCACGACCAGACGAACGGCGTGCATATATTTTAATAAACAGATATAAAGCTAATAAGCAGTTTGCGATAAAACTGGTCACATTCGATCGAAAACATATCCCACAGAACGGTCGACTCGGTACACATGTGTTATTAACTCTTAGGGTCATTTTGTGCCGGATTTGTCCTTTAACCTTTAAGGAGTGGTCAGAGGCTCAGGACTGAAAATGAAGCAAAGCACAATACTTGATAATATATGTACTGTAAGCAAACAAATCTTCTAATGAGAGTAAATGTGCTAATTTACTTCCCTCTTGTTGTTTCCCAGGACCCACATGCAGGACCTAAAGGACGTGACCAACAACGTTCACTATGAGAATTACCGCAGCAGGAAACTTGCTGCAGTCAACTACAACGGTGTGGACAACAATAAGAACAAGGGACAGCTAACCAAGTAAGTTCATCTGTACACCGCTGGGGTGTTTGTTTTGCTGAAATGCACATTTCAGGGTCTCTGCGGGGTCTTAAAAAGACTCAAAAGTCTCAAAAATGTTAGGCTTTAAAAAGTATTAAATTAAGTATTGTGTTCTAGGTCCAATATAATTTTAAACCAGACTTTATTTCCCTACCTCCATGTAACGCTGCCTCTAATGCTGGTGTTGTAGTTCTTTCTTTCACCAGTCCATATTGAATTCACTTTTTTTATGTTGTAATATATATTCTTTTTTTTCTTCTTTTTTTTGGAGGTAAAAATCTTTTTAATTAGTGAATTACTGCGTTTACAGTGCCTGTTTTGTCATTGCTACAAATTATATTGGAGTGGTATTTTCAGCCACAAACCATAACATGACATTACCATCTTAAAAAGCTTCCTTCTTTTTATCACTCTCCCCAGTACCAAATACTAATTTTACATCTGACTTTTGATTCAGAGGCACAGTGTGCTAGCAGCATTTAAATCAGTGGGCCCTTTTCTGTTGGGATATAGGTCTTAAATTTCATTTATAATATTCTTAATAATGTCTTGAAGAGTTGAGTGACATTAACAGTGTGAACTAATGGGACGATGTTGCTGATTTGGCTGGTTCTATCAGGACGCTCTGAGCAGCTCGGTCACTGTGTAACCACGGAGGAAACTACAGGTCAGAGGTCAAAGTCTGCAGCCACTGACCTGCAGATTAAAATTGGCAAGCTGTCACTAAAGCAGCTCCAACCTTTAAACCCATTACTGGCCCAAACAAAGCAGCACTAACCCCCCGACTTACTGGCCACCAGTACCGGTTGTGTTTAATCTGACCGTACTAACTGTTGCACCGTCAGACTCGTGAACCACCGGCTGCAGCTGTCAGCCATCACCAGCACACTCTCACAGGCTAATGCATGATTTAATGCTAGCACGCTAAGTGTCTGTGCATCTGTTTGTTTTTAGCACTGAGACGGCTGATGGCATGTAAGTGTTACTTCACTTCTTCAAAACCTCTCCAAAGAATTGCATTTCCACTCCTCTCTCTGACCTTTTTCATTTTCCACTGATCTACTGAATTCTTTATTTTTTTTTTTTATTTTCACCCGCAACTCTTGACATCAATGCAATTTATTTAAATGAAGCATTGAAAAATTGTGTTAAGTGATCCTGTTTGGTCAGATATTGCATCATTTCACACCAGAGACAGTTTTACCATCAAAAAAGGTCACAGCTTATTAGCTTCTCATGGTGACTCTGGTTAAGAGTCACCAACACTCAGTGTGTTGTAGACACACTGACATTGCCATCTCTAGAGCCAAGCTAGCAGCGTAGCTAACAAGCTAATAATAACTGGTCTGATAAGGTACATTTGTGCTTCCATTAGCCCTCATCTCTACTGCTAATGTGAACTAATCTAGCTAGCTAACCCGCAAACATGCTAATGTAGTTAATAACAATGTAAAAGATGCTTCTACTCGGCTCAATTAACATTGCTCATTAACATATTAGACACGTTTTACCTTTACAAACAAGATGATATCAGCTGCTGCAGGGCTAAGGACCTCCAATATGGCTGCTGGAAAGTGTTTCTTTTTTGTTCTCCAGCTGGACGAGTAGGTAGCGTGTCAAGACGTCGTCGTAGCGAGGCTTGGTTAGGTCCACGGTTTATTCCCTTATATTCCCCGTCACCTTCCCGCTCCAACCCTCGCTGGAAGCCGTCTGTTACATGGGGCTTCCAGGGAAGGCAAGCTAGTCGGGCCTCTTCTTCTCCTTCCCTGATCCTTCCTCTTCATCACTCTGAGGGCCTCTTCTTCTCCTTCCCTGATCCTTCCTCTTCATCACTCTGAGGGCCTCTTCTTCTCCTTCCCTGATCCTTCCTCTTCATCACTCTGAGGTCACAATGGCCTTTAGAAGAACTGTCCACCTGGGATGTTACAGATGTGAGACCATTAGGGCTGCATGATATGAGGAGAATATCCAATTGCGATTATTCTGACTGATATTGCGATTGCGATATGATTCTTGATATTGGAGGGAATGATTATTTTGTACCATTATTTTTAATTGTTTTATTATTTTAAATGATTGTAGTGTGATTTTTGCTATTTGATGGATCTGTACCAATTTGTAGGATGGGACGCCTCTGCAGCACCACAATACTAGTACTAATTCATAATGGTTTGACACATATTTTGTCTTTAACAAATAATGCGCCATGGGTTCAGAATTAGCACCATCTACTATAGCCAAATGCTGGTAAAATATGCAAGTGGCTGGCAGATTTACTCACCAGCCAAAAAACCCATGGTAATCTATTGAGTGGCTGGTAAGATTTGAACATTCACTAGCCATTTGGCTGGTGGATGAAAAAGACAAATTTTGAACCTTGCAATTTGATATTGCACTAGTCCATTTTGCAATTTCGATAAAATTGCGATGAATTGTGCAGCCCTAGTGAGCATCCACATAGCAGCCAGTGTGTGCTGTCCGTATGAACGCTGGCTTGTGTCTCCAGGAGTCCTCTAGCCCAGATGGACGAGGAGCGGCGAGACCACGTGTCCAAGATGAAGAAGATGGAACAAGAGATGGAACAAGTGTTTGAAATGAAAGTCAAAGAGAAGCTCCAGAAGCTCAGAGACTCTGAGGTTGAGGTAAACTAACAGTTTTTTTTTCTTCATTATTATGTGTTTGTAGACCTTTTGAATGGAATTCCATTTCTAGGCAACAACCTGGCCCCTTGTTAACTTCCCGTCTGTTGACATTCACATGATTCACACAGTAGTCTCGCTTTGCCAGACCTTCCTTCACAGCGCTGTGGAGGAGGGTCTGGCTAGTCCACACAGCATTCCGGGATGGGAGAAAAACGTGCTCTGGTTTATTGGCATTTCTTTAAACCAATCACAATCATCTTGGGCGGTGCTAAGTGCCGGACGGAGCCACGGCGCCGGACGGAGCCACGGCGCCTCTGAAAAATAAACAAAGTTGTTTTGGTGGATAAAAAGTAGTTTTAGTCGTGAGAGAGAAAACTCTGATTGGACAGATAGTCTAGCTAGCTGTCTGGATTTACCCTGCAGAGATCTGAGGAGCAGTTAACCATAGTCCTCACAAATCCACCGGAGTTTAAAATTGTAACACAAAGGAAGAGGAAGAGGACAGACATCTGGCTGAAAAATGAGGGCCATCCGGTGGAATATCCGGCAGCACCGGAGCAATCCCATAAATGAGTCGTTGTTGACATAGACTACATACACTGCAACAGGAAATCAACTTGGGGCCATTTAGAATGTTAATGTTTACAAATGTGTTATGGCCTATTACTCTGTGTTCCTTTGCGAATGCTTGGTTAACCGCCGGACTGTGCGTGCGGTGTCCCTGCAGCTCCAGAGACGACATGAACAGATGAAGAAGAACCTGGAGGCCCAGCACCGAGAGCTGGAGGAGAAACGTCGCCATCACGAGGAGGAGAAGGCCAACTGGGAGGCCCAGCAGAGGATTCTGGAACAGCAGAAACTAGATGCCTCCAGGTAAACACTCCATCACACGATATACATAAATGCTTATTATTGACTGTTCCCCTAATAGTGTTAGGGGAACAGTCAATAATAAATAATAATAATAAACCGGAGCTGGGAATGACGTCACGCCCGAGTTGAATGCGTTCCATTTACAAGTCTGATTTTTTTCATTGTGGGGTTAGCTCTAGCCAGATTAGCCATTGTTAGCACTGACCATTGATAACAACGCATTACGCTGTTTTTCTGCATACAAACAGCGTAACATTGTCCACAGATGGAAGTTGGACAGCGTTGTGTGTACGACTGATTTAGTGAGACACAAATAACACAGAAGTGCTTATAACTGTATGTTACTACGGTACTATGTTTTTGGATGAAGGCAGTAGACGGTTCCATGCTTGACTGCTCTTCTGTCCTCGTGTTTTCACAGGACCTTGGAGAAGAACAAAAAGAAGAAGATATTTTAATAACTCTGGAGGACCTTCGTGATGTTACAGTGTATTATTTTGCCAACCTATCAGCCCTTGATTGTCAGAGCATCTGTCAATAAACTCCATCCACTGTTTGACCATATTACTGTGTAATAATCAAGTGAAATCCAGGCAGTATTGCCTGGACTCTGAATTTAACCAATCCGTTCTCTGCTCATCCTCATGTTGCTCCTTCAAGAATTGTTATCTCTATATTGATTCCGTGTGCAGTCCAGTTTCGGGTCGCACACATCCCACAAAAGCGAGTATATTCACATAGAAAAGAGAGAACTGGTGTTCTTTAATCATGACAAAACAGGAGGGCGAAGTTCAGAGCTCAGTCTTTCTTTCCTCTTTTCTTCTTCTACTTTGGGAATGTTGGATGCTGCACTGCTCTGTGCTGCATTCTTTTAATGCCAAAAAAACAAACATAGAGGTCGGCCTTTCACTTCCTGTAGCATGTGTCAGGCTGAAGCTCACCTCAGGCACTGTTTTTTTTATATATATATACTGCATATGTATCTTTCGGTTCACTTATTTAGGCATCACATTTATTCCCCCACCCAAGTGGTATGCTCTCCCATCTCCTGTAATGTAAATTGTATAACCATCAACTGCAGTGTTTAACTTCAATGTGTAACATTTTCTTACTTTTTTTCATTTTGTATTGGTCCTGGTATAGAAACTGTTCATTTTGTTTCCAGTGTCCTAGCCGGTGTTTTTTTTATTAAATTAGCCCTGCCCTTGGAAACCCAACATGTAATCCTGACTTCACTCATGCTGAGTGTAACAATGTCAAGAAACTGTTCTTGAAGTGCTTTTACGTGAATTTATTTGAACTTCTTGTGCAGATTCTATTTAAAAAAAACAAGAAACAAATTTCCAGCAGAATCCAGTCGTTCCAGGGGCAGGATGTGGAAAGCTTGTGTCGGATGGGAAAGTTGGAGCTGAGAAGCTTCAGCCACACAGTGGTCCAATTAATAACTGTACCAAGCTGGCTTTATTTACATCACATTTAGCACTGTTTGTGTACTGCATCTGTATTTTGTAATGTCTTGTTTTTAATGTAAAAAGTCACATAATAAAATTGTGATGGGGGAAAAAAAACAGATGATCTTGGCTAAATGTGTGGATTCCCAAACATTACACCCTGTAATGACGCGTTATGTAATTTACACCCTGAAAGCACGTCACTAAATTTACAGTATTGCATTTTGCGTTCATGGTTTTAATTACAAAATGTGGCAGATTATTATATAAAAGCACAAATAGTATATTTTTAAAGTTGCTGCTTGATGTACTCTAATCTCTAATGATGCTATACAAAAAGGACGTGGAGCACTTGCTCACAGCTGGAAATGAAAATAAAGCTAAAAGGCAATAGTGGTGAAATGGCTTAAAAAAAAAATAATCAGTTTTTGCTGGAAAAACATGTTGCTGTCTCTTTAAGTTCAGTTGGCAGTTTGATTAACCCATATTTGTGTAATTTACTTTTCCTATAAAACAGTAAAGTATGTTGCTTTCTTGTGCACTAACTGGAACATTGGTTATTAAGTATATACACTACCGGTCAAAAGTTTGGGGTCACTTAGAAATTTCCATTCCACTCCATTCCAGACACAATACCTGCTGAGATCAGTTGTATTGTTTTTTTTAACCAGGGCAGCAGTTTTCAGATTACATTATGTGCTTACATAATTGCAAAAGGGTTCTCGACTGTTGTAGAAAGAAGTGGTTGAAGAAACACTTGAAATTCATGTTTTTTGGTCTAAACGTCATACCCAAATTAAAAATGGTACAGCTCCCATATACTTTGACACTCAGGGGTGTGCCTGATATCATTGGAAAGGTGATTGATGTGGGTTTGTTTGTGTATTTGAGAAGTGTTGTATTTTGTAGTTTTTTGGCTTTTTTATCTGCACTTTTCAAATAAAAATAAAAAAACGCACAGACATATTTGTAGAAAAGAATTCATATAAAATCCATTTTTGAGTCTTTTAGCTTCTGAATTTTTTTCTGTAGTAAGCTGAGACGTGGCTAATGCTGTGTTGTCTGTCACCTGTCAGATGTGTTTACAGCAGTGTATTTTAATAATTTTACAGATTTATGACTTGGACAGAAATAAAAAATCTCCATTCTAGCCTCTGTAACTCTGTGTCAGTAAGGCCTAGAATCGCCCTGACACTTGTAACAAAAACTTGAGAATGTTTCCTTTCCAATGATATCAGGCACACCCCTAAGTGTCAAAGTATATGGGAGCTGTACCACTTTTAATTTGGGTATGACGGTTAGACCAAAAAGCATGGAATTTCAAGCATTTCTTCAGCCACTTCTGTCTACAACAATCGAGAACCATTTTGCAATTATATAAGCACATAATGTAATCTGAAAACTGCTGCCCTGATTAAAAAAAACAATACAACTGATCTCAGCTGGTATTCTGTCTGGAATGGAGTGGAATGGAAATTTCTAAGTGACCCCAAACTTTTGACCGGTAGTGTATATATATATAGCACATTCTATATACGGTAGTTGGTATGAAGTATGGCATTGGGATGCACCATGAGGCCTCCTGCACACTGGCTGCGTGGCGTGAGCGTGGCGGCTGCGTGGCGTTTTCTATGTATTTACACACTAGAAACGTGTGTGACCCATTGATAAAATGAAATACCATGTTAAACATAAATATATACTGATAGGATAACAGCAAAGATGACGTCAGCAGTATTGACGGCAAAATAGGCTCCAGAATATTTCCTTCTGTATTGACAGGTGCAATATTTGAAAATTGATTTTTTTTTTTTAAATTACATTTATATCTTAATTTATGTCAAAATCTAGAGACTTTCAAACATCAACATGTCATTTATTAATATGTATTCATGTCAAAATGACATATAAACATATTTTCCTATTCTATTTTGCCTGGAAACGCTTCCAACACGTTTGCGTGTCGTGTGAAAAATAGGCGTCGGTCCTATTTCTAGCACGCATGCGTTTTCGCCGTGGCTCGAGCCTGTGTGACACGCTCACGCCACGCAGCCAGTGGTCAGGAGGCCTGAGAAAATGGGATGTCCATGTCCTTTTATATCTAACAAGGGAGCAGAGTGTTGTTGGCAGCGTTTTTGAAGTGTTCAAGAAATTGGAAATGCAACACAGAGACAACTATAAATATGATCATTTGGCATGGCAACATTGAACTATAAAAGCATTTCTGGGGTTCAAAGTAAAGAGTTTGAGGACTTAATGTCGTCTGCGTCCAGAAGGTGGCAGTACGAGACAGCACTGAACTGTCTCCTGCTGATTCAGGGACTTTGCATCCCTTTTGATCGGTCTTATCAATGTCTCTCTGAACTTTAGCCATGGCTCAGCTGTTTGTCTCTTGATGTACTTAAGCCCTAATAGTGCTTAGTAAAGAACTCAACGTCAGCTTGTGTTGCTATAGCCTTTCACCTGCTGAAAAGATCTTTTCTTTCCTACCTCCTGTGTGCTGTCATTCTACATTCAACAGGTCAGATTAGGGTAATTGCTGCCAACTTGGCACTGATGACACTGAACGTTTTAGTGTAAAGTAGGTTTGTTTTATTTGGTTATTTTTAATGGTTTTAATTCATTCCTTGGGAATTGAGTTGGAGGGCTTAGTTGTGGAATTCTGAGTCCACAGTGGACTCTAAAGGGGGTGCTACCTGTCATTCAGGAGGTTCTAGAGATTGTTGAGGGTATTCCAAGGTTCCTTGGGGGCTCCACTAGAGGATTCTAGAGATATTGAGGGGGTCCTTGTGAGGGTACCTGGATTCTTGAATGAGCTCCTTGAGTTCTTCCGGAGGTCCTTAAAGGGGTTCTTGAATTAGTTCCTTGGTTCCTTGTGAGGGTCATAGGAGTAACGGGATACTTAAAAGAGTTCCTTGAAATATTGTGGGAGTTGTTGGGGCCCCTAATTGGGATCTAGAGGTTCTTAATGGATTTTAGGCTCTTGAGATACTCCAGGGATTACAAAATGAGCTTTCAGAGGTAATTGGTAAGTTGTTCTAGGGGATCTTTTGAAGGTCTTGAGATAGTTCTAGGGCATCACAAGAGGATTCCAGGTCGACATGATATGATTTCAGGTTTTTTTGACAAGGTTCCCCCCTAATGGGGGATTCTTGTAGCCTGGCTCAGCCCTACAACGTACTTCCGCTCAATTTTCATTTTCCTTCAGTCCTCCGTCAGGGTTTGCGGTACATTCGCAGGTTTTAGTCCCAGATAGGTGCATTCGGTCCGTTGTGGCAACGCTGCCGAATATCCAGAAGTTAAAGCCCGAGCAAGACCAATCTTTACTGAGTTTTGTTGGTGGCCATGATGTCGTGGCCCTCCTCCCCACGGGGTTCGGGAACAGTTTGATTTTCCAGCTCGCTCCGTTAGTGGTGAAGGAGTTGGCTAAGGCTAACGCTAGCGATGCTAATGCTAAATATGAGCTGATAGTTGTTGTCGGTCTCCCCTCTTGTTGCACATGCACATGACATACGTCACGACCAAAACGTTAGCGATTGGTTCTGACAGATCCAGAGTGGCTCTGGGCAGATCCAATAGTTTTAAACTTCAACAGAGTACCCGCCTTCAAGGAAGTTAACACTTGTCAATGGAGAGAGGCCAGACTCTCTGGACAAATCAAATGGACCACAGTCTGGTAAGACCAGGCTAGTGTACCAGAGTCTGGTAGGACCAGAGTCTGGTAGGACCAGGCTAGTGTACCAGAGTCTGGTAGGACCAGACTAATGGACCAGTGTCTGGTAGGACCAGGCTAATGGACCAGTGTCTGGTAGGACCAGACTAATGGACCAGTGTCTGGTAGGACCAGGCTAATGTACCAGAGTCTGGTAGGACCAGGCTAATGGACCAGAGTCTGGTAGGACCAGACTAGTGGACCAGAGTCTGGTAGGACCAGGCTAATGGACCAGAGTCTGGTAGGACCACGCTAATGGACCAGTGTCTGGTAGGACCAGGCTAATGGACCAGAGTCTGGTAGGACCAGTGTCTGGTAGGACCAGGCTAATGGACCAGAGTCTGGTAGGACCACGCTAATGGACCAGAGTCTGGTAGGACCAGGCTAATGGACCAGTGTCTGGTAGGACCAGGCTAGTGGACCAGGCTAATGTACCAGAGTCTGGTAGGACCAGGCTAGTGGACCAGAGTCTGGTAGGATCAGAGTCTGGTAGGAACAGGCTAATGGACCAGAGTCTGGTAGGACCACGCTAATGGACCAGAGTCTGGTAGGACCAGACTAGGATTCTTGGTGGAGTTGATTAAACCCATGTAGGAGTTTTAGGTGCTTTTAATGGTGCTCTAGTCTAGAGGTTTATATGTGATTCTTGTGGGATTTTGGGTCATTGGGGTTATTATGAAGTGGTTCTTTTGGAAGAGCCAGGCCTCCTGATGGCACGTCTTAAGAACATCAACTATTACTGTTTGTGGACACATGCTCATATTATATCATAAACTGCAGAAGCTAACTTATTTTTATAATTTTAAATGAGGACCAAACCAAAATAAATGCATTATATCTTCAATGTCACCTTAAAAGATTCATCAAATCATTAAAAAGTAACTGGTATATTGCTTATCATCAATATAAGTCAGTGTCTTTCTATTCTTGCCCGAAGATTTGAGGTATTAAGCCCACCCCACCCCTCCCACCTCCCATTATGTGTCCATTGTGGGGATGGAAAATTGTAACTACATTTAGACCAACCGCGGACACTCCTTGCTGAAACTTCTTTCACAGGAATTGTGTTGCTAGGAAACAGCTTGGGCCCAGGTTTACTTCCTGTCCACTGTTGAATTTAGCAAACACTGCAACAGGAGATTTGGTGAGGTCTTTCCATGGACAGCCAGTACAAAGATCAGTTCCACAATACAGTAGCTAATTTATCGACCTTTATCATATCCGTTTTTTTTTTTAATAATAACAAAAATCTGTAATTTATTGATGTAACCTTTAATTTGTCTTTGCCTCTGGTAAACAAAAGCTGGACCCTTTGGACTCCCAGCTGGAGTGTAACACACAGACACACACACACAGATGTACTGCAGCATCACGCCACAGCCTTTCATGTTTGACAACTAGTCTGCTTCAGCCTCTCCTCTTGCCTTGATTGGCCAGCTGTGCCCTCGGGTCTCTCAGGTGAAAACACTTTGAGCCAATTACAGAAGCGAACACTAAAACCCATGTGTCAGCCCATATGACAAGACAACAACTGGTCACAAATCTACCCTAATTCTGCCTAAAGGGGCCCAAAAAGACAAGGAGATCTCTGTGTGCTGGGGATTGGAGAACCCATCATAACTCGCTTTTCGTTCCACTTTACCTCCACAATCCCCTCTCATCCGGTGGATCAGAGTCAGTTCATGTTTGGTTAATTGCTGTTCTGACATTGACCTGGTTCGCTGAGAGCTGCAGTGTTTCTGGGTTAGCTCCAGCTCTGGGCAAAAATGATAAGACTGTAGGAACTGTGCCGCTGAGGCTGCCAACACTCTCTCTGTCTGAATATGTTTTAGCCACTTCAGAGAAAGCATGCTATTTAGATAGTAAAGCAACAGCAAGGGGAACAGGAGAATAGCTTTGTAACTAGTTTTTTTTGAAGAACAGGTTCTTTTAGAGTACTTCGCGCTCATATTAAAACCTATTATACTTGTATGAAAACAATACTTTTGACCATTTTCATGTTACAATACAATTACCTCACTTTCATTGAGATTGTAAAGCCTCTCATCACCACTGAAAATGGAAATACTCACTTAAAGTACTTAATTATACTTAAGTACAGTACTTGAGTAAATGTACTTACATTATAAATGTAGTTGCATTCTACCACTGGGTATGAGTAAAACCATAATAAAAATAAAGATATGGTTCAAGCTCATTTGTTTTTATGATCTCAAACCATACACATCCATTTATTCTACAGGGAAGTTGTCCGAAGTTGCTCACCATGTTGAGTTCCTTGTATACTGACCAAACAACAACATACATTGTATGGGGAATACAAACCGACTGGCCAGTCACTGCACAACACCTGAGCGCTGGCCTCGGTCCATAGACTTAACACAAGTCTTCACTTACCAGGCCTAGAACTCAGACTGCCAAGAACCACAAGATTAGTAATATTACACAACAGACATGGGAAGATACCATCAAAGAACGTGAACCCTAAGCCACCATCATATTTTTCAAATTCATATCACTGTGAAATCTAAATCCTCATAACTGATTTGGATGTGGATCAGACTCCGGAGTTCCATTTGCCCTTTTTCAGAGATTTTGACGCTCTACCTCCTGAGCCACTGCCGCTGAGGAGGTAGAGCGTCAGCATCTTAGTCGTCCGTTAATCACAAGTTTGGATCCCTGGCTCCTCCTGTCCGCATGTCAAGATACTGAACCCTGAGTTGCTCCAGATGGGCAGGCAAATGCCTTGCATGGCCACTCCGTCGCCATCTGTGTTTGAGTGGGTGAATAAGAGGCAAACTTGTCCGGTAAGGTAGACAAGTGCTATATAAAGCTGTCCATTAACCATTTACCATTCGGTTTGGAGTCCTTTCTTGGGTTGTTTCATTAGATCGTATTTGTGCTTGAGATTTTCTGTTGTATCCACGTTTCATAAGAGCGGAGGTCAAGCAGAGGTGGCAACGTCCAGTATTTATGCAATGGGGCATCTTGGCTCTAAATAGAACTATAACGTGAACAGCGGCTTATCCTTTCACTACCGGAGGATCCTGGCATACGGCTGACTGCACAACACTCTGTCAAGGCCAGAGATCCATGTCACTGGTTACTAATTGCACATTACACTCATTTGTCAAAGTAAACAGAGTGCCATGCGACAGAATTTGCATTTGTTATGATTTTCATGGCTGTGTGGAGAAGAAGCCATGCTGACCATAATCCAAATAATGAGCCCACATGCTTTCGTTGTGGGAAAACTATGAAATTATACAGTTGTCAAATTTAACTACCAGTAGTCCTCATTTTGGTTTGGACTTATGAGTGTATCATAACCGCTGCAATCTTACCAAGGGTCCAAGACCCCTTAAGACTCCTATAAAACATTGTACAACCCTAGCGCCAAACCACTTCATAAGCCCAGGAAGCACCTCAAGGATCCCCGAAGCAACCCCTATAATCTTCTTGAAATCTTTTGAAGAACTTATGGATTCCTTCAGGAATTCTGGTTACCCCTGTGGTCTTCACAAGGAACCCTTTCAGAACCTAGAATCCTCTCTTGGGCCATGAATTACTCTTTAAGCCGCCTATACATGATCATCTGCGCTGGGTGGGCCATTGTTTTCCTAAAGGGAAAGCGATGGAGACAATTCGGAGGAAGCGCTGCCATTGGCGTGGCGCACTGCTCGAAATTGTTACTGAACGTTGCGCTCAAAGTTCAAATGATTTAAACTTCGGGGTGCCTGCTTGGCTCACCTGGTTGAGCGTGCGCCCCATGTACAGAGGCTCAGTCCTTGTCGCAGCGGCCGAGGGTCTTTGCCGCATGTCATTCCCCCTCTCTCTCCCACTTTCTTGTCTTAATCTGTCCTATACCTTTCAAAGCGCAACTAATAAGACAAAGAGGTAGCCAGAAGCGATGATGAATGAAGTGTCTGCGTCCTACCTCGCGGTTTTTACGTTGGCGACTTAAGAATACCTAAAGCCCTCAAGAACCCATAGAACAACTCCAAAACCTCTGGAGCTCCATCTAGATCTCAGGGAGCTCATTCAGGTAATCCCCCTATTACCATTTGATCTTTACAAGATGCCTGGAGCCCCCTTCAGGAAGAATTCCTAGAACATCTTTTAAATTCCCTCCCAAAAGCCCTCGAGAGCCCATAGAACTACTCAAGAACCTACTGTAGGGAGCTCCATATAAGATCCCACAGGACTCCCATTAACAATCCCACACAGAACCTGTTCAGAAACTGGTGTTCCCCTTTTTAAGAACCCAAGGAAGTCTTTAAATCTTATTGCAGGCCCTACAAGATGGATCCCTGAAACCCTCTAAAGAACCATTGGAACCCACCCCATCAACTTACAGTGGTCTCTAAATCCCCCTTGGGGGAACAGCGTGTTACAGATCATATGTCAGTCCTACTTCCTTTAAAATTAAAAGCTTCCTGTAAGGCAGTTCAGAACATGTAAGCTTTAGTGTGAAAGGGATTTACAAATACTGATAAACTGAATATAAAATGTTAATTTCATACAATTGATCTTTTTTTAAATGCAGATGATAAATATTTTAAAACCTGCTTTTTGTTGCAACATTAGAAGACCAAACATCAATTTTGAAGGATCAATTATTAACAAAAAAAGATAAACAAATCTAAATGTGAATCTAGCCTTTATGAAAATGTCCATGTGGGCTATGTAATAATCTTCCCCAGCAGCATAAACCATTAGGATATCATGCGTGGAGCCACGCCTCCTCCTCCTCCTCCTCCTCCTCCTCCTCCTCCTCCTCCTGCTGCTGATGGAGGAAGAGTTAAAACACACATGACAGAACAGGAAAGGGTTTGGGTTCAAAATAAAAGCCGGATTGACACACAATTCTTTTTTTTCTTTTTTTGTATTTAGCCGTGGGCACCACAAAATTACAATATACATTTTATGGATAGATCATATGTACATAAACAAACTGGTCGTTAAATTTAGTTTTTAAAGACTGGTTTTCTATTTTGGGGGCCCAGATGGTAACCTGACTCCGCCAGATGGATTGCTTCGCATTGGGACATGGGAAATGAATTAATAGCCAACATATAGAAAAAAAAATGTGCACGAAGAATTGAAAATTAAGTAATTAATTTAAATGCAGCCGAAAATAATAAATACATTAATACATTACTCATGTATTGTAGAAATAGCCTAGACTAAATGTGTTCAAGTAAATGTATAAATATCTGAAAATATAAAAATGATAGCGTAGAAATAAATGAAAATGTGGCATTGTAGAAATTATTGCAGAGAAAATGATTGTGGTAATAAGTAGGCCTAAATGTGGAGATACATATAAAAATACAGAAATAGATAATACTCTTTATTAATTCTCCATAGGCTATATTTGTTCTGGCATCATTTAAATTGTAGGCTATTTATTTGGAATTAATATGCACATGTTTATTTATATATATATATATATATATATATATATATATATATATATATATATATATATATATATATATATATAGGTAGGCTATACCTATTTATTTATGTTCTGTGTCCTAAACCTGTATTAAAGTGTGCACTTTTCAATATTTAAACTGATGATGCTACTTTTATTTTGAAAAGTGAAACCAAGTGTTCCGGTATTTGCCTGTCTGAACCTGTGTGGCTTGACGCACGTTGGGAGCGATGGTTGGTATTGATGTGAGCGCTGACGTCTCCCTGTCAGATAAGTGTGTGTGTGTGGAGGCCGACCTGTGGCCAGTCACACGGCGGACTGTTGGAGGACAAAGTTTCCAGAGAGCGGTCCCCCCCCCGAGGACAAACACAAGGCAGGCTTCAGCTGCACGAGGAGCAGTGAGACACCGAACCGGCGTGTGGGAAAGCTAGGCTACATGCAGCATGTAACGTTAATTTAGCCCCGGACTGAGGACCGTTTTAACGTTATGGTGCGTTATGCTAGGCTTTAGTTTTAACGAGCTCAGTTTGTGATTAAAGGACGAATATCTGTGTGTACACCTCAGTGACTGTCACCTCTCTGGTCCCCTTCGCGGTTGTGTTTCAGCTTGTTCTCTCTATGCCGTGGCGCTCTGTCCGCTCCCGTCCGCTGCACTGACCCGAGCCCCGCTGCCGGGTGACCTGCTGCCGGGGAGCCATGGGTGGGAGTCTGGGCTGCCACCGCTCCATCCCCAGGGACCCCACAGACTTCAGCTGCGGCAAGCGCAAATTCAGCGCCGCGTGTAACTTTGGCCACATCCTTGTGAACCAGGAGCGGCTGAACATCAACACAGCCACGGAGGAGGAACTCATGACTCTACCGGGAGTCAACCGCGCTGTCGCGCAGAATATTGTGGAGTACCGGGACTGCATCGGAGGGTTTAAAAAGGTGGAAGACCTGGCTCTGGTGAGCGGGATCGGGGCCACCAAACTGGAGGTGATCAAACTGGAAATATGCGTCTCCAGCAGGACCAGTTCGTCACAGCACTCCCCGTCCTCCCTGCGCAAAGACCTGGATCACCAGTCGTGCACCGGGATGAACATTAACACCGCCACTCCGGCGCAGCTCATGAGCATCCGAGGTATCACGGAGAAAATAGCCAAGAACATCGTTGCCTACCGGGCCGAACACGGCCCGTTCAGAACCATCGAAGACCTGGTAAGGGTCAACCACATCAACAGCTCCCTGCTGGACAAAATCCGCTTCCAGGTGTTCGTGGAGCGCTCCAGGGCGCCGTCCACCAACACCAATGCAGGGCTGACCTGCACCACCAAGTCCCACCCCAGCCCGACTTCATTCAGTCTCCGGAGCGACGACCTGGACCTCCCGCCCGGTGGACCGACCCAGATCCTCTCTGTGCGGCCCAACGTGGAGCCCCCGTCCGGCCTGCGGGACGGGAAGCCCGTGGTGCGTGTGGCTACCTGGAGCCTGCAGGGCTGCTCCTGCGATAAGGCCAATAACCCGGGGGTCAAAGAGGTGGTGTGCATGACCCTGCTGGAAAATGAGTGAGTTAAACATTCAGAACTAAATCATAAATAATAAGAATAATAAATAATCTACGATCTATGATTGGTATACACATTATCAGATGTGTGTGGTTGGTCTAGATGTCAAAAGTGAGGCCAAGCTTAATCCTTTTAATACTGAGGTAGGAGAGCAGAGGTTAGGGAATACTCAAAAGGCTTTAAAAACCATTAAAAACTAATAATAACTAAATAAATCTCTATAGTTGAACAAAGTATTAAACGAACTTAAAGATTGCATTACAAATATGATACTTTTTTTTTGAGAGACGCAGTGCAGGGTGCCTGGGTGGCATATTGGTAGAGCTCGCGCCAATATAAATTATAATATTAATTATAAGTATAAATGTAACAAATGGAGGCGTTCCTCATTCTGCATCCTTTAAGGAACTGAGAAGACTTTAAACTCGACCAAAAACATGTCGCGCTTTCCATCTTTAATCTGGTGCCATCGGGGCCATTCTAGGCTCAGACGCGTCATGCCAGTGCCGACTGTGTGACAGAAGTGCCACCTAGCAGCCATAGCTGGGCCGGATCAGCACTCGGGATGTTTAAAATAAACTCACTCCAAAATTCCTGACTTTTGTTGTGGTAAAAAAAACTAATTGTTCACAAAGAATTATGCAAACCATTATAGGGGTCCAAAAACACATTTTTACCCAGGGACTACCAGGTTTATTAGACAATTTTTTTTTTTTTTTTTTTTTTTTTCAGCATATTATTAAAACTTTGTTTTTAAAGCTTGAAATGCAAGGTTCATTACATAACATTGTACAAATATGTAGAAACCAGTTAGGGGTGTGCAAAAAAAATTTGATTCGCATCAAGCTCTACCGATTCTTAATTCCAAAAATCGATTCATATTTTATTTTTTATTTTATTGTATGTCTACTGCAATCACATATGAAAAGTAACTACATTTACATACTGTTAATCTTTTTTTGAACCGAGAATCGTTTTTGAATCAAAAATCGATTTTGAATCGAATCTTGATTCTCATTTTCTGAATCGTGCAACCCTACCACTTATAATTAGATTATTAGAAATTGTGCAAATATTACAAAAGAAAAACGCACTAAAATGATTACACATTACTAATAGTATACTTAATTTTAATGTAAAAAGGGGCAACTGGGATTAGTATTTCCCCTCAACATGACAAAGATTGATTGATTGATTTATTGATTAAGTTTATTATGAACATGTTAAAAATTAAAAGATAAATAAGAATATGTACATTTCAGTGCAAGCGAGAAAACCAACACAAACAAAATACTCCGCAAACATATCTTTCAAGATTATTGTAAATTATTCAAATAAGAATTTCAATCTTCAAAAAGGAGTAGGAAGAAGTTAAAAAAAACTTTTTCTACTTTAGTTATATACAAACAATGTAATTAATCTCATATACACATACATACACACATACATATACACATTCTTTTTTATTTTACAGCTATTCATCTGTCCGTTATATCAAACGGAATAATAACCCATCCAAACTAGACATAATATATAACCCAAAGAACAGTCAGTACACAACACAATCGCACTGAGTCCTTCTCGTACCCATTCAATATATTCATTTTAGGAAGTCTCTTGAATAAAGTCTGTAGCAGTGTCTAAAGCCAGTAGAACTTAGTCAAATACACACAAAGCGAGAAAAGGAGGCACTATAATAGAACAGAGCACCACGATCTTGTGTTTTGGTGCAGAGAGCAGGAAAACAGGTCTCTGTGACTTAATCAGTGTTCCAGCGTCACGTTCCACAGTCAACAAATAACGAGATGAATTTGACTGGATTCTACGTGTGCTTTGCTTGATAACCAGCTGCTCGGCTCACCTCGTCTCAAAGCTCTATTAGCTCAGGCCTGAGATTGCTCAGCATGATATGACATACAGGATATTTGCTCTGCTCTGCTCACATGACTGCTCGCATCAATCATTGTTTGTCTGTAATACACTCACACTCATTGTGACCAGGCTTTCTCATTCTCTCTGTCAGTTTGCCAGTTTAAGGTGCCGGAGTTGTTAGTATTAGAGCTGGGCGATATGGACAAAATCAAATATCACAATATTTTTGACCAAATACCCCGATATCGATATTGTAAGGTTGACTATTGGTGCTTTCCCAAAATATTAACTAGGGCTGCACAATTAATCGCAATTGTATCAAAATTGCAATTTGGACTAGTGCAATATTCAAATTGCAGGCGTGTGCAATATTTGTTAAAGGCAAAATACGTGTCAAATCATTCTGAATGAAGTATTGTGGAGCTGCAGAGACGTCCCGGCCTCCAAATCCTATCCTACAGACTGAAGAAAACATCTTTGTTTGGTACAGATCCTCGCAAAAATCACACTATAATCATTTAAATTTATTTCAATGTTAATCATTATAAATGAAAATGAGAATGATACAGAAACGATCATTCCCTCCAATATCGTGAATCATATCGCAGTATCAGTCAAAATAATCGCAATTAGTTATTTTCCTCATGTTCCTCAACGTGCAGCCCTAATATTAACACAATGAGATTTGTGATAAATAATCATCAGTAATGTGGATATAATGACTAAGTGGGTAAAGGAAAATAATAGACGGCTCTAACAGTCTGCTAAGTTCAGAAAATGACATCATTTTACTGTCATGCAGCCTGTTAAACCAGGAGACCACATTCTAAGACGATATCTAGTCTCATATCACGCTATTGATTTTTATTGATGTATAGTTAGTATCCTCGTTGGGTGGTGAGCCCTGACCTGCTGGCTCCTGATAGGGCAGGGGCCAGCAACCTTTACTATTAAAAGAGCTATTTTCTGGCCTCAGAAATGAAAGAAATCTGTCTGGTGCCGCAAACCATATTTGAGCTTTCTACAGAATGTAATCTACAAATGTTGCATTTACTTCACACAAGAGAAGCCATTTTCAAAGTTCCCGCAATTATAATTGGTACTGGATCTAAGTTCTTAACAATTTATAGCAAAGTCTTATTGGTTATGTTCTGCAGGGTGATTGTTCTTAGGACTCTGCAACAGGTTTTTAAATTACCAACTGGCATCAAGTAAGCTAGGTAGCTACAAGCAGGACCGGGGCTTAGCTTTCAACAATGTGTATATTTTTTCACTTTTCTCAGTCTTAATAATTCAAACAATGACTAAAACGCATTTTATTCGTAGCTGTAGAGAACATAGTCCTAAAATGAGGCGATAAGCACTTGCGAACAGCCAAACTTTCACAGGTTTTCATTTTTTTCTGTCAATGGGTTTCATTAAAAGCTACCTAGCGGATCAGCAACCTCAGTAATGCACCTTAACGCTAGTTACCAACCGCCATAAAACGGAAAGAAGAAGAGGTGACCTCAGTGCACTTGTCAATCAGTCAGACAGACGGCACAGATGGCAGAGAGTGAGAGGTGGATGGTAGGATAGGGAGAAAAATAGGTCAGAAACTTTGTATGATTATCCTCTCCTTTAGTGGTAACAACACCATTCCCATATTTGATAAAGATACACAGGAGAGTGCACTTACAGAAAGATGTGTATTATCAGCTGTAGTTTTGCACACATCAACAGTATCTAGAATGACTAGCGTTTGAATTTTTGTCTACTCAGCGGTTGCTTAGTTGCTTAGTTGCAGAAAATACTAAAGATTTATTTCTTTGACCAACGACGAAGTGGAACTGTAAATGAACGTAACACATGAGTATAAAGCGGTGGGCAACATAGATTGGGAGTTGTTGAAAAGCAAATAGTGACATATTAGAGCAGGAACATTATCCATCGCTGGAGGAAGTCAAGGTAAAGGGTCATGTGATAGGGGTGTGACAAATGGGGGATGGCCACGTTGTGACTAATACCGGTAAGATGCAATCAGGGAGCAAACGTGGCTTTCTGCGCCATTGTTTTTAAAAGTCTCTGTTTTCACCCGTCCAGACAGGAGGAGTTTTCAAACTAAAATGGGGTCAGCAGCGTTTTTCAAAATTCTCCGTTTTAGGGGTTCTAAAACGCAGGTTTTAAAACGTATTAGTGTGGATGTAGCCTAAGTGCAACACTAAGAATGCTTTTGAGGAGAGAGTTTAGTTCCTTAAAGCTGACTCGGTGTATCAGGACCCTTAAGGGTTCAGTATGCTTCAGAAGGCAAACAGTCTGCTCCTCCTGTCTGCATCGCGTGGAATCCAAGAACTCTGTCTTTGTAGTCTTAGTAGTCCTCTCTCTCGAAAGCATTCAGAGTCTGCACTTGGTTGTACACGTGAAAAGTGATGGAAGTACTGTAGTTGTGCGAGGAACGAAAATAGAGAGCTTGAGAGAGTTCAAACACTGACTACTTCCACACCTCCACACTCATGCCCAATCACTGTGTAGGGTGGAAATAATTGACATGGTGCTTGTTTTGGAGAGTTACAAAAATTGCCAGAGGGTGTTAGACGATTCGATAAGATACATTTTTCTTTGAAACATACTGATGCCTTCATGCCTCTGGCCAGCTATGGACTTGATAATGAAGGCCAAACACAATTTCCTGAGAATAGTTAAGTGTGGTACGATGTCCTTCATATGAGAGGATCGTAATCGTCCATGTCTATTAAGCCATCCATAAACGCCACCACACCCAGTGCAAGCCTGGAGCCTCGCATGACTGATGCGTTGGAACAAGGAGCGTCCGTCGTGTTATTATAAGAACTGTCTGATTACCTTTGGCGCCATCTTAGGTTTCTAGGCTTTTCTATTTTTTTTTTCTATCAATTCTAGGCTTCCTCCATTTATCCCTTCCCTTTCATCTCCTACAAAACTGCCCCAATCTCTTGTAAATCTCCACCACTTCCCTCCCTCATGCCTCCCACTTCCTGTGTTCCCAAGCCATGGGTAACAACACTAATGGTAATGTTGTAGGGATGATTGTTATGGAGGAGGAGGAGGCTGTAGAGGAGATTTGGTGTGTTTGCGCAGTGCTTGGGCTCAGCTGTTTGAGCAATCACAAGATCCAGGCTGAGTTTACACACTTCCTGGCTTTCTTCCAGGCACAAGCAGAGAGCTACTAGAGTTCAATGAACTCCCGCTTACCATAGGTTACACTGCAAACTCAGCCACCACAGCCTGCTGATGTTAGTAATCAGCCAGCCTTTAGTCAGCCTCACACTCAGTACTGTGCAATTTCCAAGCTGCATGAAGCAAGAATTTTATGTAACAAACGACATCCCTTCCTCTCTGTCCTAATTGTAAAGCAGGGCTGCAAGGGAGAACATCCACACAGTGTGACAGCTTCTATTCATCCAGTTTACCATCCACCTACCCGACTGCACATGAGAAGTATCAAAACATGAAATTGAGTTATAGGACGGCTGTGAGGAAGTGATCTGTCCATAGAACGCTGCGCTTAACTACATTAGATCTTTTGTCATCTCTTTGATTTCCTTTTGTATGAGTCATTATCGACGAGCCAGGCCGGTAAACACGAGCTTGCAGTGTGTAATTTACTGACGTGACTTGGTGTTATGGCTTTAAACAAGAAAAAGAAATAGTTCCACATTTAAAAAAAAAAAAACTATTTATTCTACGTGCTGAAACTAGTTGTTGCAGCCAGTTCAGTGCACATCATCCCAAAGTCTCTTAGTGAGGTTCCCCGGTGTGGTACCATTGTGATCACACAGAGAACACAAGCTCACTAGTTGTTATCTACAACTGGCTGTAGCATCTCAGCTGTGAAGTACTGGGCAACAGTGATGGAGTACTTGAGTCCTGAACTTGAGTCGCTATTCTCTATACTTGTGACTCAACTTGGACTCGCCTACAGATTTATTAAAGATTTATGAAACTGGACTCAAGCATTCATGAAATAGGACTCAGAAGTTGGATACAGTTTCTGATTACTTTTATGTGTAATAGGCAGTGATGGAGTACTCGATTCCTGGACTCGTACTCAAGTCCAACTGGAGTCGTTATTCTCCGGACTCGTGACTTGACTTGGACTCAAACTCAGGTAATGGTGACTGAACTTGGACTCGACCCGGACTCTTCTTTGGTGACTCAACACTGCTGGGCATTGGGCAGTTGGATAAACAATTTTGAAGTGAAGAAATAGTTCCACCACTCCCTAGCACAAGCACTATTACTTGTTGTTTGAATTCGTGATCTTTACTGTGTGTACAGACGAAAATGTGAAGGGATTTTTAGAGGTGTTGTGATTAATAAAGTCTACGGAAAAACCAGTTTAGGCCAAAAAAATGCCACATATCCTGGGGCTTTATAAACATTCATAAACATACAGAGAGGAGAGGAAAAGGGAGAGAGATTGGAGGGAAATAGCAAAAAGAATGGGATTTTCTGGTGAGTTCTGTGTTCAGTAAAAGGCTGAGCTGAACGCAGACACAGTCGGCGCATTCGTTGCTAGCTTTGCAGCTAATGTCTGTTGGTACACTGACTGTGTTGGCTAAGATTTGCTGCGCTTTCTGTCTGAACCTTTGAGTGTGTTGTTGGTAGCCAGCAAGCAGTCCCAGAAGATGTCTCTGCTGTTGGCTGCCATAGATAATGAAGGGGTTAATTTCAGTCAGACTTAGCCTGGGAAAACCCTGACGAACTTCCGGCAAATTTGAAATTTGCTCTGCAAGTCCATCTGGCCAAGAGCCCATTCAAGCCCATTTCCAATTTTTCCAAATCGAGGCACCACTCACAACCGTTGAGGCAGGCTTTATATTAGTGTTAATTTTGTCACCTATTTTGAATTTACTCTGTCTTGTGCCAAAAAATTTTGTTAGTCAAGTTTTAGTCGACTAAAAGTCTCGCCATTTTAGTCAAGTTTTAGTCAAAACATTTCTTTTTTTTTAAATAAATTATTTCTGATAACCATTTCAGTCAAATAGTTATAAAAATAAATAAATTATATAAAGTTATATAAATATTGAGCCTCTTCCTTATTTCACCAGTAAACGACAAAAACAAACACTGCATGGGAAAGGGATATTTTACCCTAAAATAAATGCAGCACGAAACTGGCGAGGCGTATTTCAAGTGAACGCAACATATGTGTTTTTCAGACAACGGCAGCTGCAGACTGTCGTACGTCTCAGTGTTGGAATCCTACACAGTGAAATAGAGACAAACCTTTACACCGTTTAGCTGTCAGCATTTTAATCGTGTTTACTCCAACTGCTAGCTAATGCTATGCTAACGTTACATGCTGCCAAGTGTAGTGTTAACTAGCGCCCCGTGCAGCGATGTTTCGGTTGACTCTAACATCCATTTAGGAGCATCAGAGAGAAGCGCAGGCTATTAGGTCCGGTAGATAACGGTCGTTAGGGCACCTGTCGGTGCCGTAGCACCAGGTCTCAGTAACAGCTGAATATTCTATCTCATGATGAAAAAGTAGAGACGATTGTAGACGAAAATGAAGAGAGATTTTATCTTGGTTTTTATTTTATGCAAAACATTTTAGTCTCGTCTTTTTTCGTCTTTTTACAATAATGCATGTTAATTTAGTCTTAGTCAGCGTTTTTGGACATCGGCGCAGTCTCGTCATCGTCTCGTCTTAGTCATGGAAAAAAAGGTCGTTGACGAACATATTTAGTCTCGTCTGACGAAATTAACACTACGATGATGATGATAGCGCAGCGACGTTGAAGCGTCATCTCCTTCATCGCTCTGATTGGTTTTAGGTCTATCCAATTGCGCCCAGAGGCGTTTGAGCAGCGTCTGTTGGTGACGCCCCTTTGGAAATGGGCTGTGAAGCAAGATGGTTTGTTACACAAAACCATCTGTTACACAAAACTATCTGAGAAGCCGTCATTGGAAACTGTTTGGAAAAGGGCAGGCACTTTCAAAAAATACCTGGCAGGCGATTGGATGAACGATCTGTCTATTACGTCCGTCACTGTTAAACCCCGGCTATAGCTGCCAGTAGCTCCTCACAGGGCGCTGATTGGTCCAGGGAGCTGCTGTTCGGTCACAAACGCAGTACCTGAAGTCTGACAAGAAGGACTTTTATGTGATATGTGATCCCGCAATTCTCATGCGATCTTGTGATATCGCGAGAATCCAGGTGCTTTGCAAGGTAAGCAGGATCTTCCAATCTAGTGTTTTTGCCGGATTCCGTTTCCCAAGTGTCTACAACGGTGTGCCAAAAAATGGAACTCCAATCAGTAATCAATGATGTTATCTCACACGTCTTGTTAAAACAAATTGGACACACCTTGTGGCTCCATACATTTTTAAACTTCAAAATTTTCAGTTACCTCTCATTACTATGAGCACTGTAAACATTTGTCCTCACTGAAACACGAGTCAAGGAGAAATGAGCTTTGTATTTGGATCATGTAGGTGGAATGTCAGCGTCCGTTTCCTGACAAGGACAAGCTGGACCTTAAAGCCATAAGGTTACTCAAGGTTGTTTTTACTTTTCCCATCACAATGTCCAGTCACCAGGCATTGTCCCTGACCTTGCTGATGGGGCTGACATCACACTTGAAGTGGGGAGTTGCTACTAAAAGCTAGCTGTAAATAGCTGTAAATAGCTGAAAAACAGAGTGAAACAGAAAGAGACACCAGACAAGGAGCCATTGAGTCAGCCAAAGCAGTCTTGTAGCTTCTCATATATGACACTTGCATATCATTTTGACAGAATACAGATCAAATCATGTATCTTAGCACAGAACAGAATCCATAGCTATTACCTGTATATTGACTGAAATCCAGGCCCGATGAGGAGATGAAATCCTTACTCTCCTGCCTTTTACACTTCATATCTCCACCATTCCCTCATGTTGTTAGCAGAGGTGGCTAACAGATGATAGCCCAGGCGGCGATGTTTACACTCGAGCCACTCGAACCAATTATATGATAATGAGTTACTGATGATATTCCTGGTCTTTGAGTGACAGGCGTACAGATGGCAGCTGCTGTCGTCGCTCTCTTGTTAATCATATTACTTTAATCAGATCTGCTTCTGCTGTTTAGTTAATCAATTCTCTACTGAGAACTACAAGCTTATAAAACCGCTAGAGAGAACCTGTGAACGTCTGCATTTACACATAGCATTTCATTCTGTTAACCATTTGGAATGCCATTGGTTCTGCGGCTGAGTAAATGTAAACAGTCTTAGCCTATAGCCAATCAAACAGTTTTGTTTAAACGTATTACATCACCAACAACAAACAAAAACAACCCAAATGTTAGAAATTCAAGATTAAAGATTTGTTTATTTGTCCCGAAAGAGATTTGTCTTTGACAAAAGGCTGCCACATAAAAATACATATAATACAATACATACAAGGACAGACAATAAACAATAAAGTGACTACAATTACATTCCACCCTTCATCATACCTTATGGTAGAGGTATCTCCAAAAACTTGCCATCTCCTTCATGTAGCGTAAACAGAATTAAAGTGCTCATATTGTGCCTTTTCCCATATCCTTTATTGTTTTATCTATCTTTTTGTGCATATTATAGGTTTACAAAGTGAAAAAGCCCAAAGTCCCCCCAAAGGGATTTACCATCTCCAACAGAAAACACTGTTCACAAACTGCTCCAAACAGCTCTATTGTAGTCCAGCCTTTACTTCAGAGACAAACCTACGTCACTTTGTAATACACGTTATAATGCTCGCTTAGCTGCTAGTGTAGCACGCCCTCATGCTCTGCAACTGACAAGCTAGTAGTACTTACTGCGCATTTGCGACTCCCAACAAAGATGGTACAGAAGTGAGATGTCTCACTGTAGCTAAAACCGAGAGCTCAACACACAGGGTGAAAAGAGGAGCTGCAGCAATGTGCAGCACAACAAAAATATGGTGTTTTCTGAAAATGAAACCACATAAACCTATTCTGGTACAACCTCTAAATACAATTATGATAATTATAATATGAGCACTTTAACGAGACATATTAATCACGCAATCACGATTAAAACACAGTTATGCAGCAGCACAGTTGTCCGGTTGAAATTGTGAACGTCAGAGATAATTTTTTAACCCAATCACAATCATCTTGGGCAGCGCTAAGCACCGGACGGAGCAATGCTGCCTCTGCAAAATAGCCTCAGGAAGGAACTTGTTTTGGTGGAACAGAAAACTCCGATTGGACAGATAGTCTAGCTAGCTGTCTGGATTTACCCTGCAGAGATCTGAGGCACAGTTAACCATAGTCCTCAGAAATCCGCCGGAGTTTAAAATTACAACGCAAAGAAAGCGGAAGGTGACGAGTTAACATCCGGCAGAATTTCCGGCGGCACATGAAATGAAATGTCGCTGATATGAACTAATCATCGTGTAACGTAGCTAATGTTAGTATAGCAGCACTATTTCCCCTAAAATATGTTCAGCTAGATACAGTTACATTAAATATGTTACAAAATGATATGCTGCATTATGTTACATTATGTTACCTAACTTCATAAGTTACAGTAAATGTTGAAGTTGTATTGTTTACCTTGGTGTTAGCGGTGGAGGTTGTGTGGTTTAGCTTATATGATTGTTTTGAGTTTTGTCCAGGGATAACAGCACTGGGCCAACCCCTTGATTGAATTTGCCATATAACGTTAGCTACAGTAGCTGTATGGGTAGTAATGGTAAGTTAGCAAGTTAGCTAGCTAGCCCCCTCCGCTGTCCCTCTGCCGCTCCCAGCCGCTAAGAGACTTTAGCCAGAATGAGAGATGACGGCAGGTCCTGAGACAAACAGCTAGCTAGTTAGCTTGCTTATTCCGCCATGTTTTATTTCTACACTGGTTAAGGAGCTGAACAAAATTGTTACTTATCTGGCGATAGCAATGTGCTTTTCTACCCTATGATGGGAGTGTGTGGATTAAGCAACTTAATTGTAGCACGTAGAATGGCCAAAAATATACCTGCAAAACCTCTTAGTTTATATGCTAAATGATGTGGTCCTAATTCTTCGGTACCACTGCTAAGAAAATGCAGCCTTGGCTTGTAAGTTAGTTACCAGCACAAATGTGCTTACTTTGTCTCTCCATGCCCCTTCACGGGGCTAAGCCTGACAGCTCCCCTGTAAGTTTTATTCTTTGTTAGATAATTTACAATGAATTTAATAATCAAATTGACATTACTTTGGACTGCAAAACAGGATAAATACAGTAAATGTAATGTGGTGACCCAAGCTATATGTAATGGAGAGTGAATTATGCAGCGGTATCTTCTGATTGAACTGTTTGTTCAGTAGAACGTTTAGCATTAAACTAACAATGATGCCAGTCAGTGCAGATCAGGTTTGCTTCCTTTCAGAAATGAAAAGCATTTGGCTCATTTTTTTTTCAACTTTTTTTATTTAAATTTTAACAATAACTGACATCCAACATAGGTCAAGGTGAACAAAGCATAGTTAAAACAGTATGTCACTTCCCCTCAAGTCCCCTACCCACCCGCAAAACAACCCAGTTCAGGTCTAAAACAGACGGGGACAAACAATACAGACTCATGCACACTGACAAACACACACCAGTAAGGACGCACAACATCCACAAGATATTAGCTCATGTTTTTACACACCATTAAGCCATAAAGAATGGCCTAATAAAGCGTAGGTGTGACTGCAAAAAGAAAACATTACATGCCAAGAACACAATTTGGAGGACATAGGCTACATATTGTTGTCTTGCTCTGGTTAATTTTTACAGTTAAGTTTTATATTTCTCAGAAACTGGAACCAGGTTAAAGCTTAATACAAAGCTTTGTACTTAAAGCCCAGACATGAGAGTGATGTCAATCTTCTCATATCACTCCTGGGGAAAAGCAAATAAGTGTATTTCCCAAATTGTTGAACTATAGCTTTAACTTTGAGACAAACTTACACTAGTGGCATGTCGTAATTGTGGCCTGTATTCATTAACCATGATGTCACTTGTTTACCCAAAAATTTGAAAGTAGTATTGGGCAAACAATTCTACACAAAGCCCCTTCCATTCTTTGATGCCACAGAAATGTTGTGGCTCTGCTGAGCCACTCCCAGGCTAAGTGACCTAGACTGTGTGCATCTCTGCTTGCAAATCTGTTGACATACACAAGCCCAGAGCAGCTGTCGAGATGATGTACCCAACATCTGTGGTCTGTACAGTAGGCCTGGATTATGAGATAGGCAGGCACAGAGTTTGGCAGCAGCGTCGCACGCTCTTTTAATCCCTTCACAGACTGACAGAACTATCAGAGACACACACAATCATGCTGGGTGTTCACATTTTCAGTGGTGTTAATAATTTGGACTTGGATCTCACTAAGCCAACCTGATTTAATAAAGGAATCAAGCAAGATTGAGGCCAGCATGGGTGCTGAGGTTAAGAGGATGGGGTGCTGCAAAGGAGGTCTGCGCTGAGCTGACGCAGGGTGTTGGGTGCTCATGTGGAAATTTCCATTGGCACAGCATTTTATTGTGGTTGGCCAGTGAGTTATGGAAATTGCCCAGCAAGCCCTGCTAGCCAGGAGTCACTGGGGCCAAAACTATGCTCCAACCCCGTTTCTCTTGCTAAACAAAGCTGATTTGGGCTTGTTTGTCTCCTGCAGCAGCAAATCAAACTGACTTACTATGGTCACTAGTAAGCTAAATGCAACTCCACTTTAATCAGTGGGATTAGAGAGTGAGGAAATTATGGCTCAGGCTAAATACAGAAATTGCTAAATTGAATACTTGATCTGAATAGTAAACCTAGGGCTGGGCAATAATTCAATATGATAATTTATCGTCTTTCAATGGAATCATATCAAAATAACGTGATATAAAATTGGGTTGTCTAAATTGATAAAAACAAGCACATACTAACTCTTTTTCATTTTCTCAGAAAATCTGTTGTGAAAGATTTTGAGGGAAAATCATTTGAAGAATTGCAGATTGGTTTTAACGTCATACTATTTTTGTGCATGCATGTAAACATAGTCAGTATATAGCTTGAAAATAGTGTGCTCTTTAAATGTGGGGTGAACTGCAGCTTGGAGCCTTTTCCTCATTCAAGGCTATGAAATCCTGAGAGGAATTATTTATGTTTAAGGTCATGTCCACTGCTGCCGCTCATCACTTCTAATGCAAACTTGTGTTTACCCTCAGATTTGCCTTAATCTGACAAATGCTGAAGCAGACTATTTTGCTTCATCATGTCGTGTTTGTGTCTGCACAACAGCATGAGATATGGGGCCCAGAGATTCATTCCTTCGCCAAAAGTCTCTGTTTTCATGGTGACACTGACGGATTAGGCTCAATGTCAGAGTTTGTCTGCAACCTTTGCATGTATATCTGCCCTTATGTGTGTCCGACTGTGCTTATTTTCATTTCTTACGTATTGTTTGCATCAGGATAATCTCCCATAGACACAGCAGATTCTATCGACCTGCATCACTGAATCAGCATTTTCCACATGACATGGCCGAAGCTCAGGTCAGCTCAGGGTATGCTGGGATTGAATCCCTGCCAGTGGAAACAGGAGGATCAGGATCATAGCCAGCAGGAGAGAAGCAGGGTTTCTGTGAGAGTTTCCTTTATTGTGCAGAGAGATCACACCTACAGGAGAGAAAAGGGGTATTATCTCTGTGACTGCAGGTCTGTTTGTTCTGAAAACAGGATCTGTAGACTCGCTGATTACCGAGGCAACAAAGGTTCTGCTCCAACTCGCAGTGTTATGTTACCTGAGGCTGTTAACTTAAGTGGGGCAGCATGTTCAAGCAGTAGAAATATGAAATAAGGATTATTGATAGTTTAGTCTCGTTTTGCCAGACCTTCCTCCACAGTGCCGAGGAGGAGGGTCTGGCTAGTCCGTGCTCTGGTTTAATAGCATTTCTTTTAACCAATCACAATCGTCTTGGGCGGCGCTAAGTGCCGGACGGAGCCACGGTGCCTCTGCAAAATAGCCTCGGGAAGGAACTTGTTTTGGTGGAACATGTGTACGTTCAACAGAAAACTCAGATCGGACAGATAGTCTAGCTAGTTGTCTGGATTTACCCTGCAGAGATCTGAGGAGCAGTTAACCATAGTCCTCACAAATCCACCGGAGGTTAGAACGGCAACACATAGAAAGCGGAATGTAACGGATATCCGGCCTAAAAGAGTGTGATCTGGCGGAATTCCCGTCGGCAACAGAGCAATCTCGGAAGTGGAACGTCGTGGATGAAGACTATTGATAGTGCAGTCCATTTGTAAACAGAGTTTGAATGGTATTGTTTCGGGCTTTAGGATTAATTCCGAAATATTTATAAACTGTTTATAAAACTTGATGACACTCTTTTTGTCATCCATTGTTACCTCATGCAATGCAGTTGCGCACCATTTTAATTGATTTTTGGTGGGTGGACATAGCTTTGTAATATCAAAATATAATTTGCATGTTGCCGTGGATCCACTCTTTCTATTTGCACAAATAATGCATCTTCTAGTGCCATCCTTTGGCCAGAATGTCCAAAATGCCTTCAAGATATCCACTCATCTTCTTACCAGAATTTAAATTTACGACAAATTTATGCTTCCCAATGAATGCATTACTTGCATCCCCACCATCAAGATAAACTTTAAATTGTTAGCCCTACTTAGGCATTTTCACCTCCATGCCTTTTTATCCTTCAAACTACTGTACTGTGGCCTGCTAAAAAAAAAAAAAGATTTTCATTCCAGTCACGGTGAATGCAGGAGTGGCTGTGTTAATGATTAAGATTTACATACCTAGATCAAGTTTAAAATGTAGCTTTAGTAAACTCACTTCCAAGTCCTGGTACAACGCAATGCTTAGTGTTTTTTGTCAATTCAATTCAATTTTATTTATAGTATCAAATCATAACGAGTTATCTCGAGACACTTTACAGATAGAGTAGGTCTAGACCACTCTATAATTTACAAAGCCCCAACAATTCCAACAATTACAGTAATTCCCTCAAGAGCAAGCAGTGCGACAGTGGCGAGGAAAAACTCCCTCTTGGGAAGAAACCTCGGACAGACCCAGGCTCTTGGTAGGTCATAAGGAGAGGTAGCCTGTTCGGGCTTTGAACTCTCCCCTGCCGGATCGGGCTGTGCTGGCCTGCCTCCCTCTACTTTTGTTATATATTATTAATGTAACAATTATGAAGAGAAGCAGGTGGGCCAGTTAGGTGGACACTGCAACTCCTCACTCCCTAACTATAAGCTTTATCAAATAGGAGAGTTTTAAGTTCATTCTTGAATGAGGTGACAGTTTCTGCCCCCCAAACCCAGACTGGGAGCTGGTTCCATAGGAGAGGAGCCTGATAACTAAAGGCTCTTGCTCCCATTCTACTTTTAGAGACTCTAGGTACCACAAGTAACTCTGGATTCTGGGAGCGCAGTGCTCTAGTGGGACAATAAGGTATTAGGAGCTCTTCTAGATATGAGGGTGCTTGACCATTTAGAGCTTTGTAGGTCAGGAGAAGGATTTTAAATTCAATCCTGTATTTTACAGGAAGCCAATGCAGAGAAGCTAATACAGGAGAAATATGATCTCTTTTCTTAGTTCTTGTGAGAACACGCGCTGCAGCATTCTGGATCAGCTGGAGAGTCTTAAGGGACTTATTTGAGCAACCTGACAGTAGGGAATTACAATAGTCCAGCCTGGATAACAAATGCATGGATTAGTTTTTCAGCATTGTTTTGAGACAGGATATTCCTAATTTTGGCAATGTTACGAAGATGAAAAAAGGCTGTTCTTGAGGTTTGTTTTAGATGGGCGTTAAAGGATATATCCTGATCAAAAATAACCCCTAGATTTCTGCCAGTAGTGCTGGAGGCCAGGGCAATACCATCCAGAGTAGCTATGTCTTTAGATAATGAGGTTCGGAGGCGTTAAGGACCCAGCACAATAACTTCAGTTTTGTTATAGTTTCACATCAGAAAATTATAGGTCATCCAGGATTTTATATCTTTAATGCACGCTTGAAGTTTAGCTAGCTGACTAGTTTCGTCTGGTTTGATTGACAAGTATAATTGGGTGTCATCCGCATAACAGTGAAAATTAATGGAGTGTTTCCTAATATTACCAAGAGGAAGCATATGCAGTGAGGAAAATAAGTATTTGAACACCCTTCTATTTTGCAAGTTCTCCCACTTGGAAATCATGGAGGGGTCTGAAATTGTCATCGTAGGTGCATGTCCACTGTGAGAGACATAATCTAAAAGAAAAATCCAGAAATCACAATATAATTTTTTAACTATTTATTTGTATGATACAGCTGCAAATAAGTATTGGAACACCTGTCTATCAGCTAGAATTCTGACCCTCAAAGACCTGTTAGTCTGCCTTTAAAATGTCCACCTCCACTCCATTTATTATCCTAAATTAGATGCACCTGTTTGAGGTCGTTAGCTGCATAAAGACACCTGTCCACCCCATACAATCAGTAAGAATCCAACTACTAACATGGCCAAGACCAAAGAGCTGTCCAAAGACACTAGAGACAAAATTGTACACCTCCACAAGGCTGGAAAGGGCTACGGGGAAATATATATATATATATATATATATATATATATATATATATATATATATAGACACACACACACACACACACACACACACACACACAGGTGCTGGTCATACAATTAGAATATCATCAAAAAGTTGATTTATGTCAGTAATTCCATTCAAAAAGTGAAATTTGTATATTATATTCATTAATTACACACAGACTAATGTATTTCAAATGTTTATTTCTTTTAATTGTGATGATTATAACTGACAACTAATGAAAATCCCAAATTCAGTATCTCCGAAAATTAGAATATTACTTAAGACCAATACAAAAAAAAGATTTTTAATGTTAATTTAAATGTTGGCCAACTGAAAAGTATGAACATGAAAAGTATGAGCATGTACAGCACTCAATACTTAGTTGGGGCTCCTTTTGCCAGAATTACTGCAGCAATGCGGCGTGGCATGGAGTCGATCAGTCTGTGGCACTGCTCAGGTGTTATGAGAGCCCAGGTTGCTCTGGTAGTGGCCTTCAGCTCTTCTGCATTGTTGGGTCTGGCGTATCGCATCTTCCTCTTCACAATACCCAATAGATTTTCTATAGGGTTAAGGTCAGGCGAGTTTGCTGGCCAATTAAGAACAGGGATACCATGGTCCTTAAACCAGTTACTGGTAGCTTTGGCACTGTGTGCAGGTGCCAAGTCCTGTTGGAAAATGAAATCTGCATCTCCATAAAGTTGGTCAGCAGCAGGAAGCATGAAGTGCTCTAAAACGTCCTGGCAGATGGCTGCGTTGACCTTGGACCTCAGAAAACACAGTGGACCAACACCAACAGATGACATGCCACCCCAAACCGTCACTGTGGAAACTTTACACTGGTCTTCAAGCAACGTTGATTCTGTGACTGAGAGACCATTTAAAGCATGTGTCAAACTCTAGGCCCGCGGGCCAAATCCGGCCCCTCGCATATTATGATCCGGCCCGCATTTCAATTTAGGTTCAAAATACATTTTGGCCCACCTAGTTTTTGCCACTTTTTCCAACATTTTTGTCACTTTTTCCGACGTTTTTGGGCGCTTCTTTTCTATGATGTCTGAGGAACCTTTCTCCTGACTTCTTTAGGACTTTATGTTGACCAAACTGTAAGTGAGAAGACTATATGACACATGCAATAATACAGTCAAATATATTTAACTTTTTCGATTAAATAAAAGCCTATCAATGAACTAAACATGTCTGGCCCTTGATGTGATTCTTATTTTCCAGTGTGGCCCTCTGGGAAGTTGAGTTTGACACCCCTGATTTAAAGGCCTTTGCAGGTGTTTTGAGTTAATTAGCTGATTAGAGTGTGGCACCAGGTGACTTCAATATTGAACCTTTTCACAATATTCTAATTTTCTGAGATACTGAATTTGGGATTTTCATTAGTTGTCAGCCTTGCACAGCCTTGATTGATAGGCCTACTTGATTCTGATTGGTCAATCACAGCATTCTAAGGTCAGTTTTGTCTGCATAACAGACTGTTGCCATGAATGATCAAAGACTCTGGCGAACCATTTTTTAAATCAATAAATGTGCTAATCAGCAGATCAAAGGCATGGAGAGGGTGGAGGAAATGGGGCTTGCTAACAGCACTATCAATACTGGGAAAGGAAAAAATGGTATTGGAACATTTAATTTTAGTTTTTGGCTCAGTTCATTTAGGCTGGTGTGAAAGCTGTCAATCAAACTGATGCGGACCAAACAACTGGACCGGACACAATCAATATTCAACAGTACTTTTAGTCACCCTACATGCAGCGATTGCCACTGTCACCTGCTGGAACATATTGGCTCATGGATCGACACATCTCGGCTTCTGTACCTGGACTACTTCTGGCACGTCTGGCTACTGTTACGCTCCCCAAGAAAGAAGAAATGGTCTCCACTTTCTGTAAAGCTGCAACACGAGGAGGATGATATTCTTAGGTAGGGAGGTCTCTGCCTCCTTTCCTGAATGGCCTGAATGCTGCATACCAGCATGGCAGTGTCCACGGGTGCAGAAAGAGCACTCCTCAAGGCTGACTTTGCCCTTCTTGACAGCTTTACAGCCTTTGAACCATGACGCGTACAAGCATTTGTGTTGTAACTCTTCTATTTTCTCCCTTACAACTGCTGACGGATTACATTATGTATGATGCTGGTCACTGAGCTTTAGTGGAACACTCTGGGAAGTGAATGTGAGTCAGTCTGGAGAGCTCCTGTAATGCCCAGCAGCAGCACTTCACTAATAGAAAAGACTGTCATGAAATTAGATTTTCTGTGTGGCTGATCTTGGATTAGTAAGGCAAGGCAAGGCAGCTTTATTTGTATAGCACATTTCAGCAACAGGGCAATTTAAAGTGCTTTACATGGCTTGGCTCCCTGTAAAATTCAGGATTGATTTTAAGATTTTAGTGCTGACTTTCAGAGCCTTAAACAGTCAGGCCCCACAGTACATCTTGGACCTTTTGAAGCCGTATTCCTCTGGCCGGACTCTTCGGTCCGCTGGCCAGAACCTGCTTGTAGTCCCTAAGACTCGTTATAAGACCCGAGGGGACCTGTCTTTTGAGTTTGTTGCTCCCCGACTATGGAACGCTCTGCCCCTGTCCATGCGTCTGGCAGACTCTGTTGTCTCTTTTAAAAAGGATCTGAAAACATGTTTATTTAGGAAAGCTTTTGGTTGATGGGTTTTCACTAGTGTCACTTTAATTTCACATATGTATACACATTCTACATTGTTTGTTTTACCTCTTCTATTGTACAGCACTTTGTGATTTTATCTGTGAAAAGCGCTTTATAAATAAATTTTACTTACTTACTTACATAAAACATTAAAGAGCAGTTAAAACAATTAAAAATATTACCAATACAATACGAAACAATTATTTAAAGAAAGGCAGCTTAAAAATAGGTCTTCAGCCTTGATTTAAAGCTATAGTGTGTAGTTTTTGTCTCCCCCATGAGGAATTCTAAGTCTTTCTGACACTGTTGGCGCATCCACATGATACCACCCCCACCCCTCCTCTACGCAGTTGCTAGTAGCCAAGGAGGACACGGAGGATTAAAAAACATGATGGACTCTTCAGGAGAAGACATTATCTTCACTCGAGTTTTTGCGCGGGAAAGTCACCAGACGCCACAATCTTCTTAACATAGTCATACTGAGAAATCCAGAGAGAGTTGTGTGGAGCTGATAGTCTTAATTAACTTTGTAGCAACTCATTTGGCAACGGCTTGAATGTAACTGTTCATTAATATCAAAAAGTTAAACACTAAAGCTTTAGAAGAACTGAGAGTTGCAGCGGACCTGCAGTTTTCTGGGACTTTGTTCCAGATATGTGGAGCATAAAAACTGAACGCTGCTTCCCCCTGTTTAGTTCTGACTCAAGGGTTCATAACGTAGCAGCAGATCAGAAGTAAACTGTTTAGTGCTTTATAAACTTTCATAAGTATTTTGAAATGAATTATTTGAGGGACAGGAAGCCAGTGTAAAGACTTCAGAACTGGAGTGATGTGATCCACTTTCTTGGTCTTAGTGAGGACTTGAGCAGCAACGTTTTGAATCAGCTGCAGCTGTCTGATTGATTTTTTTAGGGAGACCTGTAAAGACACCGTTACAGTAGTCTAGTCTACTGAAGATAAAAGCATGGACAAGTTTTTCCCGATTCCTGCTGAAGTCCTTTAACCCTTGATGTATTCTTAAAGTGATACCATGCTGACTTTGTAATTGTCTTAATGTGGCTGTTGAAATTCAGGTCTGAGTCCATGACTACACCAAGATTTCTGGCTCTGTTCGTTGTTTTTAACATTGTTGATTGAAGCTGAGCGCTCACTTTTAATTGTTCCTCTTTTGCTCCAAAAACCACCACATCAACCTCAGTTTTTTCTTCATTTAATTTGAGAAAGTTCTGGCACATCCAATCGTTGATTTGTTCAATGCACTCAGTTTTTGTATTGGGCTATAGTCCCCTGGTGATAAGGTTATGTAAATTTGTGTGTCGTCCGTAGTAGGTTATAGGTGAATGAGGTCAAAGCATTGCCACCAACTTGGTTTCAGTGTGTTGCATCA
The DNA here is from genome assembly GCF_004354835.1 of Perca flavescens. NCBI lineage: Eukaryota > Metazoa > Chordata > Actinopteri > Perciformes > Percidae > Perca > Perca flavescens. The sequence goes on from NC_041344.1 coordinate 32,846,620, forward strand.
CAGTGAGTCAGTTCAGAATAAGGTACTAGGCTACATGCTGAGCTGAGAGTGTGTGCATTAGAATAATGCCTTGTGCAACTCAAGCAGCACTTTTTCTCCACGAGCTCTAGGGTTGGGCATCGTTTTGATTTGAACTTTTCTGATTTTAATTCCGATTCTTCCTTTCGATTCCGGTTTTTATTGATTCCGATTCTTTGAGGGGTGGAGTTGAAACAGGTCACATGCTTATTTCACAGATAAGAGGATAAGAGGAAAATGTATTTACATGTATTTATTTGGATTTAATAGTGATTTACAGTTTTACCAGGCTTTTTCCAACGTTAAAATAAAGCCACACTTTAGAGCGCCGCGTACAGGGCTCCATGGCTGTTAGTTACTTGTGTTGAATTTGGAACCAATGATCGGATTCTAAACCAACTTTTCCAAACAATTCCAATAAAAACATTATTCCATTGGAATTTTGAAACTGTTCCAAGTTGAAACCGGTTCATGATGCCAAATCCTATCAAGCTCTAATAAACAGCTTTGATTGAGCTCTAGAAGATTGTGGGTGTCAACTAGCTGCATGTGGGGGACTAATTTGGATTTCCTTCTTATTAGTATATAAGACTTTCTTCATGTGCAGAGGCCATTTGTAAAAGACATTAATCCAAGTGAAATACTGGGGAATGCTTTCCTCACTTCTGTCGCAAATTGCATTGCAAAGCAGTTCCTCTTCAGAGCCAAATAAAGGCAAAAGTGAAAGCACTAGGGCCTCTCAGAAATGTATTGCTTTTTATTGTGCTGACTGTTGGTCTGGAAAATCATTTAAAAAGTAAACAGATAAATGTTTATTGGGCTGTAAAGGCCCCTCCTTCACAGTGCAATGACGTGTTGGCAGATAAGATTTAGGACACCAGTCCAAACTCCTCAGTAAGAGTTAGTCTGATTTTCTCAGCTCTCTGACACTTTAAAACAAATATTGAGTTTGCCTTAAAGGTTGGTGGTTCGATCCCTGGCCCTGCAGTCCCATGTCGAAGTGTCCTTGGGCAAGACACTGAACCCCAAGTTGTGTAAATGTGTGTGAATGTTTATCTGATGAGCAGGTGGCACCTTGTACGGCAGCCTCGGCCACTGTGTATGAATGTGTGTGAATGGTGAATGCGCTTTGAGTAGTCATTAAGACTAGAAAAGCGCTATATAAATACAGTTCATTTACATTTACATATTATGTTGAGGATCCAGTTTGAACAGTGACACTTGTATCTTTTGTGTCAACACTATCTTACTCTCTCTGAGTAAATGATAATAAAATGAAGAGCTGGCATTAAGAACATTATGTTAAACAATGTAGGTAGACTAAATATGTATTCTATGTAATAAGGTATGGTAAACCTTTGGGTTAGTAATGATTGTTTCCGTAAAGGTTCAGTTGATTCAAATAACAACACACCATTTCCTCAATAGAAAGTAGTTCCTCTGAGAGTGTTCACAGTATTGACTGTGGCTTTAGTCAGAGAACATGGAGGCCTTTTCTGATCCTGAAAGTGAACTGATTCAGTTAGTGAAAAAGGTTAAGTAATACAATGGGTTATTAATGGATTAATTTAAGACTGGGCAAACACAAAACAGGGTTTTTTCACAGTCATTTTGACCAAAATGGCTGAAAGACTATAACGTTGGAAATAGGAAATAACTCGATCTACCTCTTACAAAAATGAAAAGTTGAACTCCTACAAAAGAAAACCGACCCTTGCTTAATTACAATACACTCAAGGGTTTTGCAGCTACGGCCGTACTTGGTCTGGTATGACCAGTAGCTTAGGTGGCTAATGTTAGCTAACTTTAACCAGAGACGGTTTAGAACCGAGACGCCCCAAATTGAGCTAGTTTCCTGTCTCTGTGTCCCGTGGGTTTCTCTTTTCACGGCCACGCCTCTTTAGGAGACTAGCGGCAGGTTGTGAGTGTATTGAATGTGAACATGAACACAGATTATGAGCGATTCTTTCCCCCCATAGTCACCAAATTTAATATTGGATCCATTATTCACAAGCCATATATCTATATAACATTATGACAATAAAATGGCATTTTTCAGATGGACACATCAGGAGAAAAGACCTGTTTCTGTCTCAGGACCAAACTCTCGCAAGATCTGGCAACACAGAGAACCTAACGTCAGCTAACAAAACTAATCTCTGTGATGCTAAATATGTCTTTTAGCTGTGTAAATATCTAACGTTAGCTGAAGAACATATTAATAAATGATTTAAATATAACTTTTCATCCATCCACACAACGTTCACTAGACATTCAAATGAGGCCACGCCCCTTTAGTGTGTAGCGTTTCATATCATTGGCGCTGCTTGAAATGTGCTATCTTTAGTATAGAGGATCTTTGCTTTAACAAACTTGTAATTGGTTCAGTGTTACACTATGTTTTAGCATGCAAAAGATGCACGTTTAAAATGCTTTCATCAAAAAAGTAAATAAAGGAGATATATTTGTTTGTTCCTGCTTGTGGTTTCATTCTACTCGCTCCCAGTCAGGTTGTCTATAAATGGTTTCTTTACTATAACTGACTCAAGACAATTTTAGGAAATAAAGAGAATAATCCTGTAATTATCTTTATTCTGTCATTACCACTGGCAGCTGTTCAGCGGATAGTCTTCCTTTAAAGTCTCATTTTAAAGCGATTATGTGAGGAATTTGACATTTCCAGCTCTGGCACCTCCTAGTGGTAGTACCAAAGAACACAGTGTGGTAACCAGCAGTGAGCTCAAGTAGGGCTGGGCAATATATCGATACTATATAGCCATTAATATATATATATATATATATATATATATATATATATATATATATATATATATATATATATGTGGCTGGATATCGTAATATCATGATATGACAAGTGTTTTTTTTCTATTTCTTATAATACTTTTTGTATATTTTTTCATTTGTCTATTTAATGTGTATTTGTTGTTCTGATGTGTGTGAAATTTTCTATTGAGCTGTGACAAAGGAATTTCCCCAGTGTGGGATTAATAAAGTATCTTATCTTATCTTTACTGCATTACAGTAAAGTGATGTAATTTTCTGAACTTAGCAGACTTTTGTAGCTGTATTTTATGAAAGCACCAATAGTCAACCCTACAATATCGCCACAATATTGACATTGATATATTTGGTCAAAAATATTGTGATATTTGATTTTTTTCCATATTGCCCTCAAGATATCCCACAACACATACACTGCGCCAATTTTCAGCACGGCTGCTTTATTTTTTTTAAATGGACAACAACCAATGCCATCAGATGATATAATTACATTAAAAAAAAGATTTACACAATTTTACTCTGTCTACACATGTTGGCCACGGATTCAGCCAGTTTAACCGTTTGTGGTATGTAGATGTCAGTTAATAGGTGTTGGGATATATACAGTCAAAATGTGAATATGTTAAGGTCAAACTGATCTTCTCGTTCTGTTTCCAGTGTCAAGTTACTGGCCGTGCAGGACCTGCTGGAGCGGGAGGCTCTTGATAAGGTAAAGTGGAGCTGTGCACCCCACTGCTCTCTGCCGTGGTCACTGGGTTGGTTGGGAGGCCTGCCACTGTAGGGGTTGAAGGCTGCTTTGATTTGTAGCAGTGTAAATGAGATGACCAACCGCTCAGGGAAATGTACTCAGAAACTCTGTTTTCCATTTATTTATTTCTCTCTCTCTCTCTCTCTCTCTCTCTCTCTCTCTCTCTCTCTCTCTCTGTGTCTCTGTGTCTCTCTCTCTCTCTGTGTCTCTGTGTCTCTGTCTCCAGAGTGTATATGGCTTCTATTTCTAGGCCCACATTTGGGTTTGAACTGTGTTAGTGCTCACCTGTGCTTTCATTACTATAAATATTACAGGGGTTGCCATGAGTTGGAGGGTGTCCTCCTCAGCAGTAATCATACATTAGATTAAGATTTTTTTTATTAAAAAAAAGTCATTTTGCAAAAAGATGCCGGCACATTTATCTTAGAGGATGTTTGCTCTGTACTGCCTTCTTCACCGTGTTAAACCTAATCACTCCATTACTTGCACTGCTCTTATAAAAGGAAAATATGAAATATGCAACCGTGAACACTGTTTTACAATTTATTTGTCACGTGAAATCATTTTCAAATACAATTCCAGTGATAAATATGCAGTCATTACATTATTATTTAACGTTATATTCTGCTAATCTAGTGAGTTACTGTTAAAAATTTGGGTATTACATTTTTAATCCTAATTTTAATGGTACATTTTACAGAAGAAATAATAACAACCTGGGTTTATTGCAACAGATTTGGTTGATAAAGATTAGCATAACTTTCCACTCCCCACTATCATTGTAGAGATGTATACGTGATCGCAGAGGCATAGCACTAAATTCTGGGCCCTGTAGAAAGGCATTCTCTATGGGCCCCTCCCCGCATCCACAGCTGTTCACTCTAGCATCTTTTTGGGCCCTCCTCACATGAGGGCCCTGGGTACTCAGTCCCCTTTTACCTCCCCAGTCCAACACCCTTGAGTGCTCGGTTGGAAACAGCATTACAACAGAGGTCTTTGATAGTCTTACTTGCTTCCTTTATGAGAGTGGGACAAGGAAATTTATATGAATCTTGGGAGCCGGAGTCAGGATGTGGTTTTCCTAGCTTCACCTACCATCACCTCTAAAGGTTACTAATTAATACATATCTCATTTGTTTAATCTGTATGACAATAGAGCAGGGGATGCTTTAGGGCGTGGCTACACATCAACCTGTCATAATGTGAACTAGTTTTTGGGAGTTGTCCATGTATTTGTCTTAAACTTTGACCCTCTCACTGTGTGTTTTCACTTCATCAAAGTTGATAGGAACATTTTGGTCACCTAAAAATAGCTACTGCTAGTTACTGCTAGCTTTTACTGGTAACTTATTTTCTGTTCTGCCGTACTTTTCCCTCTTTAGTGTTTAGCTTAGCCCAGCGCCATTACAATCAAAAATAACACTGGCTTCGCCACGTCATCCTCCCCAGCTTCACCATCTCGTAAAAAAAATCGTCCGTCCGGTTTCTGAAAAACAAGATGGCAACAGCCAAACTGGCGAACTCGAGGTTTCAAAACGGCAGTCCAAACTAATGGGTGATGTCACTGCTGCTACGTCCCCTATTTTTTACAGTCTATAGTGTGACCGGTCCTTAAGACATACAATTTTGGGACCTCAATCAGTCAGTACGGAGCCCGAGGAAAACATTTGGTAAACTCCCAAACAGAGGCACAATGTACAGTCAGATCACCCACTCTCCTACTGAGCAGAGATGTAGGGAGACTGCATTTACGCACAGAAGTCTGTGTATCCATATATAATGTCAGAGTTTAACAGTACGCTCTGAGCACAATGATGTGTTCCTGTTCAGCCTACACACTTGTTTGCACGTGTGCAAAGACACTTTTGTTGTTGGCTACCAGATGGATTTTTGTGTAGTTAAATCAGGAGAGACTTCATTTAAGAGTGAAATTAGTTGAATTAAAACGGTGCCTAATAGATTGATATGATAGAGTCTTTCGCGCAGGGATCTCCAACTGGGGGTCCGGGAGTCAATGAAGGGGGGCCTCCAAATTGTTGTTGATTTTTGAAAGTAAAAAAAAAAAAAATGAAAAAGCAAACATGAATCCAACATATTATTAGCAAATCTAAATCCGCACTGCTTACTGGCCTATAGGTAAGGTATTCACTAAGGTAGCCATCCACAGATACATTAATCCTAAGGATTCACTGTGCCACATGTATGTTTAACATTAAAACATGATTTGTAAAATCATGCCAACAATTATTAGGCTATTTTAATAGCTTAGGATTCTATGTAAAAAAAAGGTATGTAAAAAGGCGTTAGGCCGCCTCACATGTTATTGTAGGCCCAGTTTAATATGCAACTTCATTTTATGCGATAAATGTAGTACTGAGCAAAGATGTAGGGCGACTGCATTGACGCACTGATGTCTGTGTATCCATTAATTGTCAGAGTTCAACAGTACGCTCTGAGCAGAATGATGTGTTCCTGTTCAGCCTACACACTTGTTGCACGTGTGCCATGACACTGTTGGCTACCAGATGGATTGTTGGCAGAGAAAGCGGCGCTCCGTGGAAAGGGAAGTAGGTCAGCAACAGAGTATTTTGGACAGAGAGCGGGAGATGGTGGGAGGATGAGTTACCTCTGGACAAGAGGTACTGTAGCTCACATTGCAGTGTTAACACCCCTGCCAGCCTCCCACGCTGATTTCTTTGGGCCTGTTTTCTCATCTCTTCTGTCTTGTCTTAGTCATAAGCATCGTCTCTTCTCATCTTCTATCCCTGCAGTGTTTCTTCCTGCAGAGTAAACATGAGAAGTTCTTCCATTCTCTCTTAGATCTTTCACTTCACTTGGTGCAGTGCAGCTTGCCAACATATATTTATGAATTAGTTTTACATTTTGTTTGAAACTCAGAAGATTTATTTTTTAGGGACTTGAATAGGCATTTTATTTGTTTAAATAGCCTTGCATTACTTAGGATGACAATCTATTGTGGGGGTGGGGGAAGAAGTATATTCAGATGCATCACAATTCTCTCTTGGAAGATTGTCTCAATGCAGAAAAGTTAACAATCGGAAATATTAAACCCAATTCTCTACATTATGATAGCCTGTAACAGTTAAGTAGTACTGGGCTGTACGTTCCTCATGGCTGAACCAATTGGATGAAGTCTCTTCTTCAGTCCATCAATGTTTGAACCATCAACTGTAGAATAACACTGATCAGTGAAATGACCCATAGTCTTTTGAAGGGATGTTTTTGAAGGCTGGATTTTCCGTTAGCCTCCATCTTGTCAGTTACTGCAGCCACACAATCCAAGTTTGCGAAAGCGATAGTTCAATCAGGAGAGACTTAATTTAAGAGTGAAATTAGTTGAATTACCATGGTGCATAATGGGTTGATATGTTAGAGTAGTTAGCGATTAGACTCCATTGCAATGTTACATTTATAAGGGGTACGGAGGCAATGTATATACAGGAATATCCCCCCGATGGAGTCTAGACAAGGGTGGAGGTGATGAAGGAAGAGCCTAAAGATCTGGAAGGATGTTTGTGTGGAGTAGGGCCTCTGGTGATGGAGGAACCCTGGGCGCTGGGAATGATGAGAACAATCAAACAGCAGCCTAGAGGAGAACAGATTTCAAGTTTGGATGCAACAACGTGATAGCTCACAGAGATTGTGGCACTATCTCGTTTGAAAGAGTGAACGCCCAGTCAGCTGACTAGGTTGGAGAGTGAGAGAAAATGTGAAGCGTAGAAGTCTTCCTGAATGGACTTACGCTAAGCTTCATTTGAGCTGGGCTGGTATAAGCAGGCTGCAGCTAGCATGGCTGAACAGCCTCTTAAAAATAATCATAATTTACATCACTTTGATAAAACATAATCTGTGAAAATGTGCATCATGAGGATCGTAAATATGTTGCATAACTAACTTTTGGTTGGGGGGGCAGTGTCCCTGTAATATTAAGCCTCGATCCCCCTCTGGCCCCCCTAACTTAGGCAAATATTTTCATACATTTTTAACCCCACCTTTATCCCCAAAGAGGGGATATTATTCATGTGCAGTAATATATAAAATGTAGTTTAACACTGAATGAGTATTCTTGTGTTAATTGTTAAATGTGTATGTTAGTCTTTTGTAGAACCAGACCTATGGAGGGTTGATGGTATGTAACACTTGGGCTTAATATATTTGGTACCCCTAAAATCGTATGTGGCCCCAGCCTGGCCCCTCCATCTGAATCACCACTGCCCCTGTAACTTTTTTGGGCATTTCTGCCTTTATTAGATAAGAAAGTTGAGATATGAAAGTGGAGAGAGAGGGGAAAAGACATGCAGGAAAGCCATCACAGGTCGGACTCGAACACCGGACCTTGCGTCAAGGAATAAACCTCTGCACATGTAACTTAGTGTGTTTTTCTGGACACGTGTCGTGATTAGTCATACAGAGAGTGTGTGCCGGTTTTAGACTGTTGTCCTCTTGTCTGTTGTGTCGCTAAGGAAACCTCTGTCTGTGGTTAGGTTTCAACCTCATCATTAGTCATACTGTAAAAGGCCTTCCTGGTTACTATCAAACAGCATTTGTGCAAATACAATAATAACATGAAATAACTGGACCAGTGGCCTAGCTTTCCACCTTATAAATACTTAAAAAACACACACAAGTGCAAACACACACTCTCCTTGTTGTTTTATGTTGTGTGGCTGCTGGCAACCTCAGACACAGTTAACTGGCACTCATCTGAAGGTTCAGTGGGTTCACTGTTGTTTGCTTCTAAATGTCTTCATTTGTCCATCCTGCTTTAAAGGGGCAGCTGAGTTTCTTTTGCTCATGTTTCACGTCACGGTGACAATGAGTGGTTTTCATCTAGGGAAATGAAAGAAGCTTTAATCGCACAACTGGATGTTTTTTTTTTGTTAGCCTTTATTAAATCAGCCTCATGAGATTCTTTTCAAGAGAGACTGAAAACCGAAACATAACTCGCTCATAACAGTATAGACATCCAAAACCGGAGGTAATATACAGAGACATACTGTACTGTACAAGCTCAAGTCCTTTATTGCTTTATGCCCAAGTTCTGCTAGCAGCTCCCAGAGGCTGCAGTGTTCATTACAGTCACAATACTAAATAATTGAATAGAATAAAAAGATGATTGTGCTATTCTTAGAGCCCTACCTGTAATAAGATAAGATATACTTTATTAATGCCAAACTGGGGAAATTCCCTTGTTACAGCAACTCAAAAGAAAAATTCACACGCATCAGAATAACACAAATACACATTAAATAGACATAGAAAAAATATACAAAAAGTATTATAAGAAATAGAAACAAATAGAATAAGAGTTATAATAATAATAATAATAATAATAATAATAATAATATGTACACTATAAACAGATACGCATGAGTAAGGTGCGGATGACATATTGCACAGTAGGTGGTGACACGGAGTAATAAATATGCATAGTGCAGAATATTGTCAAAAACCGCTAGCAGTGCTACATTATGATGTTGGAATGGGGTTAAACATATGGCGTAGCCGGGTTGGTTCAGTGGTTAGAGCAGGCGCACATATACTTGGAGGTTTATGCCTGGCGTAGAGGTCCAGGGTTAGAATCCGACCTGTGAAGATTTCCTGCAAGTCTTCACCCTTTCTCACCTAGCTGTCCTGTCAAATTAAAACCCCCAAAAATAATCTTAAAAATATATATCTACATATTCTCAGGGTGAGGAAAGAGCATGGGGCCATAGAAATAATTTAACAGATAAACTAAAGCTTCAGTAATCTTTTTTTTACATAACCGTTGTTTGTCTTGTTTGGTTAGATCCTGGGGAAAACCCCAAATCTTTCAAACTCCACAGTGTGTAACACAGGCTTTCTTTTTAAGGTTTATTGTCTCGGGCTTTCTCTGTTAGCCTGCATTCACACTGACCACGTCGGCCGTCAGACAGGTCTGCCCATTCATGTTGAATGTAAACAAAAAGCTGCTCGCCGTCGCTGCGCTATCGTCATCGTGTAAAGCCCGCCTCAACGGTTGTGATTGGTGCCTCGATTTGGAAAAATTGGAAATGGGCTTGAATGGGCTCTTGGCCAGACGGACTTACAGAGCAAATCTCAAATTTGGAAGTTGGTCAGGGTTTACCCAGGCTAATCCAACGTCACACTGCGGTGGCCAATCATGTAACCAGCAATCAGACTTGTCAGTGTGTTCTGAGGCGGTGTGAGAGTCCCATACAGGAAACAGGAAACATCACTGCCTCTATCTCTGCCACAATAAAGTTTTAAAACACCAAACACAAGCACTGAACTGTCCAGGAGTTTGTGGAACAGCTGACTCTTTCCTCAGTCCCTCCGTCTCTTTCTCCGTCAAAAAATGAAGCTGCATTGAAGTGCCGCCTGACGATGTGACGAAAAACAGTAATTGTCAAATATAAATTCTACTTTGCTACATTGAGGGGGTTAAAGAACACAGCAGGACATCACAAAAATAGGCCGTTTCAGTGACACTCCCACCACCGAACAACTGCCGGATCCCCTTTTGCTGGTGTGAACGTGCCCTTATGGTGAGGAGGTTTTTTTCTGTACTGTGGATTAACACTCATTCTAATAATTAGATAATTATATCCTTGGCAGTAACACACAAGCCTGTGCTCCAGTTTTTTCCCGTATGGTCTAGTCCAAGTGTCGCAGGACTCCCCAGCTCTGCCGGGTGATTCCTCCAGGCCTGGGCTCCGCGCCAGGGCGCTGAATACATGCTGTGCCCGCACTTCATTCCTCAGAGGCTGAATTATGAGGGTGTTTTGGCAAAGTTATACCTGTGAGTATTACAGCCTCAATGGCCCCTGGGGACTACAGCTAAAGTAAATCTGTTGAGGGTTTCTAACATGCTGGCACTCTGAGATTGCTTTATTATTAATATCATTACTCAGTGACGGGCCTGAATGCATTTTTATGTGGTTGTATATCTCTCTGCAGCCGGTAGAGCTATGGTAGCACTGTGAGATGACCTGATAGACTTTGTAACAGGACTTCAGTGTCAATTAGTGTTATCTAGCTTTGGACTGCTCTAGTGAAAGTGTTATGGGTGTTTCAAGGCCCTATGAGTACAAAATGTAACACTTAATTGATTCCAGAGATCTACCAAAACTATGCAGTGCACGCTTCACATCATGTTACAAGGCCCTGAAGCCCAGACAAAGAGAAATCCAATATATTGAAAAAACAGTAATAGAACATTATGTTGGGGCTGCACAATTATTTGCAATTTTATCCAAATCGCAATATGGACTAGTACTGGCGCAATACTAAAAACCATTCTGAGTATTGTGGTGCTGCGGAGACGTCCCGGCCTACAAATCCTATCCTACAGACTGAAGAAAAACATCTTTGTTTGGTACAGATCCTCGCAAAAATCACACTATAATCATTTTTATTTCAATGAAAAGGAGAATAATGATAAATCAATTATGATTCTCTCAAATATCGTGAATCATTTCGCACTGTCAGTCAAAATGATCGCAGTTAGATATTTTCCTCATAACGTGCAGCCCTACATTATGTTAAACAATATTTAGAGGTCAATTTTATTTCTGTAGGCCAAAATCACACAACAGACATTTGCATTAAAGGGCTTTACAAACCGCTACATCAAACAACACCCTCTGTCCTTACTTCAGGTTCATATTGGTATTGGGGTTTGTATTTGTGAGACTTCTGCTCTACTGTACAAGACAATTTAGTCTTTAAAATGTGGCAGATTGTCACTTTAAATGTTAATAGGTGTCATTTTAGCATGGCCCCCTCATGGAGAGGTCATGTACCGTACGTGCCTGCGTGCATGCACTAGGTGGGGTTCCTCTGACTCTCCCGGTGTCCCAAAGGGAGCCCTAGGTTAAATTTAGAGCCAGTGGCAGGTCAGCCAGAGCAGCAACCTGAGCCTATGAGCATGTTCTTCTGTGCCACTCCCTCTATTCCTCTCCTTTCTTCTACTTATTTCATTTCACACCAAGGGACCTTTGCCTTTTTCTCTAGAACATTACACCACTACTGGTTTAGCGCTTTCTTATTTCTTCAGTGATGTCGACGAGACCTTCCTCTTTCTCCTGTGGTTCCTCTGTGAGATGAGGCTATTAGAGTTCACTGAACTCTGCATTGTTTTTCAGTGCCTGTTTTTTTGCTGACGACCAGTTAATCTAACCTCAAGTGTTAAAATATAGCACAACTCTCCATGTGAACTGCAGCGTCATGTATTTCAGACCGATAAGAAACGAATCCGAAGCAGAGATAAATGCTGTGTTGGCATTTAATTATCCGATGAACATCAGGAGATAGTTTCCCTTTATTGTGGGGTTTTTGTGTTTACTATACCATGCTCTGATTTATTACATAACCATCAACTCACAGTGTCCTTGGCACTGGTGTCTTATAATGCACAGTTCTGAAGCCGTACAGCAACATTGTTACTAATCTTTCTCAGACAGAGCTGCTCTGACAGCAGTAATAACCCGTGGTTAAGGAAAGCTTGGTGTGTACAAGCAAAGAAGCATTTTGTTTACATTTTACATCATTGCCATGTTATTACCACACTGTTCTGGCCCGTTATTATTTTAATGAAAATTGTATTAATTATTACAACCCTGCTTGTGTACCATTATCACCCCATTACAGAAATAAACCCTTATTTTACCAATATATTCCCAACACCAAGAAATGACCCCCAAATTAACTGGTAATTACCAGCCTGTAATGTGTCTTTTTATGGCTCAGTTAACTAGATAATCTGGTGCTTCATATAGAAATGATCTAAAATACTGTATATAAATTAGTATAAATGGAATATTCTCAACTGTAAAAAAAAGAAAAAGAAAAAAGAAGCTAGTATTTACAGAATCTTAGGTTGGTTAGTTGGCCGATATAGTTTACTTTAGCTCAGTTTGAATTATATCTGGTTTACTTATAATTTACCAAAAGTCTCTTATAAACATTATAAACCCATAGAAGCGTAAATTGTAAAAAATTGAAAACCCACCTTCAGGCTAGCTTCTGTGATTCAGACATTGCATTAGCCTCTGTGTATTATGCATACTAACCCTTTTTTTTATAGATATTTTTCAAAAACCTTCACCTCCCATGAGGTTTTGAGTTTTGACATAGAATGCTGCCGAAAACTAGTTAAGACTGTATTTATGGAAATCTTCACTCAAGAACTACTAATTTTAGCTTTAGTTGACAAAATAATATTTTTTTTTTTTTTTAGCGTTAGCATGGCTAGCTTAATTATGAAGGTCTAGCGTGGTATATATACAATATATATCCCGATATTTTTTCCGCAAAGTGAGAGCAAATGTTCAGTCAAAGCCAAATATGACATGTCACATGTAGTTTCATAGAAACCGGCTATTTCAGTGAACAGTTGCAAAATCAAATGAATAAATGATAAACAGGTTTCTTCACCTGGTTCAATGCTCAGCTGTTCAGATAACAATACAATGTAAACATAAATACTGTATAACAACAGGAGTACCTTTTTTTTTTATCAAAGCTCCATAAGGTTTGTTTTAGTTTTTTCCAACGTTTTAAATTGTTTAATTTTTCTTCTACACATTTTCAGCGCTTATTTCTACGTCCCATATTTGCTAGTATAGGGTTGGGCGATATAGAGAAAATCAGATATCATGATATTCTTGACCAAATACCTCGATATCGATATTGCGGCGATATATTCTTTGTTGACAGTTGGTGCTCTCGCAAAATATCTTCACACTTAGATTTTAGATAAATAATCATAATAATAGAACAGCTAGAACAGTCTGGTAAGTTCAGAAAAGTACATCACTTTACTGTAATGTAGCCTTTAAAACCAGGAAAAGACACTTATGTCATATCACGATATTACGATATCCAAAATCTAAGACGCTATCTGGTCTCATATCACGATATCGATATAATATCGATATATCGCCCAGCCCTAGCGTGGTCATACTGAAGCTCCTTTGGATAACTTCTGTAACTTTGTCATAGGCCTCTACTGACTGTAATGGTGTTTTTCAGGTAGCAACTCTAGCTTACATTAAGGTATTAAGTTCAACCTGAATTACAAGTGGTTTTCTGTAGCGGGTTCACTCTCTTGTTCATACTTGGCTAAAAACACTGTGGTTCTCCGTCTAAAACGAGTTAGCAGAACTAAAACTCCAATCAACATTTACATCATTGCCAAATAATGAAGTGCAAATAACAACAAATCTGGTATTTGTGCATAGTGCTGACAACATGTCCTCCGTGTTCTATGTTGCAGTTCTGTGTGGAGTTAAACCAAGGAACGCTGGCCAGTGTGCGGAAGTGGAAATGGCCTCGAGGGCTGTGGAAGTGTGTTGTGTCTGAAAAACCCACTGGACGCTCCAGCAAGGTATGGCAGCCATTTTGAACAACACCGATATAAGAGGTTTACACTGAATGTCCAACACGGTCTCACGGCAGTTCGTCAAATGGTCACGTTTCTTTTCCGTGGTGGCCAGCACGAAATGGTCTATACGGAGGAGGGTCTATACGGGGAAAGCAAACGTCACACCCCGGGGGAGGACGCCTCACACGCCGGGACACGGCCGCGGGGGTCACACGACAATAACGGGACGGTTAACGGGAAACAAAAGGCCACACGCGGGACGCGGGTGGGTGAAAAATCCGGAATTGTTTGACCCATCCACCACCCCGACCTACCTCCTTACGAGGATTTTCGGCATTTCATACAACTCACTACTCATGCTGTGACCACGACATATTCTTCCCATTTAAATACATTAGTTTACATTTTCGTGCTGGCCACCACAAAAAAAATTAGAAAAACGTCCTTGTGAACACGAATCAATAGATTAAATAACGTGACCATTTCACGAACTGCCGTGAGACTGGGTTGGAATGTCATGGGACAGAAAACTGCTGCTCTGATGCAGCTTTAACTCCGACATATTGCTATCATCAGCCTTTTACTACCCAAATCTATCAGTCCCCAAATGTTAGAGATCAATCCTCAGCTTCTAAAACATTAGGCAGAAACTAAAATAAAACTAGCACACACTACTAAACACACAATTATAACCTTGCTTTCATATAGATGGCCTTGTGATGCAGTGAATTATGTATTAAATTGTTTTAAAGTATTTAAGTAGGAAAATACAATAATCTTTAAAAAAAAAAAAAAAGAAATACAGTATATATCTGACTCCATTTCCCATGATCCTCTTGTCCCAGGGAGTGAGCTACTCGGGCTTTCTGTGGGACACTACGTCTGGTATTGACCTGAAGGATGCTGCAGTGCAGGAGTCTCCTGTTGTCAATGACAACGGAAATCATTCCTACCCTCGACTGTACCTGGCTCACTTCTCTGTAAGTATCGATGGATTCCCAAAACAGATTGTAGCGTTCAGATGAGATAGCTTTGCTTAAGACAAATTAAATTCAAGTATTTTTTCCATCCATCCATCCATCTTCGTCCGCTTATCCGGTGTCGGGTCGCGGGGGGAGCAGCTCCAGCAGTATTTTTTTTAGGTTTATTAAAATAAAGAATGGGAAGGAAATCAATATATTGGTCCATAAACATTACATATAGAGAGCAAAAAACACATTTTGTTGTACTGTAGTTGGATACATTGCAATACACATGGACAGGAATTTCAATGTTTAGAAAATCATAAATTCATTTTTGGTTTTGTTTAAGGATAATGCCAGTTTATTACAACTTGGGTCTTATGTTTGTAGTGTGGGTGATCATTTCTAATAGTTATAACATTTACCTCACCAAAGTAATTGCTGAGACCTGGGAACACACAAATATTGCTAAAAAGAAGTGTGACCGGGCAAGAGACCCGGCAGTCAGGTCATAAGACGGGTTGTAAACAATGGTTTTACAGTTGACCGCCATGATGTCCAAGTTATGGTAACAACAACACATTTTTAACACATCAAATTCACAGGAGCTTTATTGCCATGAAAGTTTCAATTTTTTTTTTTTGCCAGAGCATCAAAATACAATTTGTCCAAATATTCGGACAGAACCTGAGAAACAGCATACACACACATACCCCTTTGTTTTATTTAGCTGCCGACTGTATTCTGACCGACGTTAAATGACTTTTGTTCCCCGTTAGGTTGGTTCATACGAGCTGACCGCGGTGAATGTCCACATTCAGGCCTCCGCTGCATCAGGAGAGTCCAACGGCAAGAACCACAACACGGACGAAGCTAAGTGTCCACACCTCCCGCCCAGCTTCCAGGAAACGCTCAAAGGTCAGTCTGTCACGTCACCTCTTCTACACATCACACCGCGGTGAATGAGTCCCACAGTTTGGAGCGATGGATCAAAAACTACAACAATCTCCGGCAGATTACCTGCGCCCTCCATCTCTGCATGAAGAGTTATGAGTCTACATTATGAGAATTTCATCCCATTCTCAAACGTTTTCTCCATGTCTTTCTCTGCAGTTGAGAAGGAGTTGGTGCTGCTGGGAGATTTTGGCTCCCCTGCTCAGAGCTCAGAGCTGGACATCCTGAGGAAGGAGAAGCTCTGTGCCCTGATACCGTCTTCCCAGTTCACCAACATCAGCACCCGCGCACCGCAGGGCACCCGCTGTCTGGACAACATCTGGCTGAGCCGCTCCCTCAAGAAGATCTACTCTGGTAGGTGTGCTGCATGGGTGGGCTTTGGACAGTGGTAGATTTCAATTAGAAATTTGAAGTTGTTCATAACAAGTCAAGCCTCGAGTCAGTCAGTTGAGAAAAATAAAGTCTATATAATTCAATATAATTTGTCAAGTCACTTTGTGAAAAGTCAAGTTCTAAGGCAGAGTCGGTAGAGACGAGCCAAGTCAGTTCTCAAGTTACTCGAGACATGTCCAACTCTTGACTCAAGTCCATGTCAAGTCATGAGTCAAGGTCAACTAAAACAAGTCTTAGTAAGGTCTCAAGTTATTCAAGATCATTCCAAGTCAAGTCTCAAGTCATTCAAGACTAGTCCAAGTAAAGTCTTGAGTCATTTGAGATTTTTTAAAGTCAAGTCTAAGTCAATTAATCTAAGTGAACATTGAGTATGAAGTTATGAAATTATTTGAGACCGGGACAAGTCAGGTCTATAAAAAGCAAATTGCCAGGCGAGATATGTGTTTTTCAGGACTGTGAAAATGAAAATGGCAGGGTTTTTGAATCATTTGAAAGCTATGACTTTTTTACATACAGTAGGCCTTCTGTTTAAATATATTTAAAGGCCTGCTAGTTGCTTCATTTTTTTTATTATTGTCCTGGGATATACCAGGTCAAAAGTGGACTTATTTTTAAGTCTCAGAACAGTCAGTCTCAGTTCCTCACAAGTTCAGCAGCTTTAGATCACAGATGGCCTCACTGTGTAAGTCCTTTGGTACATTGTCTACGTTGCATACAGTCCCACATAGGGGTGGGAATCTCTTGGCACCTCACGATTCGATTCCGATTCAGAAGCCAACCATTCGATTCCAAACCGATTATCAATGCATCTCGATGCAACAATTTTTGGATGTACATTTGCATGCGTGATTTTTTTAAATATACATATACATTAAATCTGAGTTTGCTACTCAGTTTGTTAATCACTTCCTAGACAAAGCAGCTAGACAAAGCTTAGATTTTGCCTAATTATTTTATGTATGTCTTATTAGATCATGTGTATATATACAAAAAGAAATTCTGCACTCTTGCCTAAACTCTAAGTTGTTGTCCATTATCCCATCCTCTGATTTGTACTTGTCTGGAGACAGTAACTTTTAAATTAAAATAAAAAAATAAAAAAAATAGAGCATTGAATTGTTCTAGAGAGAATCGCGATGCATCGATTATTTTTCCCATCCCTAGTCCCACATGTCTGCTGACTTCTCCCATCTCCTTGTGTCTTTTCCTCTGACAGGCCACTGCATGGTCATTCGGGAGGGCTTGACCAACCCTTGGATCCCAGACAACTGGTCATGGGGCGGTGTGGCGTCAGACCACTGCCCCGTGGTGGCCGAGTTCTACGCAGACGTAGCCCCTAAGGAGTTGACTAGGCCTGGTATGGCAGTGGTGGACAGAGTGGACATGCCCAAACATGAGCGGTGACAACCTCCACCGTCCCAGTAAAGAGAGCAGCTGATGACATGGGACTTTGTCCTGCCTGGGATCCTGCTTTGTCATGTTAACTGTGGAGCAAAGAGTTTCCTGATGAATGTGAAGAAGTGCCAAAATTGCCTTTTGGGTTTCAATTTATCAATGTAAAAATATGAACTAGTTGAAAGAGCCATAAAATGTTCAGAAAGGAAAAAAAAATATAATAATTTAAAAATAAATGTGCCAAACATTTTCTATGTGTATATAAAAATAAAGAGAAATTGATAGATGTTCCAGCTGTGCCTGACTTCTCATTAATGCAAATAAGCGCAGGATGTAATCCGAATGGTCTGAGTGACGCAGCTCTTCAGAGGCTCTGCTGTGTCATCTCTTCTGTCCGTTGAGAGGGTGATAACATCGCAGCTTTAGAGCTCATAAAAGCTGAGCTCCTAAATTATGTAAGGCAGGGCTCTGTGTGCACGTGTGAGCTGCCGTCTTCCTCTGTGATGGAAATGAGGTGCCAGGGCAGAGTGCCATCAGAGGACACTGCTGCTGTCTCAACTGCTCATTAACCAGCCCCACAGGGTCGCTTTCAAAGGGCCAAACTCAATCTTTGATCACGGATATGAACACATCCACACTACCAAACAAACAACCTATGGAAAAGATCTTATTCTAAGAGAATATACAGAATTTGTTTGGCCGTTTTTTGAATGTGTAGAGAATGGAGATATCCATACTGGGCGATAAGAAGAGTAAAATGATCCGCAGGTGACTTCACATTTGGTTTAGAGAGCTAAATCCTTGCATTCAGCTGTACACGCTTTAAAAAAAAATCAGTTTTTCCCATTGCTGAAATACCAAACAGGCAAACCAGGCCTGGGGCCCCACATTCACTGTGAGTCCGTTGGTTCGTGGTACCAAAGATTCTCTATTACTACAGATTAGGCGCATTGGCGCAGCGCGTTACGCACTGCGCCAATGGTATGAAGCGGTACACACTTCCTGTCTCCTAAATGGCAGTGGACCTCGTTTGAAAGTGTAGTGAACGTCATGTGGATGGATGAAAAGTTATATTTGTATAACTTATTCATATTTTCTTTTGCCAACATTTGATATTTACACAGCTAAAAGCCATTTTTAGCATCACAAGAATTTGTTTTGTTAGGGCATTCACGAACGTTAGCTGACGTTAGCTTCTCTGTGTCGCCAGATTTCGCGAGAGTTTGGTCCTGAGACAGAAATGTGTTAGTTTTCTCCTGATGTGTCCGTCTGAAAAATGCCATTTTAGTGTCTGAATGTTCTGGAGATATCTGGCTTGTGAGGAAGGGGTCCAATATTAACTTTGGTGACTATTGGGTGAAAGAATCGCTCATAATCTGTGTTCACGTTCACTTCTCCCGTTGGAATCAATACACTCACAACCTGCCGCTAGTCTCCTAAAGAGGCGTGGCCGTGGAGAAACCACGTCACAAATACAGAAAATTAGAGAGAGAAAAGAGTTGGGGCGTCTTCAGAGTACAAATAGAACGCACTATAAACCGTCTTTGATAATGTACAATATGTAATTTTCTGCCGCTTGGGGTCTCTAAATTGAAACATGCTGATTTTGTAAAGTTGCGTGAAATCATGGGAGTTGTCTTCATTGTTAACCATCTTTGCCAATGAAAATGATAGGTGTTCACGGACAAGTACATGTATTAAAGGTGCCGTAGGATCGCGAAGATCCAGGACTTTGAAAAAAGATTTGAACATGGACAACTTCTCAGTCCCTCCCCCCTTTCTGCTAAAGCCCAAAACTGTCTCCTAAGCCCTTCCCCCCACAAGGGAGAATGAATGTGTGTGCATGAGCAGTGATTGACACACAGTTAGACACCCCCCAGTGGCCCTGATTGGTGCATCTGAACAGGGAGCGGTGGATTTTTGCAATTTTTTTTAATGACCTGCTTGTAAAATTGATATGGCAAACAGAAGAAACGATGAAGAAGACATACACATTCCTGTTGCCCGATGAGATAGGTGCTGGATCAAAGCAATACAGTAGGAAAAAACTAAAAGATCTGCACACCAAAATAGCTCCTGTTAGAAGGATTTTAATGCTTCAAAGTAGTGTCGTTCCAAGCCACCAGGCTCTTCCTCAGAGTATTTTTTTTATTTTTCCTATGATATGGCAAACATGTCAGTAAACAATTTAAATCCAGCAGACACTGAGCAACATTAGCATTTATTTGGAGTCCATCCAACTGATCCAATATTCACTCTCCTTTTAGCTTGGTTTTGGTCTCTATCAACTCCTGAAAAAACACATCTGTCTCCATTAGGTTCCACAGTTAAGATTTTTAATCAACATTTCTGTAAATGCACTAGTGTTAGCCAGATTGCTTTTTCAATTTTCAACTGTAGTCCTAGTTACCTAGCATGCGTGTCTTTATGGTGGGAGGAAACCCACGCAAACTCCACACATAAAGGCCCCGCCTGGGATCAAACTCTGCCCGGACCGGTGATGGAACTTTTGCAGTGCCAACTAGCTGTGAGACAGAAGTGCTAACCACTGAGCCACCGTGCTACCAATTTGCTTACTTTGTCTGTGTGCTGTTTGCTGCTGAGCAGACAGTGTAAAGAGCCTTTACGTAGAGAACAGCCTCCTGCTGCTGAAAACAAGGCTGATAACGAGAGCAGCATCTGCACGTGCCCCACATATCCCTGGTCCCTCATTTACTCCAACCGTACATCAAGCCCCAGTGCCTCAGTCAGATTTTCTATGTTGCTTCCTTGCCCAAGCCGTCTAGCCCTTCTGCCTGTCAGCATCCTGTCCCAGACCTGAATACCTGTCCATGATCTGTCAGTCATGTTGCAGCCCCCTAGTGGCTCACTCCAGCCATGCTCCTTATAGAAGCCTGCAAACGTTACCGACATTGTTTAAAGATGATAACTGTGTACTGATATTTGTATATTGTTCTTCTTCTATAGGAAAAAATTTAAATGTTTAGAAATGTGGAAGTTTGGTGCATAATAAAAAAAAACTGCAAAAAGTCAAGTCAAAGTGAAACTGTTATTGTGACTTGAGGTTTTTTTGGTCTTGATGGATCGCAGCCTGGGGGAGTGTTTCAAAAAGGTGGGGGTGGGAGGGATTGGCCACAGTCTTTCCTGCTTGCCCCTGGACCGGTGTACAGGTCCTGGAGGGATGGCAGGTTGCAGCCTTCTTAGTTGTGTTGGCATTTTAAACTCCGGTGGATTTATGGTTAACTGCTCCTCAGAACTCTGCAGGGTAAATCCAGACAGCTAGCTAGACTATCTGTCCAATCGGAGTTTTCTGTTGCACGACTAAAACTATTTTTGAACGTACACACGTTCCACCAAAACAAGTTCCTTCCTGAGGCTATTTAGCAGAGACACCGCAGCTTTTCCCGGTGGTTAGCACCGCCCAAGACGATTGTGATTGGTTTAAAGAAATGCCAATAAACCAGAGCTTGTTTTTCTCTCATCCCGGAATGCTGTGTGGACTAGCCAGACCTTCCTCCGCAGCGCTGTGGAGGAAGGTCTGGCAATGCGAGACTACAGCCTCAGTGGAGCGAATGATACGCTACAGTCTGCCTTTGCCCTTGGCAGTGGCAGCAGCGTACCAAATGAAGATGTAGGAGGTTGATGGACTCAACAGTGGTTTTTAGAGCGCAATGGTGCCGTTGCCGCCTTTGGTCTGGAAGGCCCTTTACTGTTTATTTTAGGTTGTTAGATTATGCCTTCAAATATCTTGCTGACATTTTGCATATGATGCTTGGTTTACTGTTGTTTAAATTCATATTGTGCATACCTATATTAAGTAATGGTTGTTTGTTTGATGATTAAAAACACAAATATAACACTCCACAGCAGAAATGACATAGGCCAAATGTAATTGTAAAAACACATTAAAGTCTGAGGGCTCTAGTAAAACACTTAACACACCACGAGATAACACAACATGTGCAAACAATACAATCAGCGAGGAGAGCTTTAGCTTTGTCAACATGCTCTTTCTTTCTTTGTCATTAAAAGTTAAAAATTAGAATTGAAATTGTAATTTGTGTTTTATTGTATAGCCATATTGTCAAAATACTGAATATATTTATTTTTTATTTAACCTTTATTTAACCAGGTAGGCCGTTGAGAACAGGTTCTCATTTGCAACGGAGACCTGGCCAAGAAAAGCATAAGCGTGCATATGACATACAGTTTCACATTCACTACAATACAGGAATACAGAATACAATAGGCTGCATAAAGTGCAGATTAGGTAGGCATTACAAAGTGAGGTGTAAGTAAGACGAAGGATATGCAAAAGTGATATGGTAATAATACAATATACATGAATAGACAGTCTATAACACTGCTGAGATGTAGTGAAGAGCCAAACAAAACAAAAACAAGAACAGTTAGTGCAAATGATCTAGTTAGTGATGTTGATCAGTTATATATATGCATATGCAATATATATGAATAGGCAGTCTATGTAGATGTTGAATGTAGTGAAAAGTCAATATAGAGTTAGTGCAAATAGTGGACTAGGTAGTGGTGTAGATCAGAAATAACACGATATGCATGAATAGACAAGTCTATAAAATGCTGATACATAGTAAAGAGTCAATATACAGTTGGTGCAAAGTGTGTATATGTGTTTATATTGCACAATATATTCAAACAATATGTATTAGAAATATATGAATGCCTATAAATAGTATAATACTTTATATCTGAAGAACAGATATTGAATCAAAGAATATGTTCATAAATGTAAACTTTTATAGTCCATTATATAACACATACTTTATGTGTCCTGCTTTCAGGTGGCAGTGGCATGTCATTTAGAATAAAAATGATTATTTGCTGGATTTTATGATTGTGAGTGACTCGTGGGATTTGAGGATTTCTCTGGATTGTTTCTCCAGTCGTAGGTCACTTCTTGAACATGGATTATGTGCTACTGTCCTCTAGTGGGGGGTTGGCTCTGTTGCACAATAACTACTTTAACGTTCTCCTCTTGTGATGGAAACATGTTCTACTTCAGCAGGACAGTCTTTGAAATAACAAGGTTTAAGGGTTATTCTAGAACTCATACAATCATGCAAACGACAGTCCCAACCACCTGCTGGTTGCAAAAACACTAAATGTAAAGACCCATAAAACAAAACCATACAGAAATACAGACTATATAAACTCATAGTTTGTGAAGGGTAAGACACATTGATCAAAACCATGAAGAAAAAAATGAAAACTTTGTTATTTAATGCAAAAATAAAAAATGGTAAAACATGCTAGGGAGATAGCATGTTTTACAGTTTCCATATACTAACACCATTAAAAATGTTTAAAAACAAGTCGTAAGGCAAGATTTTGTGCACATTGCGTTCATCATGGCAGATCCAAGTGTAAGTGTGTGTGTGTGTGTGTGTGTGTGTGTGAGAGACTGCTGTCTACTGTAGACTGATACATATTGTCCTGCATGTCACTGCTTGTAGCCATCAGTCACCATTGGAGCCCTGAATGGTTTCCAGTTTCCCAGTGAAACCAGACGCTGGTGAACATCTCTGGACAGGGTTTGGAGGCCCCAGCAGTGTGTGTGGTGACTGATTTAGTTACTGCTGTCAGTCAGATTGTGGGTCAGCATGTTCAGCTATGGAAACTCTCCTCATTGATCTCTGACACTGACAAGCGCTCAGGCACTCAGGCATTCTGTTAGAATAGTGCCAGACCTTCCTCCACAGTGCCGCGAAGGAGGGTCTGGCTAGTCCACACAGCATTCCTGGATGGGAAAAAAAAATGTACTCTGGTTTATTGGCATTTCGGTTACACTTTACTTGAAGGTATCTACATAAGAGTGACATGACACTGTCATGAACGTGTCATAAGTCATAAATGTTTATGACATAATGCTTCTTTTAGTAAGTGTCATTCGGTTTTTGACAAGCTATGGTTAGGGTTAGGGTTCACGTGTCATGACTGTGTCATGACAGTGTCATGTGTTCATGACAGTGTCATGTCACTCTTATGTAGGTACCTTCGAGTGAAGTGTTACCGGCATTTCTTTAAACCAATCACAATTGTCTTGGGAGGTGCTAAGACCACGGCGCCCTCTGCAAAATAGCCTCAGGAAGGAACTTGTTTTGGTGGAACATGTGTACGTTCAAAAGTTGTTTGTTTTGCGTTAGGTAATGGAAATCTGGCAGAAAAGAGGGACACATGGTGGAATTTCCAGCGGCAACGGGGCAATCCCGGTAGTGGAAGGTCGTGGATGTAGACTACTAATGCTATATTCATGCAAAATGGCCTATTATAAGCAACCACCGTGAGACTGGCCATTCAACGTCACATCCAGCTGCTACAGTATGAATAGAATTTCAAAATGCAGTTGTTTTGTGAGAAAGCACATACTTTGGGAAATACAAAGCACATTACTCATTTTCAGGTAGTTCACTTTATTTAAAGATTCTATTTACGAATATCACAAAAAAGTCAAATAGAAAACATCACATAGGAATGCCATGTAATTAAACTGTACCATTGAAGTGGTCTTTGAGAAAGCAGAGATGCACACATTCTCTCTACATTAGGTCAATCTTGGTATTAATGCCACTGAAACTCATCACAGTAAAACCACAAGGCATTTGGGTTGGTCTGTAAAACATAATTATATCATAAATGACACCAACACAGTAACTGCTCATATCAGTGCAGTTGAAAAGGTAGATCCGAGTTGAAAAAGTGCAAGTAGTCAAACAGGGCTTGGACCACTAGGGCTTCATAGAGCATAGTGAGGAACTCACCTTCAAAATATACTGTATTACAAGTGACTTTCACATTTCAGGGACATTTTCGTTTCAGCCCATGCACAGTAGAACAATGCTGACAGGCTCAGCTGTAATTAGCAGGCCTGTGTGTTACGCTGTTCATGCTGATGAAGCACTTAAACCTCATCTGGTATCTGTCTCTGCAGTAAGACAGAGCTGTTGTGAACCATCCTGCTTTCACAATCTTTTGCTCAAGCAACTTTATTTTTATGCTCAACATATGTACTTCAAAAGTAGTAACCCTAAGTGGTAACTAGAGAAAACACAACAATGTGTCCATTATCTTCACTTAAGAGACAGGTATAAAACACTAGGTAAGTACACTTAGATCATGAGATTAGGTACATGAGAGAAATACAAATATTTATTATATTAGGAACAGATCAATACGTTTTTGATGGCTTACGCTAGAACTAACCATATTCATGCACATGAATTTCCACAAGAATTTAAATAGTCTCCAAGAATGTCAGTCAATGTCAAGATACGTCACATCCGATATCACTGGCTATTTTAGTTTATTACATACCAATACATTAAGGCTATCACTTCCATTTGGAATAAATTCAAATTAATACATAATTTAAACTAATCCGATTGCAACCCAATTGGCCTTATCCCAAAATACATTGTAGTTATTTTGCATTGTTCCGTTCAATCGCAGTGACGTTAATGTAAGGCAGTTGTATTTGAAAAGTCGTCAAAGACCTTTACCTTAATCCAGATTTTCCACCCCGTGTTATTTCCAAAAGAAATGTTCATGTCACTTCTCAGATGGTTTGGTGTTATGATCGTGATGTTAGCACTGCTCGCTAGTTTTGCCCATTTTACGATAGCAAAAGTTGAACAATAGCCTAGATTACTTAGGGCAACAGGACATGAAATGGACAAATGCTGGATGGATAAATACCAAGAAACTGAAGTACAGAAATTTCTCACCATTACATAGTTTGTCCACCACAGAGCACTGCCATTAACTGATATTATTCAACTGTAAAATATATTATTTAACTGTTATAATAATCTAAAGCTGTGCTAGGCATTTTATTTTCGGCGTAGTTTGACAAGTATTCCATAATATTCTTTCAGCATATTGTAATTCAAGTGGTCAGCGAGAAAACTAGACTTCTCCAACTCCTCTTGGCTGTTTTCAGGTTTTAGAAAATCTAGCCAGTAACGGGAGACTTCACAGGTCATTCCAGAGAAAGACAGCACTCCTATTGGCTGTTGTGCGTGTGTGCATGTGTGACTTAAACCCCTTTTCCATCAACAAGAACCAGGTGCTGGTTCAGAGCTAAAGCTAGTGCCGGTTCGGAGTTGGTTCGACTGACGAACCTCCAAAGAACCGGTTTGCTTTCCCACAGACGCTAAAGAGCCGGCACAGAGCCAGGTCTTACGTCACTGTATACGTCTCATCTTTCCCAGCAACGTTAGCGCGGCGGCGCCCAACACAAACACACCATCAACACTGGCGGACGTTGCTGTGCTACTGATGTTCGTGGCTTTGCGGACCTACATCGGCGTCCAAACTCGGCGGATCCAACGTGTTCGCGCGGCTCGCCTTTATAGTGCAAGAAAGCAGCTCGTTTCCTCCTCTGACCACTGCTGCTGTTGTTTACGTCCATCATGTTTATCTGCTAATTCAAAAATGGCGGTCACAAGTTTCTGTTTGTCTTGTTGGTCACGGTAACCCCATCCCCAGCCACTGACGTAAGCGGTTCTTACTTCTGGCCCAGCAAGGATTTGGTGCTACTTAAGAACCACTTTTACCGGTTCGGAGCTGGTGCTTTGGTGGTCGAAAAACAAAGAACCGATTTAAAACTAGGCTCTGGCTCCGAACCAGCACCAGCTCTGCCTCGGTGGAAAAGGGGTAAAAGAGGGAAGAGGGAGAGCTGGAGCTAAAGCAACAGACCAGCTCTTCAACTCACTTGTGTGTGAGGTGGAGTACTGTTTGGATCTCTGGGAAGTGAGATACCACAACGCACCTGCAATTACCGCTTATTGCTATAGGTGCCGCCTGCGTTTGTTCAAAAGTCTCAAATATCAATTTAAGCCTATACAAATCTAGTATCAGTCAGGCTCTAATTTAGGCCATCATGGGATACTGAATGTCTCTTTTAAAAACTATAATCTACAGAGAATATACTCCCAAACCTAAGACTGGGTATCGAACTACAAACTAAACTGATCATCAGAGTCACTGTCAAAGTCACAAAGTGCTTGGTAAATGTTATAGAAATTCATTTTCAAATGAATTGATCAGCAATAATGGTATTGTATTGGCACTGGTTAAAAAAAAAAGAAAAATTAACTACATCCAGCCCTAAACACAACACAACACATACTCTGAGTGATCCCTACAGTGTCAGTGGATACATGACTGGGCTATATCAGATTTCTAATTCCATGTCTGTCTAACACAACTCTACACTATACGCAACACAGCATGCTGCAATAATCACACACTGCTACCATGCGCGGTGATGGAGTTAAGGCATGCGGGCCGTGGCTGGCAGGGGCGGGACAGCTTTTATTCAGGTGTGATCAGGTTTGTGCAGGTTGGAGCGCAGCAGGCTCAGATGATGGCCTTGAGCTCCTCGTCAGTCAGCCGGTTGACCACCATGATTTTCGCCAGCTGCTCGGCGTACCGCGCCTGGTCCTGCATGAAGTGTGGGATGCGGACGTTCTCCATCTGAGCCAGAGCTTTCAGGCGGTCCACGTCTTCAAATGACACCTGAGCCCACAGGAAAAAGAGAAGAGACAGAATGAGGACACGGCCATGCTAGCAGCGGCACTCTCTGTCTCTCGTGGGGCTGGGCAATCTATCAATATAAATCAATATCGTGATAGGAGACTAGATATCGTCTTAGATTTTGGATATCGTTATATCGTTATATCGTAAAATGACGTGTTGTCTTTTCCTGGTTTTACATGTACTTTTCTGAACTTACCAGACTGTTCTCGCAGTTCTATTATTTGCCTTTGCCCATTTAGTCATTATACATACTCATTGTGTAAATATTTTGTGAAAGCATCAATTGTCAACCCTACAATATTGCTGCAATATTGATATCGAGGTATTTGTTCAAAAATATTGTGATATGTGATTTTCTTCATATTGCCCTATGCCATATGATTTTGACCTTTATATTAAAAAAAATAATTAATTAATGTTAAGTAAAAAAGCGATTACCTGAATTGTCATACTCATTTTGTGTATTTCGCCCTAACCACTGTGGTTAATAAAAGCACATCACTTCCTACGTTAGGTTTAAGATCTACAGCTTGTTTAATTATCAATGCCTTCAGCTTGTTTGACGCAGAAGAACATAGTCTGTTCCCTTCATAGAGAGGTTATTATATAAGCCTCATCCAGCCTTTCCATTCATTTTACTCTATGTCTGAACTGTAACCATCTTCTGTGTAGTCAAACTTTTATTTCATGCGTCTGAATGTCAAAAAGTATATAGTGGTGTTGTAGAAGCATTGGCAGAGACAAGATACCATTAGAAACATGATTCCACTCAAAGGAAGGAAAGTAGATTTGAATGGTAACATAACTGACGGAATGTATGCACCTTCCTACAGGACACGATCAACACAACCACCATCACCATTGCTGTATGTTGGAGCTGCAGACATTCAAGGGAAGCAAACATCTGTCTGATTACGTCTTTATTGTGTTTTGTTCAGATATAGCTTTAGTCTAAAGGTGAAGTTCTTGATTTACAAATCTATGCATGCTCCGACCTGTATCTATGGTGATCTATGATGCTTTGGGTAATAACCGAAAGATCAAGGTTAAACATACAAGTGTCTGCTTGTATGCTTCACATTGAAATGAGTTGTCGTTGAGGTACTGTACATGTGGTTAGGGCATTTGATTAGAAAGACACTTCCCTGTGGAAGGTGGAAATAGGGCTGTTGGAACGAATTCAGGAAGTCATATATTATTTGAATAGTAAAAAAATAAAAAATAAATACTTATTGAATGCTGAAACTACTATTTGAATGTGTTGGCTTACATTAGTGAATCTTGTCCTTCTGGCCTTGGTGAAAACAAAATGCTTTTGTCACATCGAGTGAGCAACACCAGGCATTGTGAGATCTTAGGGCTCGGAGCTACGGTAGAGATCGGGTAGAGAGGGGGTGACAGGCTGTGGCTGGGAATCAATCTGGTTTGCCACATGAAATTGTACGAGGCACAATTCCAGTGAAATGTTAGCAACTCCTTCAACTTGTGCATGATTCATCATTTTAGCGGACTTCCAGAAAACATCACGGTACATATGACAGATGTCTGCAAGGATCTGCAAGTCCAAAGGGTGGACGGTGGATGCAGCTAGTGATAAAATAACATAAGATAAGACTTTATTGTCTGTAGGCATAGAAATTTGTCTTTCAATACAAGCTCCAACAACTGAAAAGACGACACAACAACCACATGAAGACAAAAGTTACAAACATATCAGGCATCATTAAAACATAAGTAATTAATATGATGAGGCCCAGCCCTTTAAGAGTGGTCATTAATATAGAAATATATGGGGGAAAACTGTCACTTCTTTGCCTTCCCGTGCTGATTCAGCAGAGATGTTGACAAGGGAAGAAATGACTGATTGAAGAGGAGAACGTACTGGCTGAGAGAAGGAGCAGCTTGATTCAGGTTGTGAACAACAGCATGGAAACATCTGATTAAAAAAACTCTCACCTGTGGATTCAATGTGGCTGCTGCTTAGTAAATCAGTGAATTGACAAATACCACGGTATTGAAACCTTGGGGTGTTGAAATGAATCATAGCATCGATGTATCGCGATACTGACCTAGACTATTCTGCATCAATGCAGTGACAGACCATAATCGATTGTTGCCTGCTGATGTTACTTGTTGATTTTCCGGTCGCTGCTTTTTTAGTTTCTGCCTTTTGTCTGTTATCTGACTGCTTGAATTTGTTGATGAAAACCATGTGTAGTAATAATATTGAGGAGGTGACACATTGTGATGCAGCGTGATGCATCGGCGTGATGATTGACAGGATAATCGTAATCGAATCGTGAGACCAGTGAAGATTCACACCCCTAATATGGTGATAGTTGAGATGCCTCACCTTTCCTAGAGCCATCAGCAGTGGGAAGTTGATCTTGTCTCTGTATCTCAGGATCTTCAGGATGCCATCCAGGTAGACCTGGTCTTTACTGAAGCAACCTGCAATGACAGATGGAAGAAAATAAGACCAACAGAAGTTTAACAAGTAAGAATTTTAAAAGGCTAATTTGAATTAATTTGAGTGTTATTTTAAATGTATCACGTGAATCAATTCAGGAGACAAACTGTGTTGGATTGTCTCTACATTAAATGTGTAGTCAAGCCAAACACTGGTTGCATATATCAATGCAAACTCTCTCTTTTGAATCTTAAACCCCTATGTGGTGACATGGTGACCTGGCTGTGCTGTATCGGTCTGGCCCCTCTTGGCTCGGACGCAGTAGTCCCAGCGTGTGTTGGGGTCCTGGACGAAGCGTCCTAGATTGTGGAAGAGCTGAGAGAAGGACATGTGGCTGGCCTGGTAGACGGTGTAGTAGAGCAGGGCGGCGCGCCACAGTGTGGGGTCTTTCCTGAAAAGGACACTGTGGATGCTGGCCAGGCCCTCCTCTGTGGGGTTCAGAGGCTTCAGGTTGTGCTTCTTCCTACCCGCGCTGCTGCTCCATGGCTGGTGGCAGTTGTTTATGCCACGGAAATAATGTGTGCCTGGTGGACAGAGACAAGGACTATTTATATGGTTGTATTCAAGTTCAACTTCAAGCTGCCTTTATTAGTAGCAACATCAATTAGATCTATGAAATGGTCTACACAGTGTATGGATACCAATTACACATAATCTTTCAGTAATATATACTGGATGACAGCTAATCAGACCTGTGATTAGAGCGGTTAATGACTTCTGATGAACTTCATTACAGTCAAATTGAAATGATTTTCCATTTAGCTGGTGACCTCCAGGAAGCCCATGTTAAAAAATGAAACATAAGCCCTGTATGGGAGCTACTGTACCCACTAATCTCATGCCTCAGCATGCCTTCCAGCCAGTACTCTCGGGCGGTGGAGATGTTGATGGTCAGTGTGGGTCTGCTGTTCACCACCGTCATGGAGGCTCTGGACAGGAGGTCGTCTGTCACCTGGACTACGATCTATCAACAGATAGAATTCAACATTACGTTTTTATTCTAAAATTAGAAAAGTTGATGTACGGCTATTGTGTCAGCTGTGGTACGTGTGTTCTTTTCTTGGAATTCCCCAGTTGGAGCTGAAGGATGTGGCTGGGAAGAAGGATAGCTAGGTCTTTGGTGTGAATGCACCCAAAGCAAGGTACTCCCCATTCATTTCAACTAGTGCAGTGCCCGTTCAAAACGTGCCTGTTTGGAACGAGCCGATTGGCCGCTTGGCCTCCTGTACTGCTATTTGTACCGTAGCTTTCTCCAGAACCATTGTACCCCAAAATTAACTTACAGAAGGCCCCCAAAGCACTTAATATGAAACCCCACAGTATACTACTGACTTCCTGTGTACTACAAAACATTGAACTACATACCTGACAGATAAATGTCAGTGGTTGTGTTGTAGATTCAGATTTTACTCACAAAATATCACAATTAAAATGTACAGACATTTGCTTCATGGACTCAATGGCTGTGAGCCATGTGCCACCCATTCGGCCCGTTGTGAGAGCCAATCAGCAAACAATTGGGTTGATCAACCACCAGAACTAGAGGACCGAGTACAGAGACGGACTCAGCCGGCTTCTGAGGGTGAGTGTGGGTTTGTGTTGCCGGAGAGAAAGAAAGGGGGGAAAAAAAGGTGGAAGGCAATGAAAATAAAGAGTTTTTGTGTCGTCAACAATATTGCATGTTTATATCGCCACAGTCAGCGTTTAATGATGGTGGTGCTGTCTCGTCATTATTATCTTTAACGACTTTAACACTTCAGCAGAGGTTTTAACTTCGGGCTTAGTGGCTTGATGGTTATAACGTTAAAAGTATGGATTTTAATTAGCGGAAGTATTTTGACGACGGTAATGTTAATAGTGTTATAAGTTAGCTGCACACTTACACAACCGGTGAGTTTGAGTAAGACAAAGGAAGACAGCTCTCTTTGCCAGGTCAGGCTCCAAGATGATGTTATCTTCTGCCTTCTGCTTAGCAGTGGTGAACTTACAGCTCACAGCAACTTACTAAAATATGGTGTCTGGCTTTTGTTTGATATCTAGCAAAATAAAGTGAGTTCCCTCTACGGGAAATTAACTGAGTGAATTCAAGCTGGGCTTTTATTGTGAAGGGTAGACACAAAGTCAGGTAAACAACGGTAGCCAGCGTTTTATTGTGCGGTCATGTATTTTTATTCACAGTGTTTTAATATCCATCATCCAGCGCTGTCCAAACTGCTCCAAATGCCAAACCCCAAGTTTATTGGGTACCCAGGAAGCCAATTCCGAAGTACATCGGATGATTCTCGAGATATTTGAAAGACAACAGATACACACACATATTCCTCAATTTTATATACAGATAAAGAAGGGGAGGAGACATATTAACTTTCCGTGGCAAAATGATCCAACTTTCATTTAGTTTAATCAAATTTACATAGTGAGGCTCTCCAGTATCCAGCAAATTTGACAGAGGGCTTGTGACTGACCTGTTGAGGAAATACAGTATTTATACATTTTTATTCTTTTTTTTTTATTTTATTCGTTCTTTGTTTATAGAACTGCATGACAATTAATACAAGCATGGCTGGGAATGAATTCAAGGACATTAACAGAGAGTAAAGACAACAAAGTGTTGGTGTGTATAGTTAATAAAAGTCTATAGTTTTCAACCTGTGGAATGTTTTTTGACAAGACTGCTAGCCCCAATATCTCCAGCTGCTTACGTGACTCTGTCAGGCCTGCATGTGTTCTGTTTATACTGCGTTGAGTGTCTGCGTAGATGGACATATTCAGACGTGTGAAGCCGGCGTGTGTGTTCCTTAATATTTTGGCCTGCATTTGGATTAGAGTTTAGATTCTCTGCCCGAGCCCGAGCCCGACCCGAGCCCGTTATTTTCCGCCACTACCCAAGGGCCGGGCCGGACCCTTGATCAAGCATTTGTGTTTTTTTTATCATTACTTTAGCCTAATTGGGTGAGAAAAAGCTATGCCATAATCAGAACTAGTATCTATATAGGCTATATTTAGGCCAAAGTAACAAATGTGTCCAAAAAGTTACACAAGTTGGACTACAGTTACAAAATGCAACGTGTCATGCGCGGAGTCTCCTCCTCTCGCACGCATCACACTGGGGCTGTGGGCTGTATGGTGGAGCTTAAGTGCAACATGGAGCTTGAGAATGTAAAGAAAAAAAGAAAAACAGGAGAATTACCTTTGAGCAAGTTTAGAGGAAAGTCGGAGGTATGGGACCATTTTAAACAAGTCGTGGGAAGTGACAACATATGTGTCGGCTTTGTTGAGTGCATTAAGTGCGGCCGCTGTTCGCCTATGACAGCAAATAAAACGGAGAAGTGGATGATGAACAGACACATGAAGCAGGCTCGCCAAGGCAGAAAAGATGATAGTCAGCCTTCAACCTCCTCTTTTGTTACTTCTCCAAGCATAGGCTCCCCCTGAGGGCGAGGCAAGCGGACCAGCCCTCCCAGAGAAATAGCCTACATTGAGTTTTGTTTTTACGTTTCTTCATTCAGATCCATTTGCGATCCGTTCCATTCTGAATAAACAAACAGCGCAGTTTACATGCTTCGCTCTTGTTGCATTATTCATTAAAATAATTTTAAACAGATTTCTGCAGTTCAAACAACTCTGAATTGTAGTTGAGAATGTCAGTTATGACGGCCCACGGGTTGAAATCGGGCTCGGGCTCATAATTCCAGTTAATGTGTCGGGCCGGGCCGGGCTCGGACACAACGTGCACGGGCTCGGGCTGGGTCGGGCTTGATTTTTGGGGCCCGATCTAAGCTCTAATTTGGATCATTTCCACAAATGCGTCAGTGTGGACCCTGACAGACTTTGGCAGATGACAAAATTGACATGTGCGAACCCTTGCAGATCCTTGTGGCTATGAAGACGCTGAAAGTATCATTTGAGATACTCCAAAACCACTGATGCTTTACATTGCTGAAATATGTTCTTCCATCATTTGTAGCTGGGCTCAATAAAGTGTCAAGTGAGTTTTTGGGTGGGTTTCTCCTTTAATGCTATCCACACCCTTGTATTTTCTATCCACTGTCTAGTATGTCTAACCCCATTAAGACTTTACCAAATACGCACAAGGTGCGTGTGGTATAATGTGTTCAGTGGGACATTAATAACCTGATGATGTAACATGTATTTGTCGATGGTTACATAATCACAGCTCTGCACAAGAAAACTGCAGGATGACTTCAGTGAAGTGGTGGTCTTTTCCCTGAAGCTCATTCACTTTGATGCCCTGCTGACTATTGCTCTGCAATGATGTGCAAATCCAGCATGACAAAGATTGCAGTATAGCCACAGAAAAATACCAGGCTCCAAATTACAGTCTCTTAATGACTTTTTTACTGTATGTAAAATGCTCTAGAGTGGGAATGGTCATAACTATGTTTGTGTGTTTGTCATTGTGTTTGAAAAAAACAGAAAAAAATATAATGAAATAAATAAAATACATAATTATATACTACAACACCATGATAAAAAGCAATGCATCTGTGTCGCCTGTCCTCTTACCTCCCCCAAGCAGCCTTCCTTCTCCATGTATTTCTTGACGTTGTGCCAGATACGACTTTTGTTGAGGAGGTTGCCCCCAGTGGCTTGCTCAAACTTCTCATAGCTGCCATATCGCTGCAGGGCAAGCTCCATGATGTGCACTGCCTGCACGAGATGAGAAAGTCATAAAAGTTGCCCGTGACATGACTAATGACTGTCTTTGACATCTTCTGCTGTTGATGCTTTGGACATGCAGTCCTAGGCAATTTGGCAATAAGCTAACAAAACAAACAAGAAACACAAACAATTAGATACTGAGAGAGATATTAAACAAACCACCAGGTTAGTCAAACAACTTGTTTAAAAAAAAAACTAACAAACTAACAAAAAGCAAACAGTATTTTTTATTATTATTTTTACGGACCAAGTATGGGAAGTAGAGTGGTTGCCACTAATTGGCAAATCCTCTTCATCCTATGGGGTTCCCCAAGGTTTTATACTTGGACAATGTTTTTCTCTATTTATACGGTTAGGTCTCATTAAATAAAAAAATACAAAATCTCTTTTCTAGGGATGCACCGAAAATCTCTTTTCTAGGGATGCACCGAATATTCGGCCGAAACAATACAGCCGAAATGTTGTGATGACGCAAACAGAAACTGCGACCTGCACGCGTGTCAGTACCTGATCCGTTCCACCTGCAAAGCGTCTCCTAAGCAAAGAGGTTGAGACGGACCACGGAGTGAAAACAATGAAAAGTACGCTCTTAGAGTCTGTCAGCACACGTTTCAGTGGATCCTCTGCACTTCATCGCGACTTTACTTGATCCGCGTTATAAAGACCATTACTTGGATGGGGAAATAAAGTAGGGCGCACGAGAAATGATCCAGGCCGCGATGGATGCGGAGAACCCGCGTGGAGACGGAGACGGAGCGCGCACGAAGCAGCACCCAGCGCAGGAGGAGATCAGAGGGCAGAAAAAAAGACTCGTCTCTCTGCACCAGATGAGGGGCATGCACCCTCGTTGTCTGATATGTTCAGTGAAATCCTGCAAGAAAGTGCCTCAAATAATAATAATAACAATAGGTAAGCTATTCTGTTCTTAGGCTACTATATACTGTATGTGACTATCAGATTGTAGCCATATTTTTGCTAGATATTTTTTTAATTAAACTTTAATATTAATTTATACAATTTCAATGCCTTGATTTTAGTAAAGTTAGTACACAGTCATAGCCATAAATGCAATGGTAATAATTGGCATAATTTCTTTCGGTGTTTCGGTTTTTGGTTTTCGGTCTTGGTTTCCTCTTTTTCGGTTTTTGGTTTCGGCCAAGAATTTTCATTTTGGTGCATCCCTACTCTTTTCACTGGTACTCTGATTAGTTGGACAAGCATGGAAACTAGAGGTGTTGAAATTAATAAAATAATCGATGCATCGGGATGCGGACATGGTTGATGCTGCATCGATGCAGTGGCCCACCATAATCGATTATAACGCCATGACGTCGCTCGTTAATTTTTTGGCCGCGGTATAAACATTCAAATGAAAAATAACATTCTCAGTAGCCTAGCTAACCCGTTTCACTCAAACACACACACACACACACACACACACACACACACACACAGACAGACGGAGACAGGCAGAAACACAAACAAACAAACACAGACACACACGCAAAACGGCTGAGCGGAGAGACGGGAGAGTGGAGAGAATAACAATTCGAGAAGAGGAAAGAAAACATGAAGAAACATCGAGAGACACTAGAATAGTTAGCTTGGAAACGATCTAATTGTAATAACGAAGCTGAAGAGGTGTAGCTACACTACGTCACTTTTCCTGTCTACAGGGTTCATACGCATTTTAACAAATACTTTTCCATGACTGTTTCATGACTTTTCGGCAAATTTCCATGACTATGTATTCCTGAAAAGGTCAGTCGACATTATACAATAAGAATAAAAATCTGTGTTAAAGTTTACCCTCAGAGGTTTAACAATAAAATGAATGACAATTTATGTGGTAGTGGGATTTGTAATATCACGCCCCGAATAGAACGTTGAGGTTAGGACGACGTGAAATACATTTATTAATCACATATTATTATACTGTGTTAGAAAAACAAATTCCATGACTTTTCCAAAACTTTCTGGGTCTTTTTATGTTTCCAAACCCTTTCCAGGCCATGGAAATTGCATTATTCAAATTCCATAAGTTTACCAGGTTTTTTCAAAACGTATGAACCCTGTGTCTAACAGCAGTGGTTTAGAACAAACATTGTGCTAGTGTGCCTGGCTAAAGTTGGAGTTAACGGACTAGTTAAAGTTGGAGCTAACTGACTGGCTAAAGTTGGAGTTAACGGACTAGTTAAAGTTGGAGCTAA
The DNA here is from genome assembly GCF_004354835.1 of Perca flavescens. Classification (NCBI taxonomy): domain Eukaryota; kingdom Metazoa; phylum Chordata; class Actinopteri; order Perciformes; family Percidae; genus Perca; species Perca flavescens. Next base: position 32,883,221 of record NC_041344.1, read on the forward strand.
CTGACTGGTTAAAGTTGGAGTTAACGGACTAGTTAAAGTTGGAGCTAACTGACTAGTTAAAGTTGGAGCTAACGGCGAAGAGTTGCTGGTTCGGAGGACGCTGATTTTGGACTGGAGAGGACGACAGCGTGTTTCCCTGCTGAAGAGGACTTTTCCGTAGCTGGTGACTGGTTTTCGTTTTTGTGTTTAGCTGTGTTTCTTGGACTAACAGCTAACTGTAAGATGGATTTCTGTGTGTTTGCTTCACTGAAGATAACATCCTGCTGGCTGCTTTACGTCCACATGAGTCCGCAACTTTTTTCATTTTTTTTTTTTTTTTCCTCTCGTGTGTGTGTGGGTGGGTGGGGGGTGGGTGGTAACACAGTGGTTTAATAGGGTTTGAGTAAGTTTTACATTGAAGCTGCTGTAAGGAGGAATCATTTTGTGTAGCTGGAGTGTTTTAAGTGGAAACTGATAGAGAAACTGGTAAAGGGGTAGTTGTGTGTAATATCATTTGAAGAAATATTGCAGTTAGCATATTTGAAGGGTGTGATTTGTGTTTTTTTTTGTTATTCAATGGGCTAAATGTTATTTATACATTTAAGTTATTGTTCAGTAAACAGTACCTTTTTTGTGAGTTGTGTGGGGTCAGTTATTCCAATACAGCACAATAGATTTGGTGGTTAAAAGTAGGGTGGTATATGACTAATCCAAAATAAGTAAACCTTCGTGGTAAAGAAATGAACCCAAACACTTCATCATTCTAGTCTGAAGTTACGTATTGCAGCTTGGGCATTGCACTTGACAATGCAAGTTTGTCAAGTCAAATATCCTATATGACTTTAATAGAAAAATTTATTTTGAAGCATCGTGATGCATCGAGATATCGAATCAAATTGAAGACCTGATAATCGTAATCGAATCGGGAAATCAGTGAAGATTCACACCTCTAAGTTAAAAAGGGGCAAAGCATGTGTAGAGGGTTTATTTTATTTTTTTTCTCACAGTTTAGCATTTAGTTATTACATATTTTTCTATTGGTAATGTTTTTTTCTCTTCAGTTAATTTTATTTTCTTTGGCCGGGCTTTGCACTGGAAATTAGACAATTAGCACAAGATTGATGTTACCATCCTGTGAATAAAGACAACTAGACTGCAACATGGGCCTTCCTCTGTTTTTGTGCCTCCGCCCCGGCCAACCGTACATTAGTCCACTGTATACTACTGGCCTACTGTGTACTTCACCTTAAGAGGAAAACATTGTACCATTGCATTTACCTGACAGAGAAATGTTATTGGTTATGTTGCAAATTTGACAAAATAAAATTAAAATGTGAAGTAATCAAAGACATTTGCAATTTTAATGTACCCTCCAAGGGTCTAATAGCTACACACTGACCCGATTCTGGATTTCTGAGGATGCTACTGACATTGACATTTGAGAGTTTAAAAAATGTTAAAAATAACATCAGCCGAGACGCATGTTTTTTCTTCACATAAAAACAATCTTGATCGAGATACATACCGATCAGGACGTCTTACAGTTAAAAAATAAACTTGACACTACATAATAGAGACACTGTTTTTAAATTACCTCAAACCTAATTTGGCATTTTTTTATGGAATTAGTTGTTAATAATCAGCCAACATACCAGTTTCTGCAATAAGCTTATATCCAACTGGCAATTTGACTAGCTCTACTAATAATTATAATAAACTGAATGGGCAGATGATGTTGCTTGGCACCAGAAAACTATAAAAGTGATGTTGAAGAAGCAGGTCAATAGGCAGGAGTACAGTGCAAAAAAAGATGGCATGTATTAACATATAAGCTGACACGAAAACACTTATCATAAGTCACTGTTAGCATAACTGATATAGATTCTTTATCCACAAACCATGTTACATCTCTTTAGTAAAGTTTACACTTAATGGACATGAACTACTTCTTCTTACTGTAGTAGCTGTTAGGGGTGGCAATGGTGAAAAAAAGCTGTTGAGTCGGACTTTCTCTTGATAACTTCTTGCTTTTTAAGAGGCAGGTCATGTTTTACTCTTAGGTTTTGAATCATGTCCAGTGTGTAGAGAGGAATTCTTGCCAGTAGTCTTTCCTCATACTAATTTGAACTTAAATGTTATTGAAGTTGTGCTTGTGTATAGCTCTAGCTTACAGTCTTGCTTTGCATTAAATTAATTCATGCTGAATATTAATTTATGTTATAAGGGCTGATCTACATTTCCATGAATTTTTTCATTTTTCAATGTCCTCCATTCCCCCCACGAAAAATGCAATAACTATCATACTGTAAGACAAATGTGATTCAAGTGGCAATCCTTTCACAGTTCAATGCAGTAAGAAAACAAGACAAAGGACAGACTCCAGGAAGAAACAACAACAAAAGGCATCCTCCACACAGGATCATTTTACTGCCTTTCCGGTTAAACTCATTCGCTCTTTCTTTGTCTTACTGTCTGTCTACTTGTGTTACTAAAAGAGCCTGCAACAGAACACCACAGGGCTCTTTTCCTGTTTAATAGAGGGGATTGATCGTAACATGAATTTAAATTCTTGGTCTTGAAAACACTGTGTGTGAATCTTCTACAGCTTCAGTGTTGCTCATTGGAAATGTACTCTTAAAGGCAGGGTTGGTAATGTTGAAAAGCTAGCAAGATTTGAAAGTAGCATCTCCTCGGGGCTCCATCTACCCCCCCGCTCTCGGGGCTCCGACCCACACGCAGACATGGACGAGCACCGCTGCATCGCTGCTTCAGAGCAGAACGGAGAAAGGACTGCAATTTTACTTCAGGTCTCATACACCGAATGTTTAAAACAAACATGACTACGGTTAGCAATGTGGCGACGGCGTACACAGCAGGGGTGGAGTACATTCATCGGGGCAAGGAGGCATTTCATTGGTTCTTTCCGCGAGGCAGTGATTGGTGGTCATTTTTACAGGATTACAGCAGCTACGGATGACGGATCTTTTTCGCTCCTTTTTTAGAGCCCGTAAGTAATTTATTGCTGTTGGGGAGTAAAGACCATTTCATACAATATATAAAAAAGTGTATATTGGTAATAGTTACCAACCCTGCCTTTAATGTAATTTAAGACACCAACTAAGGCAGTTTTTAAATGAATCTTTTAAATGAATCAGTGTTTGCTGGACAAAGTCCTGCATCTGTATCCTGAACTACTTCATCCCAGCCTCATTCCACTTTCACTTAGGCACCAGACTCACACTGCATCAGCTCTGATCGGCCCTGACGCTAAACGGCATTGGCAGCAAGTCTCTGTGATCACAATAGCCAGCTTGACTGCTGGCTTGTCGAGGTTGCTGATCTCAAACCAGCCAGCTCAGCACCAACCTCATGCACTATGGACATTGTTGTAGATAGATGTGATGAATGACACGTCACTGCCTCTCACCAACATTAACAAACAACACTAACATTGGTTGACTTTTGCACATACTGAGTGTTCTCTCTTTTTCTCAAGCATGTTTTGGATGCTGAGTTTCTCTATCCCATTTTTTTTTTTACCTTGTACATATATAATTTTATTGCATGTACCTATTTCATAAACAATTTTATTCTATTACATAAAATGTTATTCACTTTCTTGTTGTTGTTAGTTTCATTCATTGTATTTCATAATCATATAGCCTATGTGCTTTTGCAAAACATATCAAATGTCATGCCAATAAAGCCTATTTAATTAAATTGACTGATGATAAAACTGTGTTTGAGATTGGTAAGAATGGGTCTCAAGTTAATATTTAATGATTGGAAACCTGGGGGCAAACTTTACAACAAGTTGAACATCACACACATGTTTGATAAATGTAAATCCAATATTTACTCTCCTTATAGCTGTGTTTTGGTTTCCTCCAACTCCTGAGAATATTAGGAGGCTACGTAGCGCACAATGGGTTTATCAACTGCTAGAAACTAAGTTGATGCAAGCGGTGATAGAATCGAAACAGTAAATTTGCAAAAAACAAAAAGAAATTATAGCTCCTCCGCAGCGATGGTCGGGGCCGAGTATTTTAAACTCGCAGGGAAGGTGGTCCAAAGCACAATAGCTGATTATGTATAATGTGAAAATGTGACGATTGAGCTTTGAACTCGCAATCTTCAGGTCATTAGGCAAACGCTGATCTCAGTGAGCCATTATCCAGATGATGAATCATCTAGCTCTTTGGGCTATATTACATCATTCTGCCTCCTCCTTTTCAACACTTTTCATCCAGTCCTTCCAGTTGCAGAGTTTGCTGGTGCTAGGCTAGGGCAAGTCAACAGTATCTGCTAGCCTGCCACTAAAAACAATCTTACCCACTCCACAGTACACCCGAGGCAAATAAATTATAACGCCAGACTATCGATGTAAATGTCTCTTGATAGAATAATGTTCAAAATAAAACTACCCTTGCATTGCATTGCAATAGTTATACTTTGTTCCCTGTAGTTGGTTGCATAGGCTACAGCAGTGGCGGAGTGATATTACCTAGGCTACCGAGAAAGCCGGTTTACATGACAATCACGCAAGTTTATTTACCTGCCGCTGTCACTCTCCACAATGCACTCAACTGTAACGTTATCTCCACTAACGTTGTCAGTCTCAATCTATCAGTAGCAGCTAGGCTAACATTATGAAAGGGACTAGCTTTATTAGCTAGAGTAGCCTACCAAAAGTTATGTACCTGTTCATCAGTAGCTGTTGGTGCATCTAGAAAGACGGATGGAACCGTATTCGTTGTCAGTAACTTGTGGTCCTTTAGACTGTGGGGTTTTTCAAAGTCGTCTGGTCTAAAATGATCACTACACATTTGCCACTTGAGTAGAGTCTCTGCCTTGATGTTCAAGCCAGCAGCAAGAAGCCACAGTTGGTTCCTTTTTGGATCTTGCAATGGAAATTTGTGGAAACTTTGTGGTGCCCATCTGCTTGATTTATTTTTACAATTTATAAATGCACACTGAAACACCATGTTGCCTAGTCCTTAGTTTCCAATCCAATGCTTCAATACCAATGTACTAGACTACTACTAGGTATCTCGACTGGAGTGCGCTTCTCCGTTTACTTTTCGGCGCAGTACTACTAACTCTTTTTTACTTTGCTCCAGCAAAGTAAAATTCCACTGCTGCTGAGAAACTAGTCCCTCAAAATGTAATGATCATTGAGATGCAAGGGTTTTATTTCCAACATTATTCTATCAACAGACATTTACATCAATAGTCTGGCATTATAATTTATTTGCCTCAAGTGTACTGTGGAGTGGGACAGACTGTTTTTAATGGCAGGCTAGCAGTTACTGTTGACTTGCGCTAGCCTAGCACCTGCGAACTCTGCAACCAGAAGGACTGGATGAAAAGTGTTAAAAATTGTCTCCACTGATAAATAACACACTGGCTAGCTTGGGAATTAGGTCCTATGTCCAAAATTCTGAACCACCCCTTTAAGACAACATATAGCCTGTCATTTATTTTCAAAAAGATCAATAAATGCCAAATTGATGTTTAAAGATGCTGTATTTTGCATCGACTGCAATGTGTAGATGGGGACACAATTAAAAAAAAGAGATACCTCTTTCATATTGCACATTCACAGTCATTTGATTCATTGTTATACTGTATGCAAATGCAGAGGACATGTTGTCAGTGTCCTCAATGACAGATTCAGACAGACCGACAGACAGACAGATAGATGGTCCTATCCATATAACACAACAGATTAAGCATTTCAATAAAGGTTATTTGTTGCAGATGTCATTGCTCTCACCCAACGAACCAATCTAAAATTATTCAATTAAACCAAACAAAAACGCACCCTTACCTGTGTCAGGAAGCGATCTGAGGCATTGTTATGCCGTGCCAGGACAAGTGGAGAAACTGGGTTGCTGTATGCAAACTGTGGATTATAGTTGAAGTCAGACTTGAAAAACTTGGCCTTCTCTTTCTCAACATTAGACGGCTTTATGGCTGTAAGGATGCAGAGCTTCTTGGCATTTTCCACTTCCCGTGTGATTGCTGCTTTGTGCAACGAGGGAAGTTTAGTGCGTGGGGAATTGGGGATGCACATCTTTCTGAGCTGCGGAACTGTACGAGGGATCAGGCCCATGGTGCTTCCCACTACTGCAATGTTCCGTGCTGGTTTTGACAGATTGGAGTTGCCTGAGAGAACACGATTTGCCTGTGCAGGTTTACCATTACCTTCTGCTGCACGCAACTTTTTAGGAGCCATGCCTGGGCGGTTTCTTCTACTAAATGTGGCGCCACATTTCACTGATGTTTTTGGCCTTTTGTACGGGGACTGCTTCTGACTCTTCTTCTCCTCCTCCTCCTCAGCCTGCAGCAGGACGTTGTAGCTGCTGGAGCCAGTGCTGAAGAGGTCTTTGAGAACACTGGAAGAAATCTTCTCCAGGTATACTTGGCTTGGACTCAGTGCCTTGTCAGCAGAGTTTAAAATGTACTTTTTGGACATTTCTACTTCTGGCCAGTGGAGTCTTTCTGAAAAGAATTAAGATGAGAGACCAGTAAGGGAGGACAGTGAATCTGTATGCTGCTTACTTTAGAATCACCTTCACATGCAGACCTTTTACAGATAGCTTGATGTAGTAATCCTCTTATCAAGGCAGGCTAAATTTAGATCTATTCCTATGCCAAGCTAAAAAAAAAACAAGGTAATAAATATAGATACCATAACTTGAACTTGTGTGATGAACAATGTTTTAAGATAAGCTAAGATAAGATCATAGTCCCATAGCAGGGAAATTTGCAGTTTTGCAGCAGCAAAGGGGATAGTGCAATAGCAAGATGCATCAATAAAATATTTATTTAAAAAATAAAAGCCAAATATAACAAATAGACACAGACTGAACAGTATCTTGAAACATTGATATTGCACATGAGTGAATTGTCAGTTTTGGTATGTGGTATCTACTGGGAGCAGTGTTGATTGTAAAGTCTGACAGCAGCAGGAAGGAAGGAAGGAAGGAAGGAAGGAGCGGCCCAGTGCTGTCAGAGTGTCCTGCATGGGGTGGGACATGTTGTTCCTCAGAGATGATGGCTTTGCCATCATACTCCATCTCCCACCACCTCCACTGGATCGAGGGGCCATGACAGGACTATGGTTGCAGCGATATGAGATTTTAAAGGTACAATAACTGTCCCAAAAATATCAAGTAGTGAAGTATTAGTAAAATGTCTCCCTTTTGGAAATTCACAAAACAAATAAACCTTTTTTTCAATAGATAAGCAAATGTAGACGGTATCATAGTCTATATCGACAACGTTTAATTTACGGGATTTTTCCGGTGCCGCCAGAGGTTCCATTGGATGTCCCTCTTTTCTTGAGTTGGTATTCTAAACTCGAGCTAGAACCGACAATCAAATAATATTTATCTTTTTTTTTTTAATCAAAATTCTCATTAAACACTCAACAGTCATTTTGATTCCAGAGCTCGCCTCCCTACATACACATTCCACCAAAACAAGTTCCTCCCCGAGGCACCGTTGCTTCGTCCGATGCTTAGCACCGCCCAAGGCGATTGTGATTGGTTTAAAGAAATGCCAATAAACCAGAGCACGTTTATCTGTGGACTAGCCAGACCCTCCTCCGCAGCGCTGTGGAGATAGGTCTGGCAATGCAAGACTAAGGGTATGATAACCGTCAATTTTCAAACCACATAACCTACCGTGAAACCAGTATAGTGCTGCAACCCTAGCCAGGACCGAGCTGGGCTTCTTAACCATTCTGTTAAAGCTTTAGTGCATAACTTTTTTTTCTATTAATGAACGTCCGTTTCATTTCAGCCATTGCCAAATAAGTTGATTCAAAGTTAATTAAGACTATCAGCTCCACACAACTCTCTCTGGATTTCTCAGTATGACTATGTTCAGAAGACTGTTGTCGCGCGCAGAAACTTGAGCGAAGATAATTACCTCTTCTGAAGAGTTCATGTTTTTTTAATCCTCTGTTTCTTCCTTGGCTACTAGAAACTGCGTAGAGGAGGGGTGGGGGTGGTGCGCGATCACGGAAGGCTTGTATCATTTGGATATGCCGAAAGTTTTGTTGTCGTTATTTAGAATTCCTCATGGGGGAGACAGAAACTACACACTATAGCTTTAAGTTTACATGATTACATCTACGTACTGTACGTAAGCAAAGTAGCAACGTTTTTTCTTTTTTTACAATCATGATGATGTGATTTGACTCAAATAAACTTCAGTCAGTTTCATGAGTCAGTATCCTGATATCATGGAGGAAATTATTCTTATCCTGTCTCCAGAGAGTCAGAGTGCGGGGCTTTGCAATTTCCAATAAGGTGACCTGGAACGTCATCACAGTGAGAGCAGGCTCTCTCTCTGTTTGGAAGGGAGCACTGAGGCAGAATCCATGCAACCACTGACAGCACAAACTAATGACCTCAACAGCCCAGCAATGATTGGAAGAGGGACAAGGACAAATTGGAGCTTCACTGGCTTGCTCAGCCACCAAATCAAATACTATTATCTAATACATCTACTATTATCTAATAGCCTACATATTAATGTGATAGGCTGTTATCATATCGTTCTTTAGGCAGAGAAGTAACCAACCAATAATTCCTATCAGACTGGATACTGGGTGTGTGAACGTTATTATGGACATTGTCATGCCAGTTACCATATGAAATCAAATGTATGAAAACAAACGCAGTCGTAAACTTAAATGTACGTAGTCCAACTGCATAACAAATTAAATCAATGCTGATCGTCTCCATCACCATTAATCAAAATATCAACGCACTACTGTTAATTTAAAGCATATGATTAGCAAAAATCAGCATGTAACGTTAGCTAGCTCTTTACAAAACAAAAATACAGTAAGTTAAGCACTTATATAGGCATATATATTATAAACTTAGAATAATAAATGAAGTCAGGCTTTCTTAAAATAAATTCAATTTAGTTTAGGTTTGTTAATGTTTCCCCTCTATATAATACTACGTGTATTAGGTCCACAAATTACTGGACTCCACATTTCAATTTACTTAACAAGCTGCTACATAAGTAGCTAGTTAGTTTATTTTTTACTTTTATCAGTAACGAATTATTACTAGTAGCAACGGTCACAAGAAAATAAGTAAAACACCATAAAAATGCAACATTAACGTACCTGTAACTTTAATTGACTCCAGCATCCTCTTTTCAGGGCTATATAACGTTAAACCTAAAATACCTGTGCTGTTCGAAGAATAATTAGCGTTAGCTAATGTTACTTAAAGCTAACTAGCAAAGTTAACCTAGCTTAATTAGCCGGCTAATATTGGCCAAATAGAAACCCGACGATTTAAGCGAGTTAACTGTAATGACTTACGTTAACTAGCTACATCTTACGCGACACGCAGAAATATATATACATATATATATAAAGTATCTAAGGCTATCAGCTGAGCTGACATTAACCGTGCCGCCTACACTGAGTCCCAGCCAAACTGGCAAGAAAGAGTCGAGCTGTCTGCTGTGGTCTGTGTGGTACAGTCTCTGATCTGTTACCATGGTTTCGTTGATACGCAATGCACATAGAGACGCATGGGAAATGAAGTCCCTTTAAGAATAAGTTGAGTGGGACACTTTTGAAAAAATATCAGGGTTTAGTCTTAAATGATCGGAGATTCATACATCATTTGTAATTTAGCAATGATTGTCAATGGATTCAATTTCTCCTATTAGTCAACATGTTTCGATTAGACGCAATATTGTATTATTATGGACATGGTTGCAGGTTTTACAATTTAATGTTAACAATATAAAAATAAAAAATCTAACCCGTAGTTTTGTCCTTCTGGCATTTGTAAAAATGACTTGAGTATAATTGTTTTATAATTCAAATATGTGGGAAAAAAAATAACATTGCCTTGACATTTTAACACAGAATCTGACCTTTTAATTCAATTAAATTCAATTTTATTTATAGTATCAAATCATAACAAGAGTTATCTCGAGACACTTTACAGATAGAGTAGGTCTAGACCACACTCTATAATTTGCAAAGCCCCAACAATTACAGCAATTACAGTAATTCCCTCAAGAGCAAGCAGTGCGACAGTGGCGAGGAAAAACTCCCTGTTGGGAAGAAACCTGGGACAGACCCAGGCTCTTGGTAGGCGGTGTCTCACGGGCCGGTTGGGGATATGATGAACAGTGGCGATAATGGTCAAATTAATTAGTAACAAGCATTTCTGGGATGGGATGCACACAAATGGTAATAGAAAGGGAGAGGAGAGAGCAGCTCAGTTTGTCAAAGGAAGGAAGGAAGTCCCCCGGCGAGAGACAACTAGCTCAAATAGTGGCATCTGCAGCTCGCAGTGGCATTTCCGGTGACAGGTTAAGATGCCACGGCATCTGCCTCGGTTAGCAGTGGCATTTAAGGTGGTAGGTTGAGATGCCAACGATTTTTCCTGAAATGCCACGGCATCTTTCGCCGTTTATATGGTATTTCCGGTGGCAGCCTGAGATGCCAGAAATTTACTCTGGCTCCTGCTGATGTTTGTGTGTTATTTCTCGAATGTTGTGGTCGGGCTAAGTTCGGCTGGCATCCAGGCTAGGATGCCTCGGCAGCTGCCGCTGTTTTTGTGGGTTGCCACCGTTTCACCGTAAGATGCCATGGCACATTTTACCAATTATGGGGTATAACGGTCGCAAACAAGGGCTGTGTCCGAAATCACCCATAGGCTAGGCTACTCATATAGTAGGCTATATCATAGTTTATAAATATTAACACTTGCCAATATTAGACTTGGTAGCATTTCCATGACCCTATTTGTGCAAAGGTTTCTTTGATTAGTACGATATTTTATTTGTATTACAGTCTGTTATGTTGCAGTGCTGAGGAAAGAAATTGGAGGTAGCCTATGTTTCTTTTAATTTAAAATGCAATGTAAAATTACAAAATACTTTACTCACTCAATTAAATGGCTGCAGTTTAAAGCATAATTACATTAGGGGAACAATATTTAGGCTATTGGCCTACACTTGACAAAGCACCTGCCACTGACCCCTTGTGGCAGCTGTCCCTTTCTGTTTGTAAATGAAGCAAGATGTAACAGATGACCTGTCAAAATGATTGACTTCTAACCCTCAATATTTATAGCTTAGCCTATACTATGTGATATTTATATGTATCTGTGCATCACTGGATTCTAATTTAAAACTATGTAAAAAGGTCTTGGTATGAATGACTAGGCTGTATTTAGGAACAAAACTCTTTAATATAACATAACATCACTGTTCCTCAAATCTTGCAAAAAGTTTGTAATTTTTTTTATCAACAAGTTCTGCACAGAACTTGTTGTAGTCCTTTTTCTTTTGAAGAGAAATGTGAACAGTTCTGCTGGAGAACCCTCATCCAGTTCCCCATTCCAGGTGTCCATCTCCTGGAGGGCTTTTTTCTTTTCTTCTCTGTCCATTGAAAGGACAGCAGGGAGTTTCAGTCCTCCATCGAATGTTGCCTTACGGCACCAGTCAGCTGCAGCTAGGCTATCTCTGATAAGAATGTTTTCCTGCAGTAAAAAAATGTTCTAATTTGTTGTTCCCAAGTAAATATTTCAGACTTACATAATTAACAGTACATTTGAAAGAAACAAAAATTAGTACCAACAAATCCTGTCTTTGTCAACACTGTGGGTTCCATCTAAAACCCTCCAAACTAAATTTCAGTATATATTCATAATTGTACAAATTAAGACATTGTAATGCAACAAATCTGTATCCAGAGCATCTTCAATACCCATCATTAAGTACCACTGTCATTGTGTCCTGGGAGTGCAAAAAAAGCTTCCCGTCACAGTAAGTGATGCTGTATTGTACACCTTCATATGACTTTGTGTGAAAGGCTAAATGGCATTCATATGGGAGTTTATGTTTACTATAGTGTTCATCAGGGCCCCTACAATGTATTCATTTTCCTTTTCTATTTTTGTATTTAGCAAATTACTCTATTGCTTAACTATGTTCATTCAGCTCCATTGTTAGTTTTACATGTAAGCATTGCATATTTAATAATCAATGACAACAAATAGAAGTTTATCGAAGCTTCGAGGGTCAAAATTTCCAATATATGAACTTCTGAGTTGTGATGCTTGTGAATGTGCTGTACGCCTTCCACCATGTGAGTCGCCTTTGAGCTACTCAAATGTGCTGAGATGTAAAATCCATAAAATCAAAACAACTTTGTCGCTGGAGTTAATACGTAGATGCATTAACTAGTACTTTCAGCAGAATAGAAACGTGTCTTTTTCTCTGGCTGCAACACATACACACTTAATATATTACACATTGCCAATTTTGAAAAAGTAGCTGTGTCAAATACATTTTTGTGGGAAACTGTTTTTTTTGGGGGGAGGGGGGTTACTGATGATTTTACCTCTTCTGTGCTGTCTGTATCCTCAGCTGTCTTCCTTGCAGCTCTGGGGAAAAGGAAATAATTTGTAAATGCGATTGATGTGAAACATCACCTGCTAATTCCCTATATGCCACAACAAACATAATGCATTCAGTGATGTTTCATATCGACAAGCACACAAACACCCTTTTTCCTTTGAAGATGTGATTGTTAGAAGCACAGATTCTGCTTGGTAACGGCACATGTTGCTGTTGCCTTGCAACCACTGAATCAACACCTACAAGAAATAAAAGTTTTAATAAGCATGTCTGAAATTATCAGCTTCAATCCCATTAAAGTATCTAGCCTTGTATACTGTACATTTATGTTCACTAACATTTATAGTCTACTTAAGTACTTCAGTTTCAGTTTTAACAACTAGCAGAAAGTCATGATTATATTTTGCTATTTGTGGTATGTATTCTGCAAATTACATTCTCTAAATTATACAAAGTCAAGTGACACTTGTCCTATGGAATTACTTACTCAGTAATTATTTTTACTGTAAATGTAGTTATATTATTATTATTTCTTAACATTCCATATCCTCATTATTTTTACCTCTGGCAAAATGACCTCTGTTATGAATAGCTGCTTCTCAGCTACAGTTCCAGGTACTGTCAAGATTTTTTCCAGTCTCTGGATAATCTCGTCTGTCTGTGGTAACAAGTAAGAAGCAGGAAAACACTTTGACAGGGGATTTTAAAAAATTGTTAAATTGTGCACAGTCAAGGCAACATTTTAATTATTCATTACTCCCTTACACCAACATCCGTGACTTCAATATATTTTTCAGTCACATACTATTGTGATTGCAGTTGAAGACCAGGAGTTGTGTTCACAAATAAAACCAAAAGACAACAGTCTACATACCTTCATGCCATTGAATAAAGTGAGATGTTCACTGTAATGTTTTCTGAGGGCAGGATCAAATCCTCTGTGTTTCCACAGATACATTGTGTTGGACAGAACATTTCCACTTTGCAGGTTTTTCTCCAGATCCTATAATAGTATAATATAAAAGTATTTTTAGATGTTGATTCAGTTTTTACCAGCCTTGTAAAAGTTGTGAATGCCAACTCCTAGTAAAAACCTTGTACATGTCATTTGAGATCAATGTATGTTTTTACCGCAATCTCTTCATCTGTCACAAAGACTTCTGGTTTAACAGCCTCCAGGATGTCATCTCTATTTAAGACAAAAGCATTGCAGAAATTGGCTCAGTGTTTGTACATCTTTTCATTTCTAACATTGCCCTTTGAAGTTGTGGTTGTCTGCTGTGGCCGTAAGAACCTTAGATTAGCAAATAGATAAAATGTTACACTGGATTTAATGGACATGTAACTATCAAACTGGCTGCTGATATGTGGGTACAGGCTAAGAATTATTTGTCTTGTCTATATCTGTGTAATTAATGTCACACATTTATTTATGTTTACTTAAGTAGTAGTTAATTAATTTCACACATTTAATATTTGTGTCATAATCAAATTTAATAAAAAAAACTATATTCATCAAAAACTATAAGAGTTATCAATTTTGTTTCAATGGCAACCATTAGTCTGACGTGTATGAGGTTATTCTTACATATCTGGGATGTTGTTGCATCCACAAAAGAAATCCTTTGACGTCCAGTCTCCTTCTACACCAACAACATAAAACATTGCAAGTAATTAACCATCAGGGCTGAGTTTTCAATTCTTACAGGACAAACACAAATCTGGCAACCATTTTCCACAAAACACACAAACATGTCTTGTGTACTGTAATGTCATTGTAATAACATATTTTTTCAATTTCATTTAATTTAACAAACTGTATTCAGATGATTAATATTAAAAGGCAAAGTGAAGTTTATGTAGGCTATGTGGAACCTTTCATACAAATGTTGTGCACTAGGCTATAATAAAAACTAACGATTTCATAAAATATTATGCATTTCATTTTGGTGCGCATGTGCTGTGTTTATGTGATTTAGTGCTTGTGTGTTCTATGTCTATCTGCTTTTGCTCCTGTGTTTTCTGTCCGTGCTTATGTGCCTGTTACTGTTTCATGTTTTGTCTTCAAAATGCTGGGTACTGCAGGTGAAAACAATGACAGCATAAACAATAGGCTACATTATATAGGCACTTTTTAATAGGAATGCTAACAGAAAAATGCAGGTTAAAGAAAAGGTTATTTTACTTTACATGTATAGCCTATTGGATATAGCATCTTGTAAGAACGCGAAAGACGAAGCCAGAGTTTGTTTAGAAACTCATGCTGTTGCTTTTCCCAAGTGCTATTAAACAAGTCACTGGGTGTTGTAGCCTACTCTCTGTGACGATATTTATGTAGGAGTTTTAAACACTTCACAAACTCAGTAGTATTATCCACTAGTAGGCCTACAGCAGATGCATACTGACATCAGCAAACATCACCAAATGTTTACAAGTTGAAATGCCAAAGCAGTAGCTTTCCCTCTGGAAAGTTAGTAATTTAATGTAAAATAAAGTTTATAAAACAAAAAGTTTGGGATTATTAAAAATGTGACTATCTTTTTAAAATGTGTACAAAGTTCTCTTACTACAGAATAATCAGAATCCGTTTTAATGCAAAGTAGGTTTGCACAAAGGCTACAAGAGATTTGCTTTAACATTTTTGTGCATAACAATAAACAGAATAGAATATAACCTTTAAGAAAAGAAAAAACCTGATTTATCTTTTTATAAATCATGCCCAACTTTAAAGAATAGATAAGATGTTTACAGCCTTATACAAAAAAAAGTTTGTATCTTTATAGTTTATGCAGCCTTTTAATTGAGTGAGTAAAGTATTTTGTCATTTTACTTTGCATTTTAAATTAAAAGGCTACCTCCAATTTCTTTCCTCAGCACTGCAACATAACAGACTGTAATACAAATAAAATATCGTACTAATCAAAGAAACCTTTGCACAAATAGGGTCATGGAAATGCTACCAAGTCTAATATTGGCAAGTGTTAATATTTATAAACTATGATATAGCCTACTATATGAGTAGCCTAGCCTATGGGTGATTTCGGACACAGCCCTTGTTTGCGACCGTTATACCCCATAATTGGTAAAATGTGCCATGGCATCTTACGGTGAAACGGTGGCAACCCACAAAAACAGCGGCAGCTGCCGAGGCATCCTAGCCTGGATGCCAGCCGAACTTAGCCCGACCACAACATTCGAGAAATAACTCACAAACATCGGCAGGTGCCGCGGCATCTTACAATGCCACGAGAAATAACACACAAACATTGGCAGGAGCCAGAGTAAATTTGTGGCATCTCAGGCTGCCACCGGAAATACCATATAAATGGCGAAAGATGCCGTGGCATTTCAGGAAAAATCGTTGCCATCTCAACCTACCACCTTAAATGCCACTGCTAACCGAGGCAGATGCCGTGGCATCTCAACCTGCCACCTTAAATGCCACTGCTAACAGAGGCAGATGCCGTGGCATCGAGGCAGATGCCGTGGCATCTCAACCTGCCACCGGAAATGCCACTGCGAGCTGCCGATGCCACTATTTGAGCTAGCCCCTGCTGCCCCCGGCAGTCTAAAACTCTAACAGCGTAACTAAGAGAGACAGGTCATAAGGAGAGGTAGCCTGTTCGGGCTTTGAACTCTCCCCTGCCGGATCGGGCTGTGCTGGCCTGCCTCCCTCTACTTTGTTATGTATTATTAATCTAACAATTATGAAGAGAAGCAGGTGGGCCAGTTAGGTGAACACTGCAACTCCTCACTCCCTAACTATAAGCTTTATCAAATAGAAGAGTTTTAAGTTCATTCTTGAATGTGGTGACAGTTTCTGCCCCCCAAACCCAGACTGGGAGCTGGTTCCATAGGAGAGGAGCCTGATAACTGAATGCTCTTGCTCCCATTCTACTTTTAGAGACTCTACCACAAGTAGCCTAACTCTGCATTCTGGGAGCACAGTGCTCTAGTGGGACAATAAGGTATTAGGAGCTCTTCTAGATATGATGGTGCTTGACCATTTAGAGCTTTGTAGGTCAGGAGAAGGATTTTAAATTCAATCCTGGATTTTACAGAAAGCCAATGCAGAGAAGCTAATACAGGAGAAATATGATCTCTTTTCTTAGTTCTTGTGAGAACACGCGCTGCAGCATTCTGGATCAGCTGGAGAGTCTTAAGGGACTTATTTGAGCAACCTGACAGTAGGGAATTACAATCGTCCAGCCTGGAAGTAATAAATGCATGGACTAGTTTTTCAGCATCGTTTTGAGACAGGATATTCTTAATTTTGGCAATGTTACGAAGATGAAAAAAGGCTGTTCTTGAGGTTTGTTTTAGATGGGCGTTAAAAGATATATCCTGATCAAAAATAACTCCTAGATTTCTGACAGTAGTGCTGGAGGCCTGGACAATACCATCCAGAATAGCCATAGCCTATCTTTAGATAATGAGGTTCGGAGGTGTTTAGGGCCCAGCACAATAACTTCAGTTTTGTAAGAGTTTAACATCAGAAACATTTTACAAAATCAAATGCTACAAAACAAGGCTATGTGTTTTACATTGCAGGGCTAACAAATGATTCAGTTGAATACATTCAATGTGCAATTTCCAGAAAATTATCATTTGGAAAGTTAATGTTTACAAAATATAGGGACTTTTAATAGAAAATACTGCTCCTTTATCTGGCATGTGATACATCTTATTTGGTAGTTAGCTCCGCCGGAGTATATATACTCGTTTTACAGGTAAAACTACAACAACACGTGTGTAAATGTGTGTTATGCATGTTCATAGATCCTCTAAACCGTCTCTGACTTGTTGCAGATCACATTGCAGTCGAGGAAGAGAATCCGTTAATACATCCATGTGTGTACTAGTCAGCGTACGTTAAACCGCATTTTTTAGCATTTGTATGGCAGAACGGTTCCGAACCAGAAGACACAGATGACTGATTATTAAAAAATGTGACGATGGATTGAGTGGTCTCCGAACTGGGCAGTGCCTTGCTGTAACGTGGCATTTACACTCAGGCTGCGATTGGCTGTGCAAGTGTATAGCACGGCTCGTTGATTCTGATTGGTTGTCAAGGACTTCGTTCAACTGTTAGATTCTGCGCAGTAGGTCCAGCGCTGAAATTCAAATTTGAACAGTTGTTTTGTTGTGCAGAGAGAAGTAGGAGCCGAAAAAAGAGAAGAGAAACTGAGAACCGCACAGCTTGCCTCACTTAGGTCCTGCTTTTGTACACTAAGTGTGTACAACACTTGTAAAATACAACGTTGTTTTAATATTGCTCGATTCGGGATATACTGTCTAAAATGGATCCATTTACTGAGGTAAGTCGGTGAGCTAACGTTAACTTAACTACCTAGTTAGCTAACGTCATATGTAAGGTTAGCTGTCCATCGTAAAGTTGAGTTAAAATAGCGGCTTTAACGTTACCTGCTAGCTTAATGCTAACCTAACCGTCTTATTTATGGCAGGAGACCAACTTGTTTTATTCTAGTTATAGTACTTGCTAACGTTACCCAAACAGAAATGCATAATATTTTGCAATAGGGAATAATGTCACGTGTTGTTTCTTTGTCATGTCAGTTGTCAGCAACCACACATCTGAAATAAAAATAACAACTAACAGTTAGCTGCTAACATAATCTTCTAACGGCTAGCTAACGTTATAAATATAGCTATGCAGTTTTCTACATGTTGGACTAGTTGTTAACAGTTAAGTAACGTTAATATAGCCAGGCGTCGGACTGGCCATATAACACACATATCAATGCACTTTATAAATTCACTCAGCCAAAAAGCACGCTACAATCCGTATAACGTAACGTCATTCAAATGAAACGGATTTGTCTCCATTTAAGGCAATTTTATGTGTCACCACTGGAAATTCTCCAACACTCCAACCGTTGCATGATTTTCTCTCTTTGCCTTGATGCACTCATTCTGTTGTTACAAGCTAAAACTAGAAATTATTCATATTGAATATAACATTTCTTGTTACTCCAGTATCCAGGCCAGTATGGTTTGAAATTTCAAATCCAGGAACTATAAGCAGGAGTGGCTCATTCATGTGGAATGCTGCTAAATGTGACCTCAAGTTTTCCACACTGCCTGTAGAAATGTGAAGGCGGTGCTGCAGCAGGAATGTGTTTGGGCTTGCACAGTTAACGTACAGCACAGTAAATCAGATTGTGTGACATGTCCAAGGGATGGGAATGTCATGGAAAGAAAAGAGGGAAAGCAAACTGAGGCCTTTTTTTTTTTTTTTTTTTTTTTTATCTTCGGTTGAGAAGGACTGTTTTGTGTGTCTTGGGTGTTGTCTGTTAAACTAGCCCGTATAGAGAAAGACAATGCGCTGTGCCTTGTTCCGCACACTGGCATTTACATAAATTCTAAGTGGTTTAACACTTGCATGATTAATCAATTATTTTAGTTTGTTGACAGATCTGCAAACAAATCTTCATAGTCATGCAAAAGCACCTCTTAAAGTCTTGTTTTAACCACAGATGTGCTGATGAATTTCTTTGAATAGAAGTCATTTAGCATGAGATAAATCATGTGATTATTGACTAAGAGGGGGAAGCCCTAATTTACGTCTCCCAATGGATGTATTAAGAGCTGGGCAATATATTGATATTATATCGATATTGTGATATGAGACTAGATATCGTCTTAGATTTTGGATATCTTAATATGATACAGATGTTGTCTTTTCCTGGTTTTAAAGGCTCTATGACAGTAAAGTGATGTCATTTTCTGAACTTACCAGACTGTTGTAACTGTTCTATTACTTACCTTTACCCACTTAGTCATTATATCCACATTTACTGATGATTATTTATCACAAATCTCATTGTGTAAATATTTTGTGAAATCACCAATAGTCAACCCTACAATATTGTTTCGATATCGAGGTATTTGGTCAAAAATATCGTGATTAGATTTTCTCCATATCACCCAGCCCTATAGCCTCGTGAGACCGTCCTGATCTGGCGAGCTCCAGTTTTCCACTCGCAGATCAGTCTGGCATCTTGAGATAGAGAAAATTTGGAGCCATTAGCCAAACGACCGGGCCAATCAGCGTTGGTTTTGAGGTGGGTTAGGTGGTGATAGACAGATGGTTTATCCAATCAGCTAACCAGTATTTTCAGACAGCGGTAGCCCTAATTCTGTTAGCCGCTCGCTAATGCTTTTTTTCTCTTGGATCCTTCTTTTGGAATATGGTCCGGGAACCTGAAATGGTTCCTTTTATTCCTAAATTTTCGTTACACAAACAGCAAATATCCTTTACAGACATGTTGCTAGCATGCTGAGCTAACGAGCTATGCTTTGCCTCCAGCAGCAGGGGCGGGCTTGTGGTTGTATTATCATACGCTTCGGGGATCTGATTGGTTGATTTGGCTCCGTCGATCACCAACATAAGTGATAGACAGATGGTTCATCCAATCAGCTGACCAGTATTTCCGCCGCTTCCCAAAAGTTCTCCAACGGAAAGTTCCCAGATGGATATGCCGAGCAAATGCGAAGCAATCCATCTGGCGGAGTCAGGTTACCAGCCCTACTCCTCCCCCAAATTTTGAGCGTCAAACACTTCATTTCCTATAGTGGCCGAGATGGTTCAACACAAATACAAAAGCTACAACACAGATACAAAGGCTACAACATAAACGCAAAAGCTACAACCCAAACACAAAAGCTACAACCCCAACCAAAAGCCACAACGCATATATAAGTGACAGCGGAAGTGAGCGCGTTGTTGACAAACGGAGCCGGCGGATGAGCAGGAGGCAAGTTCTTGTATGTTTCAGAAGTAAGTGAAACATGGTTTGTCAACAACACACTCACTTCCGTTGTCGCTTATGTATTTGTGTTGTGGCTTTTGCGTTTGTGTTGTAGCTTTTGTGTTTGTAATGTAGCTTGTCTATTTGTGTTGGACCGTCTCGGCTACCGTAATTTCCTGCATTTGGATACATTTTAATGCACCAATTTAATCCCATTAGTGCCAGCTTTACGGCGGAGCGTTCAAGTCCAGTCTAAACAATGCAGCAGCTGGCTGCTGTGGATGAGAGGGGAGTTGACCGTTGGAAGTCAAAGACATTTTGACGCTAGTTAGGGCTGGACGATGAGTCAAATGTATCGACATCGAAATTCTGAAGCTGTTATCAACGTATTTTTCCCATGACGATAATTGATTCCTGTTGATAGGCCTCCTTAAAACATTCTACCGTGTGTGTAGTCACGTGACTTCCCCCGGACCAGTCAGCTGCATGGAAAGCATAAAGGAGGATAACTCAAACACCGAGTCAGAGTCAACTGAGCAGCATGTGCCCCAAAAAAAACTCAGTGTCCATTGTCTGGAATCATTTTGGCTTTAGGAAAGATTATTTAGAACAACGTGATTAATTATCGTTTATTGTCATCGAGAGAGACAATTAATCGTGATTTTTATTTTAGTTCCTATCGTGCAGCCCTTGTGCTCGTGATTTTCCTTGGGTGCTGGCTAAAACCTCTTTGAGGGGCGCCAAAGAATTCTCAATGCAGGAAAAACCCTGTTAACTCAATCTGTGGATGGCTACCTTAGTGGCTAGCTTACCTATATAGACCAGTAAGCCTATCATTAGTCTCGCGTTGCCAGACCTATCTCCACAGTGCTGCGGAGCAAAGGTCTGTTGAAGATCTTTGCTCTATATCATAAAGTAAATTGACGAATGTAACCACTTGATACTTTACATCAGTCTAGTGTTGCAGCAACTTGGTGTACAACTTGACACCAATGAGACAATTGATCTTCTCATCTCACTCAGAAAGTGAATAAGCATACTCTCCAAAAAAAACTATTCCTTTAGGACATAAGGAGTAGAGTTGGGTATCGTTTGGATTTTTACAATTCCAACGCTGAACCGGTACTTTTAAAATTATTACGATTCCTAAACAGATTCTTGAAAAATGACATCAGAGATTTAAATGTTTACTAGCGATCATGTGCAGTGAATAGTTAATATGCTTTTACGTTCGTTTTGGTGAGCCCAGAGGGAAAATATGGCATTTTAAAAGTTGCCTACATTTATGTTAGCTAGCTAACGGTAGACTACAGAGAATGTGTATTTTTACATACGTTTCGGAGCGACAGAGGGAAAATATTTCAGTCGACATATTAAGTGGAACCGAAATGAGGAACCAAAATTTGCGTTCTTATCCGGTCCGATTCCTACCAGTTGTGTAGGAACCAGTTCTATAGTGGAACCGGGTTTTGGTACCCAACCCTAATAAGGACACATTTAAGCCTTTGCTTAACTGCTTGAGAGATTTCAAAATATGGTCGGATCAGTATTTTCTCTGTCTCAATGACAATAACACTGAAATTGTTGTGTTTGGTCGTGCTGAACATTTTAGTGCCTGTGTAGATGCTCTTGGTACTTTAGGTTCCCATATTCGTCCTTTTACCAAGGATCTGGGTGTGATTATTGACGGTGCTTTTAAATTTGACAAACCGATTAGTTCTGTTGTTAAAACCAGTTTCTTCCAGCTGAGACTTTTGGCTAAGGTACCTGCTATGCAAAGACTTCGAAAGGGTCATACATGCCTTTTTATTATGTCTCGATTAGACTACTCTAACTCTTTGTATGTTGGATTGGATCAGTCATCGCTTCGTCGGTTGCAGTTAGTCCAGAACGCAGCAGCTCGACTTTTAACTGGGACCAAAAAGCGCGACCACATTACACCGGTTTTGGCCATGCTCAACTGGCTTCCTGTCTGTTTCAGTATTGATATTAAAATTGTATTGCTTGTTTTTAAGACTTTAAATGGGTTGTCGCCTTCTTATTTATCGGCGCTCTTACATGTCCACACACCTGTCCGAGCACTGAGGTGCTCCAGGTGTTCCAATCAGATGCTCCTCGATGTGCCCAGATCCAGGTTAAAAAATAATGGTGACCGAACCTTTGCAGTGGCTGCTCCAAACCTCTGGAATAGTTTACCGATTCATAGAGGAACATCTCGGACCATTGAAACATTTAAGAAAAATGCGGCGTTTTTTTGTGATTATTGCGGGCAAAAATCCTTGATTATGCGGCACGTTTTCTTAAAAAATGCGATGGAATATGCAGAATATTTATGCAGTTTTATGCGATGAAATTGCAGGAACTTGTTAAAACTGCGGTTTGATGAAAAAGAGAAAAAAAAGTGATTTCCCCCAACACCCAATGCCAACACCCTGCTTTTTGATGATGTTCACGTCGCGTAATTACGTCACTTCATAACGTTCCCATGGCAACAGGGGAAAATGGCTGCTCTTGTGTGAACACATACAAGTTGTTGATTTGAACTGTCAAATATTTTCAGTTGTTCCTGTTGATGTAGCAAAAGAGCATATACTCTGAATTACTGTTATAGTAAATGTAAATGGACTGTATGGGACACTGCGGAATGTACAGAACACACAGTGATGGTTGTGAGGAAAACCCACGGCTTGGATAAAAACAATTCTTCTGTATACAGGGGATGGACATAATAAACACCTGGGCAAAAATGTAATGCAATACAATAGCCCTGCTTTAAATAATACCTTTGTGCAACTTATAATGTAACATAACAGTTAGTTCTTTGTTCATTTAGTTACTTTATTTGGATGTGGTATTGTACCTGATTTATAAAATATTGTACAGATGGTAATGTTCTCCTGTCCATCCTCTGTATACTGTAAAGCAGCCATTGGAGTAACAATTTAACTGTTTTTGTCGAACCAGAAACTGTTGGAGCGGACCCGGGCTCGCAGAGAAAACCTGCAGAAGAAAATTGCGGAGAGACCAAATGCAGCAAACAGACAGATGGTCAAAAGGCCCAGAGAGCCACTGGCTGACACAAACAGTGTGATCAGTGAGCCAGCCATTGATAAAGGTATGAATAACACATTTGTTGGATTGCTGTCTGCTGGGACTTGTCCTGCCAGTTTGAACACTGAGCTGCAGCTCTACTCGTTGCTTATGTTTCCCCATCACTTCCTCCCAGTTCCACAGGTGTCCTCTAAGCCCTCTCCCTCCAAGCGCAGGT
Source organism: Perca flavescens (assembly GCF_004354835.1). NCBI lineage: Eukaryota > Metazoa > Chordata > Actinopteri > Perciformes > Percidae > Perca > Perca flavescens. Next base: position 32,906,660 of record NC_041344.1, read on the forward strand.
GCTCAGAGGAAAATGTAGCCGGCGCGGAGAACCAGGAGCCAGCGATGACACGAGCTGTGGCTCCTATGCTCTCGGATCCTCCCACAGACAGGAAACCCCCGGTGGGGCCTGCCGGCGTTCGACCTTCCTCCTCCCTGGAGAAGACTGCTAACCGGCCTGTTGTCCGGTCTCAGCCAGTGCAGCAGGCAGCTCCAGAGCCAGAGAAGATGGCTGTCACCCTTGCTCCTAATCCTCCAAGCAGCAGAGAAGTAGAGGCAGTGCCTGCCAGTTCAGCCCTGCAGAGGAACAAGGAGGAGCTGGTGGAAGACTCAGCTCCATCTGCTGCTGGCATGAAGTCTCGTCTGCAGAGGCTGGCAGAGCAGAGAAAGTATTGGGATGGCGATGGTAAGAATGTTTTGTGTGCGGTTTGAGATAATCTAACTATAAATCGCGAAAAGTTAGAGAGAAAATGCATCACTTTTAAAGCTGTTTCACCAGTTACTTCTGTTATTTCACTACAATACTAACTTATTCCAGTGTTGTGCTCACTCCACATAAAACACATGTAAACATTACATCATTTCCAATAAATGTCACAGGGAACAATGAGGGCAAAACAGCATCACAAATGTTTTAACCATACACTTTATTGTTTTAACCGAATATTATCTATTCCAGCTCAGCTAAAAACAGCAAATCCATCAGCACGTCAGCGTGTTGTTCACTATCAAGTCCGTTTGTAACTGTAAGGCTGCCAACAACGTTTCAACGGACTTCCGCAGTTTAGATAAGACACTCAACTGTCCTGCTGTTACAGACGTTAACTAACCACGGACAGTTCCCTCGTCCATCGACTTGCAGCAGTGCGTCGCTGCAGTTCATGGCGCTGCGCCGAATGAATATAGGGGAAACAGTGAATATTTGGCGTTATTTTTTTAAAAATATTTTTCTGTACAATTATAGGAAAAACACTGCTATCCATTCCTCATATGTCCCTGCCCAAATCTAACATATTGCCACCTTTTCAGACACCCCTGAGACAGTTCCAGACTGCACCCCCATGTCCCTGTTGCAGAGACAAGCTGAGGTCACACCAGCTGTTGTCCCCACCGTTTCCTCTGGAACACCGGTAGGGAGGAGAGGCAGACTCGCCAACCTCGCTGCCACCATCGGATCCTGGGAAGACGACCTTAGCCACGCTAATATTCCCAACGAGGATGCAAAAGAGAAGCCTTCTACAGCTGTTCCTAAGTTTGCAGTCCGAGATGCTACTGTAGCTGCCAGCACTAAGCCAAGTGCTGCAGGCCTACATGTGGCGGCCAGTTCAACTGCAAGCAGTAGGTCTACACCCAGCTCTCAGGTAGATATTGTCTTCTTCTTCGGCATAGCCAGTTATGTCTGTCTGACTGAGCTGTCTGCTTCAGTGAGTTTGGCTGCTTTTTTCATTTAATCTAATCTGCCAGATCTGAAATGAAGACCCTAAAAAGAAATTAAATCCACTGATAGTGCTTAGTTACTTTGCTCACAAGATGCTGAATGACTTCATAGTGATTACATGAAGAGCAAATCTCAAGAAAAAATATGCCAAACATTAGGTTTTTCCAGCTTCTCAACTGTCAGGATTTACTGGTTTTCTTTACGATGCATGATAGTAAATCATTATATTTGGGTTTTGGGCTGTTGGTCTGACAAAACCAGACATTTGAAGGAATCACCTTGCACTGTGTGAAAAATATACTTGGCATTTTCACTGTTTCAGTGTTGTGCCCTATTATAGACCAGACAATTATTTTTGAATTAATCAAGAAACTAATCTGCAGATGAATCGATAATGAATATAATTGCAGTCCTAACTACATGGTCACCATATTAGGCCATGTAAGGCGGACAGTGAGAGACAAGGCATCCCTCGTGCCTCGTGGCCCCCCTCGTTCTGCCTCTGATTGGCTTACCCTGGTATTCTTACCTTAACCCTAACCAATCCCCACTCCCCATGTCTAAACCTAACTACGTCGACCATTCTAGCAGATCTGATTTAAGATCTACCAGTTAAACCCCTAGACCACCAGTAAGCCTCAACTTTTGTTGTTTTTGAATATGCTTTAGAAATTAAAGGGACTATTGTTTGTCTTTTTAGCAGGCTTTGTTCTCTCCAGCAAAGCCTGGCCGAGTGTTTCACCAAAGTCCTCAGGACGCTGACATTCCTGCTGCCAGACCAGCACTTAAGCCAGCAACCAGTCCCCAGAAGAGCTCCATCCAGGGAACAGCCTTCCCCTCCAGTCCCCAGAAGGCTGGCCCCTCCTCCTCAGCATCAGTGCCTCAAAGCCCTCTGAAGAGTCAGGCCCTCTCCAGGGGTCTTATCCCCACCTCCAGCCCCCAGAAGCCAGAACTCCGTGCCAGGCCCACCACTTCCGGCCCCTCTGGTCCTCAGGAAATGGCCGCTGCTGGAGCGCCTGGTGAGTCTTGTTGCACTTCATTTTGAAATTATTTAATAAAATTGAATACGGAGTGATGATCCAGTTCTTCACTGTCAGTCTTTTTACGTAGTAAGTAAGTAAGTAAGTAAAGTTAATTTATTTAGCACTTTTCACAGATAAAAATCACAAGGTGCTTCACAATAAAGTAAAATACAATGAATAAAAGACATAAGAATACAAAGGAAAACATAGGTACGTTAAATCAGACAGCCATAAAAACCCTTGTCTAACTAAAAACCAGTTTGAATAGCAAAGTCTTCAACTGCTTTGTAAAAGAATAAGCAAATAAGAATTGATTGTATTATTATTTATAGTGCCCTGTTGGAGTTACATACTTTAGGTTGTATTCTTTATGGTTGGATATCATGCTGTTTATTAACATAAAAATGACATGACAATAGTTCAGTTTTTGGTAATGCTTGTCAACGTAAGAGTAGAAAATAGATCCCCGTCCACACAAAAATTCAAGGAACCAAAAATTCTTTTCAATGTCTATATAATTAAATCTTTTGCCTGTGTTTAATCTTGTAGCTTTGAAGGCTTATAACAGCTTTTTTAATTGTCATTCAGCCATGCCCTGAGCACTTTCCTGAGTGCTTTGTTTGTTGTGTTTTAATCCGACCTGTTTATGGAGAGAATTACTCACTGTATGTCTTGGTTTTTTTTTTTTTTTTTTTTTTTTTTGGCCAAACATTTAATTTTCTATTTAGACACAAATATTTTTTAATCATATGCACAAGGCAGTAATTTTACAGCTTGATGTGTTTAGTATGTGAGGATGCAGTTAGTCTCCACATGTATGAAAGAACATGGTATATTTCTTTTGCCTCTTTCCCAACAGGTGTAAAATCTTTTCTGGAGCGCTTTGGCGAGAGGTGCCAGGAGCGTACCAACCAGAGCTCCCCAGCAGGGTGCACGACCCATGCCAAGTCTCCCACTGTAACTCCATCAGCAGTCACACCAAACACCCGGCTGGTACAGGAGAGGCTCCGAGCTGCCCAGGCTGCGAGCACAACCACCGCTGAGCTCGCCCAAAGACAGAAGCTGGTACAGTAATGTTGGACATACAGTTGTGTAGGGCTGCACAATTATTCAATTATGCAATTTTATAGAAATCGCAATATGGACTAGTGCAATATGGAAATCGCAATATTTGTTGTATTTATTAGAGACAAAATGTGTCAAACCATTCTGAATGAAGTATTGTGGTGCTGCAGAGACGTGCCGGCCTACAAATCCTATCCTATGGACTAAATAAATAATCTGTTTGGTACAGATCCTCGCGAAAATCCCAATGTAATCATTTCGAAATGAGTATAATGATGAATAATCATCATTCCCTCCACTATCAAATCATATCACAAACACAATATTGGTCAAAAATAATCGCAATTAGATATTTTCCTTATATTGTGCAGCCCTACTATTAATATATTCAATATATCATATTTGTGTGTGTGTGTGTGTGTGTGTGTGTGTGTGTGTGTGTGTGTGTGTGTGTGTGTGTGTGTGTGTGTGTGTGTGTGTGTGTGTGTGTGTGTGTGTGTGTGTATACACACACACACACACATACACATACACTTCCGGTCAAAAGTTTGGGGTCACTTAGAAATTTCCATTCCAGACAGAATACCAGCAGAGATCAGTTGCATTGTTTTTTTTAATCAGGGCAGCAGTTTTCAGACGTGGCTGAAGAAATGCTTGAAATTCATGCTTTTTGGTCTAAACGTCATACCCAAATTAAAAGTGGTACAGCTCCCATATACTTTGACACTTAGGGGTGTGCCTGATATCATTGGAAAGGAAACACTCAAGTAGTGTCAGGGTGATTCTAGGCCTTACTGACACAGAGTTACAGAGGCTAGAATGGAGATTTTTTATTTCCGTCCAAGTTATAAATCTGTAAAATTATTAAAATACACTGCTGTAAACACATCTGACAGGTGACAGACAACACAGCATTAGCCACGTCTCAGCTTACTACAGAAAAAAATTCAGAAGCTAAAAGACTCAAAAATGGATTTTATATGAATTCTTTTCTACAAATGTCTGTGCGTTTTTTTATTTCTATTTGAAAAGTGCAAATAAAAAAGCCAAAAAACTACAAAATACAACACTTCTCAAATACACAAACAAACCCACATCAATCACCTTTCCAATGATATCAGGCACACCCCTGAGTGTCAAAGTATATGGGAGCTGTACCACTTTTAATTTGGGTATGACGTTTAGACCAAAAAACATGGATTTCAAGTGTTTCTTCAACCACTTCTGTCTACAACAGTCGAGAACCCTTTTGCAATTATGTAAGCACATAATGTAATCTGAAAACTGCTACCCTGGTTAATAAAAACAATACAACTGATCTCAGCAGGTATTGTGTCTGGAATGGAGTGGAATGGAAATTTCTAAGTGACCCCAAACTTTTGACCGGTTGTGTGTGTATATATGTGTGTATATATGTAAAATGAGATTTAAATCAAACCCCTCATTTCAGGAGCGCGAGTCTGAGCTGGCTCAGATTCGCAGTCGCTTCCAGAAGGGGAACAATATGTGGAAAAACAAAGATGAAGCGGCAGAAACCAATAAAAATGCAGACATCAAGGTTGGCCAACAAGCATTGGACACACAAATGCCAAATTTGTGTTTGACATCTCACAATACAGACATGCTTCTGTAGCATATGCCAGATTATATTTAATAAAAGTGTGCTTTTTCGGAACAGCTTGACAAGCCAGTGGAGGCTGAAGTTGCCCCATGTGAGCCACAGGGGGAACCCACAGAACCCTCTACTGAGAGTACAGATACACCCACAAAGTGCACTCCTCCAGGTATTCAGCAATATTTCCTTTAGGGGTTTGGATATTTATATTTTGTTGTGTACAGACGTTTAAGTGATGTGTTACTAACATTGGCAGTTATTTCATCCATTGGGCTCTCTTGTTTAAAGTTTTAAACCGTGTCCTCGTTTAGGATCGAGGGGTGTAACCATACATCGATCTGGATCGATATATTCATTCAATGCTCCATTATCCTAAATTATCAATGCAAAGTGAAAATATTGATGCATAGCGTCTGTAAGATGCCTCCTTTTATTTTAGATTCCCACTTTTTATAGTCATTCTTGTTATTAAAAAAAATAGTTTGTTTTCAATTTAAATGTCTGGAAGAGTTCAGTAATACAATTGCTATAAATGTAACTGTGTTAAATGGGCATTAATGATATTGTCTCATATCGATCGCAAGCCCCTGAATTGAATCAAATCGAAATCATGTTGTGACAGACCTAAAGATATCAGCCAGCATCGTATCCTTGTCCAAATAATCTGTATAATATTGTATCGTGATAAAACTCATGACTTACACCTCTATTAGGATCCTGGTGGATCCACTACTTCCCGACCTGGGTGCTTTGGATCTTTAATGGTTTCTCCTAACCTTTTTCTTGCAGCACCCAGTCTAAATATCCTTTAGTTCCTTTGCTGCTACTTCTCCAAAGCCCACGCTGACATTCATTGCAGCAGAATTATTCTGTTTCGGTTGGTATCGGAGGGCGATTTGAGAGACGGCACCACCAGTCTGTGTTTTCTCTCTGCAGCTCAGGTTCTAGGAGGCTTCCCGCCGCTGCAGCCTCCCTGGCTGAAGATGGATACGACTGAATATCAGTCAGCCAAAACACTGTTAAAAAAATAAATAAATCTTGTCCATAACATCCCAGTCATGGATGGAAACTTAATTAGTTTGCAATAAAAAAGAAAAGAACAGGGACATTTGTGAACGTCATTGCGCCCCCAGCTGACAAAGCTGAAGTAGCACTCTGTAGTTCTTAAGTAGTAGTAGAGCACATTTTGCAGCTGACACAGAGACACAGAATGTTGGAGAGAACTGCAGGCTTTTTTTCACACTATGTCCCTAACCAAGATAGACAGGTTGAACATCGCTAAATTGTCCCTTAAGTTTTAAGGCAAAATTCTTTAAAGGTTAGTTAAATTGAATTTAAAAGATGGCATTGAATGTCACCGCCAGTTTGAGAGTTTACAAGTAGAGGTTGGTAGAGGTGTTTGGTATGCACATGCCTATGTTGGCTTCAATTGTAATCGCTAGATGTACCTCTTGAGTGTGGATAATAAGGGAAACTCTGTTTTCTAACATGGACTGTGTTAAATAGCAGGTTATGGGTTGATGGTCTCGCCTCCAGCCTCGACATCCAGTCCTCTGAGGGTGGTCGGCCACACTGTAGAGAAAACGAGTGATGAAACCCCAGAAGAAGAAGAAGAGGTGGTGGTCAAAGAGAGAGAGATGAACGTGGACCAGTCCATCAACTCTGCAGTTATCAATGAGCTGTTTGATGGCGTCCTGGAGCAGAGTGATGATGATGATGATGATGATGAGGAAGATGCTTTAAATATCTCCTCCATGTCGCTCCTCACTCCACTAGCAGAGACTGTGGCTGCTGTGGTGAAAAGTCCAGAGAGAAGAATGATGGTAGGTAGAGCTGGAACAATTGCAAATGTTGCTGTACAATTAATTGTCTCAGAATTGTGATTAACAATATAAATGTCTCTTTTATTCAAATTTGAAAACATTCATTTATTTATTACTTTCTCAAACCAATAAAAGTTTTGAATGAATCCCAGGACACATCTTTTGGTCACTGTTATGTGACCCAGATAATGTAATTACACAGGTGCACAGCCTTTGAGGTAAACTGCACCTCTTTATTATGATTTTTTTCCTTAAATTAACATAAAATCAACAATTACCATCAACCCTTGGCACCTTAGATAATGCTAGCAATACATTGCAGTTAAACAAAGAAATGGCGATAATGTAAAAATAAATTAGACAAGTATGTAATAATTGTTGCAGGCCTAATAGTAGGTAGTACGGACACAAAGTCTGTCTACCACTTACCTGTACTTACCGTGAGTCAACCATAGCATCTTCTCAATGTCTTTTGTACAGACGTCAACTCCGGCCAGCTCATTCATCTTGAAGAGCAACACTCCGGATAATGTTTCCAGACCTAGCAAGTTCCAGAGAGCCAACGCAATGCGGGCTGCATCTACAGACGGCGAGGACCCCAAACTGCCATATAGGTAAGTGCTCCCAATTTTATCTTTTTATTTATTTGACTGTATTCAATTTTTATTTCTTTGACTGTGCAGCACGTTGTGACTGATGTCTGTGAAAAGTGTTATATAAATGATCTGCTTGCTTTGCTTCATTTCACTTCTATGGCTTCAAGTCTGATGTCCACGCTCTTGCAATACATGTGTATCTTATATGCATCTGTTTGGTTCTGTGTGTGCTAGCATTGATGCATATAGGTCCATCAGGGTGAAAGAGACAGAGAGACCCAACATAAAACAGGTGATTGTGAGAAAAGAGGACGTTTCTCACAGAGCGGAGGAACCCAGAGGAACAAGCCTCTTTAGCATCAAACAGAAGATGAAGGTTTGGAATGAATCTTTTTTTTAACTTTGATTCATGCCAGATTACAGTACGAGTGTGCCGTTTTCATGGGAACTCTGTTATGTACTTAGGACTTGGTTTTTCTACATTTTGGGGGAAAACCGATTGTTTCAAACAGCTTAGAGAGCAAGCTTTCTGTTGTACGTTTCTTTAGATTCTGACAAATGAGCTGAACCTGCAACAGACAGTCATTCATCAGGCCAGTCAGGCACTCAACTGCTGCACTGATGAAGAGCACGGCAAAGGATCCCAGGTGGAGGCTGAGGCAGAGAGGCTGCTGCTGGTGGCAAGTGAGTTCATCCACACCATAGACGAATACTATGCATACCTATGCTAGGCACACTTGCATGTGATTTTAGAAGAGAATGCTTAATTATATTTAGCTTTATTCACATTTTAAAACGTACCCTTGGGGTTTATTTTGAGGTCTATACTTAACTAAAACTGTCACAAACCACACACTGCAATTTGAATGTGAAGAAAAAAATCAACATACATGATTTGAGTCCACACAATTATACAAAAGTGCTAATGCATTCAAGCTGCCGCTTCTAGGCTTATAGACATCTGCCTTAAATAAATAATAAAGCCGTAATACAACACCACCACTACAGCCCGTCTGTATATATTTTAAAGCCCCTAATATGTATGATTTGACGACTCCCAGGGGTAGTGTCAAAGCTTGACTTTCTGTCCTTGTGTCCTTAGCGGAGAAGAGGGAAGCGTTGAAGGTGGAGCTGGACCGTCTGAAAGGAGACCCAACAAGCCAGAAAAAGGCCTCTGTGGCCCCAGAACCTATGAGCATGGCGGCCTCCAAGGGCTCTGTCACCCTGCAGGAGTTGCGCCTGCCTCTCAAAGCAGACTTTGTTTGCTCCATTGCCAACAAGCCAGGTAGGCTCAAAATGCATATGACCACAGTTCAGTCATTCAAAGCAACAGCCCACTGTTGTTCAACATTATCTCCAGATCTCTGTTGTCACTAATGCTCGATATTGTACATCACCATTTCATTCTTCTTGCTGTGTCTCAGCTGTGTGTTCAGACCAAAGATTCGCAATGAGACCAGTTGAAACTTACAACTACGTGCAACCACCGGTCTGCAACGTTCTGAAACCTGCCAGTTTACTGCGTTCTAAAATATTTTGTCTCGTTGCTAATCTTTGGTCTGAATTGGGCTTTAAGTGTGGGCTTTAAATAGGCTGCCAGTGACATTAGTGTTAGGAATCAAAGTAAGAAAAACTACAACCCCTTCTCCTTTCTCTCTTCAGAGTCCACCAAACATTCCTTCTTTGTAATGATTCGGGCTGGAGCAGAGAACACTGTGGCCACACCATTAGCCAGCACACACCGCGGCCTCAGTGGGGACACGCTGGCTTTCCCTACCAAGTTCACCATGTAAGTCCTGCACTCCTACTCATATTAAGGAGAACATGCATCATATGTTCTGATAATGACTTATTATTATTTATTATTATTATTATTATTATTATTATTATTATTATTTGTGATTCAGACATTTTTGTTTGCAGTTGACAGATGATGTTTAGTGTGCTTGTTTGAGAAAAACATATTCAACACATTCAATTTAACCAGTCTATATTTGAACAGTTTGCGTTATTCAAATCAATATTTTCATCCGATTCTATACTGGTTTACTGGAATTATTATGTCGATCATGATTGTTCCTCTTCCTCCTCACTTTCAGATCTGATGTTTCCAGTGACTTTGTAATTGATATAGAGGTCTATTGCTTGGTGAGTGTCTTGGTTTACAGATGCCAAATAATGATGCTCTGACCACATATATTACTGCTTTAATTTGAAGTCTTACATTTTGTAACCGCAGCTGTGATATTCTTAGATATTCATTTCCCTTGTTTCCCACATCTGCAGCTTATAGGGCACGTATTAAATAAAAAAAAATCTGGGAATGTAAAATCTGCAATTTCTTTGCAGATCTGTTGATTTCATGATTTTAAAGGGGTGATGAATGACCGAAAGAGGCTGGTCATTGAGCACCTACAATCAATAAAATGTATTTTATTATTATTGCTGCTATTTCCCCCCAGTTTATCTTTTCATGTCTGTATATTTAGATGCTTTAAGCCTTGTGAACTGATCCATGTTTTGGGATTGAGCTGCTATCTAGAATTACTGACCACTGATTCATTCCAATCTTGTGCATTAACTGATGACATCCTCAGGTGCAGAAACGTGACGTCTGCAGTGACAAGAAGAAGAAACCCAGCAAGTCAAAGGTACCCCCCCCTCTTTTTAAGTCAATAATGGAGCATGCTTTAATACCTTAAGTGTGTGTGTGTGTGTGTGTGTGTGTGTGTGTCTAGAGAATATGGAGACAGGTTCATGAGGCCCAAGATTTGTGTATGTCGGTATGAACCATTTCTGCATCAGATACCCTCACATGTTGGTGGGTGTGCACTGTGTGGGCAGATGGAGAATGTCACGGTTTGTCTACACAGCTTCAGGTGGCATTTAGTGGATAAAGGCAAATTTATGCTTCTGCATTAAATCAATACTGTGGTTGCGTACAGTACAGGCCAAAAGTTTGGACACACCTTCTCATTCAGTGCGTTTTATTTATTTTCATGACTATTTACATTGTAGATTCTCACTGAAGGCATCAAAACTATGAATGAACACATATGTAATTATGTACTTAACAAAAAAGTGTGAAATAACTGAAAACGTGTCTTATATTTTAGATTCCTCAAAGTAACCACCCTTTGCTTTTTTTGATAGCGCTGCAAACCCTTGGTTTCTTTCTCTCAATGAGCTTCATGAGGTAGTCACCTGAAATGGTTTTCACTTCACAGGTGTGCCTTGTCAGGGTTAATTAGTGGAATGTTTTTCCCTTATTAATGGGGTTGGGACCATCAGTTGTGTTGTGCAGAAGTCGGGTTGATACACAGCTGACAGCCCTATTGGACAACTGTTAGAATTCATATTATGGCGAGAACCAATCAGCTAAGTAAAGAGAAACGAGTGGCCATCATTACTTTAACAAATGAAGGTCAGTCAGTCCGGAAAATTGCGAAAACTTTGATTGTGTCCCCAAGTACAGTCGCAAAAACCATCAAGCGCTACAATGAAACTGTCTCACATGAGGACCGCCCCAGGAAAGGAAGACCAAGAGTCACCTCTGCTGCTGAGGATAAGTTCATCTGAGTCACCAGCCTCAGAAATCGCAAGTTAACAGCAGCTCAGATTAGAGACCAGATGAATGCCACACAGAGTTCTAGCAGCAGACACATCTCTAGAACAACTGTTAAGAGGAGACAGAGCGAATCAGGCCTTTATGGTCAAGTAGCTGCTAGGAAACCACTGCTAAGGAGAGGCAACAAGCAGAAGAGATTTGTTTGGGCCAACAAACACAAGGAATGGACATTACACCAGTGGAAATCTGTGCTTTGGTCTGATGAGTCCAAATTTGAGATCTTTGGTTCCAACCGCCGTGTCTTTGTACGATGCAGAAAAGGTGAACGGATGGATTCTACATGCCTGGTTCCCACCGTGAAGCATGGAGGAGGAGGTGTGATGGTGGGGGGTGCTTTGCTGGTGACACTGTTGGGGATTTATTCAAAATTGAAGGCATACTGAACCAGCATGGCTACCACAGCATCCTGCAGCAACATGCCATCCCATCCGGTTTGTGTTTAGTTTGACCATCATTTATTTTTCAACAGGTCAATGACCCCAAACACACCTCCAGGCTGTGTAAGGGCTATTTGACCAAGAAGGAGAGTGATGCAGACCTGCCAATCTGTATGCATTTTGCATACGCATTTTGACATCAAAATACGGTGATACGATTTGTCACTTTAAACTACGCGAAAATCAGGTGACTGCTTTGAGTTCACTCGTTGACGCGCAGTAGCCGTCTCAGTCTAACACTTGTTGATAGTAGGCGGCTAAAACCTATGGCTAGAACAGCGTAGCAGCCACGAGCATGCTGGAAGAAAAACTATAGAAGAGTTTGACCAATCACAGCGTCGGGTCCCTTCCTCTAATGTCAAGCGGGGATATCGGCTACTGATAGCAAAATGAAAGCATCAAATGCAAATGTTATTCCTCTCTCATTCCCGTTTAGTTTGGTTGGTTTCCCCAAGGGAGGACGGTGCTTGCAAAGGTAAACTGATTTGATGTAGAAAGGTGAAATTAGTTAATTTATCTAACTTTGGAGAATTATTATTATTATTATTATAATAATAATAATAATAATAATAATAATAATAATAATAATAATAATAAAGACTTGCAATTGGTATATAAAGTCTTGGATTTTGTTACAAAAGGTCTTATATATGTTTTGCCTTTCCTAAGATTAAGTACATACCGTAACAAAATTAACTGTTACTGATGTAGGCTAATTAAAAAGTGACCGGAGCCCGTCGCTGGACGCACCGGAGGACCAAGACACAAAGTAAACACGCCTCTCTGACCGGTACTGGGGGGGTTAGTGGTTAAACTGAGCGGAGGATGTGCGGAATGTGTCGGTGTCTGTCGGACCTTGGCTGGCCGCTCTGCGCCTTCAGACAAATACTTAAAAAGTAAAGTAAAAGCTCATTATGCAGTGTAATTTTATTTTATTGGATTATATTATGATCCAATTAATTGTATTAAATATGACTGATCATTTAAATAAAATGTTTTATTTAATTCAACTAGCCTACTTGAACATAATTATTTTCTAGGGTTTAAAATGTAGACAGATTTGACATTTAATGGCACATTTTTTTCGCGTGCGGGCCGCCGTGTTCATGAGCCAGAACTTTGACAATAAATCAGTAAGTTGCTACTCAAACGTTTTTCAAGGTTGGCAGGTCTGGTGATGGAATGCTGCGCCCGATGACCCGGCCTCCACCGTCACCGGACCTGAACCCAATCGAGATGGTTTGGGGTGAGCTGGACCACAGAGTGAAGGCAAAAGGGCCAACAAGTGCTAACATCTCTGGGAACTCCTTCAAGACTGTTGGACTCTTCAGGTGACTACGTCTTGAAGCTCATCAAGAGAATGCCAAGAGTGTGCAAAGCAGTAATCAGAGCAAAGGGTGGCTACTTTGAGGAATCTAAAATATAAGACATGTTTTCAGTTATTTCACACTTTTTTTTTTTTTGGAATTTTGTTCATTCATAGTTTTGATGCCTTCAGTGAGAATCTACAATGTAAATAGTCATGAAAATAAAAGGTACCGCATTGAATGAGAAGGTGTGTCTAAACTTTTGGCCTGTACTGTACATATGTAGGTACTTGGAGATACAGACCCTACGCCGTAGCCTGACGTGCACCTCTCAAAAGATGTAACTACACGTCACGGCAACACAGACCGCAACAACTGTGATGGGTTCGTTTTGGCCGTGGCTTGGTAGCGTTGCATTTCCCCCAACTAATTTCCTGGTTCTCCTTCTCCATAAAAAACATGGAATCAAGGAGAGGGTTAACTTCTCCTGCTCCAGATTTCACACCTTGGTCAGAAAGAACAGGGGAGACACTTTGTTTCTCTCACTATGACTCAAGTCAGTACTCACTCCGAAGCTAATCACAGTCACTCTCTCACTCGCTCTACCTTACACTCCCTATGCATACACACATGCCGGCCCTGCTATTCTGTTCAAGAGATCAACGCACAAGTATAAACTTCAGGCCGTAGGCTACAGTGAAAGCACGCCGTGGAGCAGAAGCATCAATCCCGCTTAAAGAATGTTAACTGGCCGGCAGCAGACCTGTCCCTCAGACATTGCACTGTCACGACCATGTTTTCTGGTAATCAAAAATATATTATTTGCGTTACTTTTATCTTTCTAGGCTATCACTCCAAAGAGATTCCTCGCCATCACTGTAAGTATTTCAAATTTATTTTCTGCTACCCTCAAGAATTTTATATCGGAATGTAACTCTTCTCATTTGATTGGAATGTATTTTTTAATTCTTTTTGGTTTTATATCTTGTCTTGCAGAAAAGTGGCCAGACACCAGGTATGTCAAACTTTAAAATAAATCTAAAACAATTTTTCTCTGTTAAGTCAAATGTAATGGAACATTCAGAAAAAGCTTAAGGACATGCTTAATGTAGGCCACAAGATGTTTTTCTTTTTAAAGGGGTTGAGTACTGCACTTCAATAAAGTTGTTAGATTTTACAAGAGACAGATTTAATATAATTGTTTAAACTGAAGAAGCCGAAGCAGATTCCTATTTATTTCCTAGAATGGGTCAAGTTCCAAAACCGCTTCATGTACACTTACCATAATGCAACTGGAATACTCCTCTTGATTACACTACATCCACCCCCCATGCCTAAGTTGTTTAAGCCCCCCCCCCCTACTTTGTCACGCACACTTTCTGTTATGAATGTGTTGTCTCCAAGCCAAAGCTGATTATTATTATTTTCGCTGATTTGATAAAGAACACCTTATACAACAGTTTTCACTGGCTAAATATTACTCCTTGGGAAGTAAACTAATCTTGATGTGTAAAATTGGTGTGTCCCTTTTAAAGGGATAGATCAGATCTTTTGAAGTGGGGTTGTATGAGCTACTTCTCCATAGTCGGTGTACAGAAGATGACGGAAGATAAGCAATGTACTGCTGAGGAAGGGGCAGCTAAATGGGTTTTAGACACCTAAAAAGTCAATTTCCGCTGACGTGATCGCTATATTTAGAATATTTTCAGCGCTTCACCTTGCTGTCAGACAGTCCTTTACGACGAGGAACTGAAGACTCCTTTGGCAAAAACATTAATTTAACCTCGCAGAACACAGGAGTTGCTGGTCTACCGCTGCCTCCATCGGTTAGTTTGTTTTAGTGTGGGACTTTGGGGTTTTAAAAGGGTTAGTCTGGATTCACCAGACAAACCGTGACACAAACTAACTGATGGAGGAGGTGGTAAACCAGCAAGTTCTGTGAGGTAAAATTACAGTTTTTTGTTTGTTTTTGTTTTTCCCCAAAATAGTCTGGTGGCATAGATGGACATAACGGCTTTAGAAAGATAGCAAGATTTAGCAGTGGAAATATTCTAAATATAGCGTACATTTGAACTAGAGCCCGGCCAATATTAGGCATTTTCCAAACTATCGGTATCAGCATTTATAATGGCCGATAAATGAATATTTAAAAAATAAAATAAAAACGGACAAAACACCCTTCAACCATGTTCTGAGTGTTGGCGTTGCACAGTTTGTCCACCAGAGGGCGCTCTACAACGTCCCTGTTGGCAACACTCTGATTTTTGTTATTCTTGTGTTTTTGGTCAAAGGACTTTAAGTTTAATATTGTAAGTTAGTATTTGTATACATTTTATTTATCAGAACTTTAATATATTTAGATGTTCCTCTGTTCTGTTAAACAAGTTTATTTTTAAACTGCATTATCATATTATTTTAGTGAGGACTCATAAATAACTATATATTAGGGGTGTGACGAGACGCTTACTCCACGAGACGAGACACATCACGAGATTGGGTTCACGAGAACGAGACGAGATTTAAAATTTTTTTTTAAAGAAATCCTCAATGATGAAATATATGAATGGAAAATAGTTTTTTTATTCAACTGAAAAATCACAAAATGCAAAACAATTTAGGTGCCTTTTGAAATCAACTATTAATGATGAATGTTATTTAACTTTTTTTTTACTATTTTAATGAATCATATGCAGTAAAGGACATGCAAACACTGCAAAATGTTTTGTATAAAATCTACCAACTGGCTTCTGCCCTGTGAAATCTAACTCCTTTCCACAAATCGAACATAAAAAAATAAACAGTATAAATAAAATAAATGTGTAAACAACAGAAAATGTTTAAAGGCAAACAGTAAGTGTATCAATAACCAAAGTACTGCTCTCTCAAAACTACAAGTGCAAACAGAAACAATTTTTTTCTATAAGATAAACTACACAGAACAGCCTAAGATATGGTCATGTTATTTTTCAAGAATATAAGCATGTCGACTATTTCTGGCAGCAGTTGAGACCTTTGGGCAGTAACTATGTCTCCTGCAGTAGAAAAAACACACTCACTTGGAACTGAGGTAGCAGGGATGGAAAGGTATGCTTTGGCAAGTGGAGACAGCAAAGGATATTTAGGAGTTGCCGAAATCCGACATTTTCCACCACAGAAAATGGCCTCATATCAGCTGCAATGAAAACGCCTATGTCCCTCGTTATTGCCGTGGCTCTTGCACTTACCGGTGGCAGAGATGCAAAGGCTTCTAGAGTCGTTTGGCCTTTTAATGTTTTCGTCGCGGGTGCTGTAGTTGGTAGAGAGCTGTGGTGGTGCTGTAAGTGTTTTTGCATAGTGCTCGTGTTAGCCGCGGTATACGGCATTTTTTTCTTACAATGTTTACATATTGCGTTCGTCTTGTCTGTCACTCTTTCGCCGTTTATTATTTCCGCAGGAAAACCAAAATGTTTGCACACAAATGATTTAAAAGTGGCAGGGGGATCTTCAATAGTAATTTCACGCTCCATCACACTGACATCACATCGCCTCACGAGACAACTTTTCACCTCGACGAGAAGTCTCGTCATGTTTTAATCTCGCGAGATCTCGTAAAACGAGATCTCGTCACACCCTTACTATATATATATATATATATATATATATATATATATATATATATATATATATATATATATATATATATATATATATATATATATATATATATATATCTCCGCTGCCCCCCCCGGTCCACAGCAGCACATTGCTTAGCTTTGGTGTCGGTACTCCTGCCTGCTTCTCCAAACGGGGCTATTTCCTGTAGGTAATACACCGACTATGGAGAAGTACCTCAACCACACTTCAAAAAATTCAAGCTATCCCTTTTAAGTTTCATATGAGGTATTTATGATGTCATTCTTTGTGTGTGTAGTTGTGGCCAGTCCAGGAGGCCCCAATGCTGTTCGCACCAGTAACTTCATCCTGGTCGGATCACACAAACTCACCCTGTCCTCGATTGGGAAAAACAAGTTCCCTTTGGAGAAGGTATGGAAGCCATTAATGTCACCTCCTCCTAATCTCCTCATGTCCCTTTTCCACATAGAGCTGTAACCATTCCAAATGTTGCTGTACAATTAATTGTTTCACAAATAATTGCGATTAACAATATAATTGTCTCTTTCGGTCAAATAAAAAAATAAATAATTATTTATTACTTTTTAAAATAATTTAAAGTTTAAAACGAAGCCCAGGTTATGTCTTTTGGTTATATCACTGTCTTGTGACCCAGATAATGTAATAACACAGGTACGCAGCCTATGAAGTAAACTACGCATTTTTTGTAACCGTATCCTCATTTTTGTTGCTATGAACGTGAATGGGGTCAAGTGCCAACTAGTATAGCTTTCGCTCAACAGTCTGACCAATAATCACTTATATAATTACAATTTGGCATATCTAAACAAAATCAACAATTACCAGTCATACACCTTAAGACCTTAGCTAATGTTAGCTGTTCATTGCGGTTAAACAAAAATTGACAATTAGACAATTATGTAATATTGTTACAGGTTGTTTTTATTCTGCATTTTTAAATCTATGGCTGCCCTTTGTTTGAAGGCACAGTATCCTTGCTGTATGGATGACACCAGCAAATGGCTCACTTGGACTGTAGTCCTATATCTGTGTACAGGCTCTACAGAGACTCACAGTAACCCTGTTTGGTCTCCCTGTGCCCTCCTGAGCCACCTACCTTGCTTTCTTTCTTTTAGATCAAATATGAAGCAAGGGAAAGAGAACTACTCAGTGACATGTTTCATACCAAGGTTACTACTTGCCCTAATTGTATTTTTTCTCTCTTTGTGTGGGAAGGAGGGTGAAATCACTATAACAGGGTAGGGGTGGCACGGTTCACAAACCCACGGTTCACTTTGTATCACGGTTTTAGGGTCACTGTTTTCGGTTCTGTACTGTTCTTGTTGTTTTTTCTTTTAATCTTTAACACTCCAGAAATATACTTCAGCATATGCTATATAGCTTAATTATCCACAATGTAGGATACAGTATTAAAAAAATAGTAATATCATGTTATCATGCACAAACTGAATTTGACTTGACTTTAAGCACATTGTTAAGACCATCTCTGAGGAAAGCTAGGTGTGCTTTTCATACAGCAAGAGGGAAAACATTGAGGATTTCAACATGCTTTTCATTTATTTGGCAAAAAAATGAGAATGTGTATTGCCATCTACAGGAACTTATGTGCCTTTTTAGCACACGAAGATTGAAATATTACAGAATATCAATTGAAATAACTTGCATTTATCAAACTGACAACTTCAGTGTAGCTCTTACAAAAAATGTTATCCTTTAGAAGAAAAAGAGAGGAACTCTTAAATCTGTCTTTTGAATAAGTCAGAATACGTTAAACATAGAAAAAAGTTGCGTTTTTTTTTGTATAGTTCTTTAAAAATAAAAAGGAAACTTTTTGGGGAGAATAAAATTACTCTGGGATGAGATTTCCTAGTAACCTTACCAAAAAGGCTCAGGATGCTGCAAATGTTGGTATAATATGAAAATGGCTGGTGGATTTAAGACAAAAAATAATTTATTGAATTCATCAAATTTGAACATGTCTGTCAGTGACTTGTTGATCTTTACATTGTTAGTTAATTTCATAACCTGGGCTGGGACACATTCATACGGGTTGATAAAGTACTTATTGGACTTTAACTTATCATTGCGTAGCGGTGTTGTCTCATCTCAGTTTTTTTTTTCCTGCATCGTGTGTGTGTGTGTGTGTGTGTGTGTGTCTGAGTGTGAGTCGTGGGGGGAACTGAGCAGCCCCGCCCACTGCAGAGAGCTGACAGGATTGAAACAGCAGCAGCTTTAGAGTGAAAAAACATCAGTTTGTTGATGTTAAAATGTATACAGGTTGGCAGAAACGGTCTTTTGCTGTTTGTTTCGTTGGTAACTTGTCCACACCTCTTCTTTCACGCGAAAAGGAAACCCACTGTCTGAGGTCACAAGGCTACATTGTGCATGTGTCGAACCGTGGAACGCACACACGCTCCGAACTAGAGCTGGGCAATATATCGATATTATATCAATATCGTGATATGAGACTATATATCGTCTTAGATTTTGGATATCGTAATATGGCATATGTGTCTTTTCCTGGTCCTAAAGGCTGGATTACAGTAAAGTGATGTCATTTTCGGAATTTACCAGACTGTTGTAACTGTTCTATTATTTGCCTTTACCCACTTAGTCATAATATCCACATTATTGATGATTATTTATCACAAATCTCATTGTGTAAATATTTTGTGAAAGCACAAACAGTCAACACTACAATATTGTTGCGGTATCGATATCGAGGTATTTGGTCAAAAATATCGTGATATTTAATTTTCTCCGTATCTCCTGGCCCTACTCCGAACCGAGTCAAGCGAACCGAACGGTTCGGATGTTTTTTCATGAACCGTGCCACCCCCTATAGCAGGATGTCTTAAAAGTATTACATTTAATATTCCAAAAAAAAAAATAAGGCCTCAAAGAATTGAATTTTGTGTGCAGAGTGTTACATTTTGTTCACACAGGTCTTACATTTTTTCACAGATCTGTTCTTGTTGTTTTCATGTCTCTCTATGATTGACAGGTGCTTCTAAGCAACTGTTGTTACTAGGGCTGGCCGTCGGTAAAACAAATTCAATACCGCTTCCTAAATGATACTTTTTTTTTCTTCAGCTCCTACTACATGAGCCGTAACGTAGAGTTTTTACTGCAAGTCTCAACAACCTATAAAGTCAGACACCTGATCACAAGCATTATTAGATCTCTGTAGAAGCATGCTGCGTGCTGATTGGCCCACTGACGCTGATGAGATTTACTCCTTAGGGATTGAAATTTGGTATTGAATGACGAGGCTTTTTTTTAAACAAAGGATGCAATTCAGTCGGTGCCTAAAAAGTATTGAGTTTGGTACCCAGCCCTACTGTTATGTATAGACAAACTTTTTTTAATAGATATGTTTAAATCTATCTATCTACCTATCTGTATACATATATCTCCATATGTATACATATAAATGGTAGGCACTTACTTGGTGACACACATGGTGTTCTTGCACTTGAATTTGGTACCCACCTCTTAAACCTTTATTTGTTTAACCATATCTTGTAACTTGAAGTGTTTTGAATGGTGAACATGATACCTGGGCTTTTCATTCATCGTCTGTACTTTGGATTCCAGGTGCCGTTCCTGTGCCCTCTGGAGGGCCACGTCTACCTCACCATGCAGTGTGAGGTTGGCTCAAAGGTGGAGGAGAAGGGCTTCCTGGTGAGTGCAAGCAGATTGAATCACCACTAGGCAGAAGATTCTGACAGTATGATAACTTTTTTTTCCCCCCATTGAACACAATGTATTTTATTTTAAAACACACTGCACACTGGCAGGAAGAGGGGTTTATAAACTGCACTTTCTGTCCTTCAAGACACATTAAAACAGGATGTATACCTTAGGAACGGTATGAAGGGAACTTTTAGCTGTTGAAACAGTGACTTTACCAAACGGCAGTATACCTTGAAATCGGTAACTGGCCCATGCCAAATCATTACCGTGGAATTGAGCTATTCTCAGGCTGGCATTGATTTGCTGATGCTATTTCCCAATACAAATATATATGTTGTGATTATGATTCCTCTCCCCCCTGTAGACGATGTTTGAAGATGTGAGTGGATTCGGAGCCTGGCACCGGAGGTGGTGTGTCCTGTCGGGATACTGCATCTCCTACTGGACCTACCCAGACGATGAGAAGCGCAAGGTAAGTGGGCAAAACTCTTTATTTTGTTTTATTTTGTATTGACTGGTGGTTCCTGTTTTTTGGTGGTGTTTTGTATATATTAGTTTCATTTATTTTTCCACAGTTTAGGGCCGTTAAAACAGAATGCACCTTCACCTGTACTTTTATTACACATTAGGAACACATTAGGAACATTTAAAAGGGAAAAACCAAACAGTGGAGGACCTTAGTGATCTGGCTGGAACCTAAGTCAAATAACTTTAAAATCAATTCTAAAAGAGACAGGTAGCCAGTGCAGTGTCTTAAGCAATGGACTGAGGCACCTGACAGTTTGTCTGTGTTAACCCCTTTTTTTAATCGTTTGTTTCTGCTTTTCAGAATCCCATTGGTCGCATCAACCTGGCTAACTGCACCAGTAAGAAGGTGGAACCAGCCAACAGAGAGTTTTGTGCAAGACCCAACACATTTGAGCTGATAACAGTCCGGCCACAGAGAGAGGATGACAAAGAAACACTAGTCAGCCAGTGCAAGAACACCATGTGTGTCACCAAGTAAGTGCCAGATGTATACAAAGGAATATATATATACACTTCTTTTTTTTTTACATGTCTATTAAAAAAAGTTTGTCTATAAATAACAGTAGGGCTGGGTACCGAACTCAATACTTTTAAGGATCCGACCGAATACCCTCTAATAGAGTTTAGATTCTCTGCCCGAGCCCGGCCCGACTTCGGGCCGGGCCGTTATTTTCCGCCACTATCCTCGGGCCGGGCCGGGTCGGGACTAATTGGGTGGGGAGAAAGCTATGCCATAATCAGAACTATTGTTGGACTACAGTTACAAAATGCAACATGTGTCATGCGCGGAGTCTCCTCCTCTCGCACGCATCACACTGGGGCTGTGGGCTGTATGGTGGAGCTTAAGTGCAACATGGAGCTTGAGGATGTAAAGAAAAAAAGAAAAACAGGAGAATTACCTTTGAGCAAGTTTAGAGGAAAGTCGGAGGTATGGAACCATTTTAAACAAGTCGTGGGAAGTGACAACATATGTGTCGGCTTTGTTGAGTGCATTAAGTGCGGCCGCTGTTCGCCTATGACAGCAAATAAAACGGAGAAGTGGATGATGAAGAGACACATGAAGCAGGCTCGCCAAGGCAGAAAAGATGATAGTCAGCCTTCAACCTCCTCTTCTGTTACTTCTCCAAGCATAGGCTCCCCCTGAGGGCGAGGCAAGCGGACCAGCCCTCCCAGAGAAATAGCCTACGTTGAGTCTTTTTTTACGTTTCTTCATTCAGATCCATTTGCGATCCGTTCCATTCTGAATAAACAAACAGCGCAGTTTACATGCTTCGCTCCTGTTGCATTATTCATTAAGATCATTTTAAACAGATTTCTGCAGTTCAAACAACTCTGAATTGTAGTTGAGAATGTCAGTTATGACGGCCCACGGGTTGAAATCGGGCTCGGGCTCATAATTCCAGTTAATGTGTTGGGCCGGGCCGGGCTCGGACACAACGTGCACGGGCTGGGTCGGGCTTGATTTTTGGGGCCCGAACGAAGCTCTACCCTCTAAAGTATCGAATAATGCCTCATCATTACAATTTATTTTTATCTATTTTTTGGGCTTTTCTGCCTTTCTAATGGACAGGACGGGTGAGAAAGGGGAGAGAGAGAAATGCAGGAAATCATCACAGGTCAGATTCTAACCCTGGACCTCTGTGTCGAGGCATAGACCTCCTAAATATGCGCGCCTGCTCTACCCACTGAGCCTACCCGGCCACATGCCTCTTCATTCAGTACCCCATTTCGATATCTAAGGAGTAAATCTCAGCATCAGTGAGCCAATCAGCACGCAGCATGATTCTACAGAGATCTAATAATGTCTGTGATTGGCTGTCTAACATTACACGTCATAGAGACTTGCAGGAAAAACTACGTTACGCACAGAGATGGGCTCATGTAGAAGGAGCTGAAAAATTAAGAGTTGTGCCGTAATGTGTAACATGTATTTTAGAGCTGCAAAGATGAATCGATTAGTTGTCAACTCTTAAATTAATCGCCAACTATTTTGATAACCGATTAGTCGGTTTGAGTAAAAATTCTTTGATTCCAGCTTGTTAAATGTCACTATGTTCTAGTTTCTTCTCTCCTCTGTGACAGTAAACTGAATATCTTTTCACCATTTTATAGACCAAACAACTAATCAAATAATCAAGAAAATAATCAACAGATTAATCGACTATGAAAATAATCGTTAATCGCCCTAGTGTATTTCTTTTTGTTTTCTGAAATTGGAAGTGGAAAATAAAGTATGGTTACTTACCGGTAGCGAAGTCACGGTATTGGTATCGAAAATCTTTGAAGGATACCCAGCTACCTACATCACCGTGAGCCTGCATTGTTTTTCTGTGCAGAAACTGGCTGTGTGCAGACACAAAGGACGAGAGGAATCTGTG
The DNA here is from genome assembly GCF_004354835.1 of Perca flavescens. Taxonomy (NCBI): domain Eukaryota; kingdom Metazoa; phylum Chordata; class Actinopteri; order Perciformes; family Percidae; genus Perca; species Perca flavescens. The sequence goes on from NC_041344.1 coordinate 32,929,804, forward strand.
GATGAAGAAACTGAACCAGATTGTGGTGGATCTGCGAATGTGGCAGCCAGACGCCTGCTACAGGCCGCTGTAATCACTGCACTCTGTCCCAACCAGCCCTTCTGTCAATATCAGGGACACATGGCCAATACAAAGTGCAATACACTATAAGAATTGTTAAATATTTTTAACTTGTGGATATTTTCCAGAAGATTAGTAATCAAACACGTTAGTGTTTAAGTTATAGATCAGAGGAAAGTAAATAAAGCCATACATTTGAAACATTTCAGTACAGTATTTTGTGTAGGAGTCGGGGTTTGGCTCTGGGTTCTTATACACCTCTAGAATGGTTTGATACTCTGTTTTTGGGGTATTTTTGTTTTGTGTTGCTGAATTGTGTTATGTTAATGCCAATATTAAGTGTTCTTGACACATTGCATGGCTTTAAATTATTTGGTTTTAAAGCTAAAATCAAAATATATATATATATATGTGTTTGAATTACAGAGAAATACTAATTTGAGGCACCACAGTTTTATCACATTTTATCCTGCTTGACAGCACAGAACAATACTTATATGTTTTTACTTTATATATTAGCTTTTATAATTTGCGGCAGGACTTTCACATCTTTTCTTTATTGTCGTGCACAGATTTTTGGTTCCAATTATACCCCAGGTTTTGTTCTTTTTGAAATGTTTGTTTAGTGTTGTGTATTGTTCTGTAAATGTTGGTGTGGAAGTTCAAGTTTTGCATAACTGGGGGTAAGGTCTGTTACATATTCCATGCTAGAACCTGACCAAACACTCATTTTTATGAAAATGCAAAACAAACATTTTTTGATAACGGTCCAGTTTTGGATATAACAGAGGTATAAACAAATGATTTACAAGTCTGAACATTTTACAGTGTGAACACAAAGTAGTCAGTGCTCTCTCGTGGATAAACTGTGTAACACTGCTTGTACTTGACTTTAAACACATTCTACTGCAGTACAGTACAGTTCAAAATGTATCAGCCAGTCTTTACTCTGTAACTGATGTTTTAAAGAATGGCCCATCTACACAAAAGAAGTTATTTTGTTCCAGCATCGTATTGGCTTTCTCGGTAGATGTAGCAATGGCCACTACAAGTTGTGTCTACATCTTTGTATCCTGTCAAAGTGCGGATTTGTTTATTTTTAAAGGAGAATTTGTAATTGCTTATGCAGAGTATGTAACAGACTTTACAGTGACCCTGCAGGGTGTTGGTAAATGTAATTTCAGATTGAGAATTTCACATTAGTCCAAGTAGAAGACGACACTTTTTCATCATGTTGGTAATGAACTACACCAGATGTACTGTTTACGCATACCCTTCTCTACATACGAGTTCATCATGAAGCATGCAAGTGAGTGATAATATGTTAGTGCTTTCAACAGCGAGTTTAACAGACTTCAGTTTGTCAGGTATTTGTGCATCGATCAATAAATGCCTACAAAATGGACCAGGTTACTGATGCTTAAGTTCCTTTTGTCATTTTATTAAAATGTAACCTTAAATTGAGTCTACAATGCGTTTTGAGAGCTAAGAGATATTTTAATTTCATTCATAAGGTTAACCAAAAAGCTAATGACTGTCTGGTGACCTGTCTTATATTTTACTGTTCCGACAGGAGGCTACTGTGTAGTCAGTCGGTTTTACCTTAGGCTCACGTTGGCAGAGCTATCGCCACAGCGCTGGGTGGAGGAGGGTCTGGCTTAGGGCTGCACAATGTTTGTTTTTATCGCCATCGAGTAATCAACTGGTGCAATAAACCCATCGCGAAGATACTCTGAGATTCTTTGTTAGTTGAAAGAAAATATCATTAGAAAACTACACTTTAAATGTAACTCATTCTTTTTTTAGTGGTTCATTTTTACATTCAATTTAATGTTCAATTTGTTCAATAAAATGTTGAAATTATTTGCTTTCATTTGATTTAAATTCAACAATCTGTTGTATTTGAGCAGAAGACTGAGCACAGCAGAATGGGTACATAATATCTGTAGGGGTGACCCCGAATAGTCGAAGATTCGATGCATCGATATGCGGAGCCTGATTCGACCACCAATCTCACAGTCGGATCTTCGCGGGTGTTATGAAACGAGGATCATACCATTTTGGCAATATGGGGGTGCTCAATGTCTAATTTAACTACTGGTTTTGTACGGTTATATTAAGTTATATACAGCCTTTAATTATGATAATGCTGTAAAAAAAGTGTGTGTGTGTAAATCCAACCACCCCATGTGAAAGATTTAAGTTTCACTTTCCCTGAGCATCAGACGAGGAGATTAACGTTACTTAACAATCAGGGTTCAAAATTAACTTTTTCGTCCACCAGCCAAATGGCAAGTGAATGTTCAAATTTTACCAGCCACTCAATAGATTACCATTGTATTTCTGGCTGGTGAGTGAAGCAAATCTACCGGCCACTAATTTTGAACCTTGTTAACAACGTCTGGAAAAAGAAAATCTAAAGTGTGGATGCACTTTCAAATGGTAAAAGATGATCCAAAAAAAGTCAGATGCAAGTTGTTCCAACAGCTCATGTTCTACCACTCGTCAACAACAAACATGGCTTTCCACTTAAAACGGGTAAGTTTATTACCAATAAAGACGTTTCACTTTTTCATATATAATGGCGCTTTTAATTTACGAATAGCAATATCATATGTTGGGACTTAAAATATGTTAGTATTTTTTCTAGATCCACCCACAGTATCAGACTGACGACAGCAGTTCATCTAGTAATAGTAGTAGTAGTAGTAGTAGTAGTAGTAGTAGTAGCAGCACACCCGTCGCTATGGGCGGGCCATAGGGGGCCGGGCCAGCCCCCAAAAATGATTGTGCCCCCCCACTTGAGGCACAGACCTCTTAAAAAAATTACTTTAATTTTATATTATCATAGTTGCTAATTTTGTGTTGCATTAATGTTGCATTCTTTATCATTAAAACATAAAAAATATAAATAAACAATGGTGTGATTTTTGTTTGATTGATGGGAATCTACACTGCAACAGCCTATCATGGCCTTACTAAAAAGAAAGTTAGGCTACGACATGACGTAGCCTACGTCAGTGTAGCCGCTCAACCGTTACCGCACATTTTTGAAAGCTGGATGAGTTTTCGCCGGCATTCGCTTCAGCTCGTCATGGATATCCGTAAGTGGTTGAAAAGCCCACCAACATTCTCCTCCTGATGTTGTCGTTGGAGAAGGAGCCCCTGGACGACAGTCTGAGCCTGATGCTAGTAGCTCCATGGAGCCCAACCCTGGGCCTGGCAGGACCTGCAGGTCAAGTGCAACTGCGACTGGGGCAGCATTTGGGCCACAACTAACTGTTGAATCAGGGGGTGTGACGGACAAACCCAAACAGGTTGTGTTGAGGAAATATCCTGTCAAAATGTTTGGTTAAAAAAACCCGATAATTTTCCTCTAGCTGGTATTTGAACAGGGACTGGCTTGCGTAGGCTACTCGGTGGAAAAGGACTCCGCATTTTGTTATGCCTGCAGGAAATTCACATCTGTATCATCGGACGAGACCTTCTTCATTAAGGGGTTTAAGATTTACAGACAAGGGCTAAGGACTAAGCATGCAGCTTCAAATGACAGGAGGGACTGGAGAGAGGACAGGCTGCCTCCACTCAAAGTACCGGTAGGTTCAAAGTCTCTGTGCGCGTGTGTACGTGCGTGCGTGTGTGTCTCATGGCACATGCATAGCAATGCATATCCTTCTGTTGACTGCTTTAAAATGCAATGTTTGAGAGATGCTTCTGGTGTTACATCTAATATGTTGTATAGTCAAGTGTTTTATGGATATTCATAACATTGCTTCTATGTAATGTGTTGTAGGCTATATAGGCTACCTGGTCATATTGCTGTTGGTTATGTTTAACGTGATGATTACGTGCGAATAGTATAACAAGAGTATATGATTATTATAAATATACGTACTGTACGCTAATAATAATTGTGCCCTCCCATGTATTTGATATGCCCCCCTTAAGACTGAGGTCTGGCGACGGGTCTGAGTAGTAGTAGTACTAACTCAAAGAAAGCTAGATTTGAGACCGCCATTGCCCGAGAAAAGGAAAAGAGAAATCAGGGACAAAATTGCAGAGTTTATTTCGCTTCACAATGAGGCCAGTGAATGTTGTGGACGGTGAAGGTTTTAAAGAATTAATGCTCACACTTGAGCCAGGATACACAGTTCCCAAAAGAGAGACGGTTATGCATGCGGCGGATGCGAAATACGCGTCCATACGCGCCTGCGGTTTACATGTTACCCTCCTGCTGACTAGTGTCGTGCCCCTCCCAACCCACACACACACACACACACACAGATGATTCGACTATCAGTCGACTATAGAAAGATTCGTCAATTCTGATTCGAATGTGTAAATCCTGAGTCGGGGACACCCCTAATCACAAGTAGTGTCGTCATTGCAGTATTCAACAACTTTATCCCATATTGGATATTTTTCTCATATCATGCAACCTTAGTCTGGCTGGAGAAAAACTCTGGGTTGTTGGCATTCCTTTAAACCAATCATAATTGTCTTGGGTGTAGTGTAAAGTCAGGCACCGAAATGAGGCACCGAAACTTTCGTTCTTATTTGGTCTCGTTACTACCGTTTACGTCGGCACCGGTTCCCTATTGGCACCGAGTTTCGGTACCCAACCCTAGTTGTACGTCTAAAGAGGAGGGAGGCTCCTCTGACAGACATCTTTCTTGGTGTGAGGATGAGATTTAGGTCAGAGCCACAAAGTCTGACAACTGTCCCCACAGACCGGCAGGTTTTCCTGCGTAACTGTCCTGTTAACGGCAGGCTGAAGCCCAGCAGCTGCAGCACAGAGGCCAACTGCTCGGCCTCCTCTCTGGATCTGACAGAGATCAGTGAACACACTCTCTGGAAGAACTCGGGATCACAGCTGGAACACAACAACAAGCAGGACGTGGAACACAGCAAAGAAAAAAAAAGAAAAAATACATAACAAACCATGTTATGGACAATGACTTCCCACAGGATGAATTAAATACACAGTACCTGAGCTATGAGATATATTTTCATTTCTGTTTTATGTGTTTTTATTTCCTGTAGAAGAAAGTATTAGCAGGACTGTGTTGTTGTCTCAGAGCTACATTGTTATTATTATTCATATAATCTCATTATTCTCATAAAGACAGAAGACTGTGATACTAAATAATTACAGAACTGAGAAATTGAATTCATCTGTTTCTACATTATGTTCATTGGTAAATGGCCGTCAATTAACATTTAAAACCCAGGTGATTATTAAGATAGATTTTAACAAACCTCTTCTTAAAGAAACAACATATTATTATTAAATATACAGTATTTGTCTGACTTACCTGAGCTGTGAGATATAAGGCAGACACTGTAGGACACTCCTCACTTCACTCTCTTCATCTGAGCAGCCTCTCAGCTCCACTAGTTTCTTCTCTGATTGGAGTTTCAGCACTTCCAGGAGGATGGAGCTCTTTCTCTCTGAGAGGTCTATGATCCAGACTGCAGCAGCTGACTGGAAAGGTGGGAGCACAGATCCAGTAGGAAATCACTCTGATATTTCTTAATGTAGTCATCATCATAATCTTCCTCATTTTTTAAAAGGAATGTTTGATATCTGCACACTGAAGATAACAGCTACAGTGTCTTCTCTCCTGTCTGCTGTTCTCTCTCTGCTGCTGCACAGAACAGATTCCCAAAGAACTGGATTCCTTCAGAACGATCTGACCAATCAGGATCACAACTGAAATAATAAAAGGAAACATTTTGTGATGATTTGATCTCCGCTGCATAAATACAACAACACACTACTGATGGACTCCATATTGAACAGGTCTGTCCTGTAAAAAATGATTAATCTAATTAAACTTTAACCCTCCTGTTGTCCTCGGGTCAAATTTGACCCGTTTTTAAAAGTTTCTATATCAGAAATTTGGGTTTCTTTCAACCAAACTGCCCCCAAATAACGTAGATGGTTCCATAAAATGCTCTTTACAAGTCAAATTAAAGATGACATCTCTACTTTCATTGAATTGTGGGTGTTTTATTACATTTTATAACATTATCCTGACTAAACTTTGACATGTCTGTGATTATCCATTACCTGCGTTTCTCCGATCTTAACTGTTAGTCAAAATCATTCATCATTTCTGCTTTTTTATAAACACAAAAATGAGATAATTTCATATAAATGAAGTTTATTGACCATGAATTCCAAAAATTATTGTTCAATTACTGTTAAAGTGTAACTCTCGCCAAAATTCAACCTAGGATCTTTTTGTGAATGTACCCGAGTCAAACTTTTGTTTAAAAGCATATTTCGTAGCTCTTGTTGTTACGCTTTAATACGTTGGTTCTAGTGGCGAATATACTGGTGTTAATGGGGAAAAAAGTGACAAAAAGTTAAAACCAGTGTCTAAAAAAAAAAAGTGTTAATTTTAAACCTGGATGACAACACAAAGGTTACACACATCTTTCATCAGAGCAGAACATCATTTTAGGACTTTTACTGACTCACAACACAAACAGTGATCCTGTGTTTGAAATCTCTGCTGATGGGTTTCCTCGTGGTTTTGTTCACTTTATGGAATTTGACTTTGTGTACGAGTTTTAAATATTAAAATATATTTACATTATATAAATATACACAGTGGAACAACAACATCTAGAGTCCATATCATGTACAATAGTTACAGAAAATCCCATGAGGCAATGCTTCTCTTTGCTCCTGAGATGACAGCCGTGTAAATAACAGTTGTTGTTCACCACATCTGTCTCTGGTGACTCTAAATGAGGATTCCTAGATGTCTGAAATCTTAATGTGCTGCTCTCTCAACAGCTGGGACAAGTTTCATCACAGTCACTCAAGTTCACTCAGTCTTCAGCTCAAAAGGAAGATACATGTAGAATCTATTTACATTTTCTTTGGTTGAAAGAGATGCTACTTATTTTATCTCTACAAAAATATTTAGTCTTCATGTTTGTATTTGTTATTTTTAAGTTGCAAATATTTTTTATTTCCTGTATAAGAAAGTATTAGCAGGACTTTGTTGTTGTCTCAGAGCTACATTGTTCTTATTATTATTATTCATATGATATCATTATTCTCATAAAGACAGAAGACTATGATACTAAATAATTACTGAACTGAAAAAATGTATTCATCTGTTTCTACATTATGTTCATTTGTAAATGGCCGTCAATTAACGTTTAAAACCCAGGTGATTATTAAGATAGATTTTAACAAACCTCTTCTTAAGAAGCAACATAATCTTATTAAATATACAGTATTTGTCTGACTTACCTGAGCTGTGAGATATAAGGCAGACACTGTAGGACACTCCTCACTTCACTCTCTTCATCTGAGCAGCCTCTCAGCTCCACTAGTTTCTTCTCTGATTGGAGTTTCAGCACTTCCAGGAGGATGGAGCTCTTTCTCTCTGAGAGGTCTATGATCCAGACTGCAGCAGCTGACTGGAAAACTGACTGTAATGATGGAAGGAGACTCAGACCAGTTTTAGTCTCACAGTCCTTCAGGTGGGAGCACAGATCCAGCAGGAAATCACTCAGATATCCATTAACATCCAAGTCATTTAAAAGGAATGTTTTGTATCTGCACACTGAAGATAACAGCTCCAGTGTCTTCTCTCCTGTCTGCTGTTCTCTCTCTGCTGCTGCACAGAACAGATTCTCAAAGAACTGGATTCCTTCAGAATGATCTGACTGCCAAAGAACACTGAAATAATAAAAGGAAACACTTTGTGATGGATGGACTCCATATTGAACATGTCTGTCCTGTATAAAATCTAATTAAACTTCAAATAATAAATCAGTGCTGGTTACACATTAAAAAAGACCAAATTAATTTTACTTATTTAGATATGTTTTAACCTAAGCACGCTTAGTCATACCAATGGACATTTTCAAGGCATCCAAATAGTCGTGTAATTCCTTGTTCTGACACCGTGACGTCCTCAAGGTTCAGGGATATTTTCCTCTCCTTTGACTGAGTGACCACATAGGCCACAGCACAGCAAGGGTAAGGAGACTCTCCCCACAGAGATCAAGATGGTAGCCCAGTTTGTCCAGAAGGTGGACGCATGCTTCAGGACACTGAGACTCATACAAACACTGGCAGAAGAAGAGTATGTCCCCATCATGCCCACTGTTGGAAAATGTGGTTATCATTTCCTTGAAGAACCATTTAGATGTATTCTTGAGCTCCTGAGCTGGAATCAGACAATTCATCAAACTGGGGCTCTTCTCATTCAACAATCTACACATGAAAGGGATCAGATGTTTCATGTGTTTCTTCTCCTCAGTGAGGCACTGCTGAAAAACTTCCATGATTTTTTCTGGATTCTTCAAGAGCCACAGAGCTGCAAAAAACTTGTGCATTGTGTAATGGAGAAATGCATATGTGGCTTTTGTCTCAGTGTGGGCGACTTCGATAAAAAGTGCTTTCAGAAAGCAAAGGACACAGCTGTCTTCAGAGGGACGTTCTGTCAAGTTCACAGTCTTTCCTTCAGTTGCATGAAAAGCAGCCTCAGCCAAAGACAGTATTTCCTTACTCTTGTTGTTGATGAAGCAATTTAGATTTCTTTTTGAAATGTTGTTGCTATTCAATTGAAGGCAAAAATGAACAATGTTGATGTAGATTTCAGTAATGGTGCATGGCTGTGGAGAGTCTTCTGGCGTCTCAGATGAAAAGCAGACAGCCACCATCAGTGCATACATTGGGACATGGCACAGAGTTAACAACTCCACATTGCTCATAACCTTCTGTTCTTCGCCAAGCATTGCAGATAAGTATGTTTTTATAGACTGTTCACTAAAGCCTTTCACTTCCACTCTGAGATAGTCCTCAAAAGCAAACTCTTCCTCATCATCCTGTCTGCAAGTCACGATGACTTTAGCATCAGGTAGTAGGTCCTTCTCTACAAGTCTCTTCACCACTGATGAAGACAGATCTGTGACTCCATCAAAGATGAGTGTAACATTGTCAGAGTTCTGCTTAATGTCCTGTAAGACCTCTTCTTTGCCTTCATCTGGTTCACTGAACACACTGAAGAGAAGATCCTCCAAGCTCCTGTCCTTCCTGATGTGGGATGTTTCTCTCATGTCAAAGTAAAACATGTAATTGAGCGCCTTGTTGTCTCTTTGTGCCCAGAGTTTTAACATTTCATGAGCGAGTGCTGTCTTTCCAATTCCAGGTTTACCAACCAGGAGTATGTTTTGACGTGTTTTCAGCAGGTCACTGGGGGAAATGTCTGCCTTGACCTCAGGGATGTATGTCCGTAGCTTTTTCTTACGACTCATCTTACTTTTCTTGTTCTTTGATTTCTTTATTTTAGATGGAGAAACACTTCCTTGTGTGTCTAATACAAGTGACATATACGACAGATCCGGCTTGTTGTTTCCTTTAAACTGATTTTTGTTTGCCATCCAAAACTTATCTGATATTTTTTGTGCTTTTGACTTCAACTTTTCCTGATATCGGTGGCATGGCCTTGAACCTAAAACAAAAACAACCGTGGGTAAATAAATAAGCCATAAATTAACTGAGCAGTTGATCCTGATTGAGGTCAGCAGTGGTCTATAGGTCTAAAGATGGTTTGGTTTTCTTCTAACAATAAGCATTTGTTGGCAGGTCTAGGTACTATGCATAGCCTAAACTAAATTATTTAATTATATTTATTATATATGCTAGCTATATTCTAACCAATTTAACTTTCTTCATTCATTGGCTGTGATAATTTAAATAAATATGTAGATGTGGCCTAAATGTAGGCTAGGCTAAAGATGAGCACATGCCCACAGATACACACGTGGAAATAAAATGACATGGTTTTATGTCGGTTAGCCTTATAGCTGGTTTGATTTGCATTGAGAGATGATTTTATGGAAAGTACCCCATGCCAATATGGTGAAGGGCATGTGATGATGTGGGGCTATTTTAATTCCAAAGGCCAAGGGAACTTTATCAGGATGCATAGTATCCTGGATCCATGAAATAACTAGCCTTTAAAAATAAAGGTCTGCCTGCCTCTATGGGAATTTAACATAGGGGTGTACTGACTTTAGTTGCCAGCGTTTTAGACATTAATGGCTGTGTGTTGAGTTATTTTGAGGGGACAGCACATTGACACAGTTATACAAGCTGTACACTTAATACTTTACATTGTAGCAAAGTGTCATTTCTTCAGTGTTGTCCCATTAAATATGATGAAATATTTACTAAAATGTGAGGGGTGTACTCACTTTTGTGAGATACTGTAGGTGTAGCTCTAATACAGTAATGAAAGATGTGAGTGCAAAGATTTTGCAAACGCAAGTTACAAATACCCTGGGGGCGAAGCCCAGTCTTTCAATCCTAGTGACGTCCCTGCCATCCCAGCTAACAATTTTTGGTTCCCAGAACGTTCTGGGAACGTTCATTTTTTGTTGCAGGAAAGTTCCCTGAAGGTTGGGTTTGGTTAGGTTTTGGTTGTGTTTCGGTTGTAATGGAAAGTTGGTTTAATGTTCCGGTAACGTTAAAAAAATGGGTTACATCAAACGTTCTTAGAACGTTCCAACCTTTAGAGAACGTTCCCCTACCGTTCCCCTAACGTTGCAACCTTTAGAGAACGTTCCCCTACCGTTCTTTTTTACATTCCCCTAACCTTTAAAAAACTTAAACAACCATGATACCAATTTTATTATTACTTTAAACTGTCTATGCATGAGCAGGAATTAATTATTATATATTATATGTATGTATGTACATATGTATGTATGTATGTACGTGCGTACGTATGTATGTATGGATGTGTATGTGTATATAGATGTATATCTTTATTTTGTTACTCTATGCTGCTATTTGGAGAGGATTGCTCCAACAGAATTTCGTTGTATCGCATACAATGACAATAAAGATCTATCTATCTATTAGCAGAAATAAATGAACAGGCAATGATTGATTGATGAAATTGATGGGATTTCAAACTTCAATATATATATGTGTGTATATATATATATATATATATACTTCTCTGTGAACCATCACCTTATCGTGGTGGAGAGGTTTGTGTGTCTCTGTGAACCTGAGGGCTGTGTTGTCTGGAGCTTTGTTTCTCCTGGTAGGGTCTCCCAAGGCAAAGTGGTCTCAGGTGAGGGGCCAGACAAAGAATGGTTCAAAAACCCCAATGAATAAACGAGGTAGAGATGGAGTGACCCTGCCCGGAGGAAGCCCGGGGCCCCCGTCTGGAGCCAGGCCCAGACGGCAGGCTCGTTGGCGAGCGCCTGGTGGCCGGGTTTGCCACGGAGCCCGGCCGGGCACAGCCCGAACAAGCTACGTGGCTCCCATCTCTCCAGCCCATGGGCCCACCACCTGTGGGAGGAACCGCTGGGGTCGGGTGCGCTGCCACATGGGTGGCAGTGAAGGTCAGGGGCCTCGACGGACCAGACCCGGGCAGCAGACGCTGGCTCTGGGGACGTGGAACGTCACCTCTCTGTGGGGGAAGGAGCCGGAACTGGTGCGGGAGGTGGAGCGCTACCGGTTAGATCTGGTGGGGCTTACCTCTACACACAGTCTCGGTTCTGGAACCGTACTCCTGGATAGGGGTTGGACTCTTTTCTTCTCCGGAGTTGCCCAGGGTGTGAGGCGCCGGGCGGATGTGGGGATACTCACAAGCCCCCGGTTGAGCGCCGCTACGTTGGAGTTTACCCCGGTGGACGAGAGGGTCGCCTCCCTACGCCTGCGGGTTGTGGGGGGGAAAACTCTGACTGTTGTTTGTGCATATGCACCAAACAGGAGTTCGGAGTATTCGGCCTTCTTGGAGACCTTGACTGGAGTCCTGCATGGGGCTCCAGTGGGGGACTCCATTGTTCTGCTGGGGGACTTCAACGCCGCGACGGGCAGTGATGGAGACACCTGAGAGGCGTGATTGGGAGGAACGGCCTCCTGATCTAAACCAGAGTGGTTGTTTGTTGTTGGACTTCTGTGCTAGTCATGGATTGTCTATAACGAACACCATGTTCGAACATAGGGATGCTCATAAGTGTAACTGGTACCAGAGCACCCTAGGCCAAAGGTCAATGATCGATTTTATAATCGTTTCATCTGATCTGAGGCCGTATGTTTTGGACACTCGGGTGAAGAGAGGGGCAGAGCTGTCAACTGATCACCATCTGGTGGTGAGTTGGGTCAGGGGGTGGGGGAAGACTCTGGACAGACCTGGTAAGCCCAAACGTGTAGTGCGGGTAAATTGGGAATGTCTGGAGGAGGCCCCTGTCCGACAGACTTTCAACTCACACCTCCGGCGGAGCTTTTTGTGCATCCCTGTGGAGGCTGGGGGCATTGAACCCGAGTGGACAATGTTCAAAGTTTCCATTGCTGAAGCTGCGGCGAGGAGCTGTGGTCTTAGGGTCTTAGGTGCCTTCAAGGGGCGGTAACCCACGAACACCGTGGTGGACACCGGTGGTCAGGGAAGCCGTCCGACTGAAGAAGGAGTCTTTCCGGGATATGTTATCCCAGAGGACTCCGGAGGCAGTTGCAGGGTACTGAAGGGCCCGAAGGGCTGCAGCCTCTGCCGTGAAAGAGGCAAAGCAGCGGGTGTGGGAGAAGTTTGGAGAAGACATGGAGAAGGACTTTCGGTCGGCACCAAAGTGCTTCTGGAAAACTGTTCGCCACCCAGGAGGGGGAAGCGGGGAACCATCCAAGCTGTGTACAGTAAGGATGGGACACTGTTGACCTCAACTGAGGAGGTAATAGGGCGGTGGAAGGAGCACTTTGAGGAACTCCTGAATCCGACTAATACGCCGTCTATGTTAGAGGCAGAGCTGGAGGATAATGGGGGATTGTCGTCGATTTCCCAGGCGGAAGTCACTGATGTAGTCAAACAACTACACAGTGGCAAAGCCCCGGGGATTGATGAGATCCGTCCAGAAAGGCTCAAGGCTCTGGGTGTGGAGGGGCTGTCCTGGTTGACACGACTCTTCAATATTGCGTGGAAGTCTGGAACAGTGCCAAAGGAGTGGCAGACTGGGGTGGTGGTTCCCCAGAGGGTGTGTGCCAATTACAGGGGTATCACACTTCTCATCCTCCCTGGTAAAGTCTACTCCAAGGTGCTGGAAAGGAGGGTTCGGCCGATAGTCGAACCTCGGGTTGAGGAGGAACAATGCGGATTCCGTCCTGGTCGTGGAACTATGGACCCGCTCTTCACTCTCGCAAGGATCCTTGAGGGAGCCTGGGAGTATGCCCAACCGGTCTACATGTGTTTTGTGGATTTGGAGAAGGCGTATGACCGGGTCCCCCGGGAGATACTGTGGGAGGTGCTGCGGGAGTATGGGGTGAGGGGGTCTCTACTCAGGGCCATCCAATCTCTGTACGACCAAAGTGAGAGCTGTGTCCGGCCACTTCTTTCATAGAATTTTGGGTGTTTTATTTAATTTTATTGCATTTGTGTTCTTCCAATTTTTGGCACTTTTGCGCTCAACAGCAGATGAACACACACACACGTATGGAGTTATATTCCTATCTTTATTCAAGAGCGCATTCTTTCAATTTGAGAGCATTTCTCACTGATATTACGTTCAGATTTTGTAATAATTTCCCTCAAAACCTTGCTCTCACACTCAAATGGTCCTGCTCGCGCTTGGATTTGCTCTGCTTGTGCTCAAACTTTGTGCTCGGACTCAGATATGTTGTTCTGTGGACAGATTTCCTGCTCTCAGCTTTGAACCTTCTCCTCGCACTCAGCCTGATTCTGCGCTTGCAAATCTGCTGCTCTCGGATCTCTCCTGCGCGCTTGGATTTTTCTGCGTTACTACACTATCAAAATTCCACAACCAATAGAATGCCAGGTGTGGTGTTGACCAATGAAATGATCCCTGCCCCGTTGAGGGTGCGTTCGTTTTATGTGAGAACATCCGTTGCGGCCGGCTCCTCTGTAACCATGGGTCTGTAACCCAAGTTTATTTAACCCCGCCGTCCATCGCTTTATTATTAGTATATGTCAATAATGTGCACAGAATGGTCGACGGTCTTTCACCTGCACCCATCAGGAAACGGGAGAAAGCTTTGAAGTGGGACATATCAAGTTACGTAGCTACACAACTATGAGGGTGAGTAACATAAATTAAGCACATAGCATATGGCGCTAGCCTAGCTTGATGTCTGTAAACAAATAGCTTTTCTTTAAATCAGTAGTTTAGCTAGCTAGATTGAACGACATATGACGGACAGTATGTGTGTATTTACAACTGGTATTTAATGACCCCACTTTGTAATTTGTCCTCGTTTGGTTAACCATGTTCCTGGGGATTTGGCTAATTTCAGACATGCTAACATACAGCCTAGCTTGATGTCCGTAAACAAATAGATTGTCTTCATAGTTTAGCTAGATTGAACAACATATGACCGACAGGATGTGTATTTTTCCTCGTTTGGTTAACCTTGTTCCTGGAGATTTTGCTAATTTAATGTTAGAGCCAATAGTAAAACCTAAACTGTAATATAACTGAAAGAACACCAGAAACTGGATTGTTTGTTTGTTTTTGCATCACTGTTGTGTGTTGTTCATCAGAATTTAGTCTTCGTTTCTTCATATAACATTAGTTTGAAAATTATGGATTCATATCAGTCTGTATAAAACGTTGTAATGTTAAGTACAATGTTATCACTATAATAAAAACAGATCTAGAATAATTTGCTCCTTAAATAGCAGTTTTTTTTAATGAATACAAAGCAAACAGAACAGAAAAAACAAGCATTTTCTTTTCTTTTCTTCCAGTTGAGAATGAAGGGCTCGACCAATGCTGCATCATAGCAGCAGAGTCTTATCACCAGCCCATGAAAGCTAGAAGTCACCCTGCTGCTCCAGATCTACCTACTGTATGACTGGCTACAGACTACAACCATCTGCAACATCATCAACAGCTGCAATTAAAGTCTCTTGGGGTCAAATGGGACTCGGTTGTTCTCCATACTGCATCGTACACTATATTATTTTTCTGTTTTGTTATATTAGTAGTCTACAGACAACACTAAGTATCATTACTTAATCACAGTATATATTATTCTGGTGTACACTGTTGATGTGACTCACTGCTATTGATTATACATCACTTTAGCTTGCTACTACCTCATAACTTTGCCTTAATTGCTCTTGTTTAGTTAATTTATTTTCTACTAGTTATATATACCTCCTATTTAATTCAATTATTCTATAACTTGTGTTGTAATACCTGAATTATCTCCTCTTGTGAACACTAGGCTTATCTTATCTTTATTTTAGTTCATATCATAACCCTGCTCACAAACTCACCTGTACCTGGGTCATCAGTTTGCCAATATCAATGTTCCTGCTACAGTAAATCCTACAGGCAAAGTGTACTGCTTCACAGGAGTATGAACCATACGCTTTTTAGGTTTTGTGTCAAATATTGTGCAGTTGGTTATGAATTACTTATTGTTTTGACAAGGTAAATTAAAGCTGTTTAACAACTTGCAAGTGTCCACTCTGGTAAATTTAATTATACTGTTTTTAGATTTAGATTACAGAAAATGAAAAACCTATTTGCCTTGATAAGGGTTTTAATTGGTTGCAAGTATGAACATGGCTTTAATAATCTTATTGCTCTGAAAAACCACAATGATTTAAGAAAAATCAGTGATACTTAACATTTATTAATTGATTGTTTATGTGTGCAGACATTACAGGCACCTATTCATGTAAGCAGAGAACAAAATAGTTTGCTCTCTCTTTTATCACTTGGATTATGCAGGTGATGGTGCAGAAACGGGTGAAGTCCTTGTAGATCTCTGGCAATTTGAGGACAGACCGATCCAGCAACTCTCCACTGTTGTCTTTGTATAGTGTGCTCCTATTTAAAACAAATTCATAGACATCAACACATAAGGTATTAGTGTACATAGCTTTCTTTAACATCATTACTATCTTACCTTACCTTCTCTTCTCTGCTTTGGATGTGTGGACATCACAGTAATTGTCTCTCCTGGGCCTTGTTGTGCACCCTGTGAATTTAAGCAAGAAAGAAATGATAAGTGTATGTAACATGATTTTACAATTAAATTATTATCAGACTTGCCAAAGTACTTGGTTTGTGCCACTAATGCCTGCCCTCTGCACACAGGTGAGTACAGGGGGAACCAATGGGATTTTGCGTTTGGAGTAATGTACTGACTGGAACAACACAGTAGTGTGGTTGTACAACACTGGTCCATGCACACGGTGCAGCTCAACAGGGGTACTTCAGCCCCACCTGGAAGAAGGGAAACTGAAACAAAATACTTGTTTTTTTTTTGTTCAATTTGCTTTGTATTGATTTCATAAGGGTAAAAATAAATAACTGCTATTTTAAATAGTGTTTTATTATAGGAGTGGAATTGTACTTACAACTTTCTATACAGATATATATATATATATATATATATATATATATATATATATATATATATATATATATATGAATGTTATTGTTAAAATAATGTTATAAGAATTTAGAACATCTGAAAAACATGCAACAGTGATGTAAAAACTGATACAAACAATCCAGTTTCTTTTGTTTTTCAGTTATATTACATTACAATTAGCCAAATCCCCAGGAACATGGTTAACCAAACGACAAATTACAAAGTGGGGTCATTAAATACCAGTTGTAAATACACACATACTGTCCGTCATATGTCGTTAAATCTAGCTAGCTAAACTACTGATTTAAAGAAAAGCTATTTGTTTACAGACATCAAGCTAGGCTATGGCTAGCGCCATATGCTATGTGCTTAATTTATGTTACTCACCCTCATAGTTGTGTAGCTACGTAACTTGATATGTCCCACTTCAAAGCTTTCTCCCGTTTCCTGATGGGTGCAGGTGAAAGACCGTCGACCATTCTGTGCACATTATTGACATATACTAATAATAAAGCGATGGACGGCGGGGTTAAATAAACTTGGGTTACAGACCCATGGTTACAGAGGAGCCGGCCGCAACGGATGTTCTCACATAAAACAAACGCACCCTCAACGGGGCAGGGATCATTTCATTGGTCAACACTACACCTGGCATTCTATTGGTTGTGGAATTTTGATAGTGTTGTAACACAGAAAAATCCAAGCGTGCAGGAGAGATCCGAGAGCAGCAGATTTGCAAGCGCGCAGAATCAGACTGAGTGCGAGGAGAAGGTTCAAAGCTGAGAGCAGGAAACCTGTCCACATAACAACATATCTGAGTCCGAGCACAAAGTTTGAGCACAAGCAGAGCAAATCCAAGCGCGAGCAGGACCATTTGAGTGTGAGAGCAAGGTTTTGAGGGAAATTATTACAAAATCTGAACGTAATATCAGTGAGAAATGCTCTCAAATTGAAAGAATGCGCTCTTGAATAAAGATAGGAATATAACTCCATACACACGTACATGAATGCACATGCGGATACACACAAACACCCCCACACACATGCACACACATACACCCCCCTCCTCCACCCCCACAAACACACACATCCATACAAACAGCAGCTGAGAACTACCTCATGTAATTCATCACATTATTGTGCTTTCCAGCACATGGAAATGCACCCAAACACAACACACACACACACACACACACACACACACTAGCTGAGACCTGCAAAAGATCACACTATTGTGCTTTTCAGCACATGAACATGCACGCACGCACACACACACATGCACATACACACACTATGCCCATGGGTGATCATTTATAATTCATGCTTTATAAACTGGCAAAACAGACCGGGTCAATTTTGACCCGGAAGGACAACTAGTACATGGTCGACGGGAGGAAAACACAAGGGTTAACTGATGGTGTCAACGCTAGTTTTTGGCCATTGACTATTAGTGGATGCAGTGAAATATCAGTTATGTCTGTGTATCAAGTAATCATATAATAATAATATTACATTTAATTTATATAGCGCTTTTCAATAAACTCAAAGACTGTTTATATGAGACCATAATAAGAACACACTAGGGGTGTAACGATACCTTCACGTCACGATTCGATACATATCACGATACTGAACACCCGATACAATATTATTGTGATACTCCAAGACATGTTAAAAGGTCAAAAATTAACTGTTGATTAAAATGCTAAATTTGTTTTACACTGTGTGTGTAAATGAATAGGCTTGAACTTGGTGCTGGAAACAATGCACAGGACAATAGAGACACCAGAATAACAATAGTCATGATTCTGAAGCTGAAAATACAGAATTATTATTTTAGACAAATATGCTTTCAATCTTTACAGACTAGATGTATTTAAAATAATGTCAGTCAATTTGTACTGGTAACATTAGACATTTGGCATTATCAGGACACACAAATATTCCTCCATTGCATTATTATACACTATATTCAACGTTATATATAGTAGTTTAATGTAGTACTGACACTAAAACTCTGAAAACTTTCTCACACAGTAATTATTATTTTGGGTGAACTATCCACAATACATATTGTCACAATCCACGATACATATTGTTGCATCTTTGTATTGCGATAAATTGTGACACGATATATTGTTACACCCCTAGAACACACTAACTTAAAGCATATGTCACCATACATTAAACACTAAAACTATATGCTATATAACACAACAGTAATAACAGATTATAAGGTGTTCCTAAAGTGGAGGGGAAGCTGCTGGAGGGCTTGTGTTGGTGGAGCAGGTTGTTAAAGTAGGAGGGGGTTGATAGGTCGCAGGAGTGTGTGAGCAGGTGAGCAGCAGAGTCCGAGATGTGATTAGATGTGACTATTGGTTTTAATGGGAGCCAGCTGATCAAGACAGGGGGGAAACAGTGTTTCATTGTAAGGAGTGGTATCAGAGACTTTGAAAGCAAGATGTTGGGAAGACTGAACGGCAGGAATGGAAATAGTGATTGTTTTAATGTCCTTCTTGTGAACAGCAGCAACACCACTTCCCTACCCCTTCAAGATGAGGTTTATGTGGTTTAATGAGAAATAGTCCAGTGGTTTTTGCCAGGTTTCAGTGAGGCAAAGGAAATCTAGATCTGCTGTCATTTACTCCAGATCTAGAATGAGGCTTGTATTTCTGAGTGAACAAAGCCATTATCAGGTGATGTTACTTTGTTGACAGGTTGTAAGGACGGAGGGAGGGGAGAGAGATAGGACAGATTTGAGTGTTGTTTGTTGTGAGGACATGATTAGAAAGTTGGAGTGCAACAGACCTACATGGATGGGATGGAATCTGGGGAGGTGATTGTTGAGGTTGTTAAGATCTGAGGTGGAGCAAAGCAGCGGTGTGGTCAGTGTGTCTATTGTCTATGTCTATTGTTTCCAATAGCCTATATTTACAGTGACATTAATTGGTATTCTGTCATGTTATTATTAAAGACGTATTGATTGGTTAACAGGTGACAGATTGTATTTATACCAACCATGCTCACAATCGTGAGCAGCTGTGTATATTCAGTTAATATTAGAGTAGCCTATTCATAGTATTTGAATAACGCATTTCCTACCAATATGACACAATGTCATCGCCTATAATGGATTACGGTCTCTCCTCATTTACCTACTAAGATGTCTTTCATAATTATGTAAGTGCATTATCCATACTATATTCATTCACTAGTGCATTTTTTTTTCCTGATGAGTAGTAGAGGCCAGCAACTTCAAATATCCATTCTCCCTTTGGCTCTTTATGAGTTTTCTCAATAATGAGATCAACAAGAGTAATCTTGCTTTGCAAGATACTATACAATCCACATTTCTCTGTAAATCGCAAAAGTAATGCAAGTTTTGAATGTATACAACATTTAATCCCCTTTACACAGGAGAGAAAAAGAATGGATGCTGAGCTAAGAGGATTTTTAATTCAGCGGGAAATTGATGAGGAATTTATCCAGAAGCTGGAAAATGAAAAGGTAAGCTAAGCCACTTTTCTGTGTTATTATTCTTAAAGGAGAACTTTGGTATTATTAATTATTATTAAACTTAGGGCCTGTACTACGAAGGGAGGTAACTGGCTTATCCAGGTAATTTCAAGAGTAACTTTGTGACGTCCGGTGTAACTTCCCGATTAACCCGCACTGCTAAAGGTGCTTTGGTTTTACCCGAGGTATGCTGCCCTGGCAATTTACGCTGCATCTCTAAACTGCTCTGCTCTGCTCTTCGTGGTTAACTCAAAGTTACCCTACGTGAACATCAACCATGTCCAGGAGATCACCTCAGCCAGTGGCCATACAACTGGCTGCATGTCTGCAACATAATGCTATTGGGCAACTGCATACAATCATAAAACATAGACACACATTTTCATATTGAAGACGGTGCACTAGCAAGAGCTAACTTGAAGTGAAACCACGTCGGCAGATGCAAGAGGCTAGCCCAGGTCATTGTAGATTTCGTGGCTGTGTGGGAGGAGTCAGGTTATGCTTTAAAAAAAATAAAAAAACATGTTTTGTCAAGTATGTATAGAAGGATGCGCGCTGCCCACCTGAGAGTAGCGTCGTCAGACCTGTGTTCAGCAGCATATGGAGGCTGTCAAGCAATAACCTATTTGAAATGGGACAATTCACAAGACATGTATTGCAACAATGCATTCATTATAATATAATAATTAAATAGTATTATAATATTTAGCTGTTTTAACATCATATGTGTAGTTTATTGAGAACTGTCCCCATAAATAATTGCACATGCATTTGAGTAGTGTTTTCATGATACAATTTGTAAAATTTTCTTATTGAATTGTTGAAATTTTATTCACCACCACATGATTACACACTTTCTGATGACAAAAGGTGCTTAAATTGAAAATACAGAATTCAGAAAGATTTTACCAGAAAACAAGGAAT
Source organism: Perca flavescens (assembly GCF_004354835.1). Classification (NCBI taxonomy): domain Eukaryota; kingdom Metazoa; phylum Chordata; class Actinopteri; order Perciformes; family Percidae; genus Perca; species Perca flavescens. The sequence continues at coordinate 32,950,688 of NC_041344.1, forward strand.
CTGGCAAAAAATGTAGCGTATTTAAATTAAATTAAATTAAATTTGATTTATATAGGGCCAAATCACAACAACAGTTATCTCAGGGCTTTTCATAAAAGAGCAGGTCTAGACCGTACTCTGTGATATTTACAGAAAGCCAACAATTCTCACCAAGAGCAAGCACTAGGCGACAGAGGCAAGGAAAAACGTCCTTTTAAGTTACAGAAACCTCAAGCAGAACCAAAACCCTAAGACTACAGAACTTGAATGTTCCATAAAGTAATACATAGTGATTTCATTAATTATTAATTACAAATGTTGATCATATATGATGACAAATAAAACATTATGTTAAAAAATTTAAAATTATAAAAATGTTTTACTATTTTTAGGTCAATCTAAACATGCTCCCAATTTTTAGTTTTTCCAGATTGATGCATCTGTAATCCCTGTAATGAATGATGGAGACCTGGCAAAGTACATCCCTAAAGCTGGAGACAGAATAGCTACTGTGGCCTTCTGTCGGAAAGCCAATGCATCAATTGACACAAAGAGCAGGAAAGAGTCTATACTGACAAGGCTACGTCAGAGACTGTCTGGAGAAGCACCTGTACCTGTGAAAAAAAAGCCATTGGCAGGAAATGCAAATGACAAAAAAAAAGATAGATGGGTTAAGCTTGGCTGGATGGACTTTAATGAAAAAGACAAATGGTATAAACAAGTAAAGGCAATCAATGGGGGAGGAACAAGACACCTGACAATCAACAAGGATAAAACAGTAGTGGAAATCAAAAAACTAGCTGAAGACCTGTTTTTCCCAAATGGTTTTTCGAAAAAAAAGAAAAGGCTCTCAGATTATTCTACTAAAATTGAATCGTCTCAGGTACATGTCAACAGTTGGAGCACTGTGGATAACTTGTATGAAGAAAGCAAAGTAAAAACTCTTAGACTGTATCTTTGTACCAAAAGAGTAAATGTGGAGTTGTCCTCTGAGGAAGAGGAAGCAGAGATGCATTTAACTTCAACCCCAACTGTTGATCTCACAGGACATGAGCCACATGCTTCAACTGAGGTACAAGATATGGATGACCTCGAGATTATAATTGGGGTTGTGGCAACTGAAGATGTGCAGTTGGATAACACTGTGCCATGGAATGACCAGCCACCACAGAGATTGGTTGAACCTCAATCTGTTCCTTGGATTGACCAGCCACTGCAGAGCCCGGGTGAACATCAACCAGCTCCTTCAAATGAACAGCCACCGCAGGGATTTGGTGGCCTTGTTGCAGAGCCATGGAATGACCAGACACTGGGTGAACGTGCTCCGGTTACATTGATTATTAGGCGTGGGTATTGTCTCACTGACCTAATCAAAGCCTTCACAAACCCAGATATTTTAAACGCCGTTGTGTTTATTAAGATGCGCCTACCTAATGGAAAACTTGAAGAAGGGGAGGGAAGTGGTGTGACCCGGGACTGCTTCACAGAGTTTTGGACAGACTTTTATGAAAGGTGCACCATGGGTGGGGATGTGAAAGTACCCTTTATTAGGCATGATTATCAGTGTGAAGAGTGGCAGGCTATTGCTAGAATCTTAGTAGTAGGGTGGAAGATTGCCCGCTATTTCCCAGTGAAACTGGCGACACCATTCCTTGAAGAGGTACTGTACTCCACAACCTTCAGCAGCTTAAAGGACACCTTCTTGCAGTACGTGTCTGAACAGGAGAGAGAGGTCCTTCAAAAGGCTTTGGAGGACTTTGACTCTGTTGACAGTGATTTACTATTTGATGCTCTTGAGCCACACAAGTGCCAGCAGGTTCCTACAAAGGACAATCTGATCCCACTGCTCTCACAGATGGGACACACATCTCTCATACAGGCACCAATGTATGTAATCGAGTGTTGGCGTCCTATTGTGGTGCACTTAGCAAGTGTGTTGCCACCAGATGCTCTGCATCATGTCATAGATCAAAAGACCCCAACTGGAAAAGCTATAAAAGACTTCCTGCAGTTTCCAGATGTGATGACTGCACCCAAAAAGCAGTTGCCCGCTACCTGATGAGATATGTAGGTGAAGTCGATCTGAGAACCCTTCAGCTTTTCCTCCGCTTCTGCACTGGTTCAAATTTGATGGAAAAACCAATTAAGATAGAGTTCATTGAAACCTCAGATTTCGAGCGAAGACCACAATCACATACATGTGGCTGCCTTTTAAAGCTACCTGTAGGATACAACAATTATCCAGACCTCCGTAGTGATTTCAATACTATACTCACAAGCTCAGTATGGGTAATGGATATCATCTAGGCCAGAAGGGTGAGTGCCAATAGGTAGCACCCACAATTTCTGGAAAGAACATATAAAAGATAATGTTTAAGTTGCAAAAGGCATGATTTCAGCATTTAACTTTTTGTTCTGATTAATTAACACAAGCTCTCTTTGACATTGGATTATCTTTAAAATGTGCACCCTTATTCAGTTAAAGCTAGCAGCTATTTTCTTTTTACATGCAGTGAATTTGCATTCACAGAATGATGCTATTTGATTGTAACTGTGTGCATGTTCAGAGAAGAATTTAACATGTTCACATCTTTATAGTACACATAGTGTATATACACAAGTGATTGAATATTGATATGCTGTTTTAAGTACAAAAGGCATTACATAAGCATGTATTGTTTCCTTAGAAATTGGTAGGGGTGACCCCGAATAGTCGAAGATTCGATGCATCGATATGCGGAGCCTGATTCGACCACCAATCTCACAGTCGGATCTTCGCGGGTGTTATTATGAAACGAGGATCATACCATTTTGGCAATATGGGGGTGCTCAATGTCTAATTTCACACAGAACTACTGGTTTTCTACGGTTATATTAAGTTATATACAGCCTTTAATTATGATAATGCTGTAAAAAGAACGTGAAAAGAAAGAAAGAAAAGTTCAATAAATATTTTTTACGTGTGTGTGTGTGTGTAAATCCAACCACCCCTGTGAAAGATTTAAGTTTCACTTTCCCTGATCCGCGACAGACGAGGAGCATCAGACGAGGAGATTAACGTTACTTAACAATGTCTGGAAAAAGAAAATCTAAATTGTGGCAACAGCTCATGTTCTACCACTCGTCAACAACAAACATGGCTTTCCATTTAAAACGGGTACGTTTATTACCAATAAAGACGTTTCACTTTTTCATATATAATGGCGCTTTTAATTTACGAATAGCAATATCATATGTTGGGACTTAAAATATGTTAGTCTTTTTTCTAGATCCACCCACAGTATCAGACTGACGACAGCAGTTCATCTAGTAGTAGTAGTAGTAGTAGTAGTAGTAGTAGTAGTAGTACCGGAGCTGCGCCAAAACTAAATCAAATTAAGCTAGATTTGAGACCGCCATTGCCCGAGAAAAGGAAAAGAGAAATCAGGGACAAAATTGCAGAGTTTATTTCGCTTCACAATGAGGCCAGTGAATGTTGTGGACGGTGAAGGTTTTAAAGAATTAATGCTCACACTTGAGCCAGGATACACAGTTCCCAAAAGAGAGACGGTTATGCATGCGGCGGATGCGAAATACGCGTCCATACGCGCCTGCGGTTTACGTTACCCTCCTGCTGACTAGTGTCGTGCCCCTCCCAACCCATTCACACACACACACACACACACACACACACACACACACACACACACACACACACACACACACACACACACACACACAGATGATTCGACTATCAGTCGACTATAGAAAGATTCGTCAATTCTGATTCTAATGTGTAAATCCTTAGTCGGGGACACCCCTAGAAATTGGTAGGACAAATTCCTCACATTGTAACTAGAAACTGCATGGGATATGCAATAGTCCAAACAAAAAAATATAAATTCTGAGTTATGATAGTATAAAGTAGATAATTTGCAGATACACAGAAAACCAATTCTAATGTTCAATAAGCATAAAACAAACAACTACCAGAAAGTCAATGTTTTAATTCAATATATTTGTAGTATATTTAAGTAGTTTTACTTCAAAAAGATGTCTTAAAAGTGGTATTGCTTTCCTCTTGAGATAAGGGGTTGTACCTCAACCACATTGAAAGAAATAAGTATCCTTGATAAGCTCAAGTAACCTGCCCAATGGTGCATAGTTCGATATTTGCACATTATATTTTACTTTAATTATTAGTTATTTAGTTAAATTAGTCATTAGATTTACTGAAAATACTTGCACTCCATGACCTGACTGATCGTTAAATCTAATGCGCTTTCTTATAATTGTGAAGGGTTATTTTTTTGCCTTTTGTTTATATAGAAAGAAGGTGTTATTTGTTTATTGCTCCTTTTTCAGTAGACTGTTCTGGTCTGTTTAACATGAGTGTATTGTGAGATATTAATGTAACCCAGGGTTAAAAAATTAATAGGACTTTAGGAGGGAATAGAACCAAATTGGGATTGGAGGTACAGATATAAAAAAACGAGATTGGGGGGTGGTTCAATGTGTGCTCTCACATGCAGGAGGTAATTTTCTGCTCACATTTACCGGCCTAAAGGGGAGTGGATAACTATACTGGGAAATATGTGTAGTGTTTTCCCACATTTCATATATACTGTATATGTTAATCTATGTGATTGAAAACTATGAAAAAATGTGTCTGTAATGTGACTTCAGAAGAGGGTTTAGCACCCAGCCCTTTATTATATTTGAATTGCAGAAATGTTATAAAGACATCTGTTAACTCCAGTTTTGAGTGCCTGTTGTATAATCGCTGACATTCACGTTAACCTAAATAAGGCTTACTGTTCAAATAAGATAAATAAATTTCAAAATAAGATTTTATTTTTGCATTTGTGTGGTTGCTTTTTCAATGATGTAATATAGTTGCATAGACATAGATAAGACTCCGTTAACTGATTAATTGTAAATTAAGCACTGCATATTGTTATACCCCATCCAAACACCCGGAACCCCTCTAATGCTCTCAAACCTTCTCAGGATACACAAAGGGAAGGACCACACACAGTTCTTAAAAAATAAACATGAAGGACTGAGTGACTTCAATGACATATTTATTCAATTTGTTTCACACATTTAATATACAGATTCTAAATTACCGTTTGGCTTACTTACCTACACCTCCTTCTCAGCTGCAGGTGGAGATTTGAGCTAAATGAAGTTAAACTGATGACTGTCTAAAATCCCTGTGATGTTATACCCTATACCGGGTGGGTGGGCAAGTAAACACAGAGAACAAACAAACAAACATTTTTTATTTAGATATGATTTTCTTTGAAAGTTGTGAATATTCAAAGTTATTTTGGAAGGTTAACATTAAGCTTGAAGAAAATTAACTGATGGCTGCAGTATGATTAGGTTATTAATTTGTTAATTGTAAACTGTCGGAAGTCACTGAGATTACTATGCAGACTAAAACAAGATTTCAGTATTTATAATGTAATGTAATGTAACTGGGACTGGATACAATTTATAGCTCATTAATTCTAGCATCCCATAGCTGAAGCTACATACACACACACCTGGATAGCCAGTTGTCTGTTAAGGGGTTGAGCTCGTCCTCTGGTACCTCAGCCAAGGCCAGCAGTCTCTCCAGGTACTGTCTGAAGTGACTCAGCGCTGCACTGTGGTACATGGCCATTCCTTCTGAACCTGTTTCAGACTCGATCCATTAGAGACACCGTCTTCATCCAAAAACTAAGAAACTGTGCAATAGCGTTTTGCCGTCTGTACACCAAGGTGGACAAACACAGTCTTTGCCCACATGGAGTGGAGCATAACCAAGGTACAGAACAGTTTAAAACAAGATAAGGCAGCTGTCTTTACCCATTTCACTGACCTAACAATTGTATTCACCAGGTCTGTTTCTGCATGTGAAAGTGTCTGTCTGCCTTCATTCCTGCTTTAAACGTACAATATGTAACTTTCTGCCGCTAGGGGTCTCTCAACCAAAACAATGGAACAGTAACTAGCTAGCTATATGTCCCGGGGCTGTTGTCAGCTGTCATCCCTACTGAGTCTCTCTGCGCCGGGGGAGTGAGGCAGACAGACCGGGGTGTGCTACTTTGGCTAAATTAGCATTAGATTAATCGTCTATCTATACAGCTAACGTTAACGTTACTAGTGAAGTTATTCGTGGGTTAGCTCAGTCCTGTTAGCTGTGGTCGAAACAGTCATACTAAAAATAACTTTATTAGCGTGTTGAACGATGTTGTAACCTCATAATGTTACCCACAAAGCTTTAGCATCAACGCTAGCACATTGTAGTAACGTCAAGCTGGTCTCGATATTGAACTTTCAAAATAAATAAGGTCTCTGTTGTATTACTTTGATAAAAACTGGGATGTAATTAATCACAAAATGATGCTGTATGGCAAAAAAAAAGCAGTATTACGGTTACAAGTATTTTTTTTCTGTGACATTGTATGATTTACAATTACTCCTGAACGTATCATCTTGGTGCCAGTGTTCTGACGGAAGTTGGAAACATTTGGGATAGTGTAAGAACACAACTCATAAAAATATATAACATAGGTATGGTCATTTTTAGACATTTTAAAGCAGAAATGTTACATATTGTACTTTTAAATGTGATCTTCACACAGAGCAGCTGGCCAAAGTTGTAATGTTGAATTCCTTGGGTCTCTATACATACTCTGTGACTCCACTATTGTTAGTTTAAGGCTGGACAAGCTGGTTGCCTGTCCACCTGTGCCTTTGATTCTGCTGATGGTGGTTACGTCTGCAGTTCTTTTTGTACCAGCCACCACTACTTGACATAACAGTAAAATAAGATTTTTTGTCTTATGTGAAACACATGAAATAAAGTAAGTGATTCGTCCCATCTCCTTCTCTGGGTTTGCATGAGTGTTCACTAATTCTGGTGTGGTGTTGAAAAGGGTCTTGGCATTATTGGTGAGTGGTCTTTTGGCAGAAACAAAGGGTGACATTCATGCAGTTGGCTACTGAAACACATTTGGGCGGATGATATTCCTCAGTGATACATACAAGTCAAGTGCTTGTGACATACTCAATGAGAAGCCGAAGCCTGATTCTTCCATCATTATTGTGCATATATCGAATATGTCCTCATCACATGGAACTGCACTAAGAAACTTGCAGCTCTTTGCAACTGGCTAAGTCATCAGTGAGTGGAAGAAGAAGGTCCTCTGCGCCCCACAGGTGAGGTGCCAGATACATGAGATTAGGTATTCCTGATGGGACATTGATGTTTTTAGAGGGCCGGATGCAATGTGCGTTCCAAACGTCTCTTATTTCATTCAGGTCCTCCTGTAAAATAAAGGGAAAAGAGAAAGGGGGGTGGGTCTTACACCATGTGTTTGCCTATTAGCGCTTTATTAATAGATACGCGGCATTATGGGGTTGCATCACGGCATCATTAGCTGAAATCAAATAACAGGGCTAAATATGCCAGGCATGTTTTGCGCAACCACATATTCTTACAGTGGATTCAGTGAGCTACCAAGCACACCAACCAGACACTGACAATTATTATACTATACTATACTATAATCGGCGAATTGATCACAGAGAATGTCATTCATTCTCTATTGTTTCCATAATGGTGTAAATCTCACAATATTATGACATCGTTATTTCATTTAAAACAGGCTAAGTGTATGGGGTGCATATTTTGATATTTTAAATGAACTAGCAATTATCACATTTGAGTAAAAATTACATTATTGTATATTATATGAAATACAATTATAATAAAATTCTAAGTTATGACTACTGTATACTGTACTGATTTTATTTTTAAAACGATATGAAAAGTAAAAATTATCATCAAATATTCATTTTTGACTTGTCAAAGCACACCTTTCCTTAGTAACTGAAACTTTCAGTTATTCTTGTTCAGCTGGCTGAGCGTACAAATATTCATATGGTGGTTAGCATTTTTTAAATGGAAATTACATTATAACACATGAAAATGTACCTTATGTTAAAAAAAAGAACTGTGAGTCTTCACATGCGCATAACCAGTAAGTAGCAAATCTCGATGGGTAGCATGAATTGTCAGAACACCTGTTCACAGTTAAGCGTATTATAATATGCAGCGCTGTAATAATTGGAGGATGCATTATAAAGGGTGTGAGGTGCCGGGCGAGTGTGGGGATACTCACAAGCCCCCGGCTGAGCGGCGCTGCGTTGGAGTTTACTCCGGTGGACGAGAGGGTCGCCTCCCTACGCCTGCGGGTTGTGGGGGGGGAAACTCTGACTGTTGTTTGTGCATATGCACCAAACAAGAGTTTGGAGTATTCGGCCTTCTTGGAGACCTTGACTGGAGTTCTGCATGGGGCTCCAGTGGGGGACTCCATTGTTCTGCTGGGGGACTTTAACACGCACGTGGGCAATGATGGAGACACCTGGAGAGGCGTGATTGGGAGGAACGGCCTCCCTGATCTAAACCAGAGTGGTTGTTTGTTGTTGGACTTCTGTGCTAGTCATGGATTGTCTATAACAAACACCATGTTCGAACATAGGGATGCTCATAAGTGTACTTGGTACCAGAGCACCCTAGGCCAAAGGTCAATGATCGATTTTATAATCGTTTCATCTGATCTGAGGCTGTATGTTTTGGACACTTGGGTGAAGAGAGGGGCGGAGCTGTCAACTGATCACCATCTGGTGGTGAGTTGGGTCAGGGGGTGGGGGAAGACTCTGGACAGACCTGGTAAGCCCAAACGGGTAGTGCGGGTAAATTGGGAACATCTGGAGGAGGCCCCTGTCCGACAGACTTTCAACTCACACCTCAGGCGGAGCTTTTCGTGCATCCCTGTGGAGGCTGGGGCATTGAACCCGAGTGGACAATGTTCAAAGTTTCCATTGCTGAAGCTGCGGCGAGGAGCTGTGGTCTTAGGGTCTTAGGTGCCTCAAGGGGCGGTAACCCACGAACACCGTGGTGGACACCGGTGGTCAGGGAAGCGGTCCGACTGAAGAAGGAGTCTTTCCGGGATATGTTATCCCAGAGGACTCCGGAGGCGGTTGCAGGGTACGGAAGGGCCCGAAGGGCTGCAGCCTCTGCCGTGAAAGAGGCAAAGCAGCGGGTGTGAGAGAAGTTTGGAGAAGACATGGAGAAGGACTTTCGGTTGGCACAAAGGTGCTTCTGGAAAACTGTTCGCCACCTCAGGAGGGGGAAGCGGGGAACCATCCAAGCTGTGTACAGTAAGGATGGGACACTGTTGACCTCAACTCAACTGAGGAGGTAATAGGGCGGTGGAAGCAGCACTTTGAGGAACTCCTGAATCCGACTAATACGCCCTCTATGTTAGAGGCAGAGCTGGAGGATGATGGGGGATCATTGTCAATTTCCCAGGTCACTGATGTAGTCAAACAACTCCTCAGTGGCAAAGCCCCTGGGATTGATGAGATCCGTCCAGAAATGCTCAAGGCTCTGGGTGTGGAGGGGCTGTCCTGGTTGACAAGCCTCTTCAACATTGCGTGGAAGTCTGGGACAGTGCCAAAGGAGTGGTAGACCGGGGTGGTGGTCCCCCTTTTTAAAAAGGGGGACCAGAGGGTGTGTGCCAATTACAGGGGTATCACACTTCTCAGCCTCCCTGCTAAAGTCTACTCCAAGGTGCTGGAAAGGAGGGTTCGGCCGATAGTCGAACCTCAGATTGAAGAGGAACAATGCGGATTCCGTCCTGGTCGTGGAACAACGGACCGGCTCTTCGCTCTCGCGGGGATCCTGGAGGGGGCCTGGGAGTGTGCCCAGCCGGTCTGCGTGTGTTTTGTGGATCTGGGGGCGTGTGGCCGGGTCCCCCGGGGGATGCTGTGGGGGGTGCTGCGGGGGTGTGGGGTGGGGGGTCTCTTCTTGGGGCCATCCGGTCTCTGTGCGACCGGGGTGGGAGCTGTGTCCGGGTTCTCGGCGGTGGGTCGGACTCGTTTCGGGTGGGGGTTGGCCTCCGCCGGGGCTGCGCTTTGTCACCAATCCTGTTTGTAACATTTGTGGACTGGGTGTCGGGGCGTGGTCGGGGTGGGGAGGGGTTGCGGTTCGGTGGGCTGGGATCTCGTCGCTGCTCTTTGCAGGTGGTGTGGTCCTGGTGGCGTCGTCGGCCTGCGGCCTTCAGCGCTCGCTGGATCAGTTCGCAGCAGAGAGTGAAGCGGTTGGGATGAGGATCAGCACCTCTAAATCTGAAGCCATGGTTCTCAGCAGGAAACCGATGGAGTGCCTACTCCAGGTAGGGAATGAGTCCTTACCCCAAGTGAAGGAGTTCAAGTACCTTGGGGTTTTGTTCGCGAGTGAGGGGACAATGGAGCGGGAGATTGGTCGGAGAATCGGCGCAGCGGGTGCGGTATTACATTCAATTTATCGCACTGTTGTGACGAAAAGAGAGCTGAGCCAGAAGGCAAAGCTCTCGATCTACCGGTCAGTTTTCGTTCCTACCCTCACCTATGGTCATGAAGGCTGGGTCAAGAACGAGATCCAGGGTACAAGCGGCCGAAATGGGTTTCCTCAGGAGGGTGGCTGGCGTCTCCCTTAGAGATAGGGTGAGAAGCTCAGTCATCCGTGAGGAGCTCGGAGTAGAGCCGCTGCTCCTTCGCGTCGAAAGGAGCCAGTTGAGGTGGTTCGGGCATCTGGTAAGGATGCCCCCTGGGCGCCTCCCTAGGGAAGTGTTCCAGGCACGTCCAGCTGGGAGGAGGCCTCGGGGAAGACCCAGGACTAGGTGGAGGGATTATATCTCCAACCTGGCCTGGGAACGCCTCGGGATCCCCCAGTCGGAGCTGGTTAATGTTGCTCGGGAAAGGGAAGTTTGGGGTCCCCTGCTGGAGCTGATCCCCCCGCGACCCGACACCGGATAAGCAGACGAAGATGGATGGATGGATGGATGGATGGATTATAAAGCCAATAATACTGAAAAAACAAGCAGCAGTCAATAAAGAGTCTAATAAAGTACAATACAATCGAGTTCAGGTTCGCGGATTGCGGCCTCAACCTATTCGGTCAAAACTGTGCGCACCATAGTGGCTGAGGATGGAGAAGTGCAGCCATCCTGTCGGTCATGCGGTGCGCAGTGGAGTTCATTAGGAAAACATGTTCATTTAAGTCTGTTTATCTTTTTAATGTAGGCTAAATAGGCTAAATTTAATGTAGGCTAGATAATAGTACTAATTACAATGAAAAATACTTTATTTGTGATTCAAAATAATGGTAAATTAATTAGTGACCCCCACAGATGCATGATTTTACTGCTTCCATGGAAGCTCAGACCTCCGTATGGGAGCTGAGCTCCCACTGGCTCCCACGTAACTCGAACCCTGGTTACTGTATCATTTACATTGAAATCCCTATCACAATCACCCAAAAGCATAAATTCTAAGGGGCTGTTAGGTTATGGAATGCTCTGTTTAACTTCAGCTACTAGTTGTCAGATCATCGTCGTCATTTTATATTACCTGAATGATTGCCATGAAGCAAAACTGGACAAGTGTTTTGTCCAGGAAGTCGACGGAGCCCTTCATCCTTGAGTTGTCCAAGTTGCTGTATCCAGTGTTCAATCCCTTCCTTTCTCATTTGTCCCCACCAGCTCTCTATCCACTGGTTTGCCGTGCTCGTTATATAGCTCCTCTCTCCTGCTCTGTCATCTTCATCATTTCGACGCAAATACTGTTGGATGTCTCTTACCAAAGCATTCTCTGCACCCATGTCTGTGCGTAAAAGCCTTGGGTAACCACCAGCCTGCTCTATTGCTTCAACAAAGTAGCTTCCAATAACTTTTGGATCGCTGTTTGTGTAGGCTGTTCTTAGCCATATAATCCTACGGGAATATCCGTCTATGCATCCATTAATGCATAGACCATATGGCTTGAGTTTGTCGTAGGAATCTACATGCCATATGAAATTAGGCCCCTGTGAAAAATACTGCCTTCGTCTAAGACGTAGTCTCTGGCGAGCTTGAGAATTGACTGGTTCCAGCTGAGACAGAAGGATCCTTACGTCTTCTTTCCTGACACGGATGCCTCGCTCCAAACACTTCACATACATCCACCGGTATCCATGAAGTTTTCCAGGGCCTTCCAGTTGACTGCATATAAAGTCGACAGCATCCTCTAAATTATCATATTGGCGACGATGTAATCCATAAACTTTCAATGTCTTCATTAACTGCCTTTTACTGACAATAATCCCTTGCAAAGCAAGTGTGTTCAGTATATCCTGGTAACGCATCCCTAAATTAAAATACAACTCTATCAAATGCTCTCTATCCATAGCTAGCCTACCAAGAAGTGCCTTAAGCGGGTGGCAGCTTTAGTGTGCACTCTCTGCTTTGGGGAGAAAAGCTGCTCCATTGTGCATTCTCCTTTTATATACACTTATCTTGAGGCCACGAGATAGTATCTTGAGGCCACGAGATAGTATCTTGAGGCCTCGAGATAGTATCTTGTGGCCTCGAGATAGTATCTTGTGGCCACGAGATAGTATCTTGAGGCCACGAGATAGTATCTTGAGGCCTCAAGATATATCTATATTGTCTGCAGAACAATAGAAGAAGAAGAAGAAAAAAATCCAGTCTGTACCCACAATGCAGTCTGTCAGTGGGTGACTACTAACTATTCAATATAGCATCTTAACTAAAGACACTTAACTAGTTTAGTGAGGCACATTATATTGCATAATTTTGCATGAAAAATGATACTATAACTATAACTATGCTTAAACTGCATTAACAAAGAAGAGAGACAGAAAAAAAAGCAGTAATTATTTACTACATTGTACACAGACACGTGCAGACTGGATATCAGAGAGAGAGAGACACTTACACAGAGGCCTCAAAGTCTCTGATGACAGACTCCATCAGCTGTTCAGCGCCTTCGGTAACAGACTTTCGTGATGACGAAAAATATATATTTATATCAAGTAATTAGATTCAATTTATTTATAGTATCAATTCATAAGAAGAGTTATCTCAAGACACTTTACAGATAGAGTAGGTCGAGACTAAACAAAATTTACAAAGATGCAACAATTCCAGTAATTCCCCCATATTACCTCAATATACAACATTATTTATTACATGGGTCTCTGTCAACGTAACTAAACATGATAAGATAAGATAGACTTAATTTATCCCACACTGGGGAAATTTAAATTTTTTTTTTATTTTAGGTGTAATTAGGGCATCATACTATATATTTAACATAACATTTATATTTGTATACAACCATATTCATGGAAGACAATAATAAATGAAATGTTATCTGTGTGTGTGTATATGTATTTATTTATTTGGTAAATAACCTCTAGTAGAGCTCAACAGTGTGGTTCCGGAAGTAAAAATCCCATTCATTTTCTCCATAAGGATTTTGATTAACCATGGGTGTTTCTCGATCTCAATAATGCAAAGTACGGACTTTGCTGGTTGTTCTTGGAAGAATGAACTTGCAAGTTCACAAGCACAGAAAACACTGTTAACAGTTTGAGACAATGCGTTCTTCCTGTTATCGCTCAACACTCCCAGCAAAGAGGCTACCTCAGGGCTCCAAAATACCAGCTAGAAATAAAAACCACAACAATATAACCAATTTGTATTAAAACAATCCCCGGACAAGAAAACCTCATAATGCTACAACTATTGCAATAATATTGAAAAATAAAACTAATTGAGCTTTAATTTTATTGTTTATGGTTTAGCTCAAACAGCCCTTACTTATTCAAAAGAGTGGAACGCGATCCCTACTATTATTAGTGTATACGTTTAAGTCAGTTTAAATTAAAAAATAAATAGGCATATATGCACTGGTGTGTCCTATGTGTGCCTATTAGTGTTATGTGGAATTATCATTTCTATATTATTGTAGTGCATTGTATATGCCCAGGGAGATGGAAATTAGAAATTCAAATTATAAAGGTTGGTCTCTCCCTTTTAGTCTACATAACATGTCATAGCATGTTACCACTTTATGTAGGCTACAACTGTTCATTTATCATACAGACTGAAACTCAACTTCTAATAAATCAGAAAACAAATACACCAAAAATATGAACTAAATACAAAATATAATGTAGGCTATAGCCTATGGCATAATTTAAACAAGTCTCCCGAAAAGAAACGGGTATATCTCTCTCCTCTCCCTGTTGCGGTGTGTGTGTGTGTGTGTGTGTGTGTGTGTGTGTGTGTGTGTGTGTGTGTGTGTGTGTGTGTGTGTGTGTGCGTGCTTGTGGAGTTTAAGGGCCGTTACAGAGTCAACGCATCGGTACGCATACGCGTCCGCAAGGCTACGCATCAACGCATAATGGCGGCCGAAGCGTAGCGATGCGTAGCCTTGCCAAATGTGTCGTCCCAGTTTTTGATACGCGACGAGCCGATGAGCACAATACTATGCATTGTCGGTGGGGGCGACACTGCACGTATTGTACATTACCCAAAAATATTGAATCATCTTAGCTGAGCAAATTCATCAAACATAGTACTATTGAGTCACATTTTTCGGTATGTATCAACGTTGTGTGTGTGTGTAGTCTATGCTGTGTGCCCTCCTCAAGAGGCTGAAATAGCCTACAGCAGGAGAGAGAGAGAGAGACCTAAATGTATCTATATATTTTTAAAACCTGCTAAACCATGTTTAAGTGACCTTTTCTCAATGTATTGGTCAGTGCTACCCAATCGTAGCACACTGTACTGGTGGGGAAACACGCCAGCATCTGATAAAAAGAAGTCAGCCAGCCAGCTGCTCCCTGACAAGAGCCACTCTCCGAGAGGGTCTGGCTCTGCCGACCGAAACACCGCGGAGCACTCTGCTACCCCCTGTTGCGTGGGTGGTGTATTGCATTTCACGCATCGGCCGTGACGCTTGCATCTACTTGCGTCTGCTGTTTAGACTATGAAAGGGAGCGCGTTGCTCGTTCACGTTGCTCGTTCGCGTTGACTCAGTAACGGCCCTAACTCCGAAAAGACAGTTAACCACAGGTTCCCGTTAATCTTATGATGGACATGTGTTGTGATATTTAAACAAACGATCCGTCAACGGCGAAATAAAAGCCTCTTATTTACGGGACCGGTCTAAAAGACCTCCGGCTTACAGCAGGAGTAGTATAAGGGTGGCGTCTTTGCGCGTGCATGTGTGACGGCATCACACGCACGCGCAAAGCCGCCATGTAATCTGGTGATATGAGCGTGCGTGATGACGTCGCGGCCGCACGTTGGTACTCGCCATCGCCATCTAGTGGTCGAATATGGTAGTGCATCTAATCGTCGAAACTGCGCACGCATACCGCTCGCGTAATGGTAATGACGCCGCGGTCGAACGTCAGCACTCCGAGAGTGCCGTCTAGTGGCCGAATATGGGAGCGCATCTCGCGAACGTGATGACGTAGGTAGTGCGGTCGGCCGCTTCACCGCAACAGGGGTCTGGTGCACTTGAGCGGAGGCTGACTCTCACAGACGCAGCTATACACGACGGAGGACACTTGTTCATAGGGCGTAGGCGTGTAGCTCCCTTTTTACCACGTTGCGTTCTTCCACAACAAAAGGCCATCTGGAGTTTGTCTTATGTTTTGGTGAAAACAACTAGGGATCGTTTCTCAGCAGTGCCCTGTTTAGCCTTCTGTTTACTGCTATTTAGCTCTTTTTTTTTAGATGCTTTTTTAGCTCGTCTGGTAGCTAGCTTGCGACCACATTTTTCCACATCAAAAAGCCCTCTGGAGTTTCACTTTTTAATTCTTCTTGGTGCAAGCAACGCTGTTTTGTTTTTTCAGCACTACCTACAAGTGGTAAGTAAATCTTGTGTTTAAGAATGTTCAAAGATATTTAATTCATTCAGTCATTCATGAATTAGCTAAAACTTTGATCGTGTGTTCGTAATGCTGGTGGGTTGTACCATATGACGCTAGTGTTAAAAAGTTGTTGTGAGTGTTAAATCGTCATAAAGGGGTTTGGTTTGTGGTGTTTAAAACCCCTTGTTTCAAGACGGGTCTGCTCACTTTTTTACCTGCATTTTGTAGCTACGTGGCTAGCTAAAACTTTCCCTCGTTTTCTCAGACTTCCTCAACAAAGACCTCTGAAGAAAGAGGATTCGTTTCTACAGCAATGGCTGCGTTTGGTGAGTAAATAAAAAAAAAAAAGCTTATTGTAAGGTATTTAATTCATTCAGACATTTGTGACTTAAAAACGTTTTTTTTGTGTGTTATAATGTAGTTTGCGTCATTAGGTGATCATGCAAAGAGCTGGAATAACGTGGCTGTGTTAGTTGATGAAACTATTAAACCACAAGGTAAAAACCTATAAATATATTATACACTACAGCATTAATTGATTTAGTACTGTGTTTTCATTCATTTTGTTTTTGTTTTTAAAAAAGCTCCGTGTAGCCCAATCCTACAGACCCCAACACGCCAGAACATAAAACAAAAGCCCACTCTAATAAGGAATAAGAAGGCTGCAAACAGGTATTTATGGTTTATTTATCTCTTTCAGGATGTAATATTTATTACTATTTAATTTATCACTGTGTTTGTAGTCATCTAATATATATATATATTCTGTGTCTAGACAACCCTGTTGAAAGGCCATGTGCTTCTATGCCCCTCTCTGTGAAAGATGCTACGCCTAAAAACGTTCGCCATCGTAAGCCTAAGAAGCAATTTATTGAGGTGAGTTGAAAAGGAAAACAGTAAAATAGCGTGTTGTATTTAAAAAAAAAAGATCTTTTTCTAAACTGACGGTTTCCCGCCCAAAAGAAGACGCCCTTCCTTTGTTCCAGACTCGCCTTACCCAGACACTCTATCTGCCGATCCTAACACCACTGCAGAGGTGAGAAACGCCTTTGTATCTAGCAGAATATATTTACATTGTGTCATAAAAGCTTTTTAAATAAAATGTATATATTGTTAAAAAGGCTTTTCCTTTGTTTTAGCAACTAACGGCCAGCGAAGACTTAGAGTCCTTGCATTGGTCGTCGTCTAAGTGTGATTTCACACATAGTACACCAAAGCCCTACCAGCCACCAAGTGTCTCCATTGAGAGGGAACAAAAGGATACCCCTTTACAAAAGAGATCTGATGAGGTGTGTGTTGTGTGTTGTGTGTGTGTGTGTGTGCGTGCTTGTGTGTGTCTTTATTTAACCAAAAATATGTTGTTATACCTCTAGAAAATCCATGCCATAGAAGTAGGCGAAGTATCTGAAGACACCAGACTAACAGTGACAGTCCCTACATCACACCAAACAAATCGGGAAGCTACAGGAGAAGGGTCTGAAGACACTGTACTAACAGAGACACCGATTACACCCCACCAACCGAGTCAGGCAGCTTTGCAGGAGGTCCCTGAATATAATGTAGGTGAATACCTCTTTAACTGTATCTATAGCACCGAGGAAGGCACCGATTATGTCAGCTGTATACCACACACCTCTGTCATAACTGTGTCAGATAAAAAGTGTAACAGGGATAATACCCCAGTAACCACTCCTGTAAATGTATTAGAGGTTAACGTTCCATTCCTTGATAAGCAAGCAGTACCTAATTATATTACTAACAATCCGTTTGAACACGGTGGGGCACTAGGAGGTCCTGAGCAGGTAACATTACTTAAGAGTGAAGAGTTTTTTGAGTATTGTGTCAACACTACCCCTCAACAACCTGCGTCCGATGTCCCTTATAAACAAATACAATCAGAATTAGCCAAATTACGAAAACAAAACGATGCTCTTATGAATGAATTAGATGTCTTGCAAACAGCTAACACACAATTGACAGTGCAGATAGCCAGTCAGGTCAGAGCTAACACGCATTTGGTTGATTTGTTCACAGGATTTGGCACAACTCTTGCCACTCATGTCAGCTCTCTCAATACACTGCTTGTACCTATGATAGCATGCCTTAAAAAGCCAATGAATATGCCCCCGCAGTAAAAAAGTGTTAAAACAGGCTATAGTTTGTGCAAAATATATAAAAAATAAATTTAAAAAAATGTCACCCCCACCCAAAAAACAAAAAAAATCTGAACCCTTAGGGGGGTGTGATGCTAGTAGTGATGAGGAACTAGAATGGCCGTGCGAGGACGATTACACAAGAGCAGTAAGCAATCCTCAGGATTTTGCACGATTGTGCGCGATACATGCAAAAATATTCGAAGCCTGGGCCCGATCTATGCCTAGAGCTAGAGCTAGTGAAAGCAACAGTGAGAAAACACACGCATCAGATAGTCCTGCTCCTGAACAGTTGTCACATAATGGTCCTTCACGCGTATATTCCAACAATACACAGTCCAATACAGACGCAACTCAATCATCAAATACAGACCCCACAGTCATAGATCAGAGTAATAACAGTCCTGCATGTTTTCCGAGTGTTCAGCCGTCAAAACGATCCTGTACAGATGAACAGACCGGTACCCAACCGTCCACAAGCGCTTATAGGCCCCCTCCATCACCCTCAGAAAATCCTCAGGGTAGTGTGCAGTGTGGTGCGGAGCGAGTTTCTAAGGTAACATCTGAAATAGCATCCAGACAGATACCTCTTTTTTAATGCTGCTGAATTTCGTCAAGATGTTGACCTGCGAAATATTGATTTGACTGATATTGGTAGTGTTCCTGAAAGGGTGTATAGCACCCTAACAGGTTTAATAGAGAGGGCTTTGGGCAATGCAACACAGGACAGCGTTTTAAATGTTGAGTTAAGGGGTCCCGCCGTAGATGTCCCTATCCAAACAATGTTGAATTCAAGCGACGGCTATAACACAGACACATTTCTGGAGCAAGTCACACAAGCGATGCAGAGTAACGATAATTCACTGACCGAAGACTCTTTAGAATTAATTGTGACAATAGCGCGCAATATGTCGGGAGGGAATGGTGGGGGACGTCGAAAACTAGGAAGCATTGGTTACGATCAAATATTGTCAGAAAAAGGTAATGCTTTGTATAATCCCAAGAATAACGCTGGTAACGACAATCTCTGCTTTTCTCTCTGCCTGGCACATTATGTAAACAGCAGATTGTCGCATGATGAGAAGATGAATTATGCCAAGCAGCTGCATAGTGATTTGGGGTTTGACTACACCCATAAGGTTTCGTTCTCTGATGTTGACAGATTTCAGAAACATTTGAAAATGAAAATTGTGATATTCCATCATGTAGCCGGATGTAAAAAACCCGCAATCTTCAAAACGCACGACAAACCAGATGTGAAAACAGCGTGGTTGTATTTGCATGACGAGCATTATTATCTCATCGTAAATAAAACGGCTTTTTTTGGGGCGTCGTACATTTGCAATGGGTGTTACAAGACCTACCAGAACCCTCTGGGGCACCGTTGTAGTTGGCTTTGTAATGTGTGTTACACTGCTTGTATACCTGACAAGACCATTAAATGCACAGACTGTAGACGCATATGCAAATCGCAACAGTGTTTTGAAAACCATAAAAAACCCGATGGGAAACACGGCCTTATACCCTGCAATAAAAACAAATATTGCGAGTCCTGTTACGCAACATATCGTGTGTCGAAAAATCCACACAGCTGTCAAAAACCTAAATGCCTACATTGTAGAGAGCCTTTAGGTGCTACTACGCACTCTTGCTATATACAACCCGTCGAACGCAAAGAAAGTAGTGATAAGTATCTCTTTTACGATTTCGAAACGTTATCAATGTGGGCGCCATGAAGCTAATTTTGTATGCGTTATGGATATGGACGGTCAAAAAAACTGCTACGAAACAACACACTGCGTCGCATCATTCATTAAGAACTACAGACAGGAGAAATACAACGGCTATACTTTTATAGCACACAATGCATCAGGTTTTGACAGTTATATAGTTTTAGAGTATCTGGTGAGTCAGAAACTTTGTCCAACTATTACTATGCGCGGTTCTAGGGTGCTTCTGATGATCGATTCTACTTTCAATCAGCGTTGGATCGATTCGTTCAGTTTTATCCCTATGGCTCTGTCTAAAACTCCGGCAGCAATGGGGTTCTCCGATCTTCTCAAAGGATTCTTCCCACATGAATTTAACAAGCAAGAGAATGAGAATTATATTGGGCCGTATCCTGCACCAGCTCTATATGGTTATGATGCTATGAGCGACACCTCTAAGAAAACGTTCATAGAGTGGTACGATACGGTCCGCGACACGCCTTTTGACTTTCGAAAAGAGCTGCTCAGCTATTGTGTTAACGATGTAACGGTTTTGATTAAAGCATGCAAAATATACAGAGAGGCCTTCCACGAGTGCACAGGCCTAGACCCGTTTGCATACGCTACATTGGCCTCCTCCTGTATGGGTGTATTTAAAACGCTGTTCCTCCCCAAAGACTCTGTTGCTCTGACATACAAAGGTGCCTACATTAGGCAAAACAAGACATGTTCTGATGTTTCAATACAGTGGCTTGAGTATGTTGCAGACAGAGAGGGCCTTGACATACAACATGCTCTGAACAGAGGTGAAAAGTCATTCGGTCAGTTCTTTGTAGATGGCTACTGTGAAGACACACACACGTGTTATGAATTTAATGGCTGCTTCTTTCACGGCTGTGATAAGTGCTATGCGTCAGGTGAAATCAATCCTCTCACCAAAAACAAAAAAAAAACACAGGGTGAGCTGCGCTCGGAGTTCCATAACAGAGTGACTGCTCTAAAAAATAAGGATCAGCTGAAAGTTGTGGTGATGTGGGAATGTGATTGGCGACAGGCTGTGGACACTAACCCTGACGTTAAGGAGTTCATGTTAACATATGAAAAACCAGGGCGTCTCAATCCACGAGAATCCCTCTTTGGAGGCCGCACAAATGCAATGAAACTGTACCACAAGGTAGAAAATGATGAAAAGATCAGATACTATGATTTCACAAGTTTGTACCCAACTGTTCAGTCCAAAAGAGATTATCCAATAGGACATCCCCAAATAATACACAAGGATTTTGATGACAAACACATACTTTGGCATTGTGAAATGTACAGTAGCACCGCCCAGAGGCCTGTATCACCCTGTGTTGCCCTACCACTGTAACGGTAAACTGATGTTCCCCCTATGTGCTGCGTGTGCTGTTCAGATGAATCAAACAACACCTTGCACACATAGCGATCAAGAGCGGTTGTTGTCTGGCGTTTGGGTGACGTTTGAATTACAGAAAGCCGTAGAGAAAGGGTACAAGATTGGCATTTCCCAGAAAAAACTGATCAGCTTTTTAAAGCCTATGTTAAAACATTTCTTAAACGTAAGCAGGAAGCTTCAGGATACCCTGGACATATCAAGACGGAAGACGAAAAACAAAAGTACATAGATGACTATTATGCACATGAAGGCATTCGTCTTGATCCGGCCAAGATATGTTTTAACAAAGCTGTCAGGCATACAAATAAATTGCTTCTGAATAGTCTTTGGGGAAAGTTCGCAATGCGCAGTAATATGACTACTGCTGAGCTCATAACGGAACCATCCCGCTTCACACAGCTCATGTTCAGCGACACTTTTGATGTTCGCCAGTTCTCATTCATCTCACCAGAAGTAGCGATTGTCCAGTGGAGATACACCGATGGGGAAGCATCCAGAGTAATGACCACCGCCTATGCTCGCATGGAACTATATATGATTTGTTGGATAAACTGCAGGAACGTATTTTATATGTTGACACTGACAGCATTTTGTTCACAAGCAGAGACGGCGAGTGGATCCCACCTCTAGGTCCTTACCTCTGCGATTTAACGGATGAACTAAATAGCGCTCAAGTCTGTGGGGCTCCTACCGAAGATTATATAACGGAGTTTGTTTCCGGGGGTCCTAAATGCTATGCTTATAGGACCGCTCAAGGAAATACACAAGTTAAATGCAAGGGTGTGACCCTTAATGCAGCAAATGCCAAAGTGGTTACACATGAATCGTTAATTGGTCTTGTTCAATCCTTTGTGACCAAGCAGCAGCCTCCTAACCGTCTGACCACAACAGCATTCACAATAAAGCGCGACAAAAAACAGTTCCATCTCAAAAACAACACACTCACCAGGAAAGTACAGGTTGGTTACAACAAACGACGTGTGCTCCAAGACTATACAACCGTCCCTCATGGCTACTAGGGATGTTTCAGGATTTGATGGTAGGCTTCAACACCCTTTTAGCCTTGTTATCAGTGGCCCTTCTAATTGTGGAAAAACATATTTTGTCAAAGACATTATTGAAAACATGTCCTCTGTTATTTCACAAAAAATAGATAACATAGTATACATCTATTCATGCTGGCAACCAATAGACGATCAATTGCTTAAAACAGTGAATATAAATTTTGTACAAGGTCTCCCGGAATCGTTCTGCGACGAGACACTCTTGCCTACTACTAAGAATAATTTGCTCATTATAGACGATTTAATGAATCAAGCCTGTGATAATTTGGAAGTTCAAAAAGTTTTCACACAGTATGTCCATCATAGACGTCTTAGTTGTATATATTTAGTGCAGAATCTGTTTATTCAAGGTAAAGCTAGTCGTACAATCAGTTTGAACACAAACTATATGATTATTTTCAAAAATGCTAGAGATCAACATCAGATAAGCTTACTGGCCCGTCAAATGTTCCGAGGCTTTTAACGACGCCACTAGTTACACCTTTGGCTATCTATTGATAGATTATAAATCCACAACCCCCGATATTTTAAGACTCAGAACAGCTCTGATATCCCCCCAGCAGGTTGTATATGTTCCTAGAAAAAAGGTGTAATAATGTCAAGCCGAATGGAGAGGAATTTTACATTGTTAGACATGCTACATAAGGCATCACCCAGAGCGAGAGGTGTCATTGTGAGCAACGCTAGTCCAGACTTTATCAATGCGCTTTGTGAAATAGCTTTGAACGTCCTAAGAGGCCACATACCACTGTCTAATAATCAGTACAGGCTGTTAAAGAAGAAGAAGAAAGTTATTAGACTAATAGCTGATAAAAAAGTTAAACATTTAAAAAAAAAAAAGACAATAAATCAAACAGGTGGGTTTCTACTGCCTCTACTGGGGGCCGCTATCCCATTCATAGCAAGTCTTATCAACAGGAATTGAGATGGAACACACGCAGAAAATGTTTTTGGTTCCACAAAATCAATTAGCAGCATTAAATCCTCCTCAAACATCGGACTCCTCAAATGTATCTCTGCGACTGTCTGTACAAAGTGAATTGGACCGAGCCATGAGTGATATATTGAAACAGCCTGACATTGATAAAACTAAAAGATATTCAAGTATTCTACAGAGGTATTTTACTTTTTTTTTTTAAAACCTATTTTTATTATTTTCTATTATTACACTACTTTATATTTTACTTTTTTTTTTAAACCTATTTTTATTATTTTCTATTATTACACTACTTTATATTTTGCTTTTTTGTTTAAAAACCTATTTTTATTATCTTCTATTATTACACTACTTTATATTTTACTTTTTTTTTTTTTTTTAAACCTATTTTTATTATTTTTTCTATTGAGGGGGTGTTTTCTATTTGAGGTGTGTTTTCTTTATTCAACTATGTGAAAAGTCAGTGTTGTATGTAAACATGTGACATAAAATGAATGTGTTTTACATAAATTTTCTATTTTTTATTATATTTCTCTTCAGGTGTGTTTTTCTTTATTCAACTATGTGAAAAGTCAGTGTTGTATGTAAACATGTGACATAGAATGAATGTGTTTTACATACATTTTCTATTTTCTATTATTATATTTCTATTCATGTGTGTTTTCTTTATTCAACTATGTGAAAATGCTGTGTTGTATGTAAACCTGTGACATTAAATGAATGTTTTACATTAATTTTATCTGTTGAATGCATTTTTTCTGTATAATTTGTTTTAAAAAAAATAAAAAAGGAATAAAAAAATTAAGGCATTATAAGAACAGTATATTCCACATTCTTTATTTTTTGAAAAGAAACATCATTACACAATTTTTACCTATAGGTGGCGCATGAACGTTGTACACATTGAAATTTCTGATCGTGACACACAACGGAGTGTATTCTGCTAACAAAATGGCTGACCATTGTATTGTTGCATACAAGATTAGCACCATACATGCTCAATACTTTTGTATAAGGAATCTTTTTCTGAATATGACATAAAAAGAAAACGCAGTGCTGGCCACATGTTGTAGAATAATTATTTTGCACTTGGATTGCTGAATGGTACATCTCCACACAGTTTTTTAAGAGGAAATTGCCAATTTCCTGAGGAAAAAAGGTAGGTGGATGTCCAAAGCTATCAAAGAACAAACCATGCTTGTTCTCTGTAATGTAAATACCTAGCCAGTGTTCACCCGGCATATTACTGGGCTGTGTATTTACAACGAGCATAGCAGGTAATTTACAAACTACGGTTTTTGGGAGATGATCACATGACATTACTCCTAAGAAATTTGTTTCTCTATTCATTCTTTTTCTGAGGACGCTCATGAGTTCTATTGTATTCATCTTTAGTAGTGATCCAATAGGACTTGCTGTCAGTTAGATATTTCAATTACAGAATCAAAAACGAAATAGCAGATTAGGGTCACAGTCCTAGGAAGGGGATTTCTGAACCGAACTTCCAAGCGAACGTTACCGTTCTTAATCAGTGAAACGTTTCCTGACCCCCCACCGTCAGGTTCCAAATTAAAAGAAAATAGAGTATAACCAGCCCCAAAATCATCTTGTGTTATGGCTAGTGACCTGTCTTTTAAATAGCGTCCTGTTGATTCAATCAGTTGATAATATTCCCGTACATATTGCCCTCTTTGAAAAAGGGGCTGAAAAGGACGGGCTGGGTGAGGCTGTCCATCGGCATAAAGGCTAATAAATTCTGTATTATAGTTTCCAAAATTAAAGGGATTACGGGCATACGATCCTGTGTATGCTTCATTATCTACGAAAGCTATGACTACAAATTTAGGAATTTGGCCTATGAACAAGTTTTCTTGGTTGCAAACACGTGTGCCTGTAGGTATTGAGAAGGTTTTTAGAGCTACTCTGTCAATAGCATATTTTGCATTAGTACGCTGTAGGGCACGACTATGAGCTAGTCTAACAGTCGGTGCCACTGTTATTTTCTTGACAAATAGACTAGCAGACATTATTTACACAGCAAATTGGACATTTCCAGGGGTCATTAGTGCAAAGTCATCTTTTGAACGGATGAATTTCAGAGACATGTCCACACCATTTAGCAACAATTTTTCATGAAAAAACAAATCTGCGTGTACTGGTGCTATTAATTCAACAATACGGCTTTCGGATGTGTATTCAGCCCTTTGTGTCAACCCCAAATTATCACCTGTGATAGAGGCCTCATCCATTTTACCCGCTGTGTCCTTACAAAATAGCCCTGGGCAAAATTGCGTAGCCAATGTGTCTTTTCCATAATTCAGAAGACATTCTATAAGGGCTCCATAAGGATACGTATTTGAAGACTGTGTGATCAGTCTATCACCCAACATTATATCTACTTGTGAAAAAAGACTGCATCCAGGATAATTTATAAAACCTACATTGGCTGCGTTAGCAATTAACAAAGTGCCATCAGGGTTTGTAATCCTTACACGTGTATACAAGTATGAATCGTTAAGGTCTAGATAATCCTCTCCACTAGCCGAAATTAAAAATTCAATAGGACCGCCGTCCGTTAGAGCTGACATTGGTGGGATTTCTACAAATGTTGATTTTTCGATAGATGTTTGTGTGTACGGTAAACAGGTCCAATTCTGTCTTCACACACTCTTCAGACTGATTATGAATAAACGCCATGATTGATTCTGTAAAATTAAAATATGTCTTTTGTCAGGGCCAGAGAGCATCGGTTCGGAGCTCTGCGCCTACTGACAGATGCCTTCTTTTTGAGGATCCTTCGTTTTTTGGGGGTGTTTTTATGCTTTTTGTTCACAGTCCGGCTACGCCCACATCCTGGTGGGCTTCTTTTTAATGCTTTGCGTCTGTACACCATGAGCCCATTGCCCTGTTGTCTGGATGCCACGGCATTCCTGACATTAGTCACAACATCGCCGATAAAACCACTTGCTGCTGTTTTCAGATGGGGTTTGGCTATATTAAACCCCTTTTTTAAAAGTGGAACAGCCATTCGAAATAAATTTCTGAATATCCCCCCTAAGCCATGCCCATATTGTGTGCTGGAGCCTATGAACCCCAGCAACTCTCCACCAGCTTGATTCATGTAATAGTGCATATATCTTCCATCATCGGCTGTGTACGCTTTCCTCATCATTTTAATGCTGTTTCACAGGTCTAAAATGTAGTTTGACAATTACTTTTCCGTATGAGAAAGGGATGTGTTGGTTCTGATCGTCTCGTAGTTCTATCTGAATATCAGTAATAGTCGAGCGTGACAACGATGTGTAGTGAGGACTGTCGTAACTCAGAGTGGGCATACGTTTGCTCTCATCAGAGATATTTATACAACGGAGCAGGGGTACATGACTATCACCGAAGCAGGGGTACATGACTATCACCGACTAGTTGGTAGTCCACAATGTCACTATAAATAAATATATTATAACGACCCCCATGAATGTCGGCCGGGTGTGGAGCTGCACATTTTAAATGGGGGCCAATGTGAATTTCGAACACAGAGTCTGGAATGAACCCAAGAATTTCGGCCAGACGTCCCCTAAACACAATATTCCATCCGTCTCCCCCCGTGAAAATAATCTTATTAGTGATAGGGTTGTGGCTCATAGTTATGTGGGCTAGGGCTGTGTTAGCAGCACATTTCATATTATATTCATTAACAATGCTGTCGATTGTATTATAAGAACCAACTGTTAGCCTTAGCTTGTTGAACATTTTCGTTTTCGTGTCGATGAAATCAATCTTGGCATCGTTCTCGGTGAAACTATTCCAGATCCTGGGATATTGAATTTCAATAAGACCAACTTCATACGGTGTTTGTAATATGATCGGTTTAGCCAGTTTTGTTCTGAATTGCCAAATCTTATTATTTGGATAAACTAATTGTAAGGCATTACTAGGTAGCGTAACAAAAAATCTGTTCTTATTCATAGCTCCAACACCTTTCACTAACAAACCACAATGACTAATATTACAAGACTGACCCCTCTCTTTTATCTTACATCAACTATGTCTTTTTCAGAGATCCATGAATTGAATTTCATGCCATCCTAACCATTTCACAAGTACAAGCTTTTTACGGCCTGTTTTCTTTCGAGCCAGCACTTTCTCAATTTTAAACACTTTGTTTTTGTCTACAATTACAGCCTGTAACTCTGCTTCGTAAAAGGTAGGTGTCACCGGCTCCCCGCTATTGTCTTTCAGTATGTAAACAGGAGGAGTTCTACCTATACGTTTTGATATTGTAAAAAACTCATCTGTAAAGGCCTGTTGGTAACCTTTACGAAAAATGCCTCTGTGCTTTGATATCCTAACGGTGTCCCCCATCTGAAATTCAAACAGCACTGTTCCATGTGGTTTCAGTTTGTACAGAGTGTTAAAGACAGTTTTCTCATTGTCTTTACATACGAAGGACGGAGCCATTTTTATTGACCTATGGTATGCAGAGTTGTAAGCAGCAACCATAACTTGTACTACCTCAATATATCGGCGTGAGTTAACAGCCGTTAAATATCTCCACATTCTGGTTTTGAAAGTCCTATTGAAACGTTCAACAACACTTGCTTTTGTTTCGTTCGATGTGGAAAAATTGTGAATTTTATACTGTGTCATCAATTTTTGAAAAACCTTATTATAAAATTCTTTTCCAACGTCTGTTTGGAGCTTCTGGGGTATGTGTCCTTGTTCCAATATTTCCTTAAAGGCACTTGTCACAATAGGACCCGATTTGTTTTTAAGACATATTACCCATGCATATTTAGAAAACACATCAATACATGTCAATAAATAGTGCACATTATCGTTTTCCGCTGAATATTCAGACATATCGACCAAATCAGCCTGAAATTGCTTATCAATACCATTAACAATCACTCTGTTTCTTGGGAAGTGTTTCAATGCAGGGGCGTGCAGTGTATACGCATCCTGCCTCAGCAGAAACTTTTTAACCGTGGGGATAGTTGGAGACAAGCCAGTACATTCTTTTTTTTTTGAACATGGTTTATTTAAGTTTTGTTACAACAAATTAACAATTCACCATGAGGACACATTGAGTTTGTGTACACCCCCCCCCCTCCCTCCCCCCGCCCGTGAAAAATCAGAGGGTGATCAACTTAAACAGTATTGAAAACAACAACAGTAAAAGAATAATGAATAAAATAAAATAAGGTAACAAAAGTAAAACAAACCAAGATCTACAAAACTCAAGTTATTCACATTGATATTTGGGGCACTAACATGCACATGGACAGCACAGGATTCAAAAACAAAAGATCAATAAGCAATACCATGACATAATCAGCAGACGGTTCCGTACTACACTTCCAACACTGCTAGCTGCGTACCGAAATCCTCACTCAGCCATGAAGTCATCGGGGACCAAAGCATCAAGGCGACTAAGGAAAGGTTGCCATATCAACATAAATTTGTCAGCTGACCCCTTGACAGAATACCTTATTTTCTCTAATTTAATAAAATACAGCATGTCCCTTACCCACTGTGCAAATGTTGGGGGATTACAATCTTTCCACCTGATCAAGATTTGTCGTCGGGCTATCAGTGTGGCAAACGACAGAAGTCTTAGTTTATTATTATTTAAAACAAAGTTTTGTGACACCACTCCAAACAATGCAAGAAAAGCCGATGGTTCTAAGTGTTCATCAGTGGTCCTGGAAAGCATATCAAATATCAGTTTCCAATAATCCAACAATTTAGGACAATCCCAAAACATGTGAATTAGAGTGGCTTGGTGTAGCTTGCAGCGATCACACATAGGGTCTACATTGGGAGTAAACTGTGATAGCTTAACCTTGGTCCAGTGTAAGCGGTGGATAATTTTAAACTGTATAACAGCATGTTTCATACATATTGAAGATGAATGTATACCCCCCATCATCTTTGACCAAAGGGAGTCTGAGATCTCAGTACCCAGATCTACTTCCCACTGGTCTCTGAGGGAGTTAAGGCTGGTCATTTTTCCTGACATTATCAAGGAATATATTACACCTATCTGTGCCTTCCTGGATGACGTAATGTCATTGATTGAATCTAGTAGGGTCTCTGGTGGCTGTGAGGGAAAGTGAGCTGTATTTGAGGTTAAGAAGCTACGGATCTGTAGGTATCTAAAAAAATGCGAACTGGGAATGTTGAACTTCTCAACTACTTGGTCAAAAGAGGCAAATAAGCCATTCATGTACATGCTTCTAAACGAACAGACCCCCCGTTTGTGCCACGTACTGAATACGGCATCCGTCATAGACGGTAGGAATTACAAGTTTTTCGCAATGGGAGCAAGTAATGACACTTTACTGATCCCAAAAGATAATCTGAATTGTTTCCATATTTTCAAAGAATGAACAACAACTGGGTTAGAAGTATATTTGGTTATAGGGTCAGAGAACGGCAACCCTGAGCATAATAAAGCAAACAATGAAGTATCTTTACAAGAGTCTCTCTCTAGAAGTAACCAATCAGGTACGGCTGTCACATCGTCCTTCTCCATCCAATAGGAAATCGTTTTAATATTTGCTGCCCAGTAGTAATGCTGAAAATTTGGCAAACCAAGACCTCCCTGCTGCTTAGGTCTCTGCAATATAGCCTTGCGTATACGTGGATTCTTTTTATTCCAAATAAAGGAAGAAAGTTTCTTGTCTAGGGAAATAAAAAAGGATTTAGTTAGGAAAACTGGCACACACTGAAACAAATAAAGAAGCTTGGGTAGTATTTTCATTTTAATGGCGTTAATTCTGCCTGCCAAAGACAAGGGTAACAGATCCCATCGATCAATGTCTACCTTCAGAGAAGACAGGCGAGGGGGGAAATTTGCTGGGAAAAGGTCTTTAAATTTGTGCGTGACCCAGACACCCAGATATTTTATTTTATCCATGCACACTTTGAACGGCACCATAGGGAGAAACGGAGATTCCCTTGCCGCTGGATTAATAGGCATCAGCTCACTTTTCTGAGTGTTTACTTTGTAACCCGAAATTTTGCCAAACTCATTCAGAAGACTGAAAACTGCGGAAAGAGATGAGGAAGGATCAGACAAGTAAAGTAACATATCATCCGCATATAATGAGGTTTTATGTTCCAACCCCGCCCTTGTAATACCCTTAACAGTCTCACTGTTACGCAAAGCTATGGCCAGCGGCTCGATTGAAATTGCAAAAAGTAGGGGGGACAAAGGGCACCCCTGCCTCGTCCCTCGTGTTAGTGAAAAAGATAGTGATATATTATTATTAGTGCGTACCGCCGCTGACGGTAAGCTATATAGAATTTTGACCCAGGATAAAAACTTTGGCCCGAATCCGAATTTCTCAAGCGTATGGAATAAATAGTCCCACTCCACCCGATCAAAAGCCTTTTCGGCATCTAAAGATATAACAACTTCTGGATGGTCGGCTGGAGAGGGACCGTAAATGATGTTATACAGACGGCGGATATTAAAGGAAGCCTGCCGATTCTTTATGAAACCCGTCTGGTCCTGTGAGATTATAGTTGGGAGAACTGTTTCGAGACGGCGAGCAATAATTTTTGCAAGGATTTTGCTGTCTACATTAAGTAAAGAGATAAGGCGGTAGGAACCGCATTCCTGTTTGTTTTTGCCTTCTTTCAGAATAAGTGATATGGTCGCTTGCCGTAATGTTTCGGGTAGTGAGCCAACCAACAAGGAATTACTATATACAGAGTTTAGTATGGGAGCCAATTGGTTTGAGAATTTCTTGAAAAACTCTGTTAGATATCCATCCGGACCTGGAGATTTCCCGCACCGCATACTCTTAATGGCCATTTCAATTTCTCCAACTGAAAACGGGTATTCTAACTCGGCTGCTTTTGCAGGATCTATACGAGGGATGTCAATGCTTTGGAGAAATGACTTGATTAAGTTATCATCCCCTAGTGATTCAGATGTATACAAGTTACGGTAGAACCTCATAAAACGTGAGTTAATGGCGACATGGTCTGTACAAACCGTACCAGATTCGTCACGGATCTCAGAAATTGCTAGACTTGCTGCTTTTTGGCGAAGCTGGTGAGCAAGAATTCTCCCAGTTTTTTCACCATTCTCGTAGTACCAATGACGGGATCTGATCAAAAGGTTCTCAGCCTTTAGTGTGGCTAATAGATCAAATTCTTTTTGGAGGAGTAGGCGTTCCTTAATGTCTTCAGCTGATGTTGTTGCTGCTAAGCGTGAGTCAAGGCGACCAATGTTGTTGATTAGTTCGTTAATACGGGCGTTTCTGGTTTTCCGTAGCTGTGCATTGTAGGAGATAATCTGGCCTCTTAAATAAGCTTTTAGCGCCTCCCATACTGTTGATGGTGACATATTGGGGGCCTGGTTGATTTCCAAAAAGAGATCAATTTGTGACGAAATAAAATCTAAAAATTTTTTTATCAGAGAGCAGAAGTGGGTTGAGACGCCATGGTCTGTAAGCAGGCTTTGTGTTCGGTAGATTAAGCTTCATCATATGCAGAGCATGGTCAGAGATCACAATCGGATGATAATCACAATGCTGAACTGAGGACAGAAGACGCCTGTCCATAAAAATGTAATCAATGCGTGAAAATGTTTTGTGGACTGTGGAGAAAAAAGAATACTTCCGAGCAGCAGGGTTCAAAGAACGCCAAACATCAGCAACACCATAGGTGTCAAGAAACAACCGAATTGAATGGGCAGCTTTAGAGGTCGGCATATTCCTAACAGAGCTACGGTCTAGGTTAGGAGCTAGCACACAGTTCATGTCTCCCCCTATTATCAAATGATGCTTGTTTAAATCAGGCAGACGGGAAAAGAGATTGGTGGAGAATGCAGCGTTATCCCAATTGGGTGCATAAACGCTTGCTAAAATAACTGGGGTATTATACAATTTGCCCGTGACAACATATCTGCCCGCAGGGTCTGCATCAATCTGAGATATGATACAAGGTACATGCTTGCCAATAAGAAGTGCTGCCCCTCTTGATTTAGCATGAAACTTTGAGTGATAGACTTCACCAACCCATCCAGCATGCAGGTGTGAATGGTCAGATACTCTCAAGTGGGTCTCCTGAAGGAAGGCGATATCAACTTTTAGCTGCTGTAAATGTGTCAGAACTTTCTTGCGTTTCACAGAATGGTTCATCCCCTTAACATTCCAGCTCGCAAATGAGATTGGACATGTAGCAATCCCGCCTGTAGTCACATTCTGTGCCATGTCAAAAAATAAGTATATCTAAAGCCAGATAGTAATTTGCATGTAAGGCCCCCATCACTACATAAGTCAAGGCAAAAAAGAAAAAAAAAAACACAATAGAAAACACAATAAAAAAAAATAGTCAGAACGTACTAAGACCCTCACCACTCACCCTTCCCATCTCAACCATCTTAACTTTGTTCGAACTTCTCCCTAACATAGAATATCCACATATTGTGCTTATAATAGGGGAACTAACCAGCTAAACGCTAAACTCAGCAGAACATCAAAAAAGCTATTAGACGTAGATATCAAAACGTAAAACAATCACTTCCATATAGGTTTGGTAAACTGACATTAACCTTCAGTTATTTATGCATGCACACACATCAACGGAAGGGAGAAACAGCTAGACACTACAGCAAACCTCTCCAGGTAGGCTTAATTTAAAATGATTAAAGGTGTGATGTGTACACACACACACACACACACACACACACACACACACACACACCTTAGCAGTGTGACATTGACTTGGCACTTAACACCCCAAATGGGTGTAAAGATTAAGTTTACGAAAGGTCACCTCAGCTATAGAGATAAGTAGCCCCCTGTGTTTGTGAACGACATCCCAGTCCAAACACACTGAATGTATATGTCCACAACCGTCACCTTAATGACATAGGTAGTGTCAAAACAGTCCGAAGTAATAGGCGTGCACTGACGTTAAATTTACATCATAATGGCACTTCACCTGATTTATGAGCTTGTACAGTCAGAAAGTCCCCCTCTTCAGAGAGAGACAGTTAACGGTCAGTAGTCGTCTCTTGCCTTGTAATGTACTGGGAAATGTACTTCTGGGCTTCATCAGTCGAGGTGAAAAATTTCTCCACTCCATTGTGGGTGATACGAAGACGTGCCGGGTGAAGTATGCCGAACCGGAGCCCCTCAATCCCACGCAGCTGCTGTCTAATGCCGTTGAATGCTGCTCGTGCACGGGCAACTCTTGCTGTGTAATCCGGGAAGACCGAGACAGTTATGTCGTTCACCTTCACTCTCCGTCGTTCTCTGGCAAGACGCAGGATATTGGAGCAGTCATGGAAGTAATGAAGTCGGGCCACGATGGCTCTAGGTGGGGCCCCTTGTTTCGGTGACGGTTGTAAGGTCCGGTGTGCTCTATCCAATAGAGGGGCATTTTCCAGCTGGAAAGCTTCTTTCAGCAGCACGGAGACTGCAGTTGTGCTACAATCACGGCCCTCCGGCACCCCAACGATACGTATATTGTTGCGCCTGGATCTACCTTCCAGGTCCTCACATTTATCTTCTAAGGCCTAACCTGTGTTGAGAGCTGTTGTACCGTGCGCTGCAGAGCCACGATGTCATCTGAGCATCCAGAAAGTCCCCTCTCCATCTCCTTCATGGTGTTCCCCATCGCGGTCACCTCGTTTTTTATAGCAGCCTTGAAGTTAGAGAGCTCCATCTTGGGGCCTTGTATCTCCGATTTAATGCCAGACATTTCACTTTCAAGCACAGCCCGAATCTCATCCTTGAAAACAGTCACAAAGTCTGCGCGTAGCATAGACAAGAGTTCACTTTTAAAGGCCGTGATATCCGTCGGGCTTTCCGCCGTTGGAGACTCCATAGCAGGGTTACCTGAGTCACTCGAGGCCCCGGAGGGGGACGGCGTGCTGGTCTTAACAGGCCCGGTCGCTGACGAGCTAGTATTTCGACTTTTAGTGTTTCTACCTGACATGTTTTGTTTCCCATGGGTTACTGAGCAATTTAAATTAAGGATTGTGGGTTTTTTTGTCGATATCACGCCAGAATAACAGTTAAATGACAAAATGTTCTGAAGAGCTCCGCAAAACACAGCTACTCCATTGCCCGCTCACTAGCGCCCCCCCGCCAGTACATTCTTTGACGGAATCACAAAGTCTGCGCACTCCTCCTAACCCTCCTGGGTGGGACGGATCATAGTATATTTTGTGCATAACCTTCTCCATGATTCATTTAAAACACAAGTGAACACATTAGAGTTATGTCATTCTTTTTATTTTTTACAAAACCCACTCACACAGTCATACATAGGACAGTTATGAAGACAGTTAAACCCGTTCTATCATAGATAGCATATTGGCTAATACGGATACATCGCTTTTACTGATTATGAATATATTCAGTTTTTGCAAATCCTGCAAGACATCAGTATACTGTTTTTCTTGCACATACAAACTCACTGTATCTACAAGCATTGTATACATAGTAAGTAGGTGATAAACTTTAAGCATCTTAAAATTGCGTGTAATGTTGGCTATGACATCACAAAATGTTTCCACTATACTCTCACGTGTCATTAACATTGATAATAACATCTGCAGCAGATCCTCCCAAGGAGGGGTGTTATGTTGTCTTCTTACAATCACCATCAGTTTTTCTAACCTACTCACAGCTGTACGATCTACATCAGCACTCTTACATTGGTATTTTTCAACATTGTTCACATTATTAGCAATGGCTTGATCTAAAATACCAGATAAATGCGATACGTGATATCGCTCACTGATATGGTTATACATTACACATAAACAATTCCCCATATTTTCACCCTGTTAGTTTTTTCTTGCATATAAATCGCGCCAGTAGTCCCCAATCTCTCTAATTTCGGCT
This sequence comes from Perca flavescens, assembly GCF_004354835.1. NCBI lineage: Eukaryota > Metazoa > Chordata > Actinopteri > Perciformes > Percidae > Perca > Perca flavescens. Next base: position 32,985,568 of record NC_041344.1, read on the forward strand.
ATTTTGACAACGTCGTCCCCTATCATAGAGTCATACATAGCACTGATTTTAGTCGTAACATCTTCAGCCGTTTTCAACTCGTACAAAACTGTTTCGGATACTCCCCTGATTCTACCCTCAGCAGCCGTGAGATGTTTCATGGACAGAAAACGTTGTACGACCCCAATGAATTTATCAGTCAGGAGTCTTTTCATAAGCTGTTCAAAGTGGACAGTGTAGAAGTGTTCTGGTAGCCCCTCTAAACAGACATGCTGTTTCTGGCTTGGATGGTTGATCTGACACCCCGAACAAAGCTCTTCCAAATACTTTTGAAGAACAATGTTAAGAAGATGTAGAGACGCTGTTTTAATGCTATCTATAAACAAAGATGACACCACACCATCCGTCTGATCAGGCGCCTCTGTGTCCGAACAATCAGCAACACCTCCCTGTTGTAATGCAGCATATGTTGAGGGGGTTGCTTGATATAAACATGCCCTAAGGGGAAGTGCCCCAATCAATAGAGATGGAGGCAGAGGAGGTGTAGGTGGGGGTGTCAGGAAGTGTTCCGGCGTTAGAGGTGGCGATGATGACGATGATGAAAGGGATTGAGGAGATCCGGATGCCTTTAGGGGTGCAAATAGATCAGGGGTGTTAGGAGGCGTACCTGTGGGGGATGAATGAAACCACTCCAGATCCGCTGGGAAGAAAAAAATCACACATTACAATCCCAGTAGCAAAAAAAAAAAGAAAGCAAACTATTTTGGCAGATAATTATCACATACAAATTATCCATCCATCCATCCATCTTCGTCCGCTTATCCGGTGTCGGGTCGCGGGGGGAGCAGCTCCAGCAGGGGACCCCAAACTTCCCTTTCCCGAGCAACATTAACCAGCTCCGACTGGGGATCGCGTTCCCAGGCCAGGTTGGAGATATAATCCCTCCACCTAGTCCTGGGTCTTCCCGAGGCCTCCTCCCAGCTGGACGTGCCTGGAACACCTCCCAGGGGGCGCCCAGGGGCATCCTTACCAGATGCCCGAACCACCTCAACTGGCTCCTTTCGACGCAAAGGAGCAGCGGCTCTACTCCGAGCTCCTCACGGATGACTGAGCTTCTCACCCTATCTCTAAGGGAGACGCCAGCCACCCTCCTGAGGAAACCCATTTCGGCCGCTTGTACCCTGGATCTCATTCTTTCGGTCATGACCCAGCCTTCATGACCATAGGTGAGGGTAGGAACGAAAACTGACCGGTAGATCGAGAGCTTTGCCTTCTGGCTCAGCTCTCTTTTCGTCACAACGGTGCGATAGATTGAATGCAATACCGCACCCGCTCCGCCGATTCTCCGACCAATCTCCCGCTCCATTGTCCCTCACTCGCGAACACAACCCCAAGGTACTTGAACTCCTTCACTTGGGGTAAGGACTCATTCCCTACCTGGAGAAGGCATTCCATCGGTTTCCTGCTGAGAACCATGGCCTCAGATTTAGAGGTGCTGATCCTCATCCCAACCGCTTCACACTCGGTTGCAAACCGATCCAGTGAGTGCTGAAGGTCGCAGGCCGATGATGCCATCAGGACCACATCATCTGCAAAGAGCAGCGATGAGATCCCCAGCCCACCAAACTGCAACCCCTCCCCACCCCGACTACGCCTCGATATCCTGTCCATAAATATTACAAACAGGATTGGTGACAAAGCGCAGCCCTGGCGGAGGCCAACCCTCACCTGAAACGAGTCCGACTTACTACCGAGAACCCGGACACAGCTCTCACTTTGGTCATACAGAGATTGGATGGCTCTGAGTAGAGACCCCCTCACCCCATACTCCCGCAGCCCCGCCCACAGTATCTCCCGGGAGACCCGGTCATACGCCTTCTCCAAATCTACAAAACACATGTAGACCGGTTGGGCATACTCCCAGGCTCCCTCCAGGATTCTTGCGAGAGTGAAGAGCTGGTCCGTTGTTCCACGACCAGGACGGAATCCGCATTGTTCCTCCTCAACCCGAGGTTCGACTATCGGCCGAACCCTCCTTTCCAGCACCTTGGAGTAGACTTTACCAGTGAGGCTGAGAAGTGTGATACCCCTATAATTGGCACACACCCTCTGGTCCCCCTTTTTAAAAAGGGGAACCACCACCCCAGTCTGCCACTCCTTTGGCACCGTCCCAGACTTCCACGCAATGTTGAAAAGGCGTGTCAACCAGGACAGCCCCTCCACACCCAGAGCCTTGAGCATTTCTGGACGGATCTCATCAATCCCCGGGGCTTTGCCACTGTGTAGTTGTTTGACTACATCAGTGACTTCCGCCTGGGAAATCGACGACAATCCCCCATTATCCTCCAGCTCTGCCTCTAACATAGAGGGCGTATTAGTCGGATTCAGGAGTTCCTCAAAGTGCTCCTTCCACCGCCCTATTATCTCCTCAGTTGAGGTCAACAGTGTCCCATCCTTACTGTACACAGCTTGGATGGTTCCCCGCTTCCCCCTCCTGAGGTGGCGAACAGTTTTCCAGAAGCACTTTGGTGCTGACCGAAAGTCCTTCTCCATGTCTTCTCCAAACTTCTCCCACACCCGCTGCTTTGCCTCATTCACGGCAGAGGCTGCAGCCCTTCGGGCCCTTCGGTACCCTGCAACTGCCTCCGGAGTCCTCCGGGATAACATATCCCGGAAAGACTCCTTCTTCAGTCGGACGGCTTCCCTGACCACCGGTGTCCACCACGGTGTTCGTGGGTTACTGCCCCTTGAGGCACCTAAGACCCTAAGACCACAGCTCCTCGCCGCAGCTTCAGCAATGGAAACTTTGAACATTGTCCACTCGGGTTCAATGCCCCAGCCTCCACAGGGATGCACGAAAAGCTCCGCCGGAGGTGTGAGTTGAAAGTCTGTTGGACAGGGGCCTCCTCCAGACGTTCCCAATTTACCCGCACTACACGTTTGGGCTTACCAGGTCTGTCCAGAGTCTTCCCCCACCCTCTGACCCAACTCACCACCAGATGGTGATCAGTTGACAGCTCTGCCCCTCTCTTCACCCGAGTGTCCAAAACATACGGCCTCAGATCAGATGAAACGATTATAAAATCGATCATTGACCTTCGGCCTAGGGTGCTCTGGTACCAGGTACACTTATGAGCATCCCTATGTTCGAACATGGTGTTTGTTATAGACAATCCATGACTAGCACAGAAGTCCAACAACAAACAACCACTCTGGTTTAGATCAGGGAGGCCGCTCCTCCCAATCACGCCTCTCCAGGTGTCTCCATCATTGCCCACGTGTGCGTTGAAGTCCCCCAGCAGAACAATGGAGTCCCCCACTGGAGCCCCATGCAGGACTCCAGTCAAGGTCTCCAAGAAGGCCGAATACTCCGAACTCCTGTTTGGTGCATATGCACAAACAACAGTCAGAGTTTTCCCCCCCACAACCCGCAGGCGTAGGGAGGCGACCCTCTCGTCCACCGGGGTAAACTCCAAAACAGCGGCGCTCAGCCGGGGGCTTGTGAGTATCCCCACACCCGCCCGGCGCCTCACACCCTGGGCAACTCCGGAGAAGAAAAGAGTCCAACCCCTATCCAGGAGTATGGTTCCAGAACCAAGACTGTGCGTAGAGGTAAGCCCCACCAGATCTAACCGGTAGCGCTCCACCTCCCGCACCAGTTCCGGCTCCTTCCCCCACAGAGTGGCGTTCCACGTCCCCAGAGCCAGCGTCTGCCGCCCGGGTCTGGTCCGTCGAGGCCCCTGACCTTCACTGCCACCCATGTGGCATCGCACCCGACCCCAACGGTTCCTCCCACAGGTGGTGGGCCCATGGGATGGAGAGGGAGTTGCCACGTAGCTTGTTCGGGCTGTGCCCGGCCGGGCTCCGTGGCAAACCCGGCCACCAGGCGCTCGCCGACGAGCCCGCCGTCTGGAGCCAGGCCCAGACGGGGGCCCCGGGCTTCCTCCGGGCAGGGTCACTCCATCTCTGCTTAGCTTTTTCATTGGGGTTTTTGAACCATTCTTTGTCTGGCCCCTCACCTGAGACCACTTTGCCTTGGGAGACCCTACCAGGAGCACAAAGCTCCAGACAACACAGCCCTCAGGTTCACAGAGACACACAAACCTCTCCACCACAATAAGGTGATGGTTCACGGAGAGGCACACATACAAATTAGACCCACCAATTTTGTTAGTCTTTGTGTCTGATGATTTTAGGTCTATAGAGGTTCCGTGGCAGGGGTAGAGACTGTTGGTCAGTGTCCCCAAATATCAATCTTTTTCTTATGTTCTCATAAGAACTCCTTATTTTGTCTCTTCTGATGACATAGTCGATGGTATCAAACTGTTTCTTCAAAATCTCCCAGTCACACCATTGTATAAAGAACACATTTTTAAACCATTTGTTGTATTCCTCGTTAGATACAGGATACGGTTTTAACTTCCATTCTTCATGACCACGGGCAGCAACTAACTTCTCCCTTTCACTGCACACGCTAAGGAAAATAAAATCCTCTGTAGGTCTAGTGAAACGGTCTGCTTCCACACGATAGATACTGGAGCCATTGCGACTATCCCATTGAGACACATACACCGGCTCAGGTAAGCCAGGATTGTCAACGTCCGGACAGACGACATCACAGAGATTGTACAGGCGGTTTTGGCCTTGCTAGATAGTTCCACAGCAACACTAGTGTAAACAGCTAATGTCACGTATCCTGCATTGTATCGAATTGAATAACTGTATCCGTTGACACCGACATATTCCAGATCATGACTCAGTTATGCTTGTAGGAAAGATCTCCGAACGGAATCGCTTCTTTCTGGGAGCCTGACTCAAACTGCCTGTTGTTCCAGTATTAGTCTCTTCGCATCGCCATAACTCTTCTCGGCGGGTTAGGCTCAAACCAAATGTAGTGGGTCCTATTCTAGATGTCTCACCTTCTTCAACAACAGATGATCCAGATTGTTGTCCAAATGTGTGGAAAGACATGGCTGAAAAAACGATTCCTCTTTGCTTGCACCAAGAAGAATTAAAAAGTGAAACTCCAGAGGGCTTTTTGATGTGGATGAACGTGGTAGCAAGCTAGCTACCAGAACAGCTAGAAATGGTGGATAAAAAAGTGAGCAGTCAGCCTTGAAACAAGGGGTTTTAAACACCACAAACCACACCCTGTAGGGCGTTTTTACAATCCACCAATAGCAAACCCCTTCTTAACAGCTAACCATTGGTCTATCAGACGTTTTAACACCTTTTTACAAAATGTAAATAATGCCTCACCCCCACGTAAACCATGACGCCAGCCTACGTCATCACATCCGCTAGATGCGTGCGCAGTTTCGACGACAAGATGTGCTCCCATATTCGGCCGCTAGATGGCGCTCGCGGGGTGCCGACGTTCGACCGCTACGTCATTACGCTCGCGGTATGCGCGCGCAGCTTCGACGATTAGATGCACTATCATATTCTTCCGCTAGATGGCGCTCGCGGGGTTATACATTGTCGTGTTTCTTTGGAACTAAACAACGGACAAATAGAGTCTTCAAACATTTCTGATGTAAAGTTATTCGCAGTCAAGTGACGTAAAAAAAAAATGGCGGTCAGCGGAATGCTAACAGGAGGTGATGGCCAGTTATGGCGCCGTAGATGGCTCGAGTTCTGAAGCGAAGCTTACCCCCTTGGTACCAACGTGCGGCCGCGACGTCATCACGCACGCTCATATCACCAGATTACATGGCGGCTACGTGACGCCACACTTATACTACTAGCAGGGTCTCCGAGTGTGACTGTCCGAGCGCCGAGTTAGCGGCCCCGGCAGGCGCAAGCTGGCGGCCGCGTCACTTTATATAGCTCTGAAAACTCTGAAAACTTTGGAGCAAATTGTCAATTCGGCAAAGATTTTCGCAAGACTGCCTATATTCAAAATCTAAACCGTTCATTTCTCGCCTAAAATGTTCTCAGAAGTTAATTTTGTGATGAATAAGATGGCGAAAATTGTTAAAATTCTTTTTAAAAAACGTTTTTGGGCTGTCTATGTACTGGAAATCCGACCATCATTGAATGCCGAAATGAATGTTGGGATACAGGTGGTGCGAAGTTCATACAAGTTACCAACCAATGCATCCTCGGTAAAATGGGCGTGTCAAGAACATTTCCGGGAATCTTATCTGTTCTTGGTGAAATGCGAACTTGTGTATTGGGACAGTACTTTGGCAACACGAGATGACGTTCCACAGGGACACAAGAACACAAGTCAATAGAAGAACACATATTGAGAAACGCCCCATGTCTAAACCATCCAAGGTAGAGTGACCACCAACACCATGGAAATGTTTACCATACCCGCAGGTACCCCATACCCATAGGTGGTATTTACCCTAGCGGAACTAGTACTTTAATTACCCCTTAACCCCAATACATGTACACAATAAAAATATCAGCAATATATATATATATATATATATATATATATATATATATATATATATAGGTTATATAAACAAAATGAAGGCTTACGTGCAGTTTAATGTCACAAATTATTTTCCATAAACTGAGTCCCAAATGATGAGGGTCTTATTTGAGACAGGTTAAGGTTAGCGGTAGGGTTAGGGTAGCACAGGTGGTTAGCAGGTTCATAATTAATTAAGGACATTGTATGGGAAATTTGGGACACTAAACTGCACGTAAACCCAAAATAAATACACAGCATATCAGTGCCTTATAAAACAGGCAAGCAGGCCATTGATGTGCCAACTCGTTTGTTGCCCCACTCAGTCAATAAGAGTTGGTCTAATACATTGTACTGTTTTGTTGCTAAACACGTTTTTAAACCTACATTAGAGCCATAGACTGTTAATATTAATATAGTAGCTATATGATTAGAGCTGGATAGAAAATAAAATATAACTACAAAAGAAAAAAGTCAAATCCAACCTTTAGTTTTACGCTAACGTTATGTTAACGTTAACATTGCTAACGTTAACACAAAGTTAGCTAACTTATCACTTTGACAAGTAGCTTAAAATACTTACAAATATACGAGTTATTTAGCTATTTAGATAGCTAAACAGCTAAACGTACTTTGTTTTATCCTAGACGGAAGAAGAAACAACCCCATTATTCATCTCTCATACTGTTTGAATTTTACTTAAAGACCGTGAGCTCCGTCAATTTGTTTCTTACTTTCTTCCGTTACAGTCAGTTAATCACATTGTTCCTTTCAAAATAAAACGCAGCCGCCCGTACAGGAAGTAGCTAACACAATTACAAATACAACCGGCCTAATAAAATATCCATGAATACAACTAGGTTGCACCAGGTTTGCACACATCGTTGTCAAATCAAACGATGAATGTGGGTCATTTTACAGTTTTGATCGGGAACTAGTACTCTGCCATGATGTTTACACAGAGATCAATACTTATTTCATATAGCAAGACCGGTGTTTTGGTTTAACGAGAGGCCATGTCAAATGTGTCTGCTGTTGTCCAGAGCCACTGACAGCAGCGATTGCGATATTGAATGGTAAATATGAATAAAAACCCATACCCATGTACTTGTTTGATTGTTATTGCATATTTGTAAATGTCAGTTTTACATTTGGAATGGGGTGACAACTGAAAGCTATGTATAGATACGTTTTTTAAGTTTTGGAGGGAAAGCTTCATGTCCGTGTTAGCATGATAGCACTAGGCTACTGTCCTGTATTGTCCTTCGTGTCAAGGGGACTTTAGTTTATTTACATTTTGTATTAGCCTGTCCAAACGCGTTTGTTCTGACATGTCTGAGACACCCCCCAGTGCCAGTTCACGTTAAATTACATCACATAGTACGTGAGGGTCACCCGGGACCTGAAGCTCAACGGCAGGCCAATGCAAAAACATCAAAAATAAACTAAGTCCCGGGGACCCAAAGGACAACACAAGAGTTAACCTTACTACATCTTTTTGAAATCAAAGATGATTCAAAATGTTCTTTGTTGCACATCTGGTCTATTGTATTTTCCTTGATTTTGCTTGGAATTCTGATTCACTTACCCGTGGTCAGAGAGCGATTGAGAAAGCAGAGTAGCAACAGTCCATTCAGCATTTGTGTCCAGCCCACTTCTTCTGATGAGGCAGGAGTTGACCACACAACCATGATCATTTTAAGACTAAGCCATACACCAAGTATCACATATATTAAAGAATAACAACTGTGTGTACAACCCGGTCTCACGGCAGTTCGTGTAAATGTCCACGTTATTCTTAATCTTTTGATACGTGTTCACGGAGACGTTTTTCAAATGTCACATTATTTTTTACGTGTAAATGTCACATTATTTTCTCGGGGAAAGGACGGCGGGAGGCGGCCGAAAAGGTCGTTCCATAAGCCGGGAGGCGCCCCCGCGAGGCGGCCCGCTGGGGACCCGCTGGGAGGCGGCCGAAAAGGACGCTCCATAAGCCGGGCCCGCTGGGGACGCCCCACAATAACGGGATGGCGGAGGTTGGGTTTAGGAAAAAACTTACGGGGAAAGGGCGCCTTAAGCGCCGGGGAAAAGGCGCCTTAAACGCCGGGGAAAGGGCGCCTTAAACGCCGGGAGACGCGCCACAGTAACACGCGGGACAAAACGCCACAATAACGGGATGGCGGAGGTTGGGTTTAGGAAAAACTTACGGGGAAAGGGCGCCTTAAACGGCTGGGAAAGGGCGGCGTAAACGCCGGGAGACGCGCCTCAGTAACACGCAGGACAAAACGCCACACGCAGGGACGCCATCCCTGAGAAACAAAGCGCCGCATGAGGGACGCGATCCCCGCTCGCCCGGGTGTAAGTCCTGTGTTGTTTGACCCATCCACCACCCCGACCAACCTCCCTACGCAGATTTTCGGCTTTTTATATTACTCCCTACAATTTCGTGCTGTGGCCACAAAATATGCTTCCCATTGAAATGCATTACTTTACATTTTCGTGTTGTCCACCACGTAAAAACCGACAAAAATGTCTCCGTGAACACAAATCAATAGATTCAAATAACGTCACATTTACACGAACTTCCATGAGACCGGGCTGGTGTGTATGTGTGTATGTATGTACAACCATGATCATTTTAAGACTAAGCCATACACCAAGTATCACATATATTAAAGAATAACAACTGTGTGTATGTGTGTATGTATGTACAACCATGATCATTTTAAGACTAAGCCATACACCAAGTATCACATATATTAAAGAATAAAAACTCAATACACTTGGATGAATACATTTTTTTTATTAAACAATGAGTGACACAAGAACAAGTACAGAAAAAATGAATACAGTGGGGAAAGGAGACAATTAAAAAAAAGCAATACAACTAAGATTTACTGCTGGCACCACTGGTTATAAAACCCTTCAGCAAATGCAGATTCTACTGCCTAACATCTGCACGCTGCAAAGGAGGATACAGCATGTAAATCTGGAGCCAGGAGTTTTGGGGGTTAGTGTTTGAGATGCTGAGTGTTTAATAAAACAAATCCTCTCTACATATATCAGGCTGAGGTTTGTGGAACAAAAAACAAGTGGGAACAAGTATGAATAAGAGCAACAAAGTAGAGCCAGGAATAGGGGGAATAGTATAAGTGATTAATTAACAAAAAAAAACTCCACATATATCAGGCTGAGGTTAAGGATTCAATCATAGTGCATCAGGGTAAACAGCCGTGATAAGGGGTACCTTGGCAGCAAGAGTCAGACTAAGGCAATTTCAACACAGCAGACTTCCTCACATAAGGTCATAACATCTAGTCCACTTACAAAATCCAGCCTCACAAAAGGACTACAATATAATAATGTGCAGGTTAATTAAAGATGAATGCCCCAAACTATTTTATCAGCAGGCAAGAGTTTTATTCAATTCACAACTTTAGTTTGTCTTTTGATGGTGATACAGGTTAACAACGTTAAAGTGATGGTTCGGAGTAATTTCACCCTAGGGTCCTTTGCACCATGACCTCGAGCCAAACACCCCCCCAGAAGCTTTTTTCACCTGGGTCAAACATTGGGAGAGTTAGCGTAGAGTAGCGTTATCAGCTGAATATTAGCGCAGGGGCTAATGGACCCACGTTTGTATCTCGTAAATGACCCCACTAATAATGCCCGAAATGATAACAAACTTCTACACTAGTACAAATAGGTTATGCACTCATAAAACGATGGATTGGAAAGTTTGTAAGTACACCAGAAGTTTATGAACACTTGCCTGCTCTCTTCTGCTCTCTGTTGCTGCTGCTGCTGCTACCTGCAGTTAGACAGTGCTTAGGGCCGTCTACAAATTACTACACCGAAAGAGATACAACAAAAATATTTATTAATTTAATGATTAAATAAGGTAATGTCTCCAAACTTACCTCAGTTATTACTTGTTTCCTGCTAGTTATACTACAGCACTTAGTTAAAAAAAAAAAGTTAAATAAAAAAATATTTTTGTTGCATCTCTTTTCGGTGTTGTAATTTGTAGACGGCCAAAAGCACTCATTTTACAGCGGCAACAACAACAGCAGAGAGCAGAAGCCAGCAGGCAAGTGTTATTTACATAAACTTCTGGTGTACTTACAAACTTTCCAATCCATCGTTTTATGAGTACATAACCTATTTGTTATTATCCGTTATTATATGTTATTATTATTATTATTTATTAGTGGGGTCATTTACGAGATACAAACGTGGGTCCATTAGCTGCGCTAAGCTATTCAGCTGATAACGCTACTCTACGCTAACTCTCCCAATGTTAGACCCAGCTGAAAAAAGCTTCTGGGGGGGTGTTTGGCTCGAGGTCATGGTGCAAAGGACCCTAGGGTGAAATTACTCCGAACCATCACTTGAACTACCTCAAAACAGTGGCATAGGTCTTAAAGTAAGACCTATGCCACTGTTTAGAAAATATTCAACAGATTAATCTACTATGAAAATAATCCCAAATCCCTAAACCCTAATCATTATGTACAAGTGCATTGCATTGGAAGCCCTGGATATAAGCCTCCCTCTCTATTTCTCTTAAATATTTTAGTTCTCTCTGTTTTGTCATTTAGTAAACTTTATAGATTTCAACCATATTATTCCGTCTTGAGTCTCTTTAACAAGAACTTAGATTAATGTATGAATTGAATAGTGATTGTGTGACCTATGATGAGGGAACAACCAGTGATACCCTTGGTAGTACCATCAAATGAGAGCCTATAGCGATGTCATCAGGATACACATACACCGGTAGGCAGTGGCCCACCTTACCAGGTGACGACGTCGTGGTCCACCATAATTTACATGGGCATCAGGGCGTGGAGAGGACACTTCTATTTTTACCACTACACCTCTGGTATTAACACTCTGCTCCAACTCCTCCGGTCTAGAATCATTGACTATAAGAGATATTCAGACAAGCCTCACCGCGTCCGCGTACCTTCACACATTAATGAAGCCTAAGCACCCAAGAGTTAGTGACCGCCTCACGCTGCTGTTCTATATCTATGGCTCCAATACTGTAAAATCCATGGCCAGCACCTCTAATGGCCGAGATGCCAGCAAACTTCCCCATTCCATTACCACTTTCAGCAGTGGGGCCTTGGCCACAACACAGTGCTCGCATCTCTGGCAATACTCCTCAATCTCCGCGTGCATCCCTGGCTAGTAACATCTGGCCCGAACCAGCTGAAATGTCCTCTCCACGCCCTGATGCCCACGACCATCATGCATATGGCGCAGGACTTCCACACGCAAACTGTGGGGCAGCAGCAGCTGCTTCAGACGTCCCTGTCTCAAGTCCAGTAGCTCCCGATATAGCACTCCGTAATATTCTCCCACTGCCACAGGAGCTCTATCGTTTTCCTTCCCTCTTTTGCACGTTCTTCCCGGGTGGGTTTCTGCCCTCGCCTCCAATACTTAAGGAACACCACGAACACAGTATCAGCCTGCTGCTTGGAAGCCAAAAAGTCACTAGAGTACATTGGGAAGCTTGATGAGGCCCCCATAGTATTCATTGCAGCTGTGCACTGGCCTCCTACCCTGGCTGCCAGAGTAGTGTTTACCTGCTTGACAACCCCCCGGGCCATCGGCCCTCACATACTGCCTTGACAACCCATCAGGATTTTGCATTCTGCTTCCCAGGCCGGTAGTGTAGCTCCAAATTTAACTGGGCTAGCTCCGCCACCCATCTTTGCTCCACGACTCCCAACTTTGCAGTTGCCAAATGACTTAGTGGATTATTGTCCGTGTGAACACAGTGAATAGCCGTCATGGAACTTATCTGTAACGGCCCCCTTAAAGGCCAATAGCTCCAACTTCCTAGCACTGTAGTTGTCCATATTCCTCTCAGAGCCCTCGACTTGCATAGGCCACCGGCCTCTGGCCCTCCTCACCATACTGTGACAAAACCGCCCCCAGCCCCTGATGGCTAGCATCAATCACCAGATAGAAAGGCTTGGGGAAATCTGCATAGGCTAGCACGGGAGCTGAGGTGAGCTGCCTCTTTAGTACTTGAAACGCACTCTCACATTCAAAACTCCACAACTGGCCTGTCGCTAAGCACCGTCCTTAGAACGCAGATAAGGCAATGACAGTCCAGCCTCAATGAGACTCGGACATCAGCTCGGATAACTCCTTAGGAAACAACAGGGAGGAGGCATCAAATTTGAAATTAATGGTGGATTTATGAAGTTTATTTACTCAAAAACCAAGACGAATAACAATGGTCAAACAATGTGCATGGGGGACGTGTAAGACCGATAACTGGTACCAAGAGAGGTTAGAAACTGCGGTATATTTCATCCCTTTCCCCAAAACAGGACAAGAAGAAACATTTACTGTGGCAGGACAGAATATCAACTTAACGTTAACAGAATTAACAAATAATAATAATAAACTACATTTGTTCAAAGGTAAAACAACATATATTATACTCATCACTTTGTCACAAACAATAGTAGTTGTTACCATCCTATCGGCTAACGTAAACAGAAATTACTTTAACGTTAGCTCGGTTGCTAGCCTAGCAAGGGATGCTCAACTTGTCAACATAATGTAAACATTGGTTGACATGTCTTCTATTTAGTATGATTTTTTTTTCTCCATACATGTACTAATGAAGTTGCGCCAAAATCTGGACCTAAAAGACTTAGCTTTCAGATTCCAGCTACCTGAATGCAGTGTAGGTACACTTTTCAACTCCTGGGTTGATTACATGTATAGCGTGCTGGGAGAACTCCCAACATTGCCACACAGAGACATCATAATTTCTCAGATGCCAGACAAATATAGAGAAGAAAAACCCAAAAGCCTCGCAATACTTGACTGCACCTAAATTAAAATCCAGAAGCCAAGTTCACCGGTGCTGCAAAGCCAAAGTTTTTCTAATTATAAATCCACAAATACTTTCAAAGCACTTGTTGCATGTGATCCATGTGGTGCTATCATGTTCACACAAATATCTAAATGTGGGAGATGGTGTAATGGTGGATAGTGAGAGTGAGTTACAAAAGATTAGCCTTGAATTAAACATACCCCCTTTCGCACAGTCAAACAAACAACTATCAGCCACTGATGTCTTGCAAAAGAAAAAGATAGCAGCTCACAGAGTACATGTGGTAAGGGCAATAGCCACATAAAAAAAAATAAAAAAATGTAAAATTGTATCAGGGAGAGTACCCAACATCAGACTGGGCAATATAAACCAAGTTTGATTTGTTGTGAGCATGCTTTCCAATTTCCAGCCCCACATATTTAAAAAATAAAAAATAAAAAAACTCCCCTAAACTGATGGGAAACGACAACAGTACATGTTTGATTGATTGGTTGACTTATTGATTGATTCATATATTTATTCACAATGTTTTTATTGGTCATGTGCTGTCTAACATCTTGCTGATGAAATAAAATGATCTTGTTAACTACATTGCTTGTATATTTGCTCACGAAAACAGAATTACAGTATTAATAACAGTATTTCATTTTGGCTTCCTGCTTTCTGGAAAATGTCCGGCCTAAGTTCCTCAGAATTTGTTATTTCCCTACCTGGTAGCTTAACCCACATCCAATTGGGTACTCCTTTCCCTGTACAGTTACCTTCGCAGCTGTGCGATTGACCATATAGCTTACTGGTGTCCCTGTCATTATTTTTCAAAGGTTGTATATCTCTGGTCTCACACCTGTCTCTCTCCTACAAACAACAATGAAAATAAGGTCTCTCTGATAAGGCTCTGACACAACACAGTCATTAAATGTAACTTATCTGTTTGGAGTATAGGAACAAGTGAATGGTGAGTGCTTTTGCCTTTGCAACAACAACCAATGTTATGGGCTCGCTTTGAATTTGTCTGCCTCTTGGTCGGTGTCACTGCTGGGGAAGACCAGTGCAGGTCATCTCTCTGGTTTGCAACAGCTCGACGTAATGTACTAAGCCAACAATGTGAGCACAGTAACCAGGTTCACTGTTTCATCCCAATAAAGATTAGCCAACTGCTATATTCTTACAACATTGCACGTTAACGTAGCCTAACAGATCTTAATCTTCCACTAGCTAGTTAGCATTAACGTCAGCGGTTATCTATGCTACTCCTGTCATCAAACACTAAAGCTAGGCTAATATCATTCACAACACATTACTACATTTGTGCACAAACAATGCTGGCCTCGAATGTCATTGTGGACAATCTTGATGTATGTCAGATGAGGTTTTTCCCTTTTGCACTGTGATCTGTATATTCTCGCCTCCAGTTTAAGCTTGTCACCTTCTGAATGTATTTTAAAGTTTTGAATATACCCCTACATAGCATAATTAAGTCCCTTTTGATTGCTTCTGGATGAAATTTAATTCTTTTTTGCCCAAAACATCTCCAAAGCCTGCTTTGATATTCTGTCAGCTGTCATTTTCCATATGTTTTTCTAATCAAGTCTGGTTTGTCAGGTTTCACATGAACAGGTACCCAAATGCAGACCCAGACGAGGTGAGTTTGGATGAACAAGGTTAGTAGTGATGGTCAAATGAAGCTTCGGGAACCACTGTCTTTACTTTCTGAGCTCACTAGATGGCGCCCTCTATTCAACAAAGGGTTTGAAAACACACTGAATTGCCATTCATTTAACCTTTTTCTTTGAACAGAGAGCGCCATCTATTGAGCTCAGAAAATAAAGACAGTGGTTCGCAAAGCTTCATTTGACCATCACTAAAGGTGAGGTTTTATTTGGATATTGTACGAGGGAAAAAAAAAGGCGAGTACAGCTGATGGAGCAGTGGGTGTAAGCGAGCCGGCTGGAGGGTTTGTGACGATCCAGTACACTGGTGAAGTAGACAGCTAGGCGGAGGTGCAGAGAATATTCCAGGAGACCGGAAACTGCAGACAGAAGAACAGGAGGTAGGTTAGTAAAAAGGCAAAAAGCACTAAGTAGCTGAGCAACCTTCCACACTGACTGACGTACAAATAAGACGATCCAGCGGGGACTGGAGGGTTGGCCTGGCTTATGAAGAACGTAAATGGCTGATGAGGAACAGGAGTGCTGAGTAGACTGATGTGCCACAGGTGTGTAGGCATGAGCTGAGTGACCACGCCCACCATCGGTCTTCAGAGCATGTGGGAGAGAGCAAAAACACGGAGACGCAGTGAATTTACAGTTCAGTAAATACTGTCAAGAGTCAGAGGTTTCGTGCAAGAAATCAACCACTTCATGATCACCAGCTGACATATTGCTGTAAGAAAAAAATATAACCAGATTGTTCTTTAAGTTAACTATAAATGTGCTCTTCCTGTCTTTTTGGATCATCATCTTCACTGCTCATCTGAACCATGACCGAACCTGAACTGCCTGTAGTTTTCCACTAAAAATAGAGAGGAGATATTTGTAGTTTTGTAAAGTAAGCATTAGTAGTTCTGTAATTCTATGAAGAATTAAGTGAATCTATGCTGAATTTTAAATGTTTATGTATACAGCAACAATTCATTTTAGATTAGATTAAAGTTGGTGAAAAATCACATTTTCAAAAATAGACTGCAAACATTAAAAGGGGATGTTTTGAACTAAGCATGCTATTATTTTTGGTAAAATAAATTCCTGTTTTAAATATCTTCCATCGTGAAACGTAGGCTACAGATATCTGCAGTCCACACAGAGGAGGGGTCCCTTTCACTCTTTTCTGACTCAACTGTGAGTGGACAGAAAAGTGGTCGGGCTGCATATGTGTGAGTGTGTTCAGAGGGCAAAGTTTTCCCTTATTAAAGTCTAATTAAAAGTCTGTTTTGTCAGTCAGTGAAATAATTCAGTATTTGACTTTAAACTGCTGTTACTCTTAAACACATTGTGCAAATGAGAGCAAGTTTAGATGACAGGTGTTGTTTGACATTCGTCGGTTTTCGCGGATGTTACCTTCAATAGCTCCATGTCAATACTTCGATTTCCCCCAGTTTCAGGGTATGTTGGAGAGCTTATTTAGACAGACGTTTCACACTTATTTTATAACTCAAAATCACCAACAATAACGACAGTTTAGAGCGCAAACAACTGAATGTCTGTCCAACGCGCCCGTCACAATAGATGTACTTAGGGACCGTCGTAAAATTGCAACTCCACTCATTTAAATCTTTATTAACTTTTTTGTTTTACAACATAGACATCTCAAACCACTTCCATTAAAGAGAGGGAGAGCCATTAAACATTTCAAACTTGTGAATAAGTACAAATAAATAAAGATAAATAAAGATGTAGGCTACAGTGTTGGGGAGAAACGGAATACATGTACGTATTCAGAATACAAATTATGAGTAACTGTATTCCGTTACAGTTACAATTTAAATAGTTGGTATTTAGAATACAGTTACATTGTTGAAATCAATGGATTACATGACGATACTTCTGTTTCACGAGTTTATTTACTCTCTAAATAAATCAAGGCAACTCCAGGCATTTCCCAGAAGCCCCAATATAAAAACAAAAAAAGTGCGGTTTGCGTGGTCAATCCTAATGGAGTCGGAAGACGAGCAGCGGGAGCTAGAGGAGATGGAGCCGGAACCGGCACAACAGAGCCAGGGCAGAAATGCTTTTCTATCTTGGAAATTCAAAGAACATTTTACGTTTAAAGGAAGAGAAGGGAGAACGAAATATAACTGTGCAGTGCAACCTCTGCTTGCCAGCAACCAACCTCCTCTCAGCGTCCAAAGAATCCACCTCCAACCTGAAGAAGCATCTTAAAGTAAGTTTTTTTTTTTTTAATTAGCCAAGTGTAGTTGTCTGTAGTTTTACTGGTCACCTTGCTATTTTATAGTTGTATCAGGTAGCTACATGCTTAGTTGATGTGCGACTTTACATTCTCCTATGTGCTGATTTACTAGCCCCAGAGCTGTTGCTAGCCCCGTTTGACTTGCTAGCTAAAATTAGCTAGTGGTAGCTTAAACTGTGGTTATATTTTTGTAGTATGCAGTTCAGGACTACAAATACAAAAATCTATCTGCTTGTTGAGGTACTTGTTAGTAACGCTACTGTGGAAGCTTTTATATGTTTTGTGATATCTTCAGATATTCATAATGCAGACACTTCCATTTCCGTCGAGCTAGCTTTATTGCAGGCAATACTTTACAACATGACCTACATTACTCTACGGTTTACTTCTGCTCCCCTTTCTAGGTAAACTCCTTATAACCAATACAAGGGAGCCCCCTACTGGTCTATGTAATATCATCCAACAGTTCCTATATAACATGTATAAATGCTTCCACATGGTTTTAGTTGCATATATGAATGCTCATGTTGTTATACCATACTCATACCACTAGGCAATCAAAATGGGTTCAGGATAGTGCTAAAACAATTTTAGTTTTATTAATTTGTGCTTGTTCTGTCTTTCTTTATTTTAGAGGAAGCATTCCAGTGTCTTGCAAAGAGCAGAAATGGCAGGAAAGTAAACTCCTTGGTTCTTGAGTTCATAGTTGCAGATGTGCAGCCCTTTTTATTAGTGGAGAATGTCTCATTCCGTGAGATGATTGCAGTACTTAGTGGGGGTTAGGACACCCATGTGCAGAAAAACATTGATGCAGCACATTGAAAGGGGATCTCAAAATATGAAGAAGGCACTTGCTGAAACTCTTCAGGATGTTCAAACCGTGTGCACAACAGCAGATATATGGACATCTCATCATCGGAGTTTCATGGGAATCACATGTCACTGGATTGAGCCAGAGACATTAGATCTAAAGTCTGCTGCGTTGGCATGTAAAAGGATAAGGGGCCGCCACACCTATGATGTCATTGGTGCCAAAATTAGTCAGATTCATGCAGAATTTCAGATCCAAGGCAAAGTCAGTGCCACAGTCACTGACAATGGTAGCAACTTTGTTAAGGCATTCAATGAATATGGAGGGTGTGAAATGGATGATGAGATGGATAGCACAGATGTGCAGTTTGCTGATGTCTCTGAAGTTCTTCAGGAGGGGCAAGAGGAAGAGGAGCTAAACTTTTTTTTGCCTCCTCACCATCGATGTGCCGCGCATACTTTGAATCTTGTTGCCACGACTGATCTTGACAAAGCTGCCTCACAGGGTGTTTCTCGAAAATTATACAGAAGTGCAATGTCAAAATGTGCTGCAATTTGGAATAAGGCTCATCGCTCATCAGGTGCTGCTGATGCAATTGAGGAAGTTGCCCAAATGAGATGTTTGGTACCTTCAGTGACTAGGTGGAGCTCAGAGTATCATGCGATCGAGAAGTTGATGAGTCTCACTGAGAGTCAGCTCAATGGAATCTGTGACCAGCTCAAAGTGGCCAAACTGCATCCTCAAGAGACAATGTTTCTAAAAGAGTACACAGCCATTCTGAAACCTCTTGCCTACTCAATCAACCTGCTCCAGGGAGAAAAGAACTGTTACTTTGGATACATAGTTCCCACCATTCTCAGCCTAAAAGCCAAGTTAGCTGAAAAGTTGACTCAAGTGCAGTTCTCAACCCACATCCTGTCAGCTGTTATAAAAGCCATTGACACTCGATTTGGGCAGGTGTTGGCCTCCCATGAGGCAAGGATGGCGGCTTCCACAATCCCAAAGTTTTGACTGTGGTGGCTTGAAAACAGCAATCGTCCAAGAGACTGGTCTTCTTCATATAGAGCCTTCTGAGGATGCTGGGACCACTGGAAATGCTGCAGTTGGAGGTGATCCACAAGATGATGACAGCTTCTTCACTTTTGAGACAGCACAGAAGGCAACTTCATCAGCAGAGGAAGAGGTGCAGAGGTATCTCCAGGATCCAGACAAGTCATTGGCTTCATTGAAGATGTATCCAATGATCAGAGCCCTCTTCTTAAAGTACAATACTACTCTGCCATCAAGTGCTCCTGTCGAGTGGCTTTTTAGCCAGGGAGGACTTATTTTCACTCCACATCGTAACAAAATGACAGATAAGCACTTTGAGCAGGCTCTCCTGCTGCGTTACAACCGACTTTACTGGAGCATTGACATGTAGAGTAGAGGAGTGAAATATGTAGGTATAAGTGGCTCAAAAGATATTGGTCTTTAGGTTCACAGGCAATACATGTAAATTGACAACCTCATTATTCTTGTAAAACCAATTGTGTTTTTTTTTTCACCTGACATTCATATAAAATCAACACCTTACATGCCTACTGCAAATGTTTGCAAAACAATAGGTTTTCACCCTATGTTATGTACAACATTGACATTTTGGCTAGTTTTTTGCTTCTAGCCATGTTGGTTTTTCAATATAATATTGTTTCATGTGGTTATGATATTTGGTGGCGCAGTTAAAAAAAATATTGTTTTGCCATCATCACATTCAGTTTGAGGTTCTGTTTTATTTTGTATTTTATATTAGTGTCGTTCTTAATGAAAGAACATTCATGTGAATATATCTACTTTTTATTTAAAGGTGATAAGTTGCAACACCTATACACTTAGTTGCTCAATGAATTTTTTTTTTTAGATATAATAGCAAATTCTGTTCAGAAATTTTTATTTTTACTATTTTATTTTTCTATTTTCACACTTTTAACAGCTGAGTAAATAAAAAACTGAAAAGGGAAAATTGGTCATTTTTTCTTTTTTAACCAAGCAAAACATCTTTTGCATACCGGTATAGTCATTGTTCCTCTACAACAAATTATAATATATTGCATTTTCAGGGAGACTTGGGCCTAACACATTCAGCCAGTTTGAACAGAAATGCACACCAGAATAGTCCTCTTTTGTAAGCAGGATTTGATGGCCGCATTCCTACACTTATAAAATGCAATTCAATGTGGAAGTAATCCAAAGTAATCCAAGTATTCAGAATACGTTACTCAGATTGAGTAATGTAACGGAATACGTTACAAATTACATTTTTGGGCATGTATTTTGTAATGAAATACCTTTTGAAAGTATCCTTCCCAACACTGGTAGGCTATAGTTACCAATAACGATGGTAGTTACAACCATTTTCTGATTAATGAATATATTGACATCAAACCACCTGTTATATGTCTCAGACATCCCCTCACAAATTTCACAGCTGATAGTTTGTGAAAAAAATTCTTTGAAAATACCTTCTCAATATCAGTGATCTGTTGGCTATTTAATGCAAATTTAAAGATTATTATTTCAATACATTTGTCATTAATGAATATATTGACATCCAGTGGCATGCACTTCATTCGAAAGATGGCGGATACAGACGTGCACGCATGTAGCCTGGCAGGTGCTGCATGTTGTTTGTGCTGTTTGCCTAAACCATCTAAACCCAAACTTTCACTACATCACTGGATTATAGTTCCATACGTGGTTGTGCTGTTATTGCTGTCTGTGCAACATGGATTTAACAAAGAAAACACCTGTGTAGGCAGTAGCCAATACCTGCTGTACTCCAAACTAAATATCAATGGATACGCAAATGCCATCTAACTCCCGCCATGGGCTTGTTCAACTCACCGTATTATTACTTCTTGCTGGTCAAAGCTGTATAGTAACAAAGTAGAACTACTTCACTACTCTACTTAAGTACTAAAAGGCTGTATCTGTACTCTACTGGAGTATTATTTTTCCTCCTACTTCCACTTTTATTTGAGTACATATTTTCGATGAATTAAATACTTATACTCCGATAGATTTTTTATGTGCTGCATCATTACTCGTTACTGTTGTGAATTCCTCACACTACGGAGACTGTGGAGGTTACAGTCTAATTACGTAATTTACATAAGAAATCCCAGAGATCGCGTTGTGTTTCTTTTCATTACAGTTGCCCGTTCAGAAGTCAGAGACGATGTAAGTTTCTACTCTTTCTATTTAGCTATTGTTGCAGCAGATGAAGCTATTCCTGAGTTGTTTCAGTCTGCAGTGAGTCCTGAATGTTAACTGTTTGACCCTGTGATGTGAAGCTGCTAGTTTATCTGTGTGTTGCTAGCTTGCTAACTTTCCTGTTCATCACACGTTACTAGCTAGTGTGTGATATGTTTTTTGGGGCTTTAATCATTACTGTGTTGGAGAGGATGTTCATTTTACTTTCACAGTGTGATAATTGTACATTATATTTCAGTATTTGTTAATATTTGTTATTTTTAATATAATATATTTAATAGTTGTTAATTCCTTTGGCTACAGCCTTGGCTAAATATTTGACATAATATAAACAATATGGTATTCAAACTTTTGACTGCTTTCTTTAATAACTAAATAACAATACTTGTGATTTTACTTTCAGTACTTGAGTAGTACATTTTTAAATAAACTACTTGCAATACTTAAGTACAAAAAATGGTAAATACTTTAGTACTTCTACTTAAGTGTTGTACTTAAAGAGCACTTCTACTCAAGTCACTTTTTTGATAGAGCACTTGTACTTTTACTCAAGTCTGGGTCTCTAGTACTTCATACACCTCTGTTGCTGGTGATTTAGAAAACAATCCCGGACCACAACCAACAGCAACAACACCGAATCCGGGCCCACAGCCTTGGCTGTCCACTAGCATGGATCCTATTGTTAGCCATGCAGCACAACATCTTCGGCTAGCTTCACTTGTCAGTGGGACTACCAGTGGTCTAACAAATTTAGCCTCTCAGCTAATTGATCCAGGGCTGAGGTTTGGGTTTGAGGCCTCGATGTCCACGTTTCCCGGAGCCCTTCATTATGGCAGAGATGGTTCATTGGATGATGCGTCATGCCGGAGACACGGCGACGTCGGGGACGTGACAGACTGAGCTCTCGAATCCAGAACATAACCTGCCCCGGAGCAGGTTAGCCGTGCAGTGTAAGATACCATGGAAATGAACACCGATTAAAGCCTAGCTACTTTCATAGTACCTAAAACCCAGGGTTGGTGGAAACTAAACTGAAACATAGCTGGCTAGCCACCTAAACCAGCTTCATGGTATAGGCCCCAGGCCTGTGAAAACAAGCCCAAAACAAGCGACTTTTTCTACGGAGCCCCCCTAGGTTCCGGGAAGAGAAAAATAAATAAACTGTGTGCACGGTTTTACAATCCGTGGGTACAGGTTATCAATTTTACATCCATTGGTAAACTGTGCGCAGTATTGCAAAACTGTACACACGGTAGTTTATTTATTTTTCTCCCCTCTGAGCTTCAGGACAATGTCTACAATAGGGAGTTAAACCACCTTTTAACATTATTTAACATTAGAAAACTGATGGGATATCAAATATAGACTGATGTACCAAGTACATTATATACACAGTAACCTCTGATAATTAAAATCTGCACACACAAATAAATATCATCCTGAATTCACATTCGTGACGAGTTGAATCCATTCTTTTACTTTTTTCTCTTTCTCCCAGTCTTTGTTATATTTCTTCCCATATTTCGCCCACTTTGCCCCGGGCATTTGTTCCTCCAAAAACTCTCCTACAGTCCAGTTACTCACCATCAGTCGCGACTCGTGCATATTTTCATTTAAACGTCACTCACTGACGTTTTCCTGAACAGAACAAAACAGATTGACCTGCTCTGCCTCTGATTGGCTAGTACATGTTGCCATCTGGGTCAGAGCCAATTAGAAGCAGGATGTGGGTGGGAAAAAACTCTGCTGTCTCCTGTGTGTATGGGGAAAGGGGAGGGGGGAGGGAACAGGCAAGACTGCTTGACAACTTATTATGGAGCTGGGAACAAGCCCAAATAAGCAACTACACTTTAGAAACAAGCCCAAAAAAAACGCGACCTGCGACTAGCAATATTAGTAAGCGACTTTACAGAAAAACAAGCCCAAAGTCGCTTATAATAAACTTGGAAAGGTTCTGAGTTTTCTGAGCAGGTGGAGACGTTGTTGTGCTTTTTTGTATGTTGTGTCTGTGTGTTGTGAAAAGGACAGGGAAGCTGACGCTGGATGCTAAGTGGCTGGAAAGCTGTGACTCTAAATATTAATAACTTATACATCACTGCAGAAACTGAATGCACTCTCATACGAATGTCGACTTTATTTTTGATTAGTTTATTAGTTTAGATTTAGTCGTATTTGTTTTAGACAGCACTTGTTTTTCATTGTGTTATTTAGGTTATCTAGGATGCAATCTTTCATAGTATTCTTTTTTTTAATTGTCTGCACGATTTTATGCTAAATGTTTTGTTTGATTCTGATTTTGTGACATAATTAGTGTTAAATGTTTATGTTGGACATCTCAAACTTTATATTGCTGAAAAAGGTCAGAACAGTCTTTAAAAGGAGACTTTCTTGGCAAAATAAAAATAGATAAACTGTCAAAGGCAGCATCTGTAACATCAGCCAGCTAAATGATTATACTGCACTGTGAATTTAAATACTGTATTGATTTGAACCAAATCCAGGTGAATAGATTGAATTCCCCAATAAGATAATACAATCTCATTAAAATCAGTGTTTTTCCTTTACTGATTCATTTCTGTTCCTCTGTCTCACTTTGGTTGTCTTTTTGTTTTTTCAGCGTGCTGGAGCGCGGCTTCATGGACAGGTAGTGTAATTATGAACTCTTTAGAGTGACAGTGTACAGTCAGTTATGAATATGTTAATTTTGAACTGTAGATTATGTGCTTGGTATACACAATATACATTTGATGCTAGTATTTGTGACAGCAGGACGGTGTGTGTGGGACTTAGTCAGAATAAACTCAAGTAACTCAAATGTACAAAACAACTCATTGGTTAAACTCTCATTGGTTAAACTCAGAATCTCTGTCATGAGATAGGAGGCACTAGAGCAGCAGTTGGAGCAAATGATGGCAAGGATGCTCCCCCAGAAGAATTGCAGTCATTGGAACAACAGGTTTTGCTGTACTTAAGCAGTAAACATATTGATCTGGATGATAGTAACATCTCCAGCTGCTATGTAATCCCAAATAAGAATCGTAAAGAGAAGCCATCCATAGTTGTACAGTTTGTCTCACAAAAGCACAAGATTGCGCTATTGCGACGGACCAGAAAATTAAAAGGCACCGGAGTCTACATAAACGAGCATTTAACAAAGAAAAATGCCAAAATAGCAAAATGGAGTTGCATACTCAGAAAGCAAGATAAAATACAAGCAACATGGACAAGGAATGGGAAGGTGTACATCCGACCAAATGGAGAAGATCAACACAGGCCTACAATAATAAGAAATCTGCAAGAACTGGACAGGTATAAGTGATGGTCCACTTCAGCAGGTATGTGGAAACCAAAGCAGAAATGTTCGGGTCAAATTGGAGAGAGACAGATAAATGTGTGCTATGTCATAGGAAATTCCAACAAAAGAAGTCTACATAGCGGCACAAGGTTCTGATGTGAATACTGTTACTTCTTACACAAAAGATAAAAGACCTTGTATTGTTATGGATGAACATGTGAAGAAATTGGGGAATATAACCATAGATGATATGTCTGACCGGGATGAACCCAATAGGTATGATTTTGATAATGGAATTGATCCGGATATGCATTATTATAGCAATCTTGACATAAATTGTAATTAATACACAGAACAAGAATTCAACAAGAATGTGGAAATGCATGGTGCTCTGTCCGTCATACACTTTAATAGCAGAAGTTTATGCAAAAATTACTTTGCCATCAAAGAATTTCTTAAGTCCTTCAACAAATATACTATAATAACTATATCAGAGACTTGGCTTGATAATGGCAAAGTGGGTGATGTGGGTCTTGAGGGATATGAGTTGTATACCACTAACAGGAACAACAAAAAGGGCGGAGGAGTTGCTTTGTATATAGATCAATCATTAAGAAGTAAAATTGTTAAAAATGTCTCATACAGTATAGACAATGTCCTGGATTGTTTAACAGTGGACATTGAAGTAGAACACTCCAGAAACATACTTATTAGCTGTCTGTACAGACCACCAGGAACAAGTTTGACAACATTTAATGAAAAAATTGCAGATTTGCTTAATAATATGACTACTGATAAAGTACAAATTGTGTGTGGAGACTTCAACATTGATTTACTTAATCAACGACTTTTCAAAGGTACTTCTGAGTTTATAATTATAATATACAGCAATCATTTATGTCCACTTATTGATAAGCCTAGCAGAATCACAACCGAAACAGCAACACTAATAGACCATATTTTTACCAATAGATTTGATGAAAAGGTTGTTGGGGGTCTATTTACGAGGGAGGTTAGTGATCATCTGCCAGTGTTTGCAATATTTCCAAATTTTTTTACACGAAAAAATAAATCCCATAGCATTAATAAATTTAAAAGAAGTTGTACGGAAAAAAATATTGAAGAATTGAAAAAGGATCTTAGTAACCAAAACCGGTGTGATCTTTATGCCGAAAGTGATGCAAATGTGGCATATGATACTTTTTTGTATAGATTTATTGAGCTGTTTAACATTAACTGCCCCATTAAGATGACTCAAAACCAAGAAACTAAATTAGGAAAAAAAACGTGGATAACAAAAGGCATTGAAAAAGCATGCAAAAAGAAGAATACATTATATGCGAAATTTGTTAAAAAAAGAACTATTGAGTCAGAAGAAAAATATAAAAAATATAAAAATAAATTGGTAAGCATTATCCAAAATAGTAAAAAGGTATATTTTTACACCCTTTTGGAACAACAAAAGCAAAACATGCAAGGAACTTGGAAAGTAGTAAATAAAATTATTAAAAAAACAAACGAGAGTGTCAAAGTTATTTTACAAATGACACTGAAGACATTATTAGAAACCCAAAGGAGATAGCAAATTAATTAAATGACTATTTTGTTAATGTGGGTTTCAATCTGGCAAAAGGCATTACTGATTCAAAAAGTAAAAACACAAATAGTTGCGAATATATCAGTAGGAACTCTTCTTCCATGTTTGTGTCTGACATTACTAAAAATTAAATATTAGAGATTGTGAATGGTTTTAAAAATAAAATGTCAACAGATTGGACTGACATAGATATGAAACTAGTTAAAAATATAATCCATTCAATATTAGAACCTCTGACTTACATTTTTAATTTGTCTTTTCAATCTGGCGTTTTTCCAGATCAGATGAAAATTGCAAAAATTATTCCAATTTATAAGAGTGCTGACAGTCATTAATATTCAAATTATAGACCAATTTCATTATTATCCCAATTTTCAAAAATACTGGAAAAACGTTTTCTGAAGAGGCTTGACAGCTTCATAGAAAAATTCACGATATTAAGTGATGATCAATATGGATTTAGGAGCGGCCGATCGACTTCGATGGCAGTTATTAAATTAGTGGATTATATAGCATCCGCATTAGATAAAAAGTATTTTTCTTTGGGTGTTTTTGTTGATCTAAAAAAAGCCTTTGATAGCATAGATCATAAATTGTTAATGAACAAACTAGAGCAGTATGGATTTAGAGGCCGTGCTTACTTATGGTTAGAAAGTTATCTTGACAATAGATACCAGTATGTACATTTTAATGATCAACATTCAGAAATGTGCAAAGTAACTTGTGGGGTGCCCCAGAGATCTTTGATTGGTCCTAAGTTGTTTATTTTATATATTAATGACATCTGTAAGGTATCCGATTTGTTAAAATGTGTTTTATTCGCAGATGACACAACATTGTATGTATCCGGGGATAATTGCTGATGTGACCAGAGAACTATCCAGAATCAAGCAATGGTTTGACCAAAATAAACTATCCTTTAATCCAAGTAAAACTAAATATATTATATTTAGTAATCGACAAATTTAAACCAGCATGAGCTTAAAGATTGATGATGTGGTATTAGAAAGGGTGAATGAAAATAAATTTCTTGGAATAATATTAGACCATAAATTATCCTGGAAACCACACATCGCTCATGTTCAATCAAAAATGTCTAAATCAATAGCTATATTACATTAAACCAAGTACTTTCTAAATAAGCCATCTCTGTATATTCTGTATTGTTCTCTTATTGTTCCATACTTTTTTATTGTGTTGAAATATGGAGGCATGCTTACACCACAAACACAAAACTTATTTTTCTTTTACAAAAAAAAGCCATAAGGATAGTCAATCATTCACTGTATAACGAACCGACAAACTCGATATTCTGCAAATTTAAAGCAATAAAATTCTCCGATCTTGTCAGTCTGAATACAGCTGTCTTTATGTTCAAAGTCTATAGGAAAATATTGTCTGAAAATATATTATGTTTGTTTGATAAAAGGGAACAGAAATATAAGCTAAGAGGAGAGAACATGTTTAAAAAACAAATGGTCCGAACAAACTTTAAAATGAACACCATTTCGGTAAAAGGGGTCGACTTGTGGAATGGTCTCACCGATGATCTTAAGAGGAGTAATTCCATTCATTATTTAAAAAAATAGTTTAAAACTTTAATTTTTTTCAAATATAAGGTTGCCTAAGTAAAATCGTATAGGTATGTTGTATGTATATGTGCATGCATATGTATGTGTATGTATGTATATGCGTATGCATATGAGATACGTTTATGCATGTATATTGTTTATCTTTAACTTCTGATGGGTGGATGTTGTTTTGTAAATAGGGTAATAAGCTATGGCTTCAGCCTACACCTTTTCGGTTACCACCCTTGTTTGTAATGAACTTGCTGTACTTATGTTTTATGTTTAGTAACCGAATAAACCCTGATTCATTCATTCAATAATTTGGAAAATGCTACTGTGTCAGTAAAACTCTACTCACTGTAACTTCTTGTCTTACACATTGTCGTTTCTACACTACATTTAATTAAATGTTTAGTTGATAAAATTATAAAATAACAGTGCTTTGATAGGGCTGTACATTACCTGTATAAAAAAAACACTTTGAGTATTGTCACATTCTTGCTTTTGAAAATGTGTTTCGATCAGTATCCTGCAGGAACAAACTGCCTCTCCAGCCAGCTGTGTGTCCATGAAGAGTGAGCGGTCCATGGGTAAACCAACCAACCTGCCAGTAAAAGGTGAGAATAAAACAATGACAATGAAAAGAAGTTTAGTTTTAACACTGTCCAGGAAAAAACAGAATTGGTCATTTCTTAAAATACTTGAAACAACCTTGTTTACATTTACCTGAACAGAGCGAGCTCCTGTGGTTGTTTGAATTTCAATTATTTATTTTAAGGACAATGCACAATGATCACATAATTACTGATTCTCTCACAGAAACAAAGTCAAACGTAGAGTGACATGGTTAGGGTAAAACTATGATGGCGCCCTTTTAGCGTTGACTAATTGTTGGGCATACTAACCTTTAACATCGTAGCCAGCCAGCAACACTGGCACAAGCCAGCAACTAAATGCTACCAAGATAGCTGGTTTTCTAACTGGACAAAGGACATTTAGACATAATTATATGCATACAAATATTCACTATATAATAATTAATATAATAATAATTAGTTTTATTTGTAATATATTTTCAGTTGAAATCATAAAATGTGTTTTGATCAGTATCCTGCAGGAACAAACTGCCTCTCCAGCCAGCTGTGTGTCCATGAAGAGTGAGCGGTCCATGGGTAAACCTGAGGACTTCTCAAATGGACCCCAACCTGCCAGTAAAAGGTGAGAATAAAACAATGACAATAAAAAGAAGTGTTTTTTAGAACAGCATTGGTCATTTGTTCAAATACTTTCAACAACCTAATTAAAATTTTACCTGAACAGAGCGAGCTCCCATGGTTGTGTGAATAATGACTGTTCTCTCGGAAACCAATGCAAAAGTAGCATGACATTGTTAGGGTGAAATTAATTTGTTCATCTTCAGAAATAGGTGGATCTGGAAGCTTTGTGACATAGTGACTACTTGCAGGGGTAATTGTACTCTAGCTGGCAAAATGCTGGCCAGCCAGTAACATTGCCAGCCACAAAAGGCCGCCAAGATAGCAGTCTCGCTAACTAGACAAGAGACATTTAGACATAAATATATGCATTAAAATATTCACTATTATTAGTTTTATTTGTAATATATTTTGAGTTGAAATCATAAAGGCTACATTCAGACTAAAGGCAAAAGTGGTCCAAATCCGATTTTTAGTTTTTTTGTTTGGGGTCAAGTGACCAGGTCAGACTTGTGCAGAAGTAGTGTGAACACTCAAATCTTGCCCAGATCAGATTTTTTTTCAATGCGACCGCATTGTGAACAACCAAGGTGGATTTGATGCGACTCAATTACCTCAATAACCCTTGCTGCGCCCTCTCTATACGCGGGGAGGGGGCGGGGCCCCCTGCTCCCGGTGCGGCTGTTAACCTGGGCGGACTGTCACTCAGTATGCCCCAACCGCGTCGCGTCGCCAGGGCGGGGATCGGCTCACGTAAAAAGGCGATGTCCGACCCCCCCGACCCGTCTGTAAACACGGACCAAGGAGTTTAATGCGCTCGCAAGTCAGAGGGTCGCCCCGTGGCGCAATGAAAGTGAGGGATGGCACGCGCCGGCTGCCAGTAAAAGGTGAGAATAAAACGATGACAATGAAAAGAAGTGTTTTTTAGAACAGCATTGGTCATTTGTTCAAATACTTTCGACAACCTAATTAACATTTACCTGAACAGAGCGAGCTCCCATGGTTGTGTGAATAATGACTGTTTGCTCAGAAACAAATGAAAAAGTATCATGACATTGTTAGGATGAAATTAAAGTGTTCATCTTCAGAAATAGGTGGATCTGGAAGCTTTGTGACATAGTGACTACTTGCAGGGGTTAGAGAGCTATTGCTATAGCTGGCTTCATTATATAAAGGGTTATATAAAAGTGGGGTAGATGTGATAGCTAACTTCATTTAGGACTCTCCAGCTCTCTGTTACCACAGAGGTCAGCCTTGTCAAGACCATTTATTAACAGCCAAACTCAACTTATTTTGTAGGCCCCCTGTTAGAATTACAATTGTTGTAAATCATGTTAATATCGGAGAACAAACATATTAAGAACTTTAAAAAATAAGTTAAATGCATACCCTAAATAAACTTAACAAACTAAAGAAAATAAAGACAAACTCACCCCATTTGCACAAATAAGGGTGATGTAATGATTAAATACATGGTTTCCCAGAATATTCCGATCCGCCCAGAAGAAGTCCAGTGGTTCCAGGCAGGCTGCATGGTGCCCAGCATCCTCAAACAAACATGGACTCCATATTTGTGGTCTGTACATACCTCCGCTAGAAATGAAATTATACATAACCATTCACAATAGATGACGAGATGGATTGAGGCTATATGATTTTAATATCGGTGCTTATTTAATATAATATTTTTCACAGATTCTTGAGGAGAACATTGTCACTTTTGTGAAGGAAGAATTGAAGAAGATTCAGAGGATTTTGAGTTCAGATCACAGAGAATGCTCAGAGAAGCAGGGTGAGGAGGAGGAGGAGGAGGCGGAGGAGGAGGAGGCATTTCTCAAGATCACACTGAACTTCCTGAGGAGAATGGACCAGCAGGAGCTGGCTGTCCATCTGCAGAGCAGTAAGACGATTTGAATCTACCACTAACAAGGCTGTTTGCTTTTTATTGACACAGAGTATGTTAAGAAATGGACCTAAATGCACTGGAATGATTTAACTGGGATATTTTTGTTTCCAATAAAACAATTGAACTGTCTTTTTCAGTCTTCATCTAAATTTGAAGGCTTACACTGTGTTCCTGTGATAGCTGTCAGATTCAAACTGCATGTTTTCATATTGCATTAGAGGAAAACATGCTGCTGGTATTTATAAGGGGATTTCCTCACAAAATGTATATATTTTTTAATAGTCACAGCTGAAATTGCACAAAATTAAAATTATACTGTAATTGTATTATGTTTGTTATTCTGTACACAGATATTGCACATCTGTCTGTCCTGGAAGAGGAATAAAAAAACATTTTAAAGTGCGCCGGGGTAGCTCAGTTGGTAGAGTGCGCCCCGATATGGAGAGGTTTATACCTCGACGCCCAGTGTTCAAATCTGACCTGCGGCAGTGTCCTGCAGGTCTCTCCCTGCACAGCTGTCAATAAGCACCAGACCTATTTGAATTACTAAAAGATGTGGGATGAGATACAAAAGTCTGGAACCAGAGAAACACTGGATGTACAGATCCATTGAGCTTTTTAGCTTCTAATATTTGGTTTTGTGGCACATTTACTGTATAGTTTAGTTTGAACCATCTTATCAAGGCCTGTAGGTAGCTGTTTCCAGCTCTCATAATCTCAATGTACACCAAACCCAAACACCAGAGAGACAAAGTTAGTGACTAATTGCATCAGAAAGTTGAATATCTAGCAGTTAACAAGCCAGGTATGTTTCTCTGGATATCTAATTAGCTAAAAGCACACCCTCCCACTTCCATAAGACATTGTCAATCAAAACAGCCCCACAATGTGTAAAGCCTTTAGCATCTTGGCATCGCCTGCCAATGCATTGGGCAGCAGTGAGACAATGAAAGCTGTTACAGAAGTTCAGTTAGAGTAATAAATAATTGTGTTTGAAGGCCAAAACACTGCACAATGGTTTAAAATACTCAAGGAAAGGATTTTATATCTCTGGAACGGTATCACTGCCAGACTGATTTAAACTTTGTTATATGTATTGTGAATGCATAGTGTCCTGTATCATTAATCAAGCTGAACTGTGATCTGTCTATCATTTATTTGTCTTCATCATCCAGAAACACCTGCTATGTCCCAGAGAAAACTTAAATCTAACCTGAAGCAGAGGTCTTATGGTGTGTTTGAGGGGATCGCTAAAGCAGGAAATCCAAAACCTCTGGATCAGATGTACACAGAGATCCACCTCACAAAGGGAGGGACTGCAGAGGTCAATTATGAACATGAGGCCAGACAGATTGAAACAACATGCAGGAGAAAACACAGACCAGAAACAATTATTACATGTGAAGACATCTTCAAAGCCTCACCTGGAAGAGAAGAACCAATCAGAACAGTGATGACAAAGGGATTGGCTGGCATCGGGAAAACAGTCTTAACACAGAAGTTCACTCTGGACTGGGCGGAAGACAAAGCCAACCAGGACATCCAGTTCACATTTCCATTTACTTTCAGAGAGCTGAATGTGCTTAAAGAGAGAAAGTACAGCTTGGTGGAACTTGTTGATTACTTCTTTAGTGAAACCAAAGAAGCAGGAATATGCAGGTTTGAAGAGTTCCCGGTTGTGTTCATCTTTGACGGTCTGGATGAGTGTCAACTTCCTCTGGACTTCCTCAACACTGAGATCCTGACTGATGTTACAGCGTCCACCTCAGTGAGTGTGCTGCTGACCAACCTCATCAGGGGGAAACTTCTTCCCTCTGCTCGCCTCTGGATAACCACACGACCCGCAGCAGCCAATCAGATCCCTCCTGAGTGTGTTGACATGGTGACAGAGGTCAGAGGGTTCACTGACCCACAGTTCAATTCAATTCAATTCAATTTTTATTTATAGTATCAAATCATAACAAGAGTTATCTCGAGACACTTTACAGATAGAGTAGGTCTAGACCACACTCTATAATTTACAAAGCCCCAACAATTCCAACAATTACAGTAATTCCCTCAAGAGCAAGCAGTGCGACAGTGGCGAGGAAAAACTCCCTCTTGGGAAGAAACCTCGGACAGACCCAGGCTCTTGGTAGGCGGTGTCTGACGGGCCGGTTGGGGGTGTGATGAACAGTGGCAATAATAGTCACATTAATAATGGAACAGAAGGAGAAGTACTTCAGGAAGAGCTTCAAAGACAAGAAGCAGGCCAGCAGAATCATCTCCCACATCAAGATATCACAAAGCCTCCACATCATGTGTCACATCCCAGTCTTCTGCTGGATCACTGCTACAGTTCTGGAGGACGTGTTGAAGACCAGAGAGGGAGGAGAGCTGCCCAAGACCCTGACTGACATGTACATCCACTTCCTGGTGGTTCAGTGCAAAGTGAAGAACATAAAGTATGATGGAGGAGCTGAGACAGATCCACACTGGAGTCCAGGAAGATGATGGAGTCTCTGTGAAAACTGGCTTTTGAGCAGCTGCAGAAAGGCAACCTGATCTTCTATGAATCAGACCTGGCAGAGTGTGGCATCGATATCAGAGCAGCCTCAGTGTACTCAGGAGTGTTCACACAGATCTTTAAAGAGGAGAGAGGACTGTACCAGGACAAGGTGTTCTGCTTCATCCATCTGAGTGTTCAGGAGTTTCTGGTTGCTCTTCATGTCCATCTGACCTTCATCAACTCTGGAGTCAACCTGCTGGCAGGAGAACAAACAACATCAACATGTTTCTACCAGAGTGCTGTGAACAAGGATTTACAGAGTCCAAATGGACACCTGGACTTGTTCCTCCGCTTGCTCCTGGGTCTTTCACTGGAGACCAATCAGACTCTCCTACGAGGTCTGCTGACACAGACAGGAAGTAGCTCACAGACCAATCAGGAAACCGTCAAGTACATCAAGGAGAAGATCCAGGAGAATCTGTCTGCAGAGAGAAGCATCAATCTGTTCCACTGTCTGAATGAACTAAATGATCATTCTCTTGAGGAGGAGATCCAATAGTCCCTGAGTTCAGGAAGTCTCTCCACAGATGAACTGTCTCCTGCTC
Source organism: Perca flavescens (assembly GCF_004354835.1). Classification (NCBI taxonomy): domain Eukaryota; kingdom Metazoa; phylum Chordata; class Actinopteri; order Perciformes; family Percidae; genus Perca; species Perca flavescens. The sequence goes on from NC_041344.1 coordinate 33,019,481, forward strand.
AGTGGTCAGCTCTGGTCTTCATCTTACTGTCATCAGAAAAAGATCTGGATGTGTTTGACTTGAAGAAATACTCTGCTTCAGAGGACGCTCTTCTGAGGCTGCTGCCAGTGGTCAAAGCCTCCAACAAAGCTCTGTAAGTAATAAGAGTTGAAAAGATTCAATATACTTACATTTGTCCTTTCATATTCAATGTTTTTTTCTCGTTGCTTCTTCAGGCTAAGTGGTTGTAACCTATCAGAGAGAAGCTGTGAAGCTCTGGCCCCAGTTCTCTCTTCCCAGTCATCTAATCTGAGAGAGCTGGATCTGAGTAACAACAACCTGCAGGATTCAAGAGTGAAGCTCCTCTTTGCCGGACTGTGGAGTTCACACTGCACACTGGAAGGTCTCAGGTTAGGGTTCATCAACATGGTCAGCAGATGGCCATTTGTATGTTACCATGTTACCATTGACATGTATCGTGTTGTATCTTACTAGATTGTCAGGCTGTATGATCTCAGAGGAAGGCTGTTCTTCTCTGGCCTCATCTCTGAGCTCCAACCCGTCCCATCTGAGAAAGCTGGACCTGAGCTACAATCATCCAGGAGACTCAGGAGTGAAGCTGCTGTCAGCTGGATTAGAAGATCCACATTGGAGCCTGGACACTCTCAGGTTGGTGGGGTGGGGGGTTGCTGCACGGCAGAACTAATGTATAATGAAAGGCTGCGGAACTGGAAACAAATGTTTGTTATATTTCAGCCTGGGTTACATTGAATAAAGGTAAATCCTTCATTGTAGATTATACCCGGGGGGAGTCCAATGGTTGAAACCAGATCTCCGGAAATGTAAGTGTATCTTCAATTTAATTCATGAAATAAACTGCTCTGTTTGCATTCTAAATTTATTTTAACCATTGCATGCATAGCACATCTGCAGTAATGTGTTTTGTTCTTTCTTCCAGATGCCACTGACCTCAAACTGGACCCAAATACAGCACACAGATATCTCTTCCTTTTTGACAACAACACAAAGGTCATAGCGTTGACTGAGCCACAGCAATATTCTGATCATCCAGAAAGATATGACGTCTGGCCCCAGCTGTGGTGTAGAAATGGCCTGACTGGTCGCTGTTACTGGGAGGTTGAATGGGATACTGAGGTTAATATAGCAGTGACTTACAAAGATAATGATGACTGTTTGTTTGGAGGGAACAAGCACTCTTGGAGTTTGTACTGCTGTCAAGATGTTTACTATGCTTGGCACAATAAAAGCAGCATAACCATAAATCCTCCTCCCACCTCGTCCGAGAACAGAGTGGGAGTGTATCTGGACTGGCCTGCTGGCACTCTGTCCTTCTACAGTGTCTCATCTGACAAACTGATCCACCTCCACACCCTCTACACCACGGTTACTGACCTACTCTACCCAGGGTTTGGGTTCTGTGTGGGGCCAGGCTCCTCATGGTCTCTGTGTGAGCTGTAAACCAGCAGCCAGTGCTGAAGAAAGACAACTGCTGTCAAGCTACAGTAGTTGAAACTGTGCAGGATCACATGCACACATGGACAAATTGTGAACACGTTTCAGTAAGAGACTAAACAAATATGCAAAAAATTGGAAGTTGAATTATGTTAACAATGTTGCGTTAAAAGCTGCTCAAATCAATACTGTATTTTATATTAATAACAATTGTTTAAAACTAAAACTTGTAATGTAAAATAACTTGACTTATTGTGATGAAGCCAAATAGAAACATCATTGGACTCTGCAGCGTTTTAGTGCCGTTATGTGGACTGTTCTATTGTTCCTACCCTGCATGAGCAGGACCTGCAGTCATCCAGGACAGATCCACTGCCCTGTATAAAACAAACTAAATTTGCAGTGGTCAAAGAATTATCTACTACCCCAAAATATGAAGCAACAATTACATTTGCTCTCACCACAGATGGATGAACCTCCAGAGCTACAGTACAGAGATCAACTTAACTGTTCAACTTGAAAAATAGAAGAAGCATTGAAGTATGAGCATTAACTGTTACAGAATGTAAACAGCTCAAACTGCACTGTTGGCTCTAATTTAAATGATGAATGGGACATAAATATAAAATATATTTAAATAAATTAATATATAATATTTATTTTTTAATCAGTACCAGCTACATTTTTTAGAATGTTTTCACACTAACCATACAGTATGTAATTATTTGTATGTTGGAAACATTTTTTTCCAATAAAAATATCGTCCCTTTGTTTGAAGGGACTACAAAATAAATTAAGATGCGCCAATCAAAATGTGTTGATGTGTAGTTTGTGTGCAGTAAGCATTAGTTACTTTTAATTCTGCAGTGAATCTGGAAAGAATTCAAGTTGACTTATTCTGAACTTCATGTTTGGAAATAAAACATTTCACTGTATGCTGTCCAGCAATAAGATGAATGTAATCATTACACTTATCTAATTTATAACAACAGACACAATCCCATTTCTATTCAATACGGTGGATAAGATCAGTAAAACAACCCCACCCACACCAGTTTCCAGCTTTACAACAGAGGCTTTTTTGACTAACAAAGATCAAACTAATCACAAATGATATCACTGTGTCCATCTCCCCCGATCCCTCCCACCCTCCACTTCTTTCTCATATTGATCACAAAACTATCAGACACCTTTTTCATTCCTTTAATCCCGAGATTCTCAGATATAATGCTGTAAATTGTTAATGATTTATGGATGTACTTTTTATTTCACAAGAACACACTATGAATGTAGAAAAGGCCCCAAAGTTATGTTGGTGTTGCAATTATTTAGTAGAGTTGACTGTATTGTGTTTTATGTTTCACGTTTACTCTTGTTTATTCAGTGCTTGTAACAGGGTAGCCAAAGCGTGTGCTGATTGGTATATTATAGGTGACGTCACACAGTTAATAAGCAGTGAGATAGTTAGTTGGTCAGTTGGACCGTAATTGTAAGCAGCATCTTGCTTCAGAGTGTGCGTAAATGAGAAGAAAACCACACTCGCACTCAAACGTACATAAAGGAAAGAGAAAGAAATAAACGGAAAGGAACATCTCTCAGCTCTTCATTCATTTATGCTCGGGATATTTGGCCTTAAGTTGTGTTCTGGCAGACACACCTGCATGAACCTAATGATAACCTTGTAACTAGCACCTAGACTGAGCATCTACCCCTTATCTACACTACATTGATGGTCCTTCGAGCCGGATCACTGGGTTTACGTCAGAGATGGAACTACATCCAGAGTATGATGCTAGTGGTGCACGTCCCGAACGGCATACTCGCCCACCTGTGCGCTACGCAGATTATGAGGTCGATCATCTGGGCTACATCGGTCAGAGGTACAGAGAGGAATCAGAGAATACTCACCAGGAGGGAAAGGCCAGGATGACATCCCTCACCTCCCCTTATGACTCTCCCCTTCACCTGCAGAGGCGGGATGCTATTCTTCAAGAGATGGACCTGGGCTATAGGGCTGAGAGCCAACAGTACAGCCAGAAGAATCAGCTAGTCCCCCAGCGGTTTCCAGAGAGAGTTTAGGGAACAGTTATGAGATTACTCTACTCCCCTACCTCCAGCGCTGCACCCCCATACATCCACATGAGGACAGCCGAGTTGAGTAAGACGACATTCGTCATGAAAGACGCCTCCTGCAGCAGACACAGCGGCACATGGCATCAGATTTAGTTGAGCTTAGAGAGCTGCGAGCATAGATGGAGATGAGACAATTAGTAGATGCTGTTTGCAACATACAGAGTCCAACATCTCTTCATACCAGAAAGCCAGAATTAACGGTGATGCCGCCGCAGCCACCTGTTGAAAGTGAACCTAAAGCTGAGGAAGAGGATGATTGGCCTGCACCACCGCTATGGCCAGCCCCAGTAACGGATGAGCTGGTGACCCACCTATGCTACATCCGCTTATTAGGAGAATAGATGAGGCTCCAAGAATTAAGGAAGAAGCACGGCCACCCCCACCTCCTGACATGTTCGTGGGCCAGCCACAAGTTAGCCACTCAGCCCAGGGGACCCATCCACCTCCCTGGTTCAAGCCCGTTCAGCTTCGGCCGCAGCCGCACAGTTTACCTCCAGCTGAGCCCAAGTACTCTACAGCTTATAGTGGTCAACGGAGTGAGCTTGGGTTGCAACCCAACGCCCCCACAGCAACATTCAGGCATGGCGTTGACACAGCCCCTGCCCTTCAGATCACCTCAGGGTCATAACTCCAACGTCCCAGAGCCAAGTTACCGTGGGCCACGCCCAACAATCCGCAACTTCTCAAGTCGGGACCCAAGTGAGTTTGCACGGCTCAAGATTTCATTGGAGAACCTCTTACCACATGATGCATCTGAGCTGTTTAAATACCAAGTGTTGGTCGATCACTTGCAACTCAGAGAAGCCAGGTTAATAGCAGACGCTTACCTTAACTCCCCAACACCCTTCTCAGATACAATGGTTGCCCTAAATGACAAGTTTGGCCAACCATATCAGATAGCGCTAAGGCGTATTGCTGCTGTGATGGACTCACCAGACATAAGGCGGGGAGACTTTGCTGCATTTGAGAAGTTTGCACTCCAGATACAGTCACTTGTGGGAATGCTGAAGACACTAGGCCACGAGGGTGGAACTACAGTGTGGCTCACATGTTCCTTGTCTGCTGAGCAAGCTGCCACCTGAGCAGAGAGCCGAGTTTGCTGTACCATCAGGGCACACAGACCCACACCTTAACTAACCTTGCAGAGTGGCTGAAATATGAATCTTGGTGCCAGGACTCTGAAGGACAGCTGTGAAAGGAGCTCGGGAGAAGCCAGTGTCCAGACCTGAGGGTAGGAAGGGTAAGCAACCCACCACTGTCCTCCATGGTGTGAAGGACGCCACTAAACCAGAGGCTCCAGTGCCAAGCAGCCCCTTCAAAGGGAACAAGAGCAAGCCATACTGTCCATTCTGCAACAACGAGGAACACTACCACAGTCAGTGTACAGAGGTATCCAGGCTAACAAAGGATCAGCTGACCGAATGGATAAAAAGCAACAAGAGGTGTTGGCGTTGTGCACGGCCACACCGGGCGGCTCAGTCTAACTTAAAAAAGACATGCAGCCTCTGCCAAGGCAAACACCTCCAGGTGCTGCATGAGGTGAATATGAGGCCATCTAAGGAGGCAGCGTCAATACAGGCAGCAGAAAGCCATGGCACAAGGGGCACAACAGAGGTTCTGTATCTGGACCGACCCACTGAAGGCAGTCGGGTCCTTCTGAAAGTCGTCAAAGTCCCGTACACCATGGTGACCAATCGATCAACACCTATGCCATACTTGATGATGGTTCAGAGAGAACTATGCTGTTGCCAGATGCTGCAGAGAAACTAGGTGTGCAGGGGACTCAAGAGGACTTACCACTATGCACAATTAGAGAGGAAGTGCAGACCCTCAGGGGTGCATCAGTGTCGTTCTCCATTTCTTCGCCGTCGAAGCCAAAGACCAAGTTCAAGATTACGGGTGCATTCACCAGTGCTCGCATTGGACTAGCTGCCCATACCTACGCGATGGAGCAACTCCGGAACACCTACAAGCACCTTATTGGCCTTCCCATACGGACCCTTACAAACGTTAAGCCCCTGCTTCTCATTGGGAGTGACCATCCCCATCTCGTCACTCCCATTGAACCTGTCAGATTGGGACCTCCAGGTGGGCCTGCTGCCATCTGCACAAGGCTGGGCTGGACCCTGCAGGGCCCGGCGAGTGTAGCAGTGTTTGTTTACAGCAGTAGCACCCCAGGTGAGCGAGCTGATGACATGACACTGTCCCATTCAGAAGCGAGAAAGTAGTTACTCGTTCAAGGCAGGACCAAGAGGCCATCAGCATCCTTGAGACCAAAACCATCAGGGTAGAGGTTGATAGCATTCTACGTTACGCCACCCCGCTGCTCCGCCGGAGAGACATGCCGCTCTTTCAGGCTACTAAAGAACCAGTCATGCCTAGTTTACGAAGTGTAGAAAGGCGACTGGCCAGAGAGCGTGCACGGGCAGAAGCTTACAGAGTGGAGATGGAGAAACTGATAAAGGCAGGCTCTGTCATCAAGCGTGGACCGGAAGTTCCAGCCGAGGAAGGTCGTGAGGCATGGTACATCCCTCACCATATGGTGAGCAATAATGGCAAGAAGACCTGCTATCTGCCCGTCTGCGCCTTTTCAAGCCTGCTTTCTATTCTACAGGAATGGATTGCTTCGGGCCATTTGAGATCAAAGTGGGCCGACGCTGGGAGAAGAGATGGGGGATCATCTTCAAGTGCCTCACAACTAGGGTGGTGCACTTGGACCTCCTTACCTCTATTGACACTGACGCCTTTCGGCACAGTCGGTGCTCAACCTGTTCCTGAAGAAGTGCTTCGCACTGTAATTACTGAGGTGGAAGGGATCCTCAACAGTAAGCCATTGGGTTACATGTCTTCAGATGCCAGCGACCCAGATCCAGTGACTCCCAGTGTTCTTCTTATGGGGCGGCCTGATGGTTCGCTACCTCAGGTAGTCTACCCACAAAAGTGAGCTCATCTGTCGCCGCCGTTGGAAAAACTCCCAAGTTTTGGCTGACCACTTTTGGGCCAGTTTCACCCGGGTCTATGTGCCGGGTCTGCAAGCTCGCCAGAAGTGGCAGGCTACACCAGCTGATATCGCAGGGGATTGTGTAGTGATGATCGCTGATCCACACTTCCAAGGGCCCTTTGGCCCATTGGGAGAGTGGTCAAGACTCATCCCAGGCCTGATGGGCACATCAGGTCCGCTGATTTTAAGGTGAAGGAGAGAATCTCCACCCGGCCAGTTGCCAAGCTGGTTGTCCTCCATGCACTTCCTTCTGGAGAAGATGGAGATGGTTCCACTCCTGCTACTACAACCCAGCCATAGAACTTTGTTGCCTTTATTGATGAGCAAATGTATTACATACATTTGGGGGCGGCTGTAGAAAAGGCCCCAAAGTTATGTTAGTGTTGCAATTATTTAGTATAGTTGACCGTATTGTGTTTTATGTTTCACGTTTACTCTTGTTTATTCAGTGCTTGTAACAGGGTAGCCAAAGCGTGTGCCGAATTGGTATATTATAGGTGACGTCACACAGTTAATAAGCAGTAAGATAGTTAGTCGGTCAGTTGGACCGTAATTGTAAGCAGCATCTTGCTTCAGAGTGTGCGTAAATGAGAAGAAAACCACACTCACACTCAAACGTACATAAAGGAAAGAGAAATAAATCAACGGAAAGGAACATCTCTCAGCTCTTCATTCATTTATGCTCGGGATATTTAGCGGGATGTTCTGGCCGACACACCTGCATGAACCTAGTGATAACCCTGTAACTAGCACCTAGACTGAGCATCTACCCCTTATCTACACTACAATGGCAGTCAACACAATAAAGTGCTACTCTACAGACTCTAAAGTCAATGAGATTTAAATGAACAGAACAAAGTGTTACAAAAGAAAGAAAAGAATAGTAAAATAAATAAAATATATATACCTAAAGCCATACTTTATATAAAAAATATTATTATATTTAAAATATAATCCCTATGCTAGTTTTTTTCCTCGCCAAAATGTAGCCTAACTATTTAGCCACCTTGCCGTCTAATTTCTATGATGCAAACTGTAGACAAATGTTCGACAGAAATGTCGACACAGATCTCCAGCAGTCCAGCCGTGTATTAGTGTTAAAAGATGTTAACAGAAAGCAGATTGTCTGACGTTACTAAATTATGGATGTAGAAGTTGAAGATACAGAAAATACTTTGGAGAAAGAACAACAATGGTGAAAAGTAGGAGCAGGGATTTATTATCTTGGAGCGACGACAAGGTGGAACTCTGCCACCCTGGAGTTTTCAAACCAAAACGGGGGCAGCGGTGTTTCCAAATGTCTCTGTTTTAGGAGTTCGGAAACACTGCAGTAGTGTGAATGCAAGGCGTAAACATAGCAAAAGATATTAGTTTTTAAACCAAAGCGTAGCAGTGTAGATGTGGCCTGAGACTGACCAGATGAAGGCTGGCTTTTTGCTTCCATCCCATCAGGTTTACTGTCAGCCATGCTGGCCAATCACCGGCTGCTTGAGACAATCACACCCGCCTTCTCTCTCTGCTGATTGGCCACTTCTCCTGGTCAGAGCCAGTCTACAGAGAGCCTGTTCACTCCCTATTCAGCCCCATTGTACCGAATTTGATTGCAGTTCCACCAGAGTTCCACTGGGGGTGATTGCGGGCGAGAGCAAAATGAATGGGAGTCTATGGAGCTAGACGGCTCTTTCACCTGATTGACGTATTTACTAAACACTTAAATGTAAATTGTTGATATTCCAAAAGCAACATTATTTCAAGTTTGAGTAGTTTATTTCCATGTACTCATAAAGGGAATAATAAGTAATGAAATTCCTTGTGCCAGCTCAACTTTTAAGAATAAATAATAATTGCATTTTTTTTATTATAGGCAATTTTTAACATAATTAGGCATCTTACCAAGTCTGTTTAAGTCATAGGCTACAACATTCGTTTAGGCTAGCCTATCTGTGTGCCTATCCATCCATGAGATATGTAGACTATAATAAAAAATAAAACAGACAACTGGACAGTTTTGGAGAACACATTTTAATTTTTAGAAACATGAACATGAAACTTTGGAAACTGAAACTAGAAAACTTTACATGGTACATAAGCACATGTTCACTCTCTCTCTCTCTCTCACACACACACACACACACACACACACACACACACACACACACACACGCACACACACACACACACGCACACACAACTACTCTCTCACCTTGCGCATGCATCTCTTTAAGCATCTTCTAGACATTGGAGGGGTTTTAGTGCAGAAATAAACCGTCCAACTTCACACCAGGTCAATATTTACAAATTAAACGACAAAACCCCTCTTCTGCTTGGATTAGACCATAGTCTTTCTGTTTTACCTCAACTGGTATGTTGTAATAGAAACAATTTGAGATGGAATGCAGGTTCAGATATGTGTAATCTCAGATATCTTCAGACAGCATACATTCTGATCCTGCCAATATCTTCAATGTTTCAACCATTTGCTTTTTGTCTCTGTAGATTGAAATCTACTGAACAACATTCACCGACGATGCCCAATCACAGTATCTGTGCCAACTTCTATCAGTCTAATGATGGTGAACTCCAGGGCCTATAATTGTTTGACAACTAACTGAGCCATAATACTACTGTCTTGAAGCCAACTAGTAGTAGGCCATGTTAGCAAATGCAGATAACAGAGCAAAATACATCATAAACTTAAAATAATAAAATAAAATTGAATTTCCACAGTACACACATCAAATCATGAAATGAAGATGAAATGAATACATTAAAATCCAATAGGACACAATGAAATGAATTAATAAATAATGAATTATTAAAAAAGAATGAATAAATAATACAGAAAAAAACCCAGCAATGCTTGTTACTCCAATGCTGGATGCATGGACACGAACCTGTCAGCCAGAAACCTGCAGAAACCCTCGTGGTTCGTGACAATGTTAATGGAAACCTTAAAATGCAAACAAATTTGAACTTGGAAATAGCATGAAATAATGTAGTGCCCACACGCATGTCTGGTATGGTTTGTTTTATTTATTCTGGAGAAACCATAGTAACACTGATCATACTATAGCATGGCCTTTATATTCATATTTCCTTACCTCAGGCATCATTACATTGCACACAAGGTCGACATCTATGACGTCTTCATTGTAGATTATGGCAGCCTGTATCAATATGCTAATTGGGGCGGCAAAAGAGAAATGAATCTTGGAACAATAACTTTTTGCATTACTAATTGTATGTTTACTTAAAAGAGTTGTTATTCATAAACAGTGCATTATCACTAAATCAACTGTACAGTGTGTATTCATATCAAATTCAGTTTTCTGGCATCCAATGTCATGCCTATCTGATGCCATCTTCAGATTCCTTATTTGACTGTTTATAGAGGGTAGGTATAAACAAATCTACATAAATAACATGCAACTTTTTCCAAAATCACTAACATTTTCAACGCTGAAATGACTATTTGCTTGACGCAAAAGCTGTCGAAGTTCCAAAGATGTGGCAGGATGTCTCCACAGACCCTCCGTCCCATTCTGATGGAGAACCCTCAGAGTCCTACCAAGACATGTTGTTAACTATACATCGAGAAGAGTACAAAAGTACTAGAGCACATGTAGGGGTAAAAAACAATATATCAATGCTTCAACAATATCAACAATGCCTGCACACTCTATGTGCAGCCATCCTTTACAGGACTCACACTGTACCCACAGCAGATTTTCCACTTCTGGATACATTTAGCTAGATGTGAAGAACACAGGGATAGTCCAAGATCTACAAAACAAATGTAACTTTTATACCATATTTATATCTTAAGATTAAAATTAATGACATACTGACCGTCCACTCTCAAGCTTCTGGAACACATTAATGTCCTCCGCCATACACTGATGTGTTCTCTCCTCTCTTCCTAGGTAGAAAAGACATGTCCACATAAACATTTATTTGCAATTCTTTAATTAATAATTAATTAATTTCATGCAGTTTCAAGGATGTTCAGACACTATATAACTGGTCTGACTGAGCGTTGGCTGTATGTCAGCTGTACTTGAAAACAAATCCGGAACTATTAATGTCACGCTCTGGACGGGGCAGGACACAAAAGCAGAACACAGGGCGAGTTCAATAATACTACTGTTTATTAGAAAATGAACAATGTAGATGGTGTTCCGTCGTGGAGGTTATGGGAGTGAGTATGGGTAGGTTGTGGCTCAGCAGAAGTACAAACGGCAGGCGAGAATAGTCAGAAACAGGCTGGGGGTCCAGAGACACGGAGGGCAAGGTAGAGGTCGGCACGAGGAGTCCAAACAGAAGATCCAGTTGAGGAGGGAACAAAAGCAGTGACCGGCGGTGGAGGGAGAACGGCGTGTGGCTGAAACAATTATCTGGCGGGGACTGAAGGCAGACCTCTCCCTAATATAGGGAGAGTGGCAATCAGCCCCAGGTGCGTGGACTGGAGCAGGTGTAGTAGATTTGTAGTGATTGCAGCAGCCTTGGTGCCGGGGTGCCTTCAATGGTAGTGGGGATTCAGGAAACTGAGGAACAAAAAGAGACGGACGGATACAAACAACACAGACACAAAAAGGGGCAGAGGCAAGGGAGACATACAAAAGGGAAGGGGAGACAGCTCAGGGAGGTGGGGCCCTGACAATTAATTAAAAGCACAAGTTATCTTTATTAACAATTCTGACAAACAACTTTGCAAATTTGCAAGTTTTTTTACATGTACAATTTTATGTAAAACAATCTACATCTTTTATCTAAAATAAAACAAATAAACATTTCAAAGATGTACAATGATTCAAAGATATACATTATTCTAAATATACATAGTTAAACATTGAGAAATATTCTCTCTCCATTAACCATTCCAAACATGCACACACAATGTCTGACTGTCCTGAGACAGTGTCTCGGTGACACAGGACAGTGTCTGACTCTCCCGGGACAGTTTTACTACTGTGAGTCTGTTCAGCTTTTACGTTACAGATATCACACAGAGCTAATGAACAAGTCCAGATACATAACACAGTTTGCAATGTGCAGCTCAGACCACATTTTAACTCACTATATTCACAGTTACTGTAATTACTTAACATTGTGCCAAAATATGAATAATAACGTTGCCATCAGTGGGCTTATTTGCTAGCTAAACACCGCTCCAACACATAGACGGTACCTTAGAACATTATGTGAAACAGCTGATTTAACGTCACCGCTCATTTAACATACAGTTTAGAAACAAGACAAAATGCTGAGGAAACATTAGTACCTTTTTCATGTTGGTTTTGAAAAGTGTTGAATAAAGATTAAAAAGGGTGGAGAACAACAGCTGGGGAGGGCCCCATGCCTCTGTTTAACTTGGGCCCCCAAAATGCTATATCAGCTTTATTGGCCAGGTTTGCGTGAAACAATTTGATTCTGGTTAATCTTTGCTCTCAAAGTACAACACTCACTTAACATAGAAAGAATAATATAAGAAAGGACAGTAAGAAATAGCCTATAAAAAAATACTGTTAAGTATGCAGTATAACAACACAATAGAATTTACAAATTTACAAAAAATATACAATAACAATTGAAGAGAGGGAAGGAATAGTGCAATATCAGTATAGTCTGAGATTTAAGATTTCAATATAAATATAGTGCAATCCGCCTCTGTCTGTAAGTGATGCAACAGTATTAACTGTTGCAGGCGGACATGACCATGAGGCTGGGCTGCACTGTCAACATTAAAATAACATCCCCATAATCTGTGGGTAGAACCTTCAAAATAAAACATTTCACCAAATAATTTCAAGCTTTTTGGAATACAAATAAAATGTGTTTGAGTACTACTGCATATCTATGTTTACTAGCTGCAGTTTTCATATATCTCGATTTTATAACATAATGTAATTTTAAACTACATTGGTATTGCTTTTCCCTCCAACAACGTAGTACGCTCTTATTTTGAAGACACGATTATAATTCCGGGTAGAACGCAATCGTCTACGGGTCTTGGTCTTGCCGAAGCCATTGCAGTACATGCATGGTGCAGCCATTCAGTTCATCTCTACGAAAATCATTTAAAGACCAAGGTAAGGTAACACAGCTAGCAGTGTTTGTGTTGTTCATCTGTTTACATTCTCGCGGGGTAACGTTAGACAGAAATAGTGACTTTCACTTTAAATTGCCTTTTAAAAGAATTTGGCTTAAAACCTCACTGACTTTTACATTTCCTTGAATAGCTTATCAATAACAAAGTATAGTTAACGTTACATATAACGTTAGAGTATGACAATTGACCAATTCCTAAGTAAGGTGTATAGGGTGTAATAACCTGTATAGGGTGTAATTACCTTACAATATCATTGCTAAGTTAGTTTAATATTTGACATTCGTCCGTTTAAGATCCGTGTCAAAGCCTCGATTTCCGCAGTATGTTGGAGAGCAAATTTAGGGAGACGTTTCACCGTTTTGGTCAACTCAAAATCACCTAAATGACGATTTAGTTGAGAGCGCAATAGACATGTCTGTCCAACGCGCCTGTCACTATAGGTGTAGCTAGCTAGTTAGGGACCGTCGTCTTTTTTTTTTTTTTTTTTTTTTTTGTTTTACCTTTTTATTTATTCAAGGATTTATTCAGTCCACTGAGAGGAAGCCTCTAGTCTAAGAAGTCTAAGTTTTATTTGAATTAGTTAAAAATCCGTGGGAATTCTGTGTCCACAGATTCCGTGTGGCCCTGCTTATGTGGCTCTTGTGTGGCTCTTTGGTGCTAGTGTCTTTATCATGTATACGTCCTAATATTCTAATTACGTTAACAGCATTTTTAGGAAATCCTTACCATCAGACATCCTTCACTTTTATACAAGCATTTCTCAGGAATCTTAAACTTCGAAACAGATTAGTAAACATTGTATTAGTTTTTTCACAAACAATAAAAACAAGTTATTAGTTCTGGTTTCTATGTCACAGTTATTTTACATTTCCGGTTGTTAGTATTTCTTTGTATAGTTGTAAACTGCACACTAATCGACACTGTCTGTCTGGCGTTTTTTCTACCCCTCTCCCACAGCTGTGAAATGTGTGGTATCTGGGCTTTGTTTGGCAGTGATGAGTGCCTGTCAGTTCAGTGCACTAGTGCCATGAAGATCGCTCACAGGGGCCCTGATGCCTTCCGCTTTGAGAACGTCAACGGCTTCACCAACTGCTGTTTTGGCTTCCACCGGTTGGCCATTGTGGACCAGCTGTATGGTATGCAACCCTTACGCATCAAGAAGTTTCCTTTCTTGTGGTTATGCTACAATGGAGAGATCTACAATCATCACACGGTAAGATATGCTTGCTGCTTCTCTGAAAACTATAGAGCTCAACGGTCCTGCCCCTCCTCCGAGAGACCTTAGGTTCCAGAAGTAAATTTCCCATTCATTTCTCCCATTAATGTTAGCTAACGCGCTAGCTAGCTAGCTACACTCAACCATAACATGATGTTGTAACTTTCAGCACTTCTCATTTCATAAAGGGCCCCGGCAACAAAACGTGTCTTTGTTTATGTTGTATAATGTGCTGTTGGATTGCATTTGATTTTGCCATTTTGTCTGCGATCAGACACGAATTCTGGGAAAAGGATAGCTCGCTAGCGCGCTAACGTTAGCTATGCTAGCTAACACCAGCAGTCAGAAACAAACATCTATGATCCAATGTCTTTTTTGATAATCTACACGTTTTCTTGCCATGGCCTTTTCTAAAATAAGCCATGGTAAAATATACTATAATCCGTTCAAGGAGTTGATAAGCAGACAACAAAGCTAGTTGGTAATTTGTCTACTTCCACTTTATAAACTATACTTCCCTGCGGGAGCTGTGAACTGATTTATCGATGTTTAGCTACCTAACGTTAGCAATATATCTTGTGTAGAATACAGGACCAGCAGGGCAGAGGGAAGTGTCAGGGAGCAGAGTATAGGCTTCTCTCTCTTTGGTTTGTGCATCCAGTTGAACAACAACTCTGATGTCTGATATTTTAGGCTACAGTGTGGTAAAAGCTGAGTAGACTCATTCACAGACAGTGGAGGGCAGCTTCTTTTTGCCCCCCAGGTGGGTGTTCCCATAGTGCTGTGACGTCATGTGAAAACTATCAATACACACACTCCCACACTTAGTGCGTTTACATGGACGTAAATAATTGGTGTTTGGTGCGTACAATAAACACAGTAAGAGGAAATCAAAAATACAGTAAAAGCAAGTACTGTAAAAGTCAAAAAAACATAAATGTAAAATAGGAAAAAATCACTATAAAATCATTTCAAAAATACTTAAAGTGCTCATATTATGCTATTTGGCTTTTTCCCTTTACTTTATTGTTATTTATCTTTTTTTTGTGCACGTTATAGGTTTACAAAGTGAAAAAGCCCAAAGTCCCCCCCCAAAGGGACTTACCATCTCCAACAGAAAACACTGTTCACAAACTGCTCCAAACAGCTCTATTGTAGTCCAGCCTTTACTTCAGAGACAAACGTGGTCACTTTGGAACACACGTTATAATGCTCGCCTAGCTGCTAGCATGGCACGCCCTTATACTCTGTTTCTGACTGGCTAGTAGTCCTTACCTAGGTACTGTCAGGGCACGCCCTTATACTCTGCTTCTGACTAGCTAGTAGTCCTTACCTAGGTACTGTCAGGGCATGCCCTTATACTCTGCTTCTGACTGGCTAGTAGTCCTTACCTAGGTACTGTCAGGGCACGCCCTCATACTCTGCTTCTGACTGGCTAGTAGTCCTTACCTAGGTACTGAGCATGTGCGACTCCCAACAAAGATGGAACAGAAGTGAGATGTCTCACTCTGTAGCTAAAACAGAGAGTTCAACACACAGGGTGAAAAGAGGAGCTGCAGCAATGTGACAAAATGACAAAAATATGGTGTTTTTTGAAAATTAAACCATGTAAACCTATTTTGGTCCAACCTCTTAATACAATTGAGAGCAACCTGAAAATGAGCATAATATGAGCACTTTAAACAGTATACACAACATATCTGTTTTAAAATGAAAGAGCTGTCAGATTTTTTTTTCTACTTGCCCAAAGTCAATTTTTCCTGGCCCTTATACAAATTAGGGCTATAATTTTAAAATTAGGGCAATAATCTAATTTCGATTTTTTTCAAAAATATTGCGATTGCGATTCAATATGCGATTATTTTTTAAGCTCTTGGTCTTCTGTATTATTCAACAAAAACTATCAATAAATCATTGTATAGTATGAACAACACAAGATTAGATAGATTAAACAAACTGTTCTTTCCTGGAGGCCAGGTCTGGATGTGATGATGAAATTAGGTGATGCATGAATTTATATGAATGAGATCTTTTATTTAACTACTTCAATCACAGTAGTATACTGAGCACTGACCAAGCCTGGTGGAAACATTTATATGAAAGTCAGAAACAAATCGCACGAACTAAAGTGCAGACTGCAGAAATATAAAAACAAATGTGGCTTTACCACACTTAGTAGTATTTAGATTATTTAATTATTATTTACATAAACATATGTAACCATGTGGATTGCACTTTTTAAACACTGTCTTTGAACTTTACTAGACAGTTAAATGAGTAAAAATATGTACATTGGTGTATTTTTTTTTACAGCGCACAAAGAGGAGCTGCCTCCAGCCCCTCCCTCCCCTCAGGAAGTAGCGTGCCGTGTGCCTGACAGCGTCAACGACGCTGCACTTGCTCAGAGCGGCTATCGTTACGTTAGCAGTAGCATGCAGGTGTTGCGGCCACGCTCCTGTGAAAGCTCCCCGAACGTCATTTATCAGAGTCTGGTTGTTACCCCTCTCCGCAACAGTCTCCTCCACTCCATATCTTTATAACGGAGCTTACCGCTAACTGGAGCTAACCGCTAATCAGAGCTAATTGTTGCTAACCGAGCCTTCAGTTCTGCGTGCCTGTATTCATTATCTGCATGTATGGACTGGAGCCTGAATAAAACCCTCACAAGTTTAAAACTACAACTCAGAGTTGTTTGAATGACAGAAATCAGCTCAAGGTACGGCGTAGCGTTAGCGTGCTGAGTTGATGCTTTCTCTGCGGAGTGCAGACTGATTTGCTCTTGGGAGTCACGTGACCAAATCGCAGCCTTTTTTTTTAAATTGTCAATTTGATCTTTACTGAGAGTGTAAAAACACATCACAGACAGTGCCATTGATGAGTTAAAGTTGATACTGAAAGTGGAGGGTATTATCTAACAAAAACTACAGTATATCTTAGTAATAACATCAGAACGTTGTTGTTCTTTTTTTCCCATTCCTTCTGTTCCTTCCTTAATTCAGCTGTAATTGATTCACATTATTCTGTAGTAGAAATGTATCTCAGTTTTTGCTCTTACCTACTTACTTCTTCCTGAACAAACAAAGTGACAGAAAGAATGATAAAATCAGCTTTAGTTATCTCTGACACTTCGGTATGGAGAGAACCAAACTCTGGCCATGCCAAAATAATGTGAACTTAGTTAGATCCGTGTTTTGTCAGTCATAAGAGAGGTATGAACGTTTATGTGAAGAAACCAGGACACCTTAAATAACCATGTTTGTGGTATTTCTCCAATTGTCCTTCAGCTGCAGAAGCAGTTTGGCTTTGATCATCAGACCAAAGTGGACGGTGAGATTTTGCTCCATCTGTATGACCGCTTTGGCATCCAGAAGATGGCTTCTCTCCTGGATGGTGTCTTTGCTTTTATTCTGCTGGACACTGCCAACAACAAAGTCTTCCTGGGAAGAGATACGTACGGTGTCCGGCCTTTATTCCGACTCCTCACAGACGATGGATTTCTTGCGGTCTGCTCAGAAGCCAAAGGTAATGGGGAAGTTTAATACCCCTCCTTGAATCTGGGTCTCTTATACTCCCTTGAGAAGTGTTTTAAAGCTTTTTAGCATTGCTTAACTTTGTTGTTATTCTGACCACAGGACTTACAGACATTACCCATGCCATGGCTACCCCTGCCAACATTGTTCCCTTTCTCCCTGGGTACTTTGAGGTCTTTGATCTGAAGCTGAACGGCAAAGTTCAGTCCATTCAAAAGGAGCGGTTTCACTGCTGCACCAATGAGCCCGCTCATGCCATCTACGACCATGTGGAGAGACTGCCTACAAGTATGAAACTGTCCATTGCTAACTAGGGCTGCACAATATATCGTTTTTTTTATTGTCATCGCGATATCAGCTGGCGCCATAAGCATTTCTCGAAACGCTGCGACATATTGCCAAAGATGCTCAGAGATTTTTTGTGTTTAATAGAAAGAAAATATCATTAGAAAACTACACTTTAAAATGTTACTGTTATCCTTTTTTTTAGTGGTGCCTTTATCTTCAATGCAGTGTTCAATTTGTTCAATAAAAGAATATAGAAATATTTTCCTTTTCATTGTTTAAAATCAACAAGCAATGTGTTGTATTTTAGCGGGATACTGAGAGCAGCAGAAATGCAGAACTGAGTACACTTTAATATCTGTTTATTTATCGCAAGTAATATCATCGAGAAAAAAAAAAAAAATATATATATATATATATATATATATATATATATATATATATGTATGTATATGTTAACAGGTGTTAATTTAGTCAAACATTTTGTTTAGAATGAATTTTTATTAAACTGATGTCTCCACAGGTTTTGACGAGGAAACAGTGAAAAGCAACATCAGAACCCTGTTTGAGAATGCTGTACGGAAACGTCTCATGGCCAGCAGGAGAATTGGCTGTCTTCTGTCAGGTAATTTAAATTGATGCCACCTTTGTACTCAAACAGAGAGAGAGAGAGAAGATGGCGCTAGTGTGCATGGCAAGCCGTCTGTCTCCGTCTCGTCTGCTTAGTCTGTTGTTTGCTATCACTGTATTTATCTACTGTCAAGATGTTTCTGCTTTACTCGTTTATGATCGCCAAGCACTTATCAACATTCGACTATCTGCTGACTTATTGTCTGAAAGACATGCTTTGGGAGATTGCTGGACCTCGAGGATTCCTCCTCTGCTGTCGAATATACCTGAGCACCTGCGCCGTTCACCTGCTGTTCTTCCCCGTAAGAAACGCTACAGACGACGGGGAAAGCGTGGAGGTGTGCTGGTCAGATTCAAGGCTTACCTGGCGCTCACCTGTGTGACGTGTCCTGATGGACGCTACGTTCCTGCTGCCGGGCGCTTGCTGGGGATGAGAGACCGCTGGCTTCGTCCCATTGTCCCTGGCTCACGGGTTATCTCCGAGGCCCACCTGCTGACAGCACCACGGGCCGGGTCAGTACTTGGATCTTCTCCCATGCGTGCTCGGTTCCGCCGAGGTGGGGTGGATTTTTTTAACCTGCGCCCGCTAGATCGTGCGGCGCCTCCAGCCAGTGAGGATCAAACTCTTCGCCTTGCTTTGTTTAATGCTAGATTGCTAGCCAACAAGACTTTTCTCCTCAATGACTTCTTCACTTCTCGTGAGTTGGATTTTATGTTCTTAACAGAAACCTGGCTTCATGATGGCGAGCTCACGCCTTTTTCTGAACTTCCTCAGCTCCCCTCGGACCACAGGTAAAGGTGGAGGATTAGCCGCTGTGTTTAAGTGTGCTTTTCCATGTCGGGAGATTCTGTTTGACAGCTGCTCCCGCTTTGAGCTGCAACTGTTTGAGACACATCTTCCAGTGACTGTTTTATGTGCTGTGGTTTATCGACCTCCAAAGTTTAATAAGGATTTTATTCAGGACTTTGCAGACTTTGTGGCTGGAATTGTTTTGAAATATGATCGCTTTTTGATCGTTGGTGATTTTAATATACATGTGTGCTGCGAATCCAGACCGATGTCTAAGGATTTTCTTAATCTTATTGATTCTTTTAGTCTCACGCAGTCTGTCACTGGCCCGACGCACGAAAAAGGACATACGTTGGACCTTGTGCTGTCATATGGCTTAGATGTTGCCATTAGTGAAATATGCGACACATGCATTTCAGATCATCTGCCTGTTTTATTTACTATGGTTGTCCCCTGCTCGGACACTTTATCTGTTTCCCCCGCACGTTGTGTCCGTGCAATTAACCCTCAAACTGCCTCACAGTTTTCTGCTGCTTTTAAAAACTCAGTGCTTTACAATCTTGGTGATTTTCTTAATGTGGAGGAACTCGCCAACATCTTTGACTCTAGTTGTACAGAGATACTGGACTCTGTTGTCCCACTGAGGGAGAAACGCACAAAAACTCTTAAAGAACCTTGGCTGAATGACAACACCCGCTCTCTCAGACGGGCCTGCAGAACAGCTGAGAGAAAGTGGAAGAAGGACAAACTTCAAGTGTCATTTCAAATTTTAAAAGACTTATTACATAAATACCAGGGAGCAGTTAAATCTGCTAAAACTTATTTTTTATCTCACCTGGTTGCTAGTAACACCCAGAGGCCTCAGGTTCTTTTTAAAGTGTTTAACTCACTTATTAACCCTTGTGAAACTGACTGTGCTGTGCCATCCACATTGTTGTGTGAAAACTTCCTGAAACACTTCATAGATAAAATTGCTGGCCTGAGCTTTTCATCCCCTGCTTTTACCAGTGACCCTCTGTTACCTCTTTATGCCCAGCTGTCTTCCAGCAGTTTGAGCCAGTTTCACTCCACCTTCTTTCTGACATAGTCAAGCAGCTTCGTCCGGCTAATTGCCTGCTGGATAGTATCCCTGCACGCTTACTTAAAGATGTTTTTAACACTGTTGGGCCCAGTATTTTATCCTTGGTTAACTCATCTCTTAGCTCAGGGTGTGTTCCAGCTGCTTTTAAACATGCTGTTGTGCAACCACTTTTAAAAAAGAAACATTTGGATCCGTTAGTTTTGTCTAATTTTAGACCTATTTCTAAACTACCCTTTTTATCTAAAGTCTTGGAGAAGGTTGTTTTTAATCAACTTCAATCATTTTTAGATGATTTTAGTATTCATGAAAAGTTCCAGTCTGGTTTTAAGCCACGTCACAGTACTGAAACTGTCCTCCTAAGAGTCTACAACGACCTTCTCTTAGCGGTCGACTCAGGAAACTCCGCTGTTTTAGTGCTTTTGGATTTGACTGCGGCCTTTGACACTGTCAACCACTCTATCCTTTTATCCTGACTCAAACAAAGTGTTGGCATTACGGGCATTGCCTTAAAATGGTTTGAATCCTACTTGACAGATAGGAGTTTTGCTGTCCACATTGGTAACTGCTCTTCATCTGCTGCCCCTCTTTCCTGTGGGGTCCCCCAAAGTTCCATTTTGGGACCCATGCTATTTTCTTTGTACATGCTGCCCTTAGGGTCCATTTTAAAAAAACACAACATTTCTTTCCATTGTTTTGCAGATGATGTACAAATCTATTTGCCTGTAAGAAACAATGAGAAGGAAACTATCCAGCCGTTGTTAAACTGCTTGAGTGATCTCAAAATATGGTTGGATCAGTCTTAATGACAATAAGACCGAAGTTTTTGTGTTTGGACGTGCTGAACATTTCAGTGCCTGTGTAGATACTCTCGGTACTTTAGGTTCCCAAATTCGTCCTTTTACCAGAAATCTGGGAGTGATTTTTGACAGTGCTTTTAAATTTGACAAACAGATTAGTTCTGTTGTTAAAACTAGCTTCTTCCAGCTGAGACTTTTGGCTAAGGTCAAGCCTTACCTGCTAGGTAAAGACTTTGAAAGAGTCATGCATGCATTTATTATGTCCCGTTTGGACTACTGTAACTCACTGTATGTTGGATTGGATCAGTCATCCCTTCGTCGGTTACAGTTAGTCCAGAACGCAGCAGCTCGACTTTTAACCGGGACTAAAAAGCGTGATCATATTACACCGGTTTTGGCCACGCTCCACTGGCTTCCTGTTTGTTTCAGGATTGAATTTAAAATTGTATTAATTAGGGCCCGAGCGCCGACAGCGGCGAAGGCCCCATTGAAACTGAAGGAATTATTATTATTTTTCTTTCTTTCTTTCTTTCTATTATTTTCCTGTCAAATGAATTGGCTTTTTGAGGGGCTTAACATATTCAAAAACTCACCAAATTTGGCGGCCGCATCAAGTCTGGTGAAAATTTACGTATTTTAAGGGTTTCGGGAATAGGCGCACAAAAATGGCTCGCTAGTGCCCCCTAGAAAGATAAAAAAATTGAGCCCCTGCAGTGCGTTTAACGTAGACTCACGAAACTTGTTACACATATGTAACATGTCAAGATGTACAAAATACTTCATTAGAGCCATACCCTAAACCCAACAGGAAGTCCACCATTTTGATTTCAAAGTTCGAAATTAGTGCGATTTTGGCCATTTCCACATGTCGTACTTTAACGAACTCCTCCTAGAGATTTCATCCGATCAACTTCAAACTCGGTCTGTGCCATCTTAAGATGTTAAAGATGAAAAGTTGTTAAAAGAAAAACTTTTCGTCATAGGGCGTGGCGGCCATTTTGTGCGTTTCGCCGCCGAAACAGGAAGTGGGTGTAACTCGAGTGTACGTTGTCCGATTACCTCGAAACTTTTCAGGATTCATAAGAGTCCAACCCTGAGGACAAATAAAGGCCGATATTTACTTAAAGTCATAGCGCCCCCTAGTGGCAACAGGAAGTAGGCCTAAAAGTCAAGGTGCTATACTTTAACGAACTCCTCCTAGAGATTTCATCCGATGGACTTCAAACTTGGTCTGTACCATCCCAACACCTTAACGCTGAAAAGTTATTAAAAGAAAAACTTTTCGTCAGACGGTGTGGGCGTGGCGTGGCAACCATTTTGAGTGTTCAACGATGAACAAAGAAGTTGTTGTAACTTGAGTGTACGTTGTCGTGTCTGCCCGAAATTTCTCACAATTGACAAGGGTCCAGGCCTGAGGACACCTACAGGCCAAAATTGACTTTTGGTTATAGCGCCCCCCGCTGGCAACAGGAAATCTGCCTTATATGACAAACATCATCCGATTTGCATGAAACTCAGAATGTGTGGTCTATGTGTGATACTGAGCCGCCCCCTATAATATGGCCACGCCCACTTACTCAGGCCACGCCCCCTTTCATAACATTTGAACCGTTTAAAGTAGAGTCTTGTGTGAGGTGTCATTGAACTCAGCAGAGACTTCGTTTTTAATTGGTCATGGTTTGACCCGCCCCCTATGCTTAAGCCCCGCCCTCTTTCATAAAATTTGAACTTTTTAAGGTATACCCTTGTGTGAGGTATCATTGAACTCAGCATAGACTTCTTTCTTCATTGGTGATGGTTTGACCCGCCCCCTATGCTTAAGCCCTGCCCCCTTTCTTAAAATTTGAACCATTTAAGATAGACCCTTGTGTGAGGTATCAATGAACTCAGCAGATACTTCCTTCTTCATTGGTGATGGTTTGGCCCGCCCCCTATGTTGAAGCCACGCCCTTTTGAATAAATGCTGACCCATCTAAGGGGGTATCTTGTGTGAGGTATCATTGAACTCAGCACAGACTTCCTTTTTAATTGGTGACCCGCCCCCTACGCTTTTGCCACGCCCCTTTTCACAGTTAATGAACCGTATGACGTAGAGCAGGGGTCACCAAACTTTTTTCTCTGGGGGCCACATTATCGTTCCTGACTGTGATGGGGGGGGCCGGGGCCAGGTCAGCTATATAACAGAATTGTATGACCCAGACCAAAATGACCACCATTGTGTAGCAGAGATTACTAGCCTGGCACAGCCATCCCCACTACTATATCCACACTACTATATCAACACTTGATTCCTGGCATATATTTGTTTATCTTTACTAGTGGTTTGCAAAAGTAGTAATCGAGTCTTAAAACTTTGTTTAAATTTGAAATACCACAGATATTTCATTTATTTATTTTCTAATAAAAATAACATCAAAGCTGTCAAGGTCAGAAACATCTGCCTAGTTGATATCAATTTTTAAAATAAAAAATAAAAAAAATACCAGATGCAGACATGTTATTATTTTCCAAAAAGCAATTTAAAAAAAAAATTGGCCATGAAGACTTTTGGGGTAGGGGGGGGGCAGAAGGGGGGGGGCCGGTCAAAGGGGCGTGGCGGGCCTGAGTCGGCCCGCGGGCCTTAGTTTGGTGACCCATGACGTAGAGTCTTGTGTGAGCTATCGTTGTACTCGGCGGCGTCCGCCGGTAAACCCGACGCGCGCAGAGGCAGGAGGGCCCGTCCATCGCTGCTCGCAGTTTTAATTGTTTTTAAGATCTTAAATGGGTTCTCGCCTTCTTACTTATCAGAGCTCTTACATGTCCACACGCCAGTCAGAGCACTGAGGTCGTCCAATCAGATGCTCCTCGATGTGCCCAGATCCAGGTTAAAAACCAAAGGTGACCGAGTCTTTTCAGTGGCTGCTCCAAACCTCATGTAAGAACAGCTCGGACCATTGAAACGTTCAAGTCCATGCTTAAGACCAACTATTATTCATCAGCTTTCAATTCAAGTTGAGCTTTGATATCTGGACATTATTGACCTTATTCTTTTTCTACTGTCAGTTATTTTGTATTGTACATCGTGCCTTGTTTGTGTTTATTGTTTCGTTGCTTTTGGAGCATGTTAAGCACTTTGGTCAACTGAGGTTGTTTTTAAACGTGCTACATAAATAAAATTGAAATTGAAAAACAGCTCCGGAAGCAGATTGTTACATAAATAGTAGTCTCCCGTGGCCAGACCCTCCTCCACAGCGCTGCGGAGGAGGGTCTGGATAGTTCTTGCAGCATTCCGGGATGGGAGAAAAACGTGCTCTGGTTTATTGACATTTCTTTAAACCAATCACAATTGTGATGGGTGGTGCTAAGCACCAAGCGGAGCCACGTTGCCTCTGCTAAATAGTCTCAGGAAGGAACTTGTTTTGGTGGAACATGTTTACGTTCAAAAGTAGTTTTAGTCGTGCAACAGAAAACTCAGATTGGACAGATAGTCTAGCTAGCTGTCTGGATTTACCCTGCAGAGATCTGAGGAGCAGTTAACCATAGTCCTCACTCCATAGATTTATTTTTTCTTTACCCCGACGATTAGTGTTAAGCTAATTAGTGGTTTGCGCTAAAACTGGTCACATTTGATTAGCATGAAAACATATCCCAGAGAACGGTCGACTCGGGACCCATGTGTTATTAAGCCGGATTTCTCCTTTAATGCTAATGTTCGACACAGAAACAGAAAACACATGAACAATAATTAGGGACGCACCGAAATGAAAATTCTTGGCCAAGACCGAAAACCAAAACACCGAAAGAAATTATGCCAATTATTAGTACCATTGCATTTATGGCTATGACTGTGTAGTAACTTTGCTAAAATCAAGGCATTGCAATTGTATAAATTAATATTAAAGTTTAATTAAAAAAATATCTAGCAGAAATATGGCTACAATCTGATAGTCACATACAGTATATAGTAGCCTAAGAACAGAATAGCTTACCTATTGTTGTTGTTATTATTATTATTATTATTATTATTTGAGGCACTTTCTTGCAGGATTTCACTCAACATATCGGACAACGAGGGTGCATGCCCCTCATCTGGTGCAGAGAGACAAGTCTTTTTTTCGGGTTCTCCGCATCCATCGCGGCCTGGATCATTTCTTGTGCACCCTACTTTATTTCCCCATCCAAGTAATGGTCTTTATAACGCGGATCAAGTACAGTCGCGATGAAGTGCAGAGGATCCGAATAGATCTCACTGAAACGTGTGCTGACAGACTCTAAGAGCGTACTTTTCATTGTTTTCACTCCGTGGTCCGTCTCAACCTCTTTGCTTAGGAGATGCTTTGCAGGTGGAACGGATCAGGTACTGACACACGTGCAGGTCGCAGTTTCTGTTTGCGGCATCACAACATTTTCGGCCGTATTATTTCGGTGATAAAAGTATTTCGGCTGAAATTTTTGGTGGCCGAATATTTGGTGCATCCCTAACAATAATCAGTCCCTCCAGGATTTTGCGGCTTTTTTTTGAGATTGTTACGGTCCGAAATGCCTGATTTCGCGGGAACTTTTGTAAAAAATTGCGATAGAAGTTGCTATGTTTTTTGTATGTTTGTTGCAATGAAGTTGCGGGAGACAGTGAAAGTTGCAAAAAAAGTTGCTTTTTTTTGTATAGTTCTTTAAAAATATAAGGAAACTTGTTTGGGGGAGAATAAAACTACTCTGGGCTGAGTTTTCCTAGTGACCTTACCAAAAAGGCTCAGGATGCTGCAAATGTTGGTATAATATGAAAATGGCTGGTGCAGACAGCCGACAGGATTGAAACAGCAGCAGCTTCAGTGACTTTAGAGTGAAAAATCGTTACAGCGTACGTTGATGTTCAAATGTATACAGGTTGGCAGGACGGTCTGAAATGTTTTGCACAGTCTTTTGCTGTACGTTTGGTTGGTAAATGTGAGATGTTTGAGTCTTGTCTTCACATCGGAAACAAGCTCTCTCTCACTCCCACTTGGTCAGTGGCTCTCAGAGTCACATTATTCTGACGTGAAGTCTGGCACGTGGGACTGCTGGGATTGGTTGGAGTCGCTGGAAACTCCGGTTATTGGTCAAATTTGCGGAAAAGTTGCGGTGATTGGTCAAAATTGCGAGTCGCACCAAAGTTACGGTGATTGGTTGAATTTGCGTGAATTGGCGACATCGCGAAATCCTGAAGGGACTGAATAATGGTAAGAATATGTAAAATACAGGGTGTATTTTTAATACACAACACACTTTCCAAAGTGTTTACCACACAGTTTTCCCTCATGCAGCACAGTTATATCATCATTATCGTTATATCAGCTTAGCCTGAATTTAGATATTTAGTCATTGATGTGGTTTGTGTTGATGATCCTCAGTCATGTTGCCTATGCTTCAGGTGGTCTGGACTCGAGTTTGGTTGCTGCTACACTGGTGAAGCTGGCCAAGGAGGAAAAGCTGCAGTATCCCATCCAGACATTTTCCATCGGGTCAGAGGACAGTCCAGACATCATAGCTGCTCGCAAGGTCAGTCCCTTTTCACATAATGTGTTCCCTGGCAGCATCTTTAATACTTCACATAATTGGCCATAACTTGACAGCAGCACGGTGGCCCAATAGGCACCACGTTGGGCTCACAGCAAGAAGGTACAGGGTTCGAAACCCTTGTTGTCCCGGGCCTTTCCGTATGGAGTTTGCATGTTCTCCTGGGTCTGAATGGGGTTTTCTCCGGGTGCTCCGGTTTCCCCCACCACTAAAAACATGTTCCCCTCCCTCTCACTTAAAAGATGACACAGTAACTACAATATTCCAAATCATTCAACAAAATAGTAACAAAATAGAAAATAAACCAAATATTTAAATGACTAAACCATAAGCCCATACACGTCTCTCCCCCAGTACAAAGTTTCCTCGGAGCCTCCAGAAAGCTCAGGTACTTTCCCCATTTTCTAGTATAGACATCCAATCTGACAAGTAACACAATGTGCTTCGTACAAAAGCGACATAAAATAAAACTTTGTTCAATTAAACACTTTAAAATAGAAACAAAACATGTATAGAACACACACACACACACACACACACACACACACACACACACACACACAAGCTAAAGATTAAAATTGAACATCGACAAACTCAGTTATTCCTAGACTTTTGTAAAAAGCAATTTTTTTTTTAAGTGTTTTGTTTGTTTTGTTTAACCGGTCTACATGTGTTTTGTGGATTTGGAGAAGGCGTATGACCGGGTCCCCCGGGAGATACTGTGGGAGGTGCTGCGGGAGTATGGGGTGAGGGGGTCTCTACTCAGGGCCATCCAATCTCTGTATGACCAAAGTGAGAGCTGTGTCCGGGTTCTCGGTAGTAAGTCGGACTCGTTTCAGGTGAGGGTTGGCCTCCGCCAGGGCTGCGCTTTGTCACCAATCCTGTTTGTAATATTTATGGACAGGATATCGAGGCGTAGTCGGGGTGGGGAGGGGTTGCAGTTTGGTGGGCTGGGGATCTCATCGCTGCTCTTTGCAGATGATGTGGTCCTGATGGCATCATCGGCCTGCGACCTTCAGCACTCACTGGATCGGTTCGCAACCGAGTGTGAAGCGGTTGGGATGAGGATCAGCCCCTCTAAATCTGAGGCCATGGTTCTCAGCAGGAAACCGATGGAATGCCTTCTCCAGGTAGGGAATGAGTCCTTACCCCAAGTGAAGGAGTTCAAGTACCTTGGGGTTTTGTTCGCGAGTGAGGGGACAATGGGGCGGGAGATTGGTCGGAGAATCGGGCGCAGCGGGTGCGGTATTGCATTCAATCTATCGCACCGCCAGGACGAAAAGAGAGCTGAGCCAGAAGGCAAAGCTCTCGATCTACCGGTCAGTTTTCGTTCCTACCCTCACCTATGGTCATGAAGGCTGGGTCATGACCAAAAGAACGAGATCCAGGGTACAAGCGGCTGAAATGGGTTTCCTCAGGAGGGTGGCTGGCGTCTCCCTTAGAGATAGGGTGAGAAGCTCAGTCATCCGTGAGGAGCTCAGAGTAGAGCCGCTGCTCCTTTGCGTCGAAAGGAGCCAGTTGAGGTGGTTCGGGCATCTGGTAAGGATGCCCCCTGGGCGCCTCCCTAGGGAGGTGTTCCAGGCATGTCCAGCTGGGAGGAGGCCTCGGGGAAGACCCAGGACTAGGTGGAGGGAATATATCTCCAACCTGGCTTGGGAACGCCTCGGGATCCCCCAGTCGGAGCTGGTTAATGTTGCTCGGGAAAGGGAAGTTTGGGGTCCCCTGCTGGAGCTGCTCCCCCCGCGACCCGACACCGGATAAGCGGACGAAGATGGATGGATGGAGTGTGGAAGCCTCTCTCAGTTCCACTGGCAGGGTGTTCCATATAATTGGGGCATAGACACAGAAAGCAGCCTTCTCTGCTCTCCAGTTCCAGCGAGGGGTGGTTAAAGCTACATTGTGATAAGAATTTGGTGAAATTGTATATGACAACCAACTAAATATTACTTTCTAGCCCTTCCTCCAACGGTGGCCGAACCCGAAATTAGCTCTGTCCATCGTAGAGTTTAGATTCTCTGCCCGAGCCCGGCCCGACTTCGGGCCGGGCCGGGCCGTTATTTTCCGCCACTATCCTCGGGCCGGGCCGGACCCTTGATCAAGCATTTGTGTTTTTCTTAATCATTACTTTAGCCTAATTGGGTGGGGAGAAAGCTATGCCATAATCAGAACTATTATCTATTTAGGCCAAAGTAACAAATGTGTCCAAAAAGTTACACAAGTTGGACTACAGTTACAAAATGCAACATGTGTCATGTGCGGAGTCTCCTCCTCTCGCACGCATCACACCGGGGCTGTGGGCTGTATGGTGGAGCTTAAGTGCAACATGGAGCTTGAGGATGTAAAGAAAAAAAGAAAAACGGGAGAATTACCTTTGAGCAAGTTTAGAGGAAAGTCGGAGGTATGGGACCATTTTAAACAAGTCGTGGGAAGTGACAACATATGTGTCGGCTTTGTTGAGTGCATTAAGTGCGGCTGCTGTTCGCCTATGACAGCAAATAAAACGGAGAAGTGGATGATGAACAGACACATGAAGCAGGCTCGCCAAGGCAGAAAAGATGATAGTCAGCCTTCAACCTCCTCTTCTGTTACTTCTCCAAGCGTAGGCTCCCCCTGAGGGCGAGGCAAGCGGACCAGCCCTCCCAGAGAAATACGTTGAGTTTTTTACTTTTCTTCATTCAGATCCATTTGCGATCCGTTCCATTCTGAATAAACAAACAGCGCAGTTTACATGCTTCGCTCCTGTTGCATTATTCATTAAGATCATTTTAAACAGATTTCTGCAGTTCAAACAACTCTGAATTGTAGTTGAGAACGTCAGTTATAACGGCCCACGGATTAAAAAAGTGTCGGGTTAAAATCGGGCTCGGGCTCATAATTCCAGTTAATTCCGGGCTGGGCTCGGACACAACGTGCACGGGCTCGGGCTGGGTTGGGCTTGATTTTTTGGGCCCGAACGAAGCTCTACTCCATCGTTTACACGCAGCTGTTCTAGCCACTCCAATATTAACTTTGAATTAATCCCTGGCAAGTAATCTCCCCCTTTGCTTTTGTCATGGTGCCAATAGGTGTAAGAGGGCAAAATGCAGAGGTATGTCCCTCTTTGGCTAATGTCTTTAAAGATGGAGGAGCTATATGGCTGCCATCATTCGAGCGAGTTGCTCCTATGTATTCTGAATGGTTCTGAATATCAGATTCTAAGCTTATGAGAATACTTTGATTAGCTGGTGGAAGTAATTACACATGAATGAGCACATATTTGTGAAAGAACAAAGGGGTTTTCGCTAAGAATCAACTCAAAACATTACACAATGTAGGTTTAAGAGACCGCTGCCTGACATCTGAGGCTTCTTCCTGGTTCATATCTAACGAGCATGTCTCTAATATACTGAGGTGCAAGGCCATTAAGAGCTACGAGCAGAATCTTAAAATCAATATATACTGTGTGTGTGTGTGTGTGTGTGTGTGTGTGTGTGTGTGTGTGTGTGTGTGTGTGTGTGTTTGGTATTTGATATTTTTTTTATGGTTTGCGGTTGTGTTTGTCAGGTGGCAGCTCACATTGGCAGCGAACACCACGAGGTGAACTTCAGTGCAGAAGAAGGCATCCAAGCTGTAGAGGAAGTCATCTTTCACCTGGAGACCTATGACATCACCACCATACGGGCCTCTGTGGGTGAGTGGGGGGGTGTAGCACGCCAGTAAACCTAGGCTGAGTTTGAAATCACAATCGTTTCTTTATACTTTTAGTAAAGTATGCCGTGTTTTCCCTCACTTTGTGGTGCGCTTATTTAGTGGATGGTTTAGGCTCAAGAAAATTATACATTTTCAATGTAAAAAAAAAAAATCAACGTCCCCATACATTTTGTTTCTTTGTGGGTTTTTGTGTCTCTTTGTAGTCGTGTTGGGTCTCTTTTTGGTCATTTTTGTTTTCTTTGGGGTTGTTTTGGGTCCCTGTGGTCATTTAGCGTTTCTCTTTGTAGTCCCATTTGTGTTTCTTTGTGTTAGTTTTGTGTCTCTTTTTCACATAATTTTGGAATGTTTTATTACCATATCTGTATCTTAAAAACATTGGAAAAGTTAGAACAGATCATAAATAAAACTCAAAAAGTTTAAAGATAAAACTTAAAGCTAAAGAAGTCCGACTACAATCATTAGATCTAAGAAAAGTCTTTAAAAACACAACAGGATGTCACACAAATGGGCTGTCGCACTTCCCCTGCGGCAAATCACAGAATCACTTTTCTTGGTGTGAATTCCCACTTAGGCTGTGTCACTTGCTTATACAAAGTGGCATAATCTGATTAATTGAGTGGTATTTTTCTTACATTTTATGTCGAAATAAAACAAAATACCATTGGTCGAAGGTCCAATTTGTTATCTCATATTGGTGCCATTCTACATTAATTCGGTATTAGGTACCTTTTTTGTCACTTATGTTTAAGAACAAAATCTACATTATTTACAGTGGGTTTAAATCTGCGACGACAATTCAGTAGTCAGGAGTTCACAGCTTTTCTCTGTCTGGACATTTTCACATCTCTGAAAGGTCACCTCACATTTCTGCCGATCGCTGTGAGAAAACTGTGACTGCTGCATTCCTTTTCTTTCTGATTGGCTTGTTTTGAATCCCAGTGGAATCCAGTGAGATTAGTCAAATGGTGAAAGAGGTCAACGGAGGTAACACATGGGACATTTTACTGTGCCCTTTACCCAGCACTACATCATCATATTAAAGTGCTCATATTATGCTCATTTTCAGGTTCATAATTGTATTTAGAGTTTGTACCAGAATAGGTTTATGTGGTTTAATTTTCAGAAAACACCATATATTTGTTGTACTGCACATTGCTGCAGCTCCTCTTTTCACCCTGTGTGTTGAGCTCTCTGTTTTAGCTACAGAGTGAGACATCTCACTTCTGTTCCATCTTTGTTGGGAGTCACACAAATGCGCAGTAGCTAGGTAAGGACTACTAGCCAGTCAGAAGCAGAGTATGAGAGCGTGCCATGCTAGCAACTAGGCGAGCATTATAACGTGTGTTACAAAGTGATGTAGATTTGTCTCTGAAGTAAAGGCTGGACTACAATAGAGCTGTTTGGAGCAGTTTGTGAACCGTGTTTTCTGTTGGAGATGGTAAGGCCCTTTGGGGGGACTTTGGGCTTTTTCACTTTGTAAACCTATGACATGCATAAAAAGATATATAACACAATAAAGGAAAGGGGAAAAGCCAAAAAGCATAATATGAGCACTTTAATGATACAAATATAGACTGCACAGTCCGCAATTATAAAATCATAATTGTTGGGTTGTAGCAGGGAGGAGTAGGGAATGACGGACCCAAAATGCAGAGAGCAGGCAGGCAGGAGAACGTTTGAAGTGGAGGATTTATTAAGGAAACACAAACAAACCAAGGGAGTCCTGTTAGCTGCAGCACGACCCAAACAGTCACAACAAGTCAACCCCGGAGGGGAGAGGGAAGGCACTAGAGCCACTCGGGGCAAGGGAAACAAAGAAAGGCCAAAGGGAACAGAGTGTCCTGGGGCACAGGGAACAGAGAGTCCTGGGGCACAGGGAACAGAGAGGCTTCTGCAGCAGGGGGCCACAGAGAAGGCAGAATCCTTCAGGCGGCCGGCAACGAAGGTAGCGCCCCTCAGGCGACCAAGCAGGATGGGGAGGACTTCGAGGTGGTGGTTGGCGAAGGCAGAACCCTTCAGGTGACCGTTGGCGAAGGCAAAACCCTTCAGGCGACCGTTGGTGAAGGCCGCTAGCAGGCAGGGAGTCTGGGAAGGGACTGCACGCCAGCCCAGGAGAGCTGTACGCCAGCCCAGGGTCAGGAGGACTGCACGCCAGCCCAGGAGAGCTGCACGCCAGCCCAGGGTCAGGAGGACTGCACGCCAGCCCAGGAGAGCTGCACGCCAGCCCAGGGTCAGGAGGACTGCATGCCAGCCCAGGAGAGCTGCACGCCAGCCCAGGGTCAGGAGGACTGCATGCCAGCCCAGGGTCAGGAGGACTGCACGCCAGCCCAGGGTCAGGAGGACTGCACGCCAGCCCAGGAGAGCTGCACGCCAGCCCAGGGTCAGGAGGACTGCATGCCAGCCCAGGAGAGCTGCACGCCAGCCCAGGGTCAGGAGGACTGCATGCCAGCCCAGGGTCAGGAGGACTGCACGTCAGCCCAGGGTCAGGAGGACTGCACGTCAGCCCAGGGTCAGGAGGACTGCATGCCAGCCCAGGGTCAGGAGGACTGCACGTCAGCCCAGGGTCAGGAGGACTGCACGTCAGCCCAGGGTCAGGAGAGCTGCACGTCAGCGGCGATTCTGGGCGGCTGCACATCAGCGGCGATTCTGGGCGGCTGCACGTCAACCCAGGGTCAGAAGAGCTGCACGTCAGCTCGGGAACAGAAGGGTTGCACGTCAGCTCGGGAACAGAAGGGTTGCACGGAATCCAAGAAAACAGGAATAACCGGGAGCATAGACGAGGACTGACACTGGGGGACACAAAACACACAAAATGATCTGACAAAGGACAAGGGGAAACACAAAGACTAAATACAGAGGGTAATGAGATAACAAGACAGGTGACACAAGGGCTGGGAAATAGGTGAAACACATTAGGCTGGGCAGAGCAATCAAAAAAGGAGGGAAACACAAGACAGGAAGTAAATCGGACAAGACAAGACAGAAAACCAGAGACTTCAAAATAAAACAGGAAACTGAGCAAAATACAACACAGAAAACAGACTACCAAACTAAGGCAACCCCAAAACCACAACAATAATAATATAAATGACTACAATGCAACTTAATCTACGGTAAATCTGAGCAAAAGGAGTTTTGATTCCATCATACATATGTATATGTCATAAGCAAATAAAGATGAAGTATTAAAGCAGCATGTATATAATGTATTAAATGTGATTATGTGATTCATATTTATATTGCAGATGATGATGATGATGTGACCATATGTTTCCTAATGTGGTCATTTGTTATTTGAACATTTTAGGTTGGTACCGCATGCCATTATTTATAATATGTTATGTTTTATAATTTATAATATTATAAAATGCTCCATACAGAGTGTGGGAAATGAATGCTTCAATGATAATCAATTATCAAGGCTGTTCAAATCCTCCTTTATAATTGCAGCCATCTTTCAAAGGCTTCTATATTATTACTATTATCATTTTAGGGACTTTCATTGTGACGTGTTTGTAATTGGGACACTTTTCAATTATGAAAATGTATATTCTGATGTGACATCTTTGTTTGCCATCTCTTTGTAATTAAATTAAGTTCAATAACATTTTATTTATAGTGTCAAATCCCAACAGGACACTTAACAGATCGAGTAGGTCTAGACCACACTCTATAATTTACAAAGACCCAATAATTCCCCCCAACAGCAAGTCTTTGGTGGCGAGGAAAAACTTTGAACAGGCAGAAACCTCAGACAGACCCTGGCTCTAGGTGGGTGGCCATCTGCTGGTTGGGATACAGAGACACTGATACAGATATACGGAAATATGATTCATAATAATTATAGCAGTTGGCATGATGAACAGTGGCAATTAAAATACCAATAAAGATATAGAATAGAACTATGACTATTGATAATAGTAGTAACAGTGCAGGGTGTTGAGCAGGGAACACCAACCACCATCCAGGTGCCACCACAATCCAAAGAAATCTGCGAGGCGAGAAAACATACGGACTCTGGGGAGTTAAACACTTCTTTTCTTTTTCTTCCACTGTAGGGATGTACTTGGTTTCAAAGTACATCAGGGAGAAGTCGGACAGTGTGGTGATCTTTTCTGGAGAGGGTGCTGATGAGCTGACTCAGGGATACATTTACTTCCACAAGGCGAGTCCTCCACAAACCACTCACTACTTCTGAATCTGAATGAAAAGATTAAGAAATGTTTTATTTTTATTTTTTTTTTGCAAGGGAAGCATTTTGCATGGGAATACTTTGTTAATATTTACTAGATGACAACATACACTACCGGTCAAAAATGTGGGGTCACTTAGAAATTTCCACTCTATTACAGACAGATTACCAGCTGAGATAACTTGCATTGTTTTTTAATCAGGGCAGCAGTTTTCAGATTACATTATGTGCTTACATAATTGCAACAGGGTTGTCGACTGTTGTAGAAAGAAGTGGCTGATCTTTAATGCCCATTATCAGCAACCATTCATCCAATGTTCCAAAGGCACATTCTGTTTACTAATCTGATAAAATTTTAAAAGGCTAACTGAAAAAAAACATCGGAGAACCTTTTTGCAATTATGTAAGCACATAATCTAATCGGAAAACTGCTGCCCTGGTTAAAAAAACAATGCAACTCGGCTGGTATTCTGTCTATAATGGAGTAGAAAAAATGTTAAGCGACCCCAAAATTTGGACCGGTATTGTATATACAAATAATTACTACAAATACAAAAATGTTCCCTTTTAAACCTTCTGCTCCGGTCCCACTGCGAAGGGAATATAGTTAAAGTGACTCGGATCCTTATTCAGACATGAGACCGACATAGTAAAGTGGCAGAGATGACTGTATGGTGTGCATCTTTGAAAGGGGCTTTATTGTTGTTGTAGTATGGGTTCTGACAGTGTTGTGTTCATCTTCCAGGCTCCAACTCCCAAAGCAGCTTCAGAAGACAGTGTTCGCCTGATGAAGGAACTCTACCTGTTTGATGTCCTCCGTGCTGATCGCACCACTGCTGCACACGGGTAACACCTTTCTCTTCGTCAACCACCACCGCCATCACTAAAGGATTCACATTCACTGCAATGTGTCCATGAATCACAAACCAGCAAAAGATGTGTAGTCTTTTGTTGTCCCTTCTGGGCAAATTTTAAAAGCTGAAACCGGCAATTATTCAGTACTTTTGCCTGATTATACTATGTTGCCCATTTATTTTCTATTGATTAACTAATTGATCCATGAATTGGTTGAGATCTATTACATTGTAGGATCGATCTGGCAATATCTCACTTCAAACATAACGTTTTTGGTTGGTTCAGTAAAAATATTATCTGTCCCGCTGAACCCCTGTACTCAAAAATAGAGTCTGCTTCATTTATGCTTCATAAGTCACTTAATCAATTGGGCTGAAAAACACAAGACATAATGGACTGACATTAGAAATATCACTAATTAACTGTGTTATAGTCAAGACCACCTAAACCGCAACCAAGACATTACCAAGAACAGAGTGTGTTGAGACTGAGACAAGACCAAGGGCCCTATTTTAACGATTTAAGCGCGCGGTGTGAAGCGCCTGGCGTTTAGGGCGTGTCCGAATTCACTTTTGCTAGTTGAACGGCACGAGCACTATGCCACCAAAACTCCTCGAGGTGAAGCAGGCATTAAAATAACAATGAAATGCTGTGTTACTGCCTTTCGACTAGGGCAGCATGATATTAGGAAAATCTCTAATTGCGATTATTTTTGACTGATATTGCAATTGCGATATGATTCACGACATTGGAGGGAGTGATCTTTTTTTTTTTTATTTATTTATTTATTTTTAAGATTATTTTTGGGCATTTTAGGCCTTTATTTATAGGACAGCTGAAGACATAAAAGGGGAGAGAGAGGGGGAATGACCGCAAAGGGCCGCAGGTTGGAGTCGAACCGGCGGCCACTGTGTCGAGGA
Organism: Perca flavescens; assembly: GCF_004354835.1. Taxonomy (NCBI): domain Eukaryota; kingdom Metazoa; phylum Chordata; class Actinopteri; order Perciformes; family Percidae; genus Perca; species Perca flavescens. Next base: position 33,055,694 of record NC_041344.1, read on the forward strand.
GTACACCTCTGTACATGGACGCCCACTCTACCAGGTGAGCTACTCAGGCGCTCTATTTTTTTGTTTTTTGATAAGAAAAAAAGAAAAGAAAAAAAAAAAAGACAGACCAAGGGACAGCAGGCAAATTCGTCATAGATTAACAGAAATGCTCAACATCATGTAAAACAGGAAAAGAAAAGGAGAAAAAAAAGACATATACATAAAATTAAAATTAATAAAATTATCTATTAATAGATAAAATGTCCAGTTCTTCCAATATACTTCAAATTTCCTCCTGGCATGTCAAATGTTCCATAACATAAATTTCCTGAAGTATTTCTACCCATTCAGCAATTGTTGGGGACTCTTAGCCATTTCCTAGTTATTGCTTTCTTGCTACCTGCTTATAGTATTTGTAACAAATATTTATCTGTCTTTCTCAGCCCTGTTGGTAGATTTCCTAAATACATAACGCTGAAATTAAACTCAAGCTCTGAGCCGATTATTGGCCTAATTGCCGTCACCACCTCTACCCAATACAAAGAAATAATAGGACACTCCCAAAAGATAAGAAAATGACCAGCAGACATATTACCACACATTCTCCAACACTGACCATGTTCAGGATTGTTGCTCTGTGACTTTTTTATATTGGGGGTTATAAAGAATCTTACAGTGTTTTTCCAGGTGAATTCCCTTCACAGACCTGAGCTAGAGGTGGTAGATTGTGTCCTGCAAATATTCAACCAGTCATCTTCGCTTATCTTTATGTTGGCTTCTTTCTCCCACCTCATTTTTACATACATTGTTGAAAGTCCCCTGTCCAACTGTAAACATGAATATAATAGTATTACCCTTACATGCGTCGATGAATATTCTAATCAGGTTCGTTCTCTTCTCTCCAGTAGTTTTAATATGTTTATCAAAGTAGTGTCTTAGTTGAAGGTATCTGAAGAAATCTTCCTTCCCTAAATTTTATGTATCTATGAGTTTTTGAAAGGTATCCAAACTGTCAGTGGAGTATATTATACAGTATGAAGTGATACCTGAATTCATCCAGTGTTTGAATCTACTGTCCAGTCCACCTGGTGCAAATTCTGTATCATATTTCACCCAACATAATATTCGTAATATTTCTTTCAAATTCCTTATTTTTAAGTAGTTTGTGCCAGATGTTAAGAGGGATTGCAATCCACTTTGTTCAAATGTTCCTTCAGGAGAATTTTTTTTCTCCCAGTATAGAATGGAGAGGTATGCTTATTTGACTTTGCTCTAGGACCTTCCATTTTGCATCACACTCAGGGTTACACAAACAAACCAGAGAACGTAACTGTGCTGCTCTGTAATAATCTTCCAAGCACGGTAGAGCCATACCACCTTTGTCCCTGGGGAGTTGTAATGTTTGAAATCTAATCCTTGGTTTTTGTTTTCCCCAAAAAAGAGATGAGATGATTCTATTCTGAATTGTTTGGGAGGCACTTCAACAGGCATTGATTGAAAAAGAAAAAGCAGCCTGCTGTATATTCATCTTTATAGCATCTATTCGGTACATGTCCATTGGTAATAATGACCAACGATTTAGGTCTGCTTTAATATCAGCTGTTATACAGTAGAAATGTAATTGTGGTCATAAGGCAGAGACCTCTTTAGGTATGTGTACCCCTACATATTTAATTGTATTACCTTTCCATTTAAATTGACAGATTTTGTAAATCTTTTGTTGTGGTTCGTAGTTGAAGGTAAGCATTTGAGTTTTATGCAGATGCAATTTATAGCCGGAATATGAACAAAAATTTTTAAGAAGAGGTAATAATTTGGGCAAACTTGCATTAGGACTGGTGTGTGTCGTCCGCATATGCACATTTCTTATATCACTATATCCTTGTCTTCTCTAATTGCCTGCGACAGAGGCTCTATGAAGAGGGCGAAAAGAGTGGGACTGACGGGGCATCCCTGTCGACATCCCCTTTCAAGAAATATTGTTTTGGATAGGTCCCCATTTATTTTAATTCTAGCTGTAGGTGAGGAGTATAGGGAGTTCAAACATCTAATCACCTGGTCATCAAAACCAAAGCGCCTAAGGACCAAATATAACTAGAACTGCAAGCAGTTATGACGGGGCCCAAGCCGCTAATGCCAGTCGCCTCCGATGCCAGTCGCCTCCGATGCTAGTCGTCCCCGACGCCCCGGGGAGCTGCACCAGTTGCCCCCGATGACCCGGGAAGCTGCGCCAATGCGGGACCTGAAGCATTACGTAGGGGGGCAAACGTTGGTGAATATCGAGAGGTTTGATGCACAAGGTCTGCGTGCGGTACTCCGCCGTTGCAAATGTAGTGGTTAACAGTTCATCTCCATGCATATACAGACTACCTTTAACAATTCTCTACTATAAACAAACTTCTTAAACCCCCCTACCACAGGGGTCAGCAGAGAGAAATGAGAGAGTGACTGAGAGGGTGGAGGGGGGTAGGCAGGTGTGGTGGTTGAAGGAGCAGGAGAGGTGGTCTGGTTGTTGTAAATGGTGTCATAGGCACCGATTGATGTTTTCCTCCGCTCAACGGCACACGTCGTTTAAAAAAAAATAAAGTAGTCAAAGTTGTTTGCATTTTAGGACAGTGGCCGACAAGAACACACGCGCCTATTAACTCGATAATAAAGCTGTAAAGTAGGCTTTCAACTCAGGACAGCGCCACTTCTCACAAATACAGATCTTCGTGGGAAATTAAGAATCAATGCCACCGACATAACCAATCACACTATGACAGACTCTCCACTTAGCACCAACTGCAATGTTTAATGGCACGGTATCAGCGTATATAAATGGTGTTAATTTTGGATTGAAAAAGTGGGAGAAAAGAGTTACATTTGTCCACTGTGAAGGTTGTAGAAACTTTGTCAGGTGGGTAAAGAAGTTTCTTTATTGTAGAACACCAGGGGAGCACACGAAAGCGAAAACCAAAACCAGTAGGAGGTAAACATCAGTAAATATTGAGAAGTGTGAGCTGCAAGGTCTTTGATACATTCCCATTGCAAATATTCCATTAACATTGATTAACAGGGCAAAACACTCATATGTTGATTATAGCGCCCACTAATGGCCAATCTTTGCCAAATTTGGTACAAATCCTCAGAGCGGCATGTCCAACGAGCAACACATCTACAGTTCTATATATTTTGAGTCATCCAGTGCAAAAATAAAAATATTGAACATTATAACTCATAATGGACAAACTATTAACATTTCATACACACAGTGTATCAATCGGCGATGAACAGTATGGATTAATTTCACAAAGACGTGAAAAACTCTGGACTTCTAGGCTGGATGCAAAACCTTCTGTAAGGGCTAGGAAGACAAAGAAAACACCAGCAGAAAGGAGCAACTGTTAGCTTTTAGCTCCAAACCCTACACTTCGACTATTTATAATTATGAAGTTATAAAGTTATTATTAAAAAGTGCCTTTTGGCGTTGCATACAACATGCTCGACCTCAGAAGGGATTAAAAGGCCCAAACTGGTAGATGTTGACTATAGCTTACCCCAGGGGTCAGCAACCTTTTTGATATGAAGTGCCCTTTTCAAAATGTCTTGTTTATTAGTGTGCCATGTTAACATAATTTTTTTTTATGAAATCACATCTAAATGTAATATCCAGGGAATCTGTAATAATCAGGACCTTGTAATTATTATTATTGTATATTATTATTATTATTATTATCATTATGGAAACATGGTTTTAGTATGCAGTCCTGATTGGTGGAAAATGGGCTGACAAAAATATCACTGTCAAAGAGCCTGAAGCGAAAAGTTGTGGAAAAACCCAGCTTTAATGATGAATGGACTGATAAGCAGGTCCTGTATGTCTCATTTTCAATGAAACGATGCTGTGGCAAAATAATAACACAACCAGCATCATTATCAAGAATGAAGAACACGAACATAACAATGTGCATATTAAGTAGCCACATGTCTTTGTTTTGGTCTTATAATGCATCCATATTTACCTCTCCAGCGGAGAGGATGGTTTCTTCAGACAGCTTAAGTTTATAAGAATTTGTCCAAATTTCAAGATCCCTGCAAACTAAGATACAAAAACAGACTACAAACCAACAGCTTTTGCTTTAGCTTGTTTTGTAAAAATTCGCTATTTGCAGAGTAGAGCTGTGTTTGCGTAAAACAGCGCAATGGACAAGAGTGGACTGAGCAGACAGAGCAGATTGAATTATCGCTTTCTACATGTTTATGCCGGTCTACACAGGTGAGTGCACTCATAAGTATTGACTTTTAACTCACGAAGGTTTAATTGTAGCCACCTTACATTAACAAGACGTTAGTTCATCTGCCCCAGCGGCAGTTGGTAATCCTCTTTGTATTGTTCCCAGTCAGAGATATGAGTCAATCAAACTACCGTAAATAACAGGCGCCGATTTATATTTTCCTCCGTGGGTGCTCACACGCGCACACCCTTTAAAAAAAAAAAAATGTTTGCATTTCAGAACCTTAGGAAATGGACAGCGGCCGACACGAACACACACGCCGTAAAGTAAGCTATCTTTCAACTCAGGACAGCGCCACTTCTCACAGATAGGATTGGAGATGAGAAGTTTAATCAGCTTCGTGGGAAATTATAAATCAATGCCACCGACATGACCAATCACACTATGACAGACGCTCCACTTAGCACCACCTGCAATGTTTAATATTAAATTAATATAAAAATGAACTGGCAGTCTGGCACACGTGGGTGCTCAGTATTTTTCGGCACCTATGAGGTCGGCAACTGTGAACGTTGTAATTTGGCATGCGGATGATTTTTGAGCCATGATTTCAACACATCAATAACTCTCTTGCACATATATTGCCAGCGTGCCATTGGTTAAGGTGCCGCGTGCCCATGGTGGCACGCGTGCCTAAGGTTGCCGACCCCTGGCTTACCCTAATGGCCGATCTTGGCCAAATTTGGTACAGAGCCTCAGAGCGCCATGCCGAACGAGCATTACAAGTTTTGTGTTGATTGCTTTTACTGTGGCAGATGTATTGCAATTGCAAATTTCCAATTTAAATGCATTGAGTTATTGGGAAAAACAAATAAACGTTGCTTATAGCGCCCCCTAAAGGCCGATCTTCGCCAAATTTAGTACAGAGCATCGTAGTGGAATGTTGAACAAGGATCTCAAGTTATTTGCTGATAACATTAAATTTAACCGAGATATGATATGATACGTGTGTGGTAGCTACATTGTCCTGGTTTTGCCTGTTTTTTTACAAAGCCTGTCTAGTCTGTGTCTATCAGATCTGGGATTATGTTTTCCAGTCGTTTTGCAAGTATTGACGCATACAATATATAATCTATGTTTAAAACTGATATAGGTCTATAAGAGCTGCAGTCTGTTTTGTTTTTACCCATTTTAGGAATTACTGAAATTACTGCTTGTCTCCAGGACAACGGGGTCTCGCCACCTGCCTATAACATAGTTAAAACGATCCTTGAGCATTGGTGTTATTGTTTCCCTGAGGGTTTTATACCATTCTGATGGATACCCATCGGCCCCTGGCATTTTATTCGCTTTCAATCTTGATATTGCCTTGTTTATTTCATTGTCCGTTATCTCCTGGGTTATTATTTAGTTCTGCTCTGTCCCTACAGATGGTAAATCCAAAGACGTTAGAAAGGATTATATGACAGCTCACTCAGTTGTCCGAGGTTGAGCATATCATTTTGTGTAGTACGTTTCAAAGGCATTTTGTATGTCTTCCAAATTATGATACATCTCATTGGACCTGGGGTCCTTCACTTTATGTATAAGTCTCTCAGCCTGTTGTTTCTGTATTCTTCATGCAAGTAGTTTCTTAGACTTAGGGCCATTCTCATAGAAATTTAGTTTAATTAGTTTAGCTCTCTTCTCTACTTGGTTTTCATATAGGCTGTTTATGTTAGTCTCCAGTATGTCATTCAGGATACTGGTGTCATTATACTCCATATGTTTACTCTCCAGTGAACTTCCCAATCAGGTCCTTAATTTGTCTCTCTTTTTCTTTTTTCTTCTGGTCCAACCACATCATGAGTTTACCTCTAATAGCAGCTTTTGCAGCATCACATAGTGTACTAAGAGACACTGCTCCATTATTATTATGGGTCATATAATCTTTAAATTCTGTCTTTATATACTTTTGACACTGAGGGTCAAAAGTCTCTTTGGGCTTATTGTCTAAATGCAATGTTAAGTACACCCCTGCATGGTCAGAAATGTCTCTTACCCCTGTATCACAATTTATAATCATGTAGGCCTATATAATCCTTATAATCTAAATTTAGCATAAAAAAATAGTCAATTCTTGAATACACTGAGTGAGGGTGGGGAAAAAAAGTTAAATGTTTATCATATGGGTGGAGTTCCCTCCATATGTCTATCATTCCTATTTCTTTAGGTCTTATATTTTTTGTTCTATTTGAGGAGTCCAAGGATGGCTGTAGCTGGATGTTCCAGTCCCCCCCACATATCAACACACCTGATGTTTCCATAGAGATCTTATTAAAAACTTTCTTGATCAGCTGTTTATCATGTCCTGGTAGTCTATAGACGTTCATTAATGTAACTTCTTTGTGGTCGATAAAACCTTTGACCAGCAAGTCCGCCCTTCTTTGTCAGTAATTTGTGAGGAGAACTGGAAATTTACATTATTTGAAATTTAGTATAGCTACCCCCCTAAAACTTCCTCTTTTGAAGGAGGAGTAATTCTGCAACTTTTCATGTTCAATGTTTCTTGCCAGAAGATTATGTCTTGTTTTTCCCTTTTCATTTTGGCGATTACTTTGCTTCTTTTTATAGGATTATATAATCCGTTTACATTAAGGGTGATTATTCTGTATTTTTGGCATTTCAGTCAATAGATAAGAAAAAATGTTACCAAGACGTTTAAGCATCCCTGGAAGGCCTGAACAAATGAACTTCTGTCTGTGAATCAAAATTAAACTTAACACATAAACGCTTAACATTAGTGACTTCCATCTCTGAAGTATGAATTCTCCTTCCAAAACAGGAGGGGGAGCCCTACATCTGGAAGGGGCCCCTCTAAGTGTGGACTTACAAAATCTCTGACTACATGAAATTAGAACAGTCCACATAGAAAGAACAGACATAAATTCCCAGATGTGGTCAGTTTCAATTACTCAACCTTACAATAGGAAAATTTGCCTGGTCTCATATTACCTCCTAGAAATATAGTCCGACGTAGAAATATGGTAGGCTACACTCTTACCGGCCTCTTCAAAAGCCGTCGTTGCGTCAAAATCCCTTTAGTTTCTCCTGGATGTGTTTCATGCGTGCCTCCCGGTGACGACGTGATGTATCACCTGCCGTTTCCCAGGGAGGTTGTCTCCGTCTCGCCGCGGGTGTAGCACGGTCTTCCGCCGGAGTCCTGGCTCCGCCGTTCAGCATCAATCCCCTTTTCTTCAGGTCATCCATTGCCTCTGATGCCCTGTTGTAGATAACTGCACCGGTGTGGAGAAACACTCTGAGTTTTGCTGGGTGAAGAGTTCTTTAAGGGCCTTTCTGATGGTGGAGTAAGCCTTTCTTTTCATAACTATTTCCGTTGGGTAGTCTTGTTCGAAAAAAGACTCTTCTCCCGTCATATTGGATGTTATTATTTTTTCCAGGCGGTGCGGAGCATCAGCTCTTTGGTTTTATACTCCAGGAAATAGGCAACCCTAGAGGGTGGTTTGGCTCCAAGGGGCCGGTGAGAGTGTTGTAATAGGGAGGGTGACCTCGGGGAGGGACAGCTCTGCTTTAATAAATGTCTCTAAGAACTCCTGTACATTGTCTCCCTCGGCCCCCTCTGGGATCCCGTGGATGCATATGTTGTCTCTTCGACTCTGTCGGTTATTTCTTTTAAATCCGTAACGATAGCACTTAGCTTTTGGCTAACGTCTACCCTGAAGTTCACCAGTTCCTTCGTTAGTGGCCCCATTGTTTCAAATGGACCGCCTTTAACTCGGCAATAATGTTAGCTTGGATAGCTTCCATAGCTTCGTGGTAGGCTTGCTCTCTAGCACCGTTGTCAGTATCTCCACTTTCAGTTGGCGATTTATCGTCTATCTTTGGGTTTTGTTGCGATCTTCCTTTTGTCCTTTTCCTGTTTCCCCCTCTCATGCTATAATGACAACTTTTCCTACCTGGATAACCAGTATTTATTTCGGGGGAGTAAGACCGTCTGGGAGCTCTAACTTAAGCTGTTGGCCGTGTCTGCGCCATGCTGGAAGCCCGGGAATGATCATTTTTGTATCATTATTCTCATTTTCATTGAAAAATATCTTTAAAAAAAGAAAAAAAAAATTGAAGTGTGATATATTTTTTTTTTTTTTTTTTGAGGATCTGTACTAAACTGAATTTTTTTCTTTAGTCTGTAGAATACAATTTGTAGGCCGGGATGTCTTCGCAGCACCACAATACTTTATTTTAGAATGGTTTGACACATATTTTGTCTTTAACAAATATTGCGCCCCCCCCCTGCGATTTGGATATTGCGCTAGTTGATATTGCTATTTTGATAAAATTGCAATTAATTGTGCGCCCTACTTTAGACCAAGTTTTTGTTGGTCAATGGTGTGATCACTTCCCGCTGCCTCATGATAGCAATACGCCCAGAATGCACCTGAACACACCTCCCTGGAAGACCAGCATGCCCATGGGCGCAGGTGCATTTGCTATTTAAACAACGCGGGTGCTGGGTGGGAAATTGACAACTGCATCTGTCTTAAACTAGCAAAGACACTAGCGTCGGGCTTTGCGCTGCGCCGTGCTGGGTGCAAAATAGAGCCTTAAAGGGAAACTTCACCGATTAGCATTAAGCATTGTATCAGTAGAACCCCGGTAGTATTTTTGAATGACCATGCTTCCCTCCCTCATGTCCCCCTGAGAGGGGAGATCTCTGTATTGAGGGTCTGGAAAAAAGCCTCAGATGACGCAAAATGACGATTTTTGCGTCATCTGAGGCTTTTTTGCCCAGAGGCAAAAGACTACAGCCTGTATTCATTGTGTATTAGGAGCCACTTCCGCATAGCCCAAATGGGGTTGGACTGTCGGCTTTTTCCGGAGATTGCCGAGGAAAAAACGAGTGTCAGCCATCTTGAATCCTCGCTTAGCTTCTCAGCAGGAGCAGAAACTGTTCATCCCGACGAAAATTTAGGGACGCAAGCTTTTATTTTGAAAAGTAGACGGGACGGCATGATATGGGACGCTCCAGGCTGCAGCCATACAGTCTTAAAAATTTTAGAACAACAATTATGTGCATTCAAACTACCACACACGTGTACCACCGGGATACATTGGAACACATCGGAGAATATGCAGGACACTTTATTACGGACGCAATACTCGACACACTACGCAAGCTTTGCCTGCACGGAGACCAGCGGTGGTGCTCGATTCCTCTGGCCGGTAAAGTGACCTCATCAGTGGGGAGCGTTGAACGAGCGTGCCGGTGGAAAGCTAACGCTAGCCAGCCATCTGTTCACCAATCGTGCTTGCAAGTGTCCGCTCATTAAACAAACTGGACTACATCCAACTTCAACCAAACTCACAACGTGAGTTCAGAGACGGCTGTGCTGTGTTTTTGTTGTTGTGGAAATATTGCTGTGGACAATCCAGCCTGCTGTCACCGGGTAAGACTACTAGTGGAGGTGGGCTGTGTTACCCCGGACTGCCTGTTGCAGAAATGGGGTGATTTGTATCCAACTAACTGCTAACTGCTGGTGGAGTTTGTTACTGCAGAGAGAGGGGGTTAACAGTTACAAATGTCAAATTAGAAATGAGTCAAGTTATTGGTTGCATTTGAAGCCGGACGTTTTACATCCAATCACAGTAATGATGTTAACACATAAATCAGACAATGCACAGGCAATAATCCTGAAGTTGTGGTCTATTATTTTATTTCAGGTTTATTTATCAGGGACAATGCACACTAATAATTCATAAAAGTAAAATGTGCCAGAATTAGCCTGGAGGCTATTTTACATCCGCTGTCCCTGGACTGGTGGGAAGAGGTCACCCTAAAAAGAGATAAAACAATTAAACTATCAATAATACATACAGATTTGGCCCTAAACAATACAAGTTGATTATACTAATGCTAAAAAACAACAACATAAAAACAAGAACAGTTGGGTAAGATCAACAGAAATACACACACAGCTGAACTGACAGACCAGATAACAAGCAGGGCACAATAGCATAGACATACAGTACATTTTGGTGGACATGCACAAAAACAACATTGCTGGGACTTGGCCGGTCTTGAAAAGAAATCCTGATTCCCTTCATCCGAGACCGAGAGGAGACAGTGTCCTTCAAAAAGAGGTCTTTAGAAAGGCCTCAAGTACTACAACATTGCTAATTAATATTGTGCTACAGCTTATAAGAGTGTTAATTTTCAGTAGCCTTGATGAAACGCCTGAACAGTTTTAAGATCTCATTTTTAATGTACCCACGTAAAGGAAAACGTCACAAGTTTTTAAAAGTAACGGCAAAATGAATAATGCATTATAATTAAGAGCATAATGTGATTAATTAAACCTTAATAATGGCCCTACATGTCTGCATTAATGAAAGCCATCAACGCCAGTAAGGTGATACTGAATGAAAAATGAAAGTACCCCAATGATGAACAGTGATAGTTGAGAGTAATGGTGATATTGACCATTTAATGCAGTACCACAATGCAGTTTGGTACCAACATGTCCTACAATCATTCCGCCTCATTTGATTAATTATGGACTGTACATTTTTTTTTTTTTTTTTTTAATGTACAGTCCATAATTAAAAGCTTAATAATTAAAGGCTCCCGGTCGCTGCTCCTGTGGCAGACAACGCTACCCCTGTCCATTTTTAGACTTTTTATACTTTTAGACTTTTTATCTGTGATGGACGTCAAAAGTGCTGGTTGTTGCTGTTTTGCACATTCCTCTTGCAGTCTTTGGACCATCGAGGCTGTTATGCCGTTTGCTGAATTGAAAGGAATTGGAGCTGGCTTGGAACAATGGCAGAGTGGGTCAATGGCTACCTTCGCGTTTTTCCAAGAGTTTCCGAAAGCGATAACAAGACGCAGGAGAGGTAAATCTGGCGGAGTTTTAAAGACACTTAAATCACGGAGATGTCGGCCCTACATTCCGTCTATGATCATGGGCAATGTGCAGTCGATTGGGAACAAAATGGACGAACTGAAAGCCAATGCCCTGTTTCTCCACGAATATAAATTTAGATCAGCAAGTTTGATGGTCTTTACCGAAACTTGGCTCAACAGAAATCACACTGATGAACTAGTGGCGGTGGATGGATTCAAAGCTTTTCGAGGGGATAGAACAGTGGATTCGGGGAAGAAAGGAGGCGGCAGACTTCTGGTGTATGTGAATGAGCAGTGTTGCCACAGTTACTTTGAAAAAGTAACTTAGTTACTTTACAGATTACTTGATTTTAAAAGTAGTTTAGTTACTTTACAGATTACTTGATTTTAAAAGTAACGAAGTTAGATTACAAGTTACTTTATTAGTTACATTCAGCAGCTGCCAACAACACCCCTACAGCCTCAACATAAAAATGACAACTGGTTTACTGTGAGGCAGCTCAGCGTTGCCAGTAGTAGGATCTGGTTTATTATGGCACGAAAGAGAGCGAGTCAGCCGTGTTTAAGGGAAACATTTCTTCTACAACATACTGCCCAACCAACTCTCCCCCACTTAATGGTTTTGCACCGAAGTCCAGCTTTAGTTGTTTGGGTGGTGGGGGGACCTCCTCTCTGCTTCCCACCACCTGCTGGGACTTGCTCTGTAGGTTTGACTGCAGTGCTGCGACTCCAAATGGTTCTTTAGATGTGACGTAGTGTTTTTGTAGCTAGATAGCACTTTGTCGCCACCAGCACAGTGTGTACAACAAACCTTAATATTGCCGTCTCTAGCTGACACAAACTCTAAATAGTGACTGTATTTCCATCTCTCTCCTCCCTCCATTGTTGTTTACGTTTGTGTCGCTGCGTGGTAAACGTGAACTGTCCTCACGCTGAAAACGTGACTTGTCGCATTCGTGACTTCACTCCCCGAGACGCAAGAAGAAAGCAAAAATATATATTTTTACTAAGGAAAATGACAAATAGTAACGCACAGTGACTTGGATAAGTAACTTTAATCTGATTACTGGTTTGGAAATAGTAACGCGTTAGATTACTCGTTACTGAAAAAAGTGCTCAGATTAGAGTAACGCGTTACTAGTAACGCGTTACGTGGCATCACTGTGAATGAGGAATATTGTCACCCAAATAATACGTCCATTAAGATGCATACTTGTACCCCAAACTCTGAGATACTGAGTGTTCGCCCATATTATATCCCTCACAAATTTTCACGTGTTTGTGATGGCAGTTTATGTGCCACATAGAAACGTGTCCAAGACGACCAAGGAGATACAAGCGGCTGTGCACAGGATTGAGTCTGCGTCGCCTGGCGCGTTTGTCGGGATAACGGGGGATTTTAACCATTGCATCGTAAAGACAAGTGGGTCACACTACTACCAACATGTCAAGTGCAACACAAGGGGGGGAATGGTCCTCGACCACTGTTACACTAAGGTCAAGGATGCGTATATGTCCAGAAGGCTGCCAAGTTTGGGCAAGGCGGACCATAATCTGATACTTCTCTGTCCCAAATATATCCCGCTCGTAAAGAGGCACAAAAAGGAAACGATCACGGTGAAAAAGATGCCAAAAGACGCGATTGAGAGACTGAAAGATTAAAAAAACGGGCTGGGCAGTTTTTGAAAATAGTGCCAAGGACATTAATGAACTTATGAGTCTGTCTGTGGGTATATACATTTTTGCAATGATGTGGTTGTACAGGAAAAGAGGGTTAAGGTATATGATAATTGTAAACCCTGGATGAATGCTGAAATTAAAAGGTTAATTAACAACAAAAGGAAATCCTTTGCTAGTGGAGACAATGATACACTGAAAAAGATCCATAAAGAACTTAAAAGGGAAATAAATAAAGAGAAATATCGGTATAAATGCAAAATAGAAAATTATTTTAAAGAGAATGATATGAAGAAAGTCTGGGAAGGAATGCGGTTAATGAGTGGATATGCAGGAAAAGGGAAGGTGAACAGATCCCAGTTAAATGGTACAAGGGAATATGCTAATAACCTAAATCATTTCTATAATAGATTTGATAAAATAGACTTCTCTGATGAAAGACAAAGACTTAAGGAAATGATTGGGAGCACAGAGGATGATGACTATAGCCTGCAAACAAACAATTAGGAGTTATATGGTATGTTTATGAGGCTGAAAGCTACTAAAGCAGCAGGTCCAGATGGACTGTCTCCAAAAGTATTAAAAGGCTGTGCTTTTCAGTTAGCAAGCATTTTTTCAAGTACTTTTAATTATTATTTCTCTCATAAAGTGTTACCTGATTTATGGAAACAATCTTGCATTATACCAGTACCTAAAAAGACAACCGTAAAGTGTATGAATGATCTAAGACCAGTGGCTCTAACCTACATAGCTATGAAGGTATGTGAGAAAATTGTGTTGAATAGTCTGAAGCCTCATGTAGAGCATTATCTTGACCCCTGCCAATTTGCTTATCAGAAAGGGAGAGGGGCAGAGGATGCTATTGTCTGTAAACTGGACCGTGTCTATGCTCACCTAGATGCAGGGGGACGGTGTGTGAGAATTCTGTACTATGAGTTTAGCTCAGCATTCAATACGATACGACCACACATCATTGTAAATAAAGCTTTTGATGATGAAGGTTCCAGGTGTATTTATCTCTTTCATTCTAAATTTCTTAGAGAACAGGTCTCAATTTGTTAAGCTGAACTCAAAAATTAAGTCAGACAAGATCATGACAAACACAAGGTCACCTCAGGGAACTGTTTTATCACCCTTTATTTTTACCATTTATACTGCAGACTACCGTCCACAGCAGGCAAGCTGTCAGGTTGTTAAATGACGACACAGTGCTCATTGGTTTAATTGAAAATGATGACCCTAGTCACTATCAAAATGAGATAAAAGCTTTTGATTATTGCGACATTCATTTCCTAGACCTCAACTAAAGAATTAGTAATTGATTACAGGAGATGACAACTGACAATAGTAGTAGAAAGGGTGAACACATACAAGTATTTGGGCATTGTTTTTATTGATTGGCTAACATGGTCTGATCATGTTGACTTATTGATGAAAAAATGAAGTCCATGTGTATACTGTATGAGGATGCAGTTACAGTCCTTTTAAGGTGAATACAGACGTGGTGAGAATGTTTTTTATGTCAGTGATAGGTAGTGTTTGGAGTTACTGTGTGGTGGGTTGGGGTGGGAATGCTGGAGCAACTGAGAAGGCCAGGATTGATAGAGTGACTAAAAGGGCTGGAAAAATGGTGGGAGAGTTAAATACAGTGGATCAAGTATATGATGACCATCTGGCAAAAATGACACAGAAAATAACGAGGGACCCGGGTCACCCTCTTCATCGTCATTTGACTGGCAGGGTTATGTAACGTAATGGTAGGCTAAAGCCTCCTGTGACACCAACTAAGCGGTATGCTCTCTCTTTTATACCTCAGACTATCAGACAGCATAACAAGCACGTTAAACGTACATTTATATAATTTCTGTACTGTATTTATTAGGGCTGAACGATTAATTGCATTTGCGATAATATTGCGATATGTCAAAACGCAATTTTCTAATCGCAAAGGCTACGATTTGGTCTCGATTTGATGACTCGCGAGAGCAAATCAGTCTGCACTACGCAGAGAAAGCATCAACTTAGCACGCTAACGCTACACTGTACCTTGAGCTGATCTCTGTCATTCAAACAATTCTGAGTTGAAGTTTAAAACTTTTACAGCCATTTCAATAAAATGAAGGGTTTTGTTCGGGCTCGAGTCTATACATGCAGTTAATGGATACAGACACGCAGAACTGAAGGCTCGGTTGGCAACGAGCTAGCTCTGATTAGCGGTTAGCTCCGGTTAGAGGTTAGCTACGTTATAAAGATATGGGTGGAGGAGCTGCCACTGAGAGGGGGAGGGGCTGGAGGCAGCTCCTCTCTGTGCACTGTAAAAAAAATATGTGTATATATATATGTGTGTGTGTATGTATGTATATGTGTGTGTGTATGTATGTATATGTGTGTGTATGTATGTATATGTGTGTGTATGTGTGTATATATATATATATATATATATATATGTGTGTATATGTATGTATGTATGTATGTATATGTGTATGTATATATATTTGTGTATGTGTGTATGTGTATATATATGTATATATATATATGTATATATATATATATATATATATATATATATATACAGTACAGGCCAAAAGTTTGGACACACCTTCTCATTCAATGCGTTTCCTTTTTATTTTCATGACTATTTACATTGTAGATTCTCACTGAAGGCATCAAAACTATGAATGAACACATGTGGAATTATGTACTTAACAAAAAAGTGTAAAATAACTGAAAACATGTCTTATATTTTAGATTCTTCAAAGTAGCCACCCTTTGCTTTTTTTATTAATAAGGGAAATAATTCCACTAATTAACGCTGACAAAGCACACCTGTGAAGTGAAAACCATTTCAGGTGACTACCTCATGAAGCTCATTGAGAGAACACCAAGGGTTTGCAGAGTTATCAAAAAAAGCAAAATCTGCCAATCTTTTCAAACAAGGATTGCAGTGACTTTCTCAAGTTCTTTTGTAAAGAAAATCAGTAATGCCAGAAATGGAATTATCCCTTCGACTACTCCATTTTCGGCTCACTCAATCAGGCCACCAATCATGAACTATTTTGCTCCAATCTCGCTACAAAAACTCACTGATCTGGTTAGCAGTATGAAATCTTCCTCGAGCCCAGGAGATATTATACCAACTTCATTATTTAAAAATGTTCTTGGGTCTGTGAGTACTTGGGTTTTCACTATACTCAACAGCTCTCTGCAATCTGGTTGTGAAAATCTCCAAAATTATAGAAAAAGTTGTTGCTAAACAGCTCATTGCTGTTTTGAATGCACACAACATTTTAGACAAATTTCAATCTGGTTTCCGTCAGAAACACTCAACTGAAACCGCTCTTCTTAGATTTATTAATGTCCCCTGACAAGGGTCAATGCTCTGTTTTGGTGCTGCTGGATCTTAGTGCCACTTTCGATACTGTGGCTCATAACATCATGCTTGAAAGACTTAAGCATTGGGTTGGTATCTCAGGAAGCGCCCTGGATTGGTTCACCTTCTATCTATCAGACAGAAGTTTCTCGGTGTATCTTGGCCCCTATTCCTCAGAAACCGCGGCCCTTTCCTGCGGGGTGCTGTGTTAGGTCCGCTTTTGTTTGCATTGTACATGCTCCCCCTGGGACATATAATTAGCCAATTTGGAGATATTTCTTATCACTTATATGCAGATGACATCCAGCTGTATGTCTCTTTTGAGCCAGAAGACACTGACAAAGTGTTGAAATTGCTTAGAGGTTTCAATTTGATTAATGATTGGCTTGCAAACAACTTTTTACAGCTAAATGAAAATAAGACCGAAGTCCTTATTGTTGCTCCGGACCCTATAGTTTCGAAGATTAGTCAGCTGCTGGGCTCCTTGTCCTCAGCTGTTCAGTCCAAACTAAAAAATCTTGGTGTAATATTTGATAATAACATGTACTTGGATCAACATATAAAATCTCTGACCCGCACGTGTTTCTTTCAATTAAGAAACATAGCCAAAATTAGAGGAACTGTTTCACATTCTGAGCTTGAGATGATTATTCATGCTTTTATTTCATCTCGGCTTGATTACTGCAACTCTATTTTCACCTGTCTCAGCAAATCGTCCCAGGACCGTTTACAACTAGTCCAGAATTCTGCTGCAAGGCTGCTAACCAGGTCTAGCAAGATGTCGCACATCACCCCAGTTTTATACACATTACATTGGCTTCCAATCAACGACAGGATCAAATTTAAAGTTTTGGTTCTGACTTATAAAGCTTTGCACGGTCAGGCTCCAGCGTATATCTCGGACCTGCTCCATTCATACACTACAAATAGGCCCCTCAGGTCTTCTAACCAGGGATTACTGGTTGTCCCACGCACCCGTTTAAAGACTAGAGGTGACCGTTCCTTTGAAGCGATGGCTCCAAACCTGTGGAATGCGCTTCCTATTGCCTTACGTTCTGCAGTCTCTGTTAAAGCTTTTAAAAAGCAGCTGAAGACACACTTGTTTAAATTTGCTTTTGATTCATTTATGTAAATTGTTGTCTTTTAATGACTGTTTTTTAGTCTTTTATCTTTATTGTTGTATAATTTACTATGTTTTGTATACATTTTTATCATGTGAAGCACTTTGTGATTCTGTCTGTGAAAGGTGCTATA
Organism: Perca flavescens; assembly: GCF_004354835.1. NCBI lineage: Eukaryota > Metazoa > Chordata > Actinopteri > Perciformes > Percidae > Perca > Perca flavescens. Next base: position 33,073,092 of record NC_041344.1, read on the forward strand.
TCAAATAAACTTATTATTATTATTATTATTATTATAATTATTGGGAGACCCTACCAGGAGCACACAGCTCCAGACAACACAGCCCTCAGGTTCATAGGGACACACAAACCTCTCCACCACGATAAGGTGATGGTTCCCAGAGAGGTATTGTATTTATTCAGTGTGCCGATGTGCAATCGGCACAATGACTATTGTTTGTCATACTTATTATTATTATTCTGTCCGTTTTTGTCCCGCTAAGGCTCACGAAGCGTTGCCAACATTCTCACACACACACACACACACACACACACACACACACACACACACACACACATATATACACACACACACTCACGCACCCACACACACACCCATACACGCGATCTCCACCAATCAGAAACATAGTTACACTTAGCATTGTGGGTAATGTAGTACTTCTTTATGACATCCTGTCAAACATACATCTCCCTTCTCTAACACACACACATGCGCACGCACACACACACACACACACACACACACGCACACACATTCTCTCTCTCTCAAACACACACACACACACACACACACACACAAACAAACACACACCCACACACACAGAAGTCGACAGAAACCAAATAAAGCTATGAAAAGCCGTTTTTAGGCTTCTCTACACTTTTCCCACCATCACAACTCTAGTGTTGGTTGAAATAAAAACATAGTTTACCAATTTTCATGTGAAAATATATGTTGTCTCTATGCTCGCTAAAAGTACTATCTGAGTCTGGTGTGTTTAGCGCTAGCTACTTCATAGCTGTTTCTGGTAAACAGAAACGTCTTAAATAGGTTTTGAAAAGGTAAAGCTCTAAAACGTTAAGACAATTAACACTTCACCATTAAAACAACACTGTATGTATTTAAAATTTAAGCAAATTATATATATATTGAATTGCTGAGGCTTGTGTTGCTAAACCCACCAGACTCCATGTAAATAATCAGTACGTAGAGAATCCTAAATCCACCAGACTCCATGTAAATAATCAGTACTTTAAGCATCCTAAATTCATCAGACTCCTATTCGTATTCGTATAAATTTAAATTTCTACTGGGAACACAGAAACAAGAAACTAGGGGGAGGAGACGTATAAATTAGATCATCATAAATGAAGTAAAGTCTGGTCTAAGTCTGGATACTGTTTCAACCCAGGATGCCCAACAGTTGTTAAACTTGGACTGTCATTTTTTTGTCTCAACTCATCTGATGTTCCTTTTTATTTTTCAGTCTGGAACTCCGAGTGCCTTTCCTGGACCACAGATTCACAGCTTACTACCTGTCTCTGCCTGAGGACATGAGGACCCCTAAGGTCAGTTCATCTTCCAGCTGGTGTGCTGTCCGAGCACACAGACCAGTGTTGATTTCACCGCCCAAAACATGGAGCCATCTTTGGTTCAGAACAGGAAAAAAAAAAAATATTTCAGAGATGTGAAAAAGCACTACCACCAATTAAAATGAATAAAGAACTGCATTTTTGCCGCATCATCTGATGGCTACCGCTGGCAGTGTGAATTAGGGATAGACCGATTATTGGTCCTGGCTGATTATCAGGCCGTTTTTTGGCAGTATTTTTTTGTATCTGCGTTTTATTTGCCTGATAACCGATAAAGTTAAGAATTAAAAGTGTTCTACTTTGGCTTAGCTACAGCTCTGTGTCTGTCCCTCTGCTTCAGTTTCACTCACCACGGAGTACCCCCCCCCCCACACACACACACACACACACACACACAACACTATCTGACTCTCTGTTACTGGGTATCATGTTCAAAGTTTCTCATTTAATTAATTAATTGCTTAAAGCATTAAAACAAAGTTTTGTGTTGGATTTTGTAACATTCCAAAATCCTTATTTTGACTTAAAAATATTAATTGACACTGTAAATGCATATCTGTTCCAAATATCGGTTTCATTAACTACTAAGAATCTGTACCGGCATCGGCCCTGGAACACCAGTATGGGTCGATCCCTAGTGTGAATGCACGCGTAGTGTTCCAGCGTTGCTTTGTAATAACAGCGTTGTCCTGTCTAAGCAGCACGGAGTGGAGAAGCATCTTCTGCGCGACTCCTTCAAAGACCTCAACCTGATCCCCGATGAGATCCTGTGGAGGCGCAAAGAGGCCTTCAGTGACGGTATGACGTCTGTGAAGAAGTCCTGGTACATCAGCCTGCAGGAGCACCTTCAGTCTATGGTATGTCACTGTAGCGGTTCATCCCATAAACATTTATACAGAAACACACATTTCAATGATACGTCCTCTTTGAAATTGCATTTGTTCATAGTAGAAAATTGTAGGAAAATTTAGGATTGCCAGGGGATATGTGGAAAGATTGTGGAGCAGCTGAACTAATTTGAAGGAACTGAAACTATGATTTGATCAAAAGAACAACAGCTGTAACACCTAAACAGTCCATGTTGCAGTCATGCAAGAGTGCATGAAGACTAGTTAGCAAGCGAGCACAGAAGTTTAAACAGGGTAGCTAAAAGTAATGTATAAATGATAAACAATATCCACTTCTATATAGAGAATAGTGTTATACATTTGGAAGTTAGATTGGGAACGTGAGTTCATATGTGATGGCTGTGAGTAGACCTCAGACCAAAAAGGTTGGGAACCCCTGCTTTACAAACAAAAAAACATACAAGGCAAATAAAACATCAAATTCAACAATCATAAAACAAAAATGGAAGAACAGTAGAGTGGAGTTAAAAGACTTTAGAGGCCTAGAAGTGTAGAAATGACCATCTCTAAATGACCTCAGGGAAAGCCAAGTCAAACAGAAATGTTTAAAGAAATGTGTTGTGTTGATTTAAAAGAGCACAAGGTTGGGGCAGATCGTTAGTGTTCCAGAAGTTTATTCCAGATCTGCGGTGCATAGAAACTAAAAGCTGTTTCTGCATTTTTGGTTCTGACCCTGGGGATGCTGAGCAGGCCTGTCCCAGATGATCTTAGAGCTCTGGATGGCTCGTAACAGAGCAGCATGTCATGCATGTACTTTGGTCCCAAACCATTCAGGGCTTTGTATATTGACAATATTTTGGAATTAATTATTTGGTTCATAGGAAGCCAGTGCAAAGCTCTGAGAATGGGGGGGATGTGTTCAAATGTCTTGGTTTTAGTGAGGACTCGGGCAGCAGCGTTCTGAATACGCTGCAGTTGCCTGATTGATTTAAAACAGAGACCTGTAAAGACACCGTTACAGTCTCAAGTCTTCTAAAAACAAAGGCATGAACAACTTTCTCTAAGTCCTTTAAGTCTAGTTTTGTTTTAGAGGTGCTAGTAGGTGATTTTGTAATTCTGTTGATGTAGTCTATATTCACGACGTTCTACTTCCGGGATTGCTCTAGTTTGGGCTTTCATGGCCGTAAGCAATATGGTACAGTAAAGGAAATGAGTCTGGGTTACCTCATCTGACAGAAATCTATGCATTTTCCTGTTATTTCTGACAATTGAATAAATGTATATTATGCTTGAGTTAATAAAACAGCCTGACTCTCCTATTCAAGTTGATGTTCTGCTTGTTCAACGGTTGTTTGATAAATTACTTTTAAACACATTTAGAGAGCATTTGAATTGCTAATTTGTTTTCTCAGTACTTACCATTTTGGTGCTGGTGATTTTCCTTTGGAGCTGGCTAAAAACCTCTTTGGGGAGGGGCACCAAAAATCCCAGTGTCTGACCTTCTCTCTGTCTTCTCTCAGGTGAACGATGACCAGATGGGGAAGGCTCACAAGACGTTCCCTCACAACCCCCCCCGCACCAAAGAGGCCTACTACTTCAGACAGGTGTTTGAGAAGCACTACCCTGGCCGAGCGGAGTGGCTGTCCCATTACTGGATGCCCCGCTGGATCAATGCCACCGACCCATCAGCCCGCACCCTGGCCATCTACCAGCCTGATAAGGAGCAGTGATCCACTGGACCAGCTGTGTGCCGGTGTCTGTCAGTCAGCAATATGTCCGCCTTCTTACAACATTCTGCATGTGTCATACTGTACATTTACCGTTTATCTCATTCCCCCTGCTCTGGTGTCCACATGTATCTTTCCCATTGATAAAATAAAATACCATGTTAAACCTAAATATATACTGATGTGATTACAGCAAAGACAATGACATATAAACATCTTTTCGTATTCTATTTTGAATGGAAACACTTCCAACACGCTTGCGTGTCGCATGAAAAATAGGCGTCGGTCCTATTTCTAGTACGCACACGCTTGTCATGCAGGCAGTGTGAACGCTCTAACCTGTTACCATGGGAGCCGAAATAAAAACAGACACACCACGCAGCTGACACGCTCACGCAGGCAGTGTGCAGGCGGCCTTATGTTCCACAGTTGCTTGATGAAGGCCTGTGTAGTGGCCAAAACATCTGTTCTTTTCAGGCTTTTAGGAGCACCAAATCATTGGAATGGCCCCAATCAAAATGTTTGTTCACAATAACTTCTGGGTAGAAAACTCCTGCGTCCAGTACGCAAAATTAAAGGGCGCTGTGTAAACAGGGACAAGGAACAACTGGATGTACTCTCATCTTCTTCATCTTAAATGCATGTTCAATGCTTTCATATGTCGACACTCTCACTAACATTCCTACCGGCGGTGACGTGTTGCTGTTCCTAACACTAGATTTGGTTTATCAAAGACGCTAGCAGAGCAACACGGGACAGAAAATAAGCACAGCAGAGATGTCAGATAGGTCGGACCACCGTGTTTATCAATATATCTTTAAACATTACAGTTATGGCTGAAGATGAAAACGAAAATAAAAAAGTTTGCCGATTTTACATACAGTATCTCCATAATTCAAATCAACTGTGCAACGTCACGGTGGTTGGGCCAATACAGATATGTCTGACAAAGTCTAGCTAATGGCTCCAAAAGTATAAGGGTTTGACTGATGTGTCAGTTTGATACGTGCGTTTCTCTTCAATTAGTGCATAATGCAGTTAACCATTACCTATTACAAGTTTCCGTAGTGCAATTTCCGAACACCCCACTGATATTGCTCTTAATCCTATTCAGATTCCAACTGCACTCTGTGCAGGTACGTTGGGCCTTCTAGTCATGCGCGTACCAAACACTGTCAAGATGCTGTTTATTTTGTGCAGCTGACTGCACTATGTATGTGCAATGCGCTGACAAGACCAGTAAATACTCACTGTAGCCCTATTCCCACGGGACTAGTATGACCTGGGGACCTTTAGGAAGTTGTAAGTAAAAATTCCAGCTCAAATTACCAACCATATCTAGTCAAACAGAGGTTATGTGATATTAGTCCTGTGTGAATTGGCTGTGTTGGCAATTATAAGTTTTGATAGAGCCTTAACATCATACGTGGGGGATAATGTCAGTAAATTCAAGATAATCAAATAAAATACACTTTGCTAATCCCGTGTGAATGCGCCGTGGGGTGACTAACACTAGTCCAGTGTGAATAGGCCTTGTGCCAGGTTATATCTGGGGCCATACTTGTGTTTGTTTTTTAATGTTTTTAGGCCATTCACTACAAATTAAGTCTGTGTTTTATTGTCCACTATTTTCCAAAGCAAACAATTTCTCATGGTTTCCTACCTCCGACGCTGCCAATGGTTTCTGTTCACTGAAGTACTCTAACCCAGTCATCCTTTGGGTACCATACAATATATTATAGAAGCAGATTAAACTGAGCAGCTGCAGGAAAGCTCTTGGGTTAGGACTGGCTATGCAAACTCTGTATTTGTTGCAAGTGTGTGTGTGTGGACATTGTACATAATATTGAGGGCAATATGGTGCATATCTTTGGACTTTAGCATCAATGTGAAGAAGTACATTGATTTATCAAAACTTTACATTAAATTTCCAGAGAATTTCCTGTACTTTATGATAAAGTTCCATTTTATCAGAAGATTGTATCCATATCGCCCGCCCCTGGTTGGGCGTGTTGAGATGTGAGAGAGGACTACAGGAAATGGACAAAATAATGCCTGATAATATACTGCAATTCAATTGCTGCAAAGCATTACAGCATGACCCTTTAGTATAAAAGTCAGACACTCTGAGGAACCATTGAACATTTGAAGCTTCATTATTCTCAAAGGGGTTTTATTGCGTTGCTGTTGTGTCCGATTGCATTCACTGTATTTTTAGTTTTTTGTAATTTTGCCCACTTCCTACTGTTAGCATTTTGTGTCTGACTTGCTTTCTTCTGTACTTATTGTTTCATATGAATTGCTGCTAAAATAAATGCACCTCTTGGCACACAAATGTCGTCTTAAAAGTGTGCTCGATGTAGTGCCTCTGTCTACCACCAGAGTGCGCCCTTCCCTCACCTTTGAAGATGCTCCCCAGTGGGCGCCTGGGTAGCTCACCTGGTAGAGCGCGCGCCAATATAGAGAGGGTCACTCCTTGACGCAGCGGCCGCATGTTTAGCTCCGCCCTGTGGCCCTTTGCTGCTACAAATAAAGGTCTAAAATGCCCAAAAACTAATCTTAATAAAAAAAGATGCTCACTGGTTGATTTTATCACAGTAGCACAATGAATTCACAACTTGCAAGCTGAAGTTGAACCAGTAAAGAAAATAATTTTAATATTTGTTAAATCACTATTACAATAGTTAAATCCACCACATGTCCAGGTGGAGAACATGACAGCTCTTCTAAAGTCATTCAAAAGCCAAAATGAGAAACTGTCTCAGTGTGTAGTATTTATAGAACAATCAGTTGTGATTAAACAGTTATGAGGCACTATGCAGTGACCTTGGCAGTGCAGTTTTCGGCGTACCCTGGAGGTACAGCCTTGCTTTGATGGTCCACAGTAACATGTAGTCTTTGTAGCATGGCAGATGGTTTAAAAAGGCTCACAGAAACCACTAACATTGATAATGAAACCGTTTCTCCTCCCGCCAGATCTACCTTCTGCTAAAAAGAAAATAACAAAAAAACTGGCACAGTTACAGCACTGCTACATCACTACAATGTGGAAACAAAATCATTTTTATTCAACTAACAGCTATACACAGTTTGGAGAAAACAAAACCAGCATTGGGAACCCCTACCATGGATCAGGAATGGTAGAAGAGGTGCAGGCGGGTGTGTGTGTGGGGGGGATGGGGGGTGACTGTTTAGCGACGCTTGTCGTACGTCTGTATTGTGCTCCAGTCATAGGACTCTGCAGAGGGAGAGAGCGTGTTAGCGTTAGTACACATGTTGCTCTATCTGTATTCCTTTTATTACTTTTACAAATAAAGTAAGAACTATGAGATGTGTCTCAGAATTTACTTGAACTTACCTGGCTCCTCTTGGCTTCTTTTTCCCATCAGTCCAACAAAAGAGTTGACTTTATGCCCTTCAAAATAAGAGATTTGGATTCAATACAGTCCTCTTAAACCATTTTGTTTTGTAACAACGGCATACACTTTTTACTGTGAACTGTATTCAGGGCTGTAATCAGATTTTTTTGAAATATTAAGGTCACCCAAGCCCCCTCAGAAAAAAATCTCCTTTCTTATCTGATCATCTATATTATATTTTATAGTTTCTTTTAATTATTTCTCCTTGTAATTATTCATTTAACAGTTATGTTTTCTGTAAATTCTCCTACATATTTGTCTAAATTAAATCTCTCTCTCTACACTGTCAGGGCGTAAATACAATACACACATTTTCATTTATTGCAATATATAAAAACAAAAACATTCAAAGTCATTCGGTCCAGAGATTCTGAAGCTTTTTGGCTTGTGACTCATTAAACCAAATGTGTGTTTAGTTGCGTCCTGTGATTAAAGGGTGTGTGTGCAGGGTGTGACCACTCCAACCAACAAAAGATCCTCCCTCGTCAGCCTGGAGAGACAAAAGATGTAGATTCAACTGTGAAACAATAACCTAGTTTTCTCCTGCATAAGTGTTTTTTATGCTTCCCTGTTAACCATCTTGAGACTGATCCTGCATCCCCTTGGGGGGGTCTTGACCCCCAGATTAGAAACCATGAATTTAGTCTAAAAAAATATAAAACCAACCATGCGTATTTTGTGTGTGATTGTTGAATGTAAACCCACCTCCCCAACACGATCATGTGATCCGTGAATCATTGTGCGACTTCAATCAGATATATTACGTTTGGATGTTGTGTGTGTGTGTGTGTGCACATGCATGACAGAATTGTGTGTCAGATGTTTGTTGGGTGACCATACAGATGTTTGATTTTTTTATGTTTGTGTTTTTAATGTTATCTGTTGAGTGTTGGAGTTGATGATGCAAGAACATGTTCTGTGTGAACAGACAATAAAGTTTGATCTCGTCTTATCTCATCTGGAACCAGTGTACCGTGTGTGTGTGTGTGTGTGTGTGGGGGGGGGCGTTGTTGTATTGGATTGGGGTGTTATAAAACTATAAAGAGCCATGAGGGAATAGCATACGTCAGATCATCATACATACATTTTTGCATTAGACTGATGAGCGTTAACGTTCAATATAAACAATATGCTCATTTTTGTTGTTATGAACGTGTATAGGGTCAACAACTAATATAAAGCCATATAAAAATATATAGTCTGACCAATAATCATGATGAATTATATGATATATAATTACAATTTGGCATATCTAAAAAAAAATCAACAATTACCAGCCATATACGCCTTAAGACCTTAGCTAATGTTAGCAGTTAATTGCGGCTCAACAAAGAAACCTTGATTATGTAAAATAATTGACAATTAGAGAATTATGCAATAATTGTTGGAGGCCTAGATAGAGGTAAAATGCGTAGTCTCCTCTATCCATCACAAGCGTAAACAATCCAATTTAACTCCCAGATGTCCTTGGGGCATTGATCGCAGCACTCTCCCTCTCCCTAATGATGAGTGACTTGTACTCATGCCTGCATAAGAGGAATAAATTACATGCATATTTACTTATGTTGCACTGTGTTGCTGCACTGAGTGGGTGACTCATTAAGGCAAAAAAAAAAAAAACCTGACAGAGAGAAAGAGACAATCCCCTCCTCCTCATTCCTTTTTCCTGTGCGCTCTGTTTTTTTTTGGTGTCACACAGACCTCCTTCCTTACTGACAAATGAATGCGCTCCAGCATTCAAAAAGAAAAGGAAAAACAATAATCTGTGCTCGTTGTCGACTAATTAAACCCTATGAAATCTTGTTTGCCCACTCGTTCTTAACCGCTGACATAAACATACATATTCAAGTCAATTTGCAATATTGTGGGGCAAAATATGAAAGGCTTTGCTTTTTTCTAACGTGCTTCCACTATTCAGACTTTTTGGAACTGTGCGTCAGAAAACCAAATGCCATTCCACTTTTACTGGGGGGGGGGATTTATGTCTGGGATAGGGTTGCATTTTCATTTTCATAATCGATTAATCTGGTCAAAATCCATTCGTTGTTTGGTCTGTAAAATGTCAGAAAATGATGACAAATGTGGATCAGTGTTTCCCAAAGCCCAAAATAACGTCTTCAAATGTCTTGTTTTGTCCACAAGTCAAAGAGATTCCAAAGAAACTCTAACATTTAACAAGCTGATTTTTTATTATAAAAATAAAATTACTCAAACAGATGATTTGATTATCAGAATAGTTGGCGATTCATTTAGTTGACCACTAATGGAGTAATCTTTGCAGCGCTAGTCTGGGGGACAAATTCCCATATTTCACTTAAAACCCCTGCTGGCTCCATGCTTCCTCTGTGTTACTCCTGTTAATGTCAGTGAACTACAGAAAACCAACCGTTCAAACATGGCTCTTCTGGTGTATGAGTGGCTATGCCATTGTAAATAAGAACCTGTTCTTAATGACTTGTCTGTAAAAATAAAAGGTAAATAAAATAAGCCTATAGGAACTAAGAATTTCATTTGGATGAATACAATTTACAGAAAACATAATTTTATAAAATATGAAAACTCCAAATCATAGACTTTAGAGATGATATTTTTGGAGTCTGGGGGGTTTTGGGTTGGTGTGACCTCACTTCTTCTAAAAACGCTGGCCAAGGTCCTGCACAGGGACTAATGACCAAATATGGAGACAGGAGGTTTTTACTGGACACCGATGAAAGAGGCTAAGGACAATCCACTACTTATTGACTTTTAAGAACAATGGAATAACAAGCGAATGGGATATTTGACTTACTTTTGCGGGTGATCTGTGGATTTGCTGTGGGATGAGAGAGAGAGAGAGAATCAAGTCAACTGATCTGCAGGTGAGAAACTGAAAGCGTGTGGCGGTGTGGAGGCGGAGCCCTTACCCATGGAGCGTTTCCCCATCAGACCGATGAACTGACGCGGCCGCGGCTTTCTCGTCATCCTCAGCAGGGCTTCTCTGAAAGGGTTGTTGGCAAGCCAGCCGTCCTAAAGGGGGGGGCGATATCAATGAATGTTCACAGAGACACCAAGCCACAATGTGTGTATGCTATTTTTTATCTGGGTGAAAATTCAATATGATAATTTATCATCTTTCTACGGAATCATATCGTGATGAAATCTTATATGGAGATATAGTGATATAATTACGCTGTCTGAATTGATAATAGCATGCACATACTAACTGCATTTTCTCAGAAAGTCTGTTGAAGAATTGCAGATTTGTTGTTTTTGTGCATGCATGTAATCATAGTCAGTATAAAGCTGGGAACAAACAATTTATTTTTTCTCTATAATTTCCCTTGGAACTGTTTACCACATTATTGATGATTGTTTATCTAAAATTTCACTGTAAAAAAATATTTTTTGAAACCAATTGTCAACCCTAATATAATATATATCGATATTGAGGTATTTGGTCAAAATAATATCGTGATATCTGATTTTCTCCATATAGCCCAGCTCTACTGGTCAGTTAGAAATCATGAAATGGAAGTCACCAAACTGTTCCTGAATGCATCTTAATGTGATGTAATGTAATGTTTCTGGAACCGGGTTTTGGTACCCAACCCTAGTAATAATCCATAAAAGATTTGAATTTTGAACTTTGATTCAGTGTTTCTGTCTCCATCACATACATATTTCCACAGTATGCATTAGTGAGACTAATAATGTCTCGCACATGAAGTTGTAATGATTTATTGTAGGCTCATTCATCTGCAGAACGGCCCCGCCTTCAGTTTCGGCAACTGATGGAGCATCTTGGCTCGTTTCCAACTCGCAATGTCAAACTCAGGGCGTGTGTTCTATATGAACGGAGGTAGTTTCTACGCTGTGCACTTAAAGCTTGATTTGATTTCCTGTTGGCCGGCTGCTTTGAGCTTGGCTGCAGTCTGTCTCCATCTGCTCGACGGCCGTTACCCAGTCCTAGAGTCTTCTGCTCTTTAAGATTGTCTCACCTGATACCAATCATCTTCCATGTGATGCCCTACCCTGGTACAGTAGCAACTGATGGGGCTACATGTCAACAATTAAACAACTTGTTCCTACAATTTTCTAGAATCAAATGTAAAAGATATTTCATTGATAGCTGACTGATGAATTTGCATTTGCTGTTTTTCCTGTGTTTACTACGGGTCTAGATGGACACTTGTTTGGGCAAATGCACGGAGGTGCACGGAGAACAGATGGAGCTATTACACACCATATGAGGAAAATATTCGATAACACTGTTGAATATCGGGATAACTATTACTTGCGATAAACAGATATTTCAGTGTACTTAGTTCTGCTGCTTTCAGTCTTCTGTTCAAATACAACTAATTGCTTGTTGAGTTTAAAACAAACAAAAGGAAATCATTTCCAACATTCTTTTATCGAACTAATTGAACAATTAATTAAATATAAAAGGCACCACCAGTTACATTTTAAAGTGCAGTTTTCTAATGGTATTTTCTTTCAACTAATACAGAATTTTTTGGACTGTCTATCCGATATGTCGCAGCCTTTCATGACATGTTTATTGTGCCAGTTGATGGCGATAACAAACAATATATTGTGCAGCCCTATTACACACTGGGAGGTAGAAAAGCAGCCTTGAAGCACACACACACACACACACACACACACACACACACACACACACACACACACACACACACACACACACACACACACACACACACAGAACTGTCTTCAGTTCATCGGGCTGGCTAAGTGTGACACTATGTTAGTAGTCTAGTCTCAAGTCCAATTAGTCCATACGAATGCATCATATATTTTATTCAAAATTATGGCAAATGGAGAGAGCATAGAATGAGTAAAAAGGACAAAAATACACCAGACCATATTTAAAAAAAAAAAAAAAAAAAAACTTAAAAAGAGGTGCTGATAACCTGCACGTGTAATACTTTACCCCATATTATTCCATCATTATTGCTTAACTCTATCTACAGAAACACACAGCAGTCATTAGATGTAGCAAACAGACTAGATATATTACATACATTGATGCTGGGATTAACCTTACCTCAGAGTAAATTGATATCCTTAACTAAAATACAAACTAAACATCCAGTTCTATCAGCTGTCTTCCCTTTTTCATATCTGTATACAAACTTACACGAGTAACGTTACACGTTTATGCACCTTTTTTTCCAGTGACATATTTCCACGTTATAAAGTTGTTATGGCTAACATTTAATTATAGAAACAATTGTTAATTCCTACTTTTATTTTTTGCCTCCAGACAATAATAATACGCAATAGGTGTCATGTGTGTGAATGATTACGTCGAGGGTCTAAGTACCTGAATTTGATTACTGCTCGTCCAGTAGTCAGCATCTTCTTTTATGTCGTTTTCCTCACCAAAAACTTGGGCGACGGCGAGAAGAGCCACTAAAACTGCTAACAGCAGGAACTTCATCATGCCGACGCTGTTCTTCGACGCAGTTCGAATAAGTTAGACTCACTGTTCTGTTCAGATAACCGCTGATAACCGACTTCGGAAAAAAAAACAAAACGAGTAGCCGAAGGTTGGAGCCACGAGCAGCAGCTGTTCTGTGCGCGCACTGCTTCTTCACAGAGCTCAACAGTAGTCCATAGTGCGTGCGTGCGTCAAAACGTTGTGGCGGGATCCAGCCAACTGTCTTCAAAGCTCTGCGCGCGCTCAGCCTCTGCAACAACTTCTCCTCTTTCTGCGGTCTCGTGCGTTCTCCTGTCCAGAGAGCCCGGCACGCGCTCCTTTATAGCAGCCAGCCCGGTAGTAATGGGATTACTCTCCTGTACTCCTACTTCACTTTAGTTACTCTCAGCCCTTTGATATCCAGACCCGCAGATGGCGTGCGTCACCGGACATCCCCCGCCGGAAACCGAGTCTACAGGTGATCAGATTTTTTATCGTTCTTGTTCAGAAACGCATTGTGACAGCCTGTGCGATTCTAGGATCCGACCTCTTAACGTCAGTTTTCTAAAACGTTATTCACCTGCGCTAACTTTGCATTTCAACATCATTTTGGACCGTTATGGTCGGGGGAACACTGAATTATGTAACTAGAAAGACACCAACAAAATAATAGGAAACAGCAAGCTGAGCCACAGTACCACCTACCAAGGAGGTGGTAGGCTCTGGACCTTTCTCACAGCAGACATGATGACATGTCATAGGAGGAACAGCACAGCTGTATTCAAAACCATTACTGATACTGGCTGCATTCCACTTAGGAGAGGTCCTGGTATTAAACCATTACTGATGGCTGCATTCCACTTAGGAGAGGTCCTGGTATTAAACCATTAATGATGGCTGCATTCCACTTAGGAGAGGTCCTGGTATTAAACCATTACTGATGGCTGCATTCCACTTAGGAGAGGTCCTGGTATTAAACCATTACTGATGGCTGCATTCCACTTAGGAGAGGTCCTGGTATTAAACCATTAATGATTGCTGCATTCCACTTAGGAGAGGTCCTGGTATTGTGCATGCTGACTCACTGAAATATCTTACTGGGACACTTGATGGAACTGAGCCATCGTTAAGGTTATCAATCTCAGCTGTTCTTTTCCTACTATGACAAGTCAAAATGTCTGCTGTGGAAAAGGTCCATTCCAAATGAAATGGTGTTCTACTTTTATACTCTCTTAGGATCAGTATTTTAGGGGGTGCCGGGACTAAATTTAGGGGTGCTAATTATAAAACTTCACGAATGACATGATGGCAATGGCAATTTTATTTATATAGCACCTTTCATTACACACACACACACACACACACACACACACACACACACACACACACACACACACACACACACACACACACACACACAGGCACTTGCACACATAGACATCAAAAGGGGCTTGAGCACCTGCCCTTTTTCCTCCTCCAGAGAAAGTGCCCTTTTTTTCTGGAGGCATGTTATTTTTTTAAAATGTTTTAATTATTATTTATGAATATAGCCTATATACATTCCTGTTTGCACACAGAAAAAAAGACTAAGCGCCAGCCCCTCGAGTTTACAGCTAATTAGCTGAAAGACAAAACAAATAGCTAGTTAACTTGCGTCTTGCTAACATGCATGAGCTACTAGCTTATGTAATAAGTAAGCTAAGGTCTAGCTGAGGCATTATCGATATGCTAATTAGGCGTTAACTTTTTAAAATGGGCTAATTTGCATTCATTTGACAAGACAGTGCAGGTTAACGGGATAAACATAATAACTAAAACATATCAGCACAGAACTTAGTTAGTTAATGAGTGAAGAGTCTTTCCCCCTTAAATGTTAGGTTTAAATACGTAGATTAATTAGAAAAAATCTACAGATGCAGCCTAAATCAAATACCATGTCAATGTGTATTTTGGAAGTTTTATTTCAATAAGAGTAAAAGAAGACATGGAAGCAAAATAGACCAAAATCTCTAAATTGACCACAACATGTAAAAAGTGTCCTGCATTAAACAGTAATGTCATCATTATGATCTTAGGCTCCTCATCTAATAACAACAGGGTTTCTTCTTTATTGGTGAAGTGTTTTTTCCTGTAAAATGAACACAATTGCAGCAACAGCACAGTTTACTGTGAAGATTTTTGTTGAGATTTTTTTACAAAAAATACTTTTTGAAGTGTTATATATTCCAATAACACCAAAAGAATTAAAATGATTTATTGCCATTTGCAAAATAAACAAATTCTCAGTGAAACTATGTCCGTCTCCTTGGTGCAGGCACTTATTCTAAATACATACTTGAAACTAGTAGCATAGAAAACATGCACACTGTGGCACAGTTTCCTTTGCTGTTTGTGATTAACCTGATGAATACTAAAAAGTCTCTTTGTGAACTGATTATTTTGTGGAGTATTTATTAAAACTATTAAACAATTGCGTAAGGGAAAATAGATATATTGGTAAGGTAGTCAGAGTTGTGTTAATATATTTAGTTTTTTGGTTAAATTTATCATAAATAATTATTTATTAACTATTAGGCCTTAGACACACCTTAATGAAAGCTCAGCTGGGCTCTGCGACACAGTGAGAGAACGGCTGACTACAGTGAACTCTGAAAGTGTCTCATCCAAGAAAACACACACACACACACACACACACACACACACATCAGAGAGCAGGACCACAGTAACGGAAGGCCCCCTCACCTAACCTGGATCTAATTCTGGGTATAACTAGAAATGAAATGGGCCTTATCATGTTATAATGTAATAATGTAGTCTTTGCTTGAAAGAGATTTTATACGCCTGAACAATAGAGTGGAGGGATTTCAGTGTTGTTTTCACCTTTGTAATCTTTCTTAACACTTAATTGGTGATTCACTTAGTTAGTTGATAGCAGGCCCGGATTGGCTAATCGGGTAGCGGGAGAATTCCCGGTGGGTCGGTCTGGTTTTTTGGTGGCAAGGGCCGGTGTTCAGTCATGGTACTGGGTTGAAAACATGTAGTTGAAATACATCATTGATACTGTCCCTAGGCTGCCTGCACTCGCAGCCCACTCTTTTTATTTAATTATTCTGGCAGCCCACTATTCTCTATCATGCAGCCCCCTACAGAGTGCAGTCCGGTTATTATGACGTGCACGGTTATTATGACGTGCACGGTTATTATGACGTGCAATGTTTTGACTTCGACGACGACACCTTGCGCAAAAAAACCAACAAACTATCACCTCGTACAGTTCAGTTAGTGGTGCTTATTAGGATGCAACCGCGGCATGTGAGCAAACAGAAGCGATAAAAATGGATAACAGAAAGCGCAAAGGCAGCGCTGAAAAGACGAGAAGCTCTAGAAAGTCACGTGGCCACTGAAGAGAAACAAGCTACAATGTAAGTTAACATTGCAGTTGTCCAGCTTGTATTTACTTCTCAAAAGTGCTCTTTTTGCCGCTGACAGACTCAGATTAATATTCTAAGTGTCTGACAACATTATGGAAAGGATCTCTAAGGAGGTTGACCTTAAGTAAGATCCTTTTTTTAAACAAAAACATCCGCGAAATTGTGTTCGCTAAACCCACCAGACTCCACGTAAATAAACAGTAAAAATACACTTCATTCAAAGTCGATAGCCACAAAATAAAACTATGAAAAGGTGTTTTGAATAAAAGTATTGCTTTTTTAAATACGGTCTGGTGGGTTTAGCACTTCACACTTCAGAGCTGTTTCTGGTTGCTGTCTTAAAGAGATTTTAGAGAGATTTATCTCTGTAGATCCTTTCTATAATGAGTCTGTCAGCGGTAAAACGAGCACTTTTATGAAGGTAAATACAAGCTGGACAATTGTCCCATTAACTCACATTGTAGTTTGTTTCTCCGCTGCTGACTACAGCGATCTCTCTTAATACTGGACCAATGTCAAAGATTGTTGTTCCCATCAGTCACTTAGACACAGAAATAGAGCTGGGCAATATATAGATATTATATCGATATGATATGAGACTAGATATCGTCTTAGATTTTGGATATCGTAATATCGTAATATGGCATAGATGTTGTCTTTTCCTGGTTTTAAAGGCTGCATTACAGTAAAGTGATGTCATTTTCTGAACTTACCAGACTGTTCTAGCTGTTCTATTATTTGTCTTTTCCCCACTTAGACATTATGTCAACATTACTGATGATTATTTATCACAAATCTCATTTTGTAAATATTTTGTGAAAGCGGTATCGATATCGAGGTATTTTGTCAAAACTATCGTGATATTTGATTTTCTCCATATCGTCCAGCCCTACACAGAAACATAGGAAATAGGGTCCAGGTTGAAAAAAAAACAGTAGTTACCCTTTAACTGCATTAAGGTCCGTAAATATATTTTATTCTTATAATACATTGTAATTATATTGTTTTTATATTGACACTTACATGCAGCGCCTCATATATATTGATATAGCATGTTGCTACAGCTCAAAGAAGACACTGTGTACAAAGCTGTCATATCAAAGCCTGCATGGAAAGGAGAAGGCGTGTGACCTGAGGGCGCCGCTGATTTCCATTAGAAAAGCTGTTTTTTAAAGAGTATGTTCAGGATGAATAGGGGGACCACACTGCAACACCAAGTTCAGTGTCCACGGACCTCAACGAGTGCTTGATTGAAAGCAAAGTGCCTTTATTCCGTTAACAATAAGTTCATTTTATTTACTCATGTGCTAGCGGCAAATGCAAATATTTTCCCCTGGTGTGGGGATGGACCTCAGTCTGTCTTTGGTGGGCAGTATTATTCATCTATTTGTTCAATCCAAGATGAAATATCCATTTTCATTCACCATCCTGTTATCCTCAAATTTACTAACATCCTTTATCCTCGGGGTCAATTTGACCACAGCACTTTAAACATCAAGAAAATGATTGTAGTTAAAAATGTTATCCGATTTTATGTGTCAGGTACTTTATGTCTCTTTGTTGAATACCCCTGTAGATAAAACACAACCCCTCTCCACCCACGTTATACATCCAGATTACCCTTTCGCGACTGCAAAAATGCAAATAATTCATATGCAAATTACCCTAAAACCATTGATTGACCTAAAGATTCAAACAGCCCCTTTTATGCTTTTGGGGATTTTTCCCATCTTTTAGTGTGTTATAGAGTTTTTGTATATGTAATACATGTATAAAAAACCCACTTTTCACTCTCCCACAGACAGCACTTTTTCTCAACTGCCTGAAACGTCTCCTGCACATTGCTGTTTGAAAATCCTGTCAATGATGTCAGTGATTTAGAAAGCCAGCCCAGTTATTCAATGTGCTGCCCATATGTTTTTTGAACATTAAAGCAAGTAAAGCTATTCTAGTAAACCCCAAGAGTACAAATATGATGCTGAAAAGGAGCATAATAGGGGCTCTTTAACAGGAGAATGACCTTAAAATGTTAACAGGAGATTGACATAAAGATTTGAACAGAAGCCTTTTTACAAGGATGCTTTGAATTGACCTTAATATTTTGTACATTTCCTGATTGGTATTTCTATTTTAGAATAATTTTTGGGGCATTTTTAGGGCTTTATATGTATAGGACAGCTGAAAATGTGAAAGGGGAGAGAGTTGAACCCGCGGCCGCTGCATCGAGGAGAAAATGTCTATATATGGGCCTGCTCTCTACCAGGTGAGCTACCCAGGCACCCCTGATTGCTATTTCTGAGAATTTCTGAGAATGAGTTAAGTCAATACACAATTATATTTCTTTTTCTGAATTGCCATCATGCCCGTTTGTGGGACCCGTAAAGCCAAGATGTCCTGTTGGACTTCCTGGTGCACATGAAGTGATTGTGGATAGGTTTACAGTAGTCTATATCAACGACGTTCCACTTCAAGGATTGCTCCGATGCTGCCGGAAATTCCGCCGGATGTCACTCTTAGGCCGGATGTCCGCTACCTTCCTCTTCCTTTGTGTTGGTGTTCTAACTTCTGGTGGATTTGTGAGGACTATGGTTAACTGCTCCTCAGATCTCTGCAGGGTAAATCAAGACAGCTAGCTAGACTATCTGTCCAATCTGAGGTTTCTGTTGCACGACTAAAACTACTTTTGAACGTACACGTTCCACCAAAACAAGTTCCTTCCTGAGACTATTTAGCAGAGGCACCGTGGCTCCGTCCGGCGCGTTGCACCGCCCAAGACGACTGTGATTGGTTTAAAGAAATGCCAATAAACCAGAGCACATTTTTCTCCCATCCCAGAATGCTGTGTGGACTCACCAGACCCTCCTCCACAGCGCTGTGGAGGAAGGTCTGGCAAAGCGAGGTTTACAATAATATTCATTACGTATCTCTACCAACGGATGGTCTGTAGTCACAGAGCCACTCTGGATTGAAATTGTAATGATGTGATGTGGACGAATAGGACAGAGGTGTTGGCAGTCGTTATCGCTGCATAGTTAACACCATCACATGGATTGCGTAGTCGGCCACTGTGGACACTCATCTCACTCCGATAAAGCATCCCATCCCGCAGAAAAATGGGACTCTGAGATTCGTGAATATATTAGAGCATGAGTTGTGCATGGAATGAATCCAGAGCTGATCATTTGTTGGAGACGAGCAACACGGTGCCAATAGTTAATGCATGAGCGGCGTGAATCAGAAAACCCCTGGTGTCAACAGAGCTCCTACAAACATTCAATTTATATTTCAATTAAAACAGCCGAAAGGATGCAACATCAAATAGAGTAGTTAGATATTTACTGTCGTGAACAGAATTGAGCAAAATTAGCACAAGGATCTTCAGATCTTTTATGAAAATGATTGATGAATGAAAGATTATGGATTTCAGTGACTGTAATACTTGCTTGTATGTAACATGAAAGAAGACATTGTGAAATGAGGGAAGGAATTACTACTGTAATTACACTGTCTAGCAACGCATGTGGTTATAATTTATTGACGCTAAAATGATACAGGTGCTACCCTTGACCAATACCAACTCTGTGAGACTTGATACAGACACACTCAATAAGTACACCATGACGTTTCCATTCTTTTCAAATTAAACATGAGGTAATAATTGAAATGGAACCACCACATATATTTATGGTCTCTGTGGGTATAATATGCTCACCGCAGGAGCTCGTGCAGTTAATTTTTTCAGCATGAGAACCCGATGGCAGCGACAGATATGATCTAAAGTCAGACCTCCTTCTCATGTAGATATAAAAAGGCCTGCTGTACAAAATAACAACACTCTTTACAGGTTGCAAAGGGTCATCCATCTAATTGACAAAACATGTTTGTCTCTGCCTCGCAAAATGACTCCAAGGAGCGTTTTTTTATCAGAGAGGTTCAATGCTGTTTACATTGTGCTTGCTTAAGTATTTAGTCTGCATACCTGTATATCATTCCCCTTCTCTCTTCCCTTTCATAGCTAAGCTGTCCTAGAAATGCCTAATCTAATCTAAAAGCGTCTGTCTGTCTCAAAGGTTGATGATCATGCCATTGAGTGAAGGATGGACCCATTAAAGAGGCACTTCCTTAGTACTGCACCTCCATAAAGTTGAGTGACTCACAAGAGACAGATTGAAAATTATGGTCAATATTAAAGCAGCCGAAGCCTGGCTTCAGTCCCCAACATGGATCCTACATTCCCCATAATACAACTCAATAGCATCTTTTGTCAGACCCTCCTTTCCTGGTTAACTCCCACTTCTTTGCATATGCTTTGTGTTGTAAATTTGTCTCCAAATTAGTAGGAAGGCTACCAAATTGTTGACTATTCAATGATTCCATCTAAGGAGCCTGATTTGACTTTGTGGCTCTTCCGCAGTGGCAGAAAATGTGGTTATGAAACAGAGGATCATTCCATTCCGGCTATATGTGGGTGCTGATTTTACATAGAATTGCTTGCTTTCTCAGTCTAGCATTGCCAGACCTTCCTCCTAAGCGCCGAAGAGGGTCTTGTAGTCCACACATCATTCCGGGATGGGAGAAAACATGCTCTGGTTTATTGGCATTTCTTTAAACCAATCACAATCGTCATGGGCGGCGCTAAGCACCAAGCAGAGCGTGTACTTTCAAAAGTAGTTTTAGTCGTGCAACAGAAAACTGAGATTGCAGTTACCTATAAATCCAACTCAATTCATTGACACGTCCTTGGAAGGATTACTCACAGCCTTACACATAGCCCTTCTGACCTCATTCCAGTCTGACGACTATTTTTCGGCGGCTCCGTGCGGAGTTTAGCACCGCCCATGACGATTCTGATTGGTTTAAAGAAATGCCATTAAACCAGAGCAGGTTTTCCTCCCATCCCCGATTGCTATTTGGAGTAGCCAGACCCTCCTCCAGTGTGCTTGTTGCAAAGCGAGACTACCTGCTGTGGACCGCTCAGTACTTAGATTAAAACATAGTGATGTGGTTTACTCCTGTGGTTCACATACTGGCGTCCAGGGGATCACCAGGGGCCAATAATAAGCCTCCCAGGAAAGAAATTCAATCTCAACACTATTTAATTCCCCAGATGCTTGATTGAATTGCATCCCAAGGAACACAAATATCAGATAAATTCCAGATATAACCTGTTTCAGGACCACAAAGTGAGAATGTGTGCAGTTTACTGTGCTGTACTGATCAAATTTGTGCCCTGCTGCTGTTGGGGCCTGAGAATGGAAGTGTTGGTGATCTGTCTTACTTTCCAACACTTTTGTTCACATACTGTATCTTGAGAAATACTGGCATAGAATGTAACGGTCCAGGCTGATTCATTATATAAGTCTATGATGTCTTCAAATTGCCACCAGTCTGGAACCACTCCCAATAAACTACTACTGCTCTAAGAAAAGCCAAGTTGACTTACCAAATTTCTTCCACTCAAAAAGAAGGTATATATGGTGCCTTGCGAAAGTATTCGGCCCCCCTTGAACTTTTCGACCTTTTGCCACATTTCAGACTTCAAACATAAAGATATAAAACTGTAATTTTTTGTGAAGAATCAACAACAAGTGGGACACAATCATGAAGTGGAACGAAATGTATTGGATATTTCAAACCTTTTTAACAAATAAAAAACTGAAAAATTGGGTGTGCAAAATTATTCAGCCCCCTTAAGTTAATACTTTGTAGCGCCACCTTTTGCTGCGATTACAACTGTAAGTTGCTTGGGGTATGTCTCTATCAGTTTTGCACATCGAGAGACTGAAATTTTTGCCCATTCCTCCTTGCAAAACAGCTGGAGCTCAGTGAGGTTGGATGGAGAGCCTTTGTGAATATGGAGTTATATTCCTATCTTTACTCAAGAGCGCATTCTTTCAATTTGAAAGCATTTCTCACTGATATTACGTTCAGATTTTGTAATAATTTCCCTCAAAACCTTGCTCTCACACTCAAATGGTCATGCTCCCACTTGGATTTGCTCTGCTTGTGCTCAAACTTTGTGCTCGGACTCAGATATGTTGTTCTGTGGACAGATTTCCTGCTCTCAGCTTTGAACCTTCTCCTCGCACTCAGCCTGATTCTGCGCGCTTGCAAATCTGCTGCTCTCGGATCTCTCCTGCGCGCTTGGATTTTTCTGTGTTACAACACTATCAAAATTCCACAACCAATAGAATGCCAGGTGTAGTGTTGACCAATGAAATGATCCCTGCCCCGTTGAGGGTGCGTTCGTTTTATGTGAGAACATCCGTTGCGGCCCGGCTCCCATGTAACCATGGGTCTGTAACCCAAGTTTATTTAACCCCGCCGTCCATCGCTTTATTATTAGTATATGTCAATAATGTGCACAGACTGGTCGACGGTATTTCACCTGCACCCATCAGGAAACGGGAGAAAGCTTTGAAGTGGGACATATCAAGTTACGTAGCTACACAACTATGAGGGTGAGTAACATAAATTAAGCACATAGCATATGGCGCAATGTATATAAACACAAACTCATGGCAGCTACAGTACTATGCTAGGCAATTGAAAATGCTAATTTCAGTGTATGTTGAAACTTAATGTTTAATTAAAAAGGTATAAAGTAGTTACACACATAAACACATTTCAGCATGGTAACATTTTTCAGTTTGTGTTTGAGCCACAGATATCCACAGCGTCTTCTTCAAATGAATTAAAACTCAAATAAAGCTGTCAAAGTCTGACAGTTCCTCCATTACTCTATACATGTGTCACTTTTTTGAATAAAAAATAAAATTAACTCTTTTCACATTGACTACATTACAAAAAACAGCTATGGCACTGGTTTAGAAATGCTGGAAAACTTAAGGAAGTTTCAAGTCAGTTGTATATAGTGCCAATTCATAACAGAAGTTATCTCAATTCTGGTTGTACTTTTTGAAAAATAGCTTGATATCAAGTAGCTGAATTGCTTTCTATGCGGAGAGTTGGGTTGCATGAACACTGCTGTGACCTTCTGATGGAGTTGGTCCCCTGGGATCCATCTAGATAATGGATACTCCCTTGTGGGGGGGAGGGGGGAGGCTGATGTGAGAGGAATATTGATAACTGTCTGAGATAAGGAGGACACAAGCCTCACCATAGATTCTGATGTTACATGTGCTGCACAGGACAGGTTTCAGAGTTTCCTGTTATATGATAGGCTGGGAGGTTACAAGAAGATGATGAGATAAATGATGAAAGAATTGAGACCAGTGGCTGGGTTAGCTCAGTTGGTAGAGAAGGTGCACATACAGTACCAGTCGGAAGTTTGGACACGCTTTCCCATTCAAGTGAATGAGAAAGCGTGTCCAAACTTTTGACTGGTACTGCATATAGAGGTTTACTCCTCGACTCCGACCTGCGGGCCTTTGCTGCATGTTATTTCCCCTCTCTCTCCCCTTTCATGTCCTTATCTGTCCTATGGAAATAAAGGCCTAAAATGCCCCTAAAAAAGAATGTAACACTGTAAAACTGTGACATCCCGCTAACACAAAAATCACTTCCGGGTAGACAAATGGCAGTTGATTTGAATTGTGGAGATACTGTATGTGAAATCCACAAACTTGTTTATTCCCGTTGTAATTTTCAGCCGTAACTGTAACATTTGAAGCTATATAGTTAAACACGATGGTCCGAGCGTTTCTGCTATGCTTACTGTCTGTACTGTGTTGCTTTGAGAAAACAATTTTAGTGTTAAAAACAGCAACATCCCACCGCCAGTCGGACTGACTGCTAGTTTGGGTGGTGTCATTTTCTTTAGGCAATTAGCTCTCTAACCTAATGTCAGTAAAAGTGTTTTCTACCAGAAAGTTATTGTAAACAAACATTGAGATTTGGTCTATGATAAATGAAGACAGCGACCATGGCTCTGCTATGGCGAGCAGCCTCAGACTATAGGAAAAAACAGACTACTCAATAGTGTGAGTATAGCAAAAGTCAGTTCATAGAGAGTTGAGATGCTTTCTGTTGAAGCCATAAATTAACATTTTTCATTATAAAAGTCCTATTAGATTTGCAAATCTCAGTGTACATCACTTATCTGGGTGCAGGTCACAGTGTCTTCAGGCTAGTAGCCCAGACATCCCTGTCCCCATCCACGTCCTTCAGTTTCTGGGGATCCTGAGGCATTCCCAGACTAGATGGGCTATGTAATCCCTCTAGTGTGTTCTGGGCGTGACCCAGAGTTTCCTTCCATTTGGACGTGCGTGACAAACCTCCATATGGGGGTGGCTAGTGGGCATACTAATCAGGGAATGCGAAGGAGGAGCTCCTTCTGAATATCTGAACTCCTTATCCTGTCTCTACGGGAGAAGGAAGCTCATTTCTGCCACTTGAATCAGCATTCTCATTCTTTCAGTCAGTACCCAAAGCTCATGAATGTAGATGAGGGTTGGAATGGAAATCGTCAGGTAAATTGAGAGCTTTGCCTACAGTAGGAGCTGCATCTCAAGGGAAATTGGTCTCAGGTGAGGGGTCAGGCCTTGGAATGCTTCAAATCAAGTGTTTTGAACTAGGGATTGACCAATACTGGGTTTTCAAGGCCGATATTGATACCGATTATTAGTAGTTAATGAAACCGATATTTGGAACCAATATGCATTTACAGAGAAAATTAAGATTTTGGAATGTTAAAACACCAACACAAAACTTTGTTTAAATGTTTTAAGCAATTATATAATAAATTAGAAACTATCAACATAATACCCAGTAAGAGATAGTCCGATAGTGTTGGGGGGGGGACATTATGTCAGACTCAGTGGTGAGTGAAACCGAAGCAGAGGGACAGACACAGAGCTGTAGCGGAGTCAAAGTAGAACACTTTTAATTCATTAACTTTATCAGTTATCAGGCAAATAAAACGCCAACACAGATAATCTGCATACTGCCAAAAAACGGTCCGTTAATTGGCCAGGGCCGATAATCGGTCTATCCCTATTTTGAACAGCGTCTGCAAACCCCCTCCCCTCATGCCTTTCCAATGTTGAATTTGGGGGGACAAATCTTGCCATGTTATGTAATAGAACTTACACACGCCCCCTTAACACAGTGATTTGCCAAGGGTGTGGAGGTGAGAAAGTATACACTAAAAATCATTGGGTCAAAATGAGCCGAGTTTTGGTAAATCCAGCACCGACACAGCACTGTGTTAACTTAGCTAAGGATGCCACGGTGACAAAACTTTCCCACTGGTTATTAAACTCCTGACAATACCAATCCTTGCAATGATTACACCAGACATTTTACAAGAAAAGATATCCTTCAGTGACGCTCAATATCTGTAGAGCGCTTACTTTGACGTGAAGCCAAGCAGCCACTATTGACAAATGTTACCTCCAGATGCTGCCACCTTCAAAGTTTACAGATAGCTTCTTTAACATTATCTATAGAAAACTACTATTTCCAAGTTAAAGAATGAACTTTCTTTACACCAGTAATTTATTTTACAAAGGGGCTTTTAAAGTCTGAAAATTTAGAAATAGGAACAATAATACAAACAATACCACAAACACATCAAACCACATATTGGTATATTGGCCTGTCTAAAAGTGTTCACTGTTATCCTGCCCTTCTCACTGACAGCAGGCTTTTTTGTCTTGTCCTCAAATGTGTTTGTAAAAATGTCATGTAATATGTAAATAACATACATTTCTGAAATAATAAAAAAAAAAATGGAAAAAAAGATTCGCAACGAAATTGGCCATGTTTAGGAAATTAAATATCGCAAGAAAACGTGAAAAAAAGTATCTTAAGTTTAGTTCAGTAACAAAAATGTGTCAATTGTTATTATTATTATTGATAGGAACCAAATAGGGACAATATGACCTGTTCAATGTTTGTTTATATTATATTGACACACAATTTTATGATGCTGTTGCTCTTGTCCTGTCTTTTATCATCACAGATTTTTTTTGTGTGTATATAGATATATATATATATATATATATATATATATATATATATATATATATATATATATATATAAAAAAGTTTTAATCGCGATTAATCGCATGATTTCCCTGATTAATCGTGATAACAATCGCATTGTTATACGCAAAATCCAATAATGAATTCAAAAGTAGTGTATAGCTCAATTTTTAAATGTTCTGCCATATGAACGAAAGTGCCATAACATTTGTTCTGCAAACACATAACATCAGTATTTTGTTTATACAGTAGCAGTTAAATCAAATATTTAGCGTAAATCTCAACTTAAACAATATAATCAAAGCAAATACAAAATGAAAGCGTATTGCCACTGCCAGGGCATTCATGTTATCCTGTTTGTTTTATATATATATATATACACACTACCGGTCAAAAGTTTGGGGTCACTTAGAAATTTCCATTCCACTCCATTCCAGACACAATACCTGCTGAGATCAGTTGTATTGTTTTTATTAACCAGGGCAGCAGTTTTCAGATTACATTATGTGCTTACATAATTGCAAAAGGGTTCTCGACTGTTGTAGAAAGAAGTGGCTGAAGAAATGCTTGAAATTCATGTTTTTTGGTCTAAACGTCATACCCAAATTAAAAGTGGTACAGCTCCCATATACTTTGACACTCAGGGGTGTGCCTGATATCATTGGAAAGGTGATTGATGTGGGTTTGTTTGTGTATTCGAGAAGTGTTGTATTTTGTAGTTTTTTGGCTTTTTTATTTGCACTTTTCAAATAGAAATAAAAAAACGCACAGACATATTTGTAGAAAAGAATTCATATAAAATCCGTTTTTGAGTCTTTTAGCTTCTGAATTTTTTTCTGTAGTAAGCTGAGACGTGGCTAATGCTGTGTTGTCTGTCACCTGTCAGATGTGTTTACAGCAGTGTATTTTAATCATTTTACAGATTTATAACTTGGACGGAAATAAAAAATCTCCATTCTAGCCTCTGTAACTCTGTGTCAGTAAGGCCTAGAATCACCGTGACACAACTTGAGTGTTTCCTTTCCAATGATATCAGGCACACCCCTAAGTGTCAAAGTATATGGGAGCTGTACCACTTTTAATTTGGGTATGACGTTTAGACCAAAAAGCATGGAATTTCAAGCATTTCTTCAGCCACTTCTTTCTACAACAGTCGAGAACCATTTTGCAATTATGTAAGCACATAATGTAATCTGAAAACTGCTGCCCTGATTAAAAAAAACAATGCAACTGATCTCTGCTGGTATTCTGTCTGGAATGGAAATTTCTAAGTGACCCCAAACTTTTGACCGGTAGTGTATATATAGATATAGATATGCTATGGCATCTGTTAGCTTCTTTTGCCTTTGTTTATCTATACTTCTCCCACACGCTACATCTAATGTAGTCTGCCGAAGCCTCGCGCCACTGTTTGTTTCGTTGAATGATTTGCTTGTATCAACTCTGTGTATGCATTTAGGTGATATTTCAGATTGGAAGTACTCCGGTGATAAGAAAATTAGAGTTAAAAAAAAAAAAAAATGAGTTATTTTCTTTTTCGGTTCCTGTAAGCAGTCAGCAACAGACTTTTACAAAATAAAAGCATGTGAGCAACAGACTTTTACAATAATAAAAACTGCGTTAATGTGCGATAAAATCATTTTCGGCGTTAATGAATTCATGAATTAATGAGTTAATGAGCAATAATAACGCGTTAACTTGCCCAGCCCTATATATATATATATAAATATCGTAAGGGAACTAACTTTTTTTAGTTCCCCTCTGAGAAGAAAGCTAGACAAAGTTTTATTATGCACAATAATGACAATAAATGTCAATGTCTATAATCCATCTATCTATCTATCCATCTATCTATCTATCTATCTATCTATCTATCTATCTATCTATCTATCTATCTATCTATCTATCTATCTATCTATCTATCTATCTATCTATCTATCTATTTTCTCAGTGTTACGGGTCATATTTTTCTATCAGCAGAAAGTCTGCTTGATTTTTGGCGATGCCCTCCCTGGTATAAATTCCGCCAGCCGCCACTGCCCTCAAACACCCAAAAAACGCCCACCAGCCATGACTTTTGTTCGAGCGAAGCGATGCAAAGTGAAGTGGCTGTGCTTGGCCATCAAGCACTTCGGAGCACCAGGAGTGGGGTTTGCTTCCAGTGTGAGAGGCGTTTGAACAAATCATTGTGCAATTGTCCTCTGTACTTCACACCGCCAACTTCAGTAAGCTATTGTTACCTGTGAAATGTCAAGCACATCTACAGGACAGTAGGATAAAAGCAGTAGTGGGGGGAGCTTTAATGATGTGGGTCTTGCTTGGGTGGGAAAAAATAAAAACAGTTTTGTGGAACTCTCTCACAAGTGGACGGACATAAATCACCCAGTATACAACTTCATGTTTGAAGGTTGTCAGGGCGCTTTGTAATTTCTAAGATGGTACAAGAATGAGTCACGCAATGTGCCATCTGCAGGAATCCAGTTTGCCACAATAGTTGCCTCACGCATCAGGCCTTCCTTACACAACACACACACACACACACACACACACACACACACACACACACACACACACACACACACACACACACACACACACACACATACACACACTTAAAACCCCAATGGGAATACCAGAATGAATCACCTTTTGAAAGTTGCTTAGGGGTGACTGCCTTCCAGTAGCGTTGGAGGCTCACTTTAGAGGAATTTTAATCAAGATGGTCCAGATGGGACACGTCAGCTCTAATTGGCGCCTGTGCAGTTTGCTGTCTCATTGCCACTCATTTCTCACATGAACCAGTTCTCACCTCCCTGCTCCTGCTTCTGTCCTTCTCTTTTAATGTGCTGACACAAGCGAGATGCTCCAGCTGCAGCCAACCTCTCCGAGCCTGTGCCTTAATAAAACTTAATGTCCATCTTTCCATTTCCTAGGATTATATGAGATTTGTAAAAACAATGCTTGGTAAGTATTAGGCTTAGCAATATATTGATCTAGGTTTAACTGGTCTCCACATTTTATTGTTTTATTGGTGTAAATAGCTTATTGCAAGTCAACGTTCCCTGCACTCGGGCCTGGACAAACAGCAGCTTTATTGAGTAATGAACTGTGGTCATTCCACAAATACAAGTGTGTAAGTACTGATTATGTCTTTTTTTAATCTTTTTAAGTCTATCATACTATTATTTCTGATTGGAAACTGTAACGATTATAATCAAACCACATATAAAGTAGCCTATCTATGAACGTCTTAATCAATTTAGGCCAAAGGCATCTACCAGTATAACTAAACTAAAATACAATCTTAGACTAGATTAGATATTAGATTAGATTTTGAGAAGTTTTGATCATCTAGGGCCCAATACAGACTTCTGTATGTATTCTGCTGATTTGACAGAGAATTCAACAGTTCCGCACTAAAGCTTTAAAGAGGCGCTATGCAGTTTTGGCCATTTCTTCGCTGTTTTCTCACTTTTTGCTGGCAGGTTTCTCTATAGAGCTCCCCATACAGCTTTACAGCTTTACTTGTGTCTGACTCCTCACTCGGTCAGTCTGCCATTTCCTCTTCCTCTGTTTCTCTGACAATGCTTTCCTAGCTTTCTGCTTCTTTTTAGCTGGCTCAGCCATGATGATAGTGTGAAAAACTAAATCGCTACCTTGTTAGCCGGTTCCTGAATGGGCGTATGTGTTCAGTGCCGAAAAGCAATTCGTTACATCGCGAGACCGGCCATACTTCCTGAAGCTGAGGCCGGCGACTTGCCGGCCCAAAGTTGCAAGGGTGGTTTTTCGGCTCACAGGCGCTAGGGGGGAGCAAGACGACCACCATTCAACCCGAAAAAAGGCATATAACCATTCCAATGACTCCGAAGCTGTTCAGTTAAGGTAAATTAAACTAAAAAAAACTGCATAGTTCCTCTTTAAATTGCACTTTCGCAGCAGCAACTCCATGCAGATAAGTGCCTTTCGATGGATTCTGAGGTATGAACATTTATTTCAGAGATAATTATCTACTCAATGACTCAACGACTCAATCACCATGAACAGTTTTTAATGTTCTATCAGACTATAACTACTCGAGAGTCTGTTCTTGAGACTTTGCTGTAATTTTCAGGACAATTAGGGCAGGATTCGGGATTTGGGACAACTGCTTGGATTTCAGGACTGTCCCGAATTTTTCGGGATGTCTGGTCAACATACCATAGACAGTAAAAGAAATGGACAAATCAACGCCATACACTTCGACGGAGACCAGTGAAGTCAATTAGAAGCACTTTACTGGTGATGGCTGAGTGTTACTGCGCAGCCTCCAACTGAGCTTGAAGATGTAGATGTGACGTGAACGTGTCTGAAAGTTGGAAGTCTTCTGGTAGCTGTACCAAGAGAAATCTCAATCATTCCCAATCTTGCAGAGATGGAGAGCGTGAGTAGGAACTGTCCATGAGCGTAGGAGCAGGAGCCAAACGTTGAAATATTTTGTTCCAATGCTTTCATGGACTCTCTATGGGCTTCTCCCTTGACTGTATGCCTCCACGTCCCCCCAATTGACTGCAAGCTTCTCCCGACTATACGGTAATTTATCTACTGTGCAACAGAAAGTTGCAGTTGTGGTCATGACACAATCGTTAGCCTATTTTTATAAAAACGTCTGCTACAGAGCCATAACGTGAGGTACAAGGTAATGGAGCCTTTTATACATTGTTGTGTTTTTTTAGAAATAAACAATCGACAAATAGAGTCTTTAAACGCTTCAGATTTAAAGTTATTCTCTGTCAAAGTGACGCCAAAATGAATGGGAGTCAATGGGATGCTAACGGGAGGTGATGGCTTGTTAGCCTCAGAATCTCCCCATAGGATTAAGAGGTACACTTTCCGGTTGCTAGCTTACCCCCTTGGTCAGCTCCACAACAACTCTTCCTTGTTTGACTTAATCACATGTAGCTGAACTAACCAATCAGGCGCTAACAGAACTCAGGTAAATGTGAGGAAAACCACAGAGGTAGATTCTTAACTGCTGATGTAAATAATTAAATATGCAAATACTGACTGTTTTAAACAAATATGTAAATAGTTAAGATAAGATAAAAAACAAACATCTGTACGGTCACCCAACAAACATTTGACACACCTTACCGTCACGCACACACATATACTCACGCACACACACACACACACACACACACACACACACACACACACACACACACCAAATCCAAACTGTAATTGTATAAACATTGTAAATACATTTCTAGTAAATTAATTGAAATATATGAATTAGTTTATTTACAGGATTAAATGGATAAGCTGTATGTGTGTCACTGGCAACTAGTTTCTGGAGAGCACTCGCGTGATTTATTATAATCCATTGGACAGTATCAATAGGAAATGGGTTTTCAGTTGGTAAATTGATTGTCATGGGTAAGTGGCCACTGAAGTGGCACTGCTACAGTATACCCAGACATAGAGTCTGCTCTGCTGTGGGCTCCTGGCACATTTCCTCATGTGTATGTTGACATATTGTAAAACGTTCATTTCCTGGTTGTATGGCGCCTTGAAGCAGAAGGTAGGGTCTAATAAAGTGTAGTCTCGCATTGCCAGACCTTCCTCCACAGCGCTGCAGAGAAAGGTCTAAGGTAGTTTTAGTTGTGCAACAGAAAACTCAGATTGGACAGATAATCTAGCTAGCTGTCTGGATTTACCCTGCAGAGATCTGAGGAGCAGTTAACCATAGTCCTCACAAATCCACCAGAGTTTAAAATGCCTATACAAAGAAAGAGGAAGGGGATGGACATCCGGCCGAAAATGAAAAACGGAGCAATCCTCGAAGTTGAACGTCGTGGATATAGACTAGGGCTTTAAAAACATGTAGTAAAATCTTAAAATCAATTTTAAAATTCACTGGTAACCAGTGAAGGGCAGCAAGGATTGGTGTGACGTGTTCACTCCTCTTAGTGCACGTTAAAATCCTGGAGTCTGGCATACAGACTAACTTATTGTATTATCCCTACAACATACAGTATGTTCCAAAAGACCAGCATCCAATATATTTAACGATTCAACCTGTGTCTTTGTTTGTCCAGCTGTTGTGGATCGTCACTCTTTTCATACCTACTTGCCTGTAAATAGTGGCAATATGTCCTGCTTGTTTGTCCTGATCATTTATTCCTTATCTTTATCGTGTTAGCTGATGTCTATTAACATGAGACACCATCCCTGTACGAGTCAACATCGGCCCAATAAACTTAATTCTAAAGTCTACTGTTTAATTTTTTATTTCATGGAGACTCAAAATGTTCAATCGTGTACAAATAAATAAGACTATGAAATACATGGTCGTATGAACATAGACAAAATGTGTAATAATGAAATTGTAAAAAAAATGTTATAACATTTTTAAACCTAGCTCAGTATTCTTTTTTAAAATAAAAGAGTTTAATTGAAGATCATTTCACAACCAAATATATTTTTTTCCCACTTGTGATAAAAATGTGCCAGTTATTTCACAGTCTTTGCCCTTCAAGAGCCAGTACTGGGATTTGCGATTGAGATTAGATTTTGTGGTTATATTACTGTGGTAGCATGTTGCGCCCCATGACATTGTATGGTAATGTTCATAAGTCATTAGGTGTTTGTCATTAAAAATATGAAAGATTTCAGAGAATAGTTCCTAGTATTAATAAGATACTATATGAGTTTGTGAAATAAGAATAACATTTTTGTTAAAACAAGACATTAAAATAGAATTAGAAAATAAGTTGGTTGTTATAACATGAAAAGGATCTTGTTAAAATGGGTTTCTTGTTATAACAAGGAACTGTGCAAACAATATATTATATATGTCATAACATTACATATTTTGTTGTTTTTATTTATGTACGTCACATTGAACACTCATATCAGATCATTCCCTTTGTACTTGTGGTTTTAATCTTGTTCCTTGTTCTTATACACATTTCCAAATACTGCAAGGATAATTATAAAAGTCTATAAGGGACTGTTCGTTAATTATATAAAGGGCAACCGGAGGAGTTTTGGGATCTTTAGTAAAAATAGACTTGACCCTCCGTTCACCACTAAAAAAATGTCTATGACCCTCCAAAATGATTGCAAAAAAATAGGCATAACCCTCCCCATCAATTTGAGGATGCATACATGCTCTAATTGACGCTTCCATCCGTTCGTTTTTTATAACAAAATTTCCCATCCACGGAGCCAACCAAAGCGGTCTCGTCAGCTTCTTTGTTCATGTTCACTGTGGTTTGTTGTTGTCTGAAGCATTGACATCTATAAAAGGTCTGAAGTCATGAACGCTAGTTGGTGCTCCAGTATAATCGGTCCGCCGAAACTCATCCAGTGAGAAATGTCCCGCAGTGCAAAAATAAGTGTGATTAAAATGCGTAAAAAATGTTTAACGTGTTATTTTTTGTGTAATTAATGAACGCATTAAAGTCTGTAATTAATTAATCTTAATTAACGCGTTAAAGTCCCGGCTCTAATATATATATATATATATATATATATATATTAGGGCTGTCAATCGATTAAAAAAAATTAACTAATTAATTGCACAATTTGCTGTAATTAATCGCGATTAATCGCTTTTTTAAATTGAGACTGAAGCTTATAATAATGGATATTTAAATGCTAAATTACTTAACTTTGCAAATATGAAGAAAAAAACAAACAAGGAAAGGTTCTGCTAAGTTCAGAATGTTTAATATCTTTCAGAACAACAGCAGCAACAATTTGGCTTATTTAGTCCTGCTGAAGGCTGCTGAAACGGCTAGAAACTGTCTGACTTTAGAGCAGATTTTTGTCACCGTCCCCGGCTGCTGTCGCCTGCTCTCGTCTACTTTACAGGCAAGGAGCAGTTCATCTCCAACGAGCCGAGAGTTCAGTTCATCTCCAACGAGCCGAGAGTTCAGTTCATCTCCAACGAGCCGAGAGTTCAGTTCATCTCCAACGAGCCGAGAGTTCAGTTCATCTCCAACGAGCCGAGAGTTCAGTTCATCTCCAACGAGCCGAGAGTTCAGTTCATCTCCAACGAGCCGAGAGTTCAGGGCAGTCGGGACTCACCCGGAAATGGCGAGCGGAATGACGTGACTAGTCTCTCAAAATCTGACGAAAATCTTCTAAACTGACCTTTGTTGAGCTGAAATGAAGACAGATTCAGCAACTGCACGGCCTATTTCTTGCTTAAAATGTTTTCAGAAACATGTTTCAGTGAACTATTTTAGGACAATAAGAGATCGGATTCTGAACGGCCGCCATGACAGTCTGGCTCTCAATATCCGGAGAAAACAAACCCATGTGACGTGTTCGTCCAATCAGCTGCCGGTTTTCATTACTTGGGCAACAATACAAAGTAGCGCCGCCTGCTGTTATGGAGACTTATTATGTTTCTCAGCAGCCACATGAAGTAAACAAACACAGCTGCGTTAATTTCGTAAATTTCTTTTAACGAATTAAATATTAAAAAATTAACGCAAAAATTAACGCCTAAATTTTGACAGCCCTAATATATATATATATATATATATATATATATATACAGATATAATTATTACACAAGAACGGAACAAATGAATGTATGCATTAGGGGTGTAAAGATCCGGTTGTATTAGCACAGATACGACTACATCGATACACGGACCCCTGAATCGATCTTAATGGACCAAGTGTGGAATGCTGCTGAAAGAGACAGGTGTGTTTTTATTTGCGAGGGAGACAAAAGCCTCACCATTTGTGTGATTAAAGACTAGGTCATTCACGTTCAGGGTGGTGGGAATCAGTGCCTTTGTTTGGGTTTGCAGAAAAAACGTAGCGACTGCTAGGTTTCGTTTTGGAGTTAGCGGTGAAAGTGTATGACAGGAATACATCATGCATCTATCTTTAGGAACGTCTGTCTGTCTGATAGTTATGCGCATATCTCTCGAACCGTTAGTCCGATAGATTTCGAACTTGACAGGTGTCTTGCTACGGGCACGGGTAAGTGCAGTGCCAAGTTTGGCATTGTTTGGATTAGAAATGCAAAAGATATTGTTAAATATATAGGTAAAAGAAGCACACTGGCTTTTGCCGCTCTAGCCGCTGGCCCTCTCACACTGAGGACCAGAGACAGAGAGCAGCGGAGCTTTGGCAGCTAGAATGTGGCATACACCTCTGACCCACAAAAATGTGCAAAGTTGCACTACTTTAGACTTTAGACTTAGTCTTTGACTTTGCATAAATAAACGACAATTCCCGAATTTAAGGACGTTTCAGAATCCCACACATGCAAAGCACAACCAGCAGACAACAAGTGGCAGCGAGACTCTTTTCCTACTATTGTATTCAATTGCTGTGAGCTGGCAGAACATAACGTAATCTCGGAGATTATTCCTTCAAGCGCTGTGCGATGTGAGAAAATCTCAGAGTTGAACCGGGCAGACATACAGTATCAGTTTTCATCAGACTCACCCTGGGTCAGGTTAATTAAGTCTAACTTACAACACTAATAACATTACCATTGCCAAATAACATTACCATTGCCAAAATACCCCCACAAATCAAATCCATACTTCACCATTAACCGTCAAGCCACTAAACCTGTATGGAAATGAACACCTCTGCTGAAGTTTTAAATTTGTTAACGATCATACGACACGAGACAACATCTCTCTCTCTCTCTCTCTCTCTCTCTCTCTCTCTCTCTCTCTCTCTCTCTCTCTGCGTGCACACACATACGGTCCGGTTCTGGTGATTGATAAACCCAGATAGGTGCTGATTGGCTCTCATAATGGGCCAGGTGGGTAGCACACTGCCATGAGTCCATGAGGCTACTGTCTGATTACTCCACATTGTCATTGTGATATTTTGTGATTACTGAATCTGCCCTGTTCTCTGTCAGGTAAATACAGTAATACAATGTCTTCCTCTGATGTAGACGTAGCCTACACTATAAGTCAGTAGTAGGGTATACAGGGGAGTTGCATATTAAGTGGTTTGGGGTCCTTCTGTAAGTAATTTTGGGGTACAATTTGGTTTTGAAGAATTCTACAAGTAGCAATACCACAGGCCAAATAATCGTCCCGTTCCAAACAGGCACATTTTCAACGGGCACTGTACTAGTATTTTAAATTGTACTATCTGCGGTCTGTCAGTCATCCATCCATGTGTGTGTTCATAAACATGTGATTAGACTGGTATAAATATGTAGCCTATAGATACATATTTGGGTGTGTTAAGTTTGTATTGACGTTTATATGTTCTAAGATGTTCAGTTACATTAGCACAAAAGTTCGCTAGCTGCATGCTAATGCTCACAAAAGTATTATTGTGCTCACGTGTACTCACGTAATACTGTATATGATTATTATTGGAGTGCTCACAATGGCTGTGTAACGTGGACCTGTGTTTGAGTTACTGTCTCTAAGATTACAGCAGCAAGGAGGCTATTTCATATGGAGGTGATTCAATTCAATTCAATTCAGTTTTATTTATAGTATCAAATCATAACAAGAGTTATCTCAAGTCACTTTACAGTTAGAGTAGGTCTAGACCACACTCTATAACTTATAAAGTCCCAACAATTCTAGTAATTCCCCCAAGTGTAAGCATAGTGCGACGGTGCGAGAGTGGCGAGCAAAAACCTCGGTAGACCCAGGCTCTTGGAAGGCTGTGTTTTTTTACGGGCCAGTTGGGGGTGTGATGAACAGTGGCAATAATAGTCACAATAAAGATAAAGGAGCAGTGACAAAAATGATAGTCGTAGTAGTTCATGTCATAGCAGGGCA
The DNA here is from genome assembly GCF_004354835.1 of Perca flavescens. Classification (NCBI taxonomy): domain Eukaryota; kingdom Metazoa; phylum Chordata; class Actinopteri; order Perciformes; family Percidae; genus Perca; species Perca flavescens. The sequence continues at coordinate 33,110,008 of NC_041344.1, forward strand.
CTGCAGGGCATTACAGGAGCGGAGCGGAGGGTTTTCAGTTTATTCTTAAATGTGGTGACACTGTCTGACCCCCGAACCCAGACTGGGTTCTGATGAGGCTGATGTTGATGTCATTTGGTTATAAGAGGCTAACTGATGAAGTTGAAGTTACAGTGTATACTATTAGCATGTCCTAGCTCTACTATTCCTGGTCCCTTTTACAGAATATATATTTATTTGAAGGTAGGCAATGCTTCTTGTATAGAATTGGCTTATTTTAATTTATAATGGGAAATTAATGTGTATACAGTAAATTAAACAAATATTATCTGTATCTATCAGATTGAATTATATCTCATCGTATCGCACCAAATCGTTTCAACATTGAATCGAATCGCACTGAATCGTTCCAGATTAAAATGTATTGTCCCTGAACTGTATCAGACCCCATGTATCTAGATACGTATCAGATCGCACACCCCTAGTATTCATACGTGACTCAAAGTCTTCCTTATTCCCAGCCAGTCTGACCGTTTGAGTGAAGTCACTCTACAAGCAATGACAAAGAGGACGGAGCCCAGACATAATCAATCACACTCAGACATGGAAATACACAGGAGCTCCCCTGGCACTACTACCACTACAGAGAAGAGGGAGGGTGTGGCCCTCATTTACCACCCTGCTGATGCACTCTTTAATTCAATTGACAAGAAACCTCCTGCGTCAGAGTGTCTAAGTGTTCCTGTAACAGTATTTGGCAACCACTTTTTGTATTTAAGTTATTCTTTATTCTTAAGTCAGAAAAAGTTGTTTTAGCTCCTGGCTCTTTCGCAGTAGGCTATTGAACCCTGTCAGGTCAGGATGAAATACAGGCTGCATACCAAGAAGACTGTGTCCAATCTGGGTAATGAATTTGATAATACTGCTGCTGTTGGCTACAGGCCTATTCAGGATGAATGGTTTTTCCCAACGATGCCAATGCTTTTAAAAAAAACTGTCATGTAGGAATTGAATGGGCTTATAGACGTGGATGTACCACTTACTCCCATTTCATTCATTCATCCATTTATTTATTCAGTAAGTCATTATGTTAGTGCAGCTGCACCCTAGTGGCCGTTAAGAGGCCGACAGAATATACTGAACCAGGATCAGTGACTCATCCTCTCTGCAATACTGGTAAACTTTATAAGAGGCTTTGTGTTTATGAACGTTCAAAGAATTGGCTAATATACAGGGGGTGGACAAAATAACAGAAACATCTGATATGTAAATGTGATTCAAAACAAAATCCATGAAATAAATCTGATGCTTACAATTTTTCTGTTGACAATGTGTTCATTCAGATCTATGGTAAAATATAAGGGTATACCCATAGACTGTAAAAATAATGGACCTTTGCTTCCGGGCCTGAAAAGTGAAGCCAATGCAGACATGCCTTCAACCTGCATTCTATCAAATCTCCAGCAGGGGGCGACTCCACTGGTTGCAAAAAGAAGCTGTCTTGGTGTCTACAGTGTCTATGAGGAAATGACCCTACTTCAGTCTTGATTTATTCCCTCAGTAAACATTTTCGATCGATTCTAGTCAGAATATGAGTCATATACTGCTCCATTGGGCTGTGATTATGGGGCGTGTTTCAACCGAACCAGGAAAGAAAATGCCTGTGCATTCAAATGGATAGACCTACAACCAATCAGAGAAACGGAACTCAACTCAACTGTCAACAGAACTCAACACCAACGAGACGAGACGGTGTATCGTCTCCATAGCAACCACTCTTTGCACTTCCGTCCTAACTTCCGACTTTTATTTTTTTTTATTTCTTTTATTAGGATAACCCCTTGAGATGTACCATCTCGTTTTCGAGGGAGTCCTTAACAAAATACTACAACAAAACATTCCACAAATACAAAAAAGATAAGCAAAACAGAACAAAACAGAAACAACCAAACAACCAAAAGATTCAAAACAGACAACAACAAACAAAAAAAGACCAAACAGAGCCTACAATTACAACATAAGAAATAACAGGGAATAATGATAATTCAGAATATAGCCAAACTTTACTGTAAAATGTCAGTGAGATTAAGTGGTTCAGTAAAGAGAAAAGAGTGAGCAATGAGTTAAAATTGGAAGGGTATTAAAGTCTACATACACAGTTAGTATGAAAGTGAGTTGCCAAGGCATGTTTAAACAATCTGAAAGATGAAATGGAGCGAATTTACTGGTAACTTATTCCAGTCAGAAGGTGCTTTAAACAGAAAAGCTTTTTTTGATATGGACTTAGAAACATTAGATACTGAAGAGAAGAGCTGTACAATGTCTTAAGTCAGGGGTCTTCAACGTTTTTTAAGCCAAGGACCCCTTAACTGAAAGAGAGACGGATCAGGGACCCCCTACTACATATATTGTATAAAATGAAGTTGCATATTAATCTGGTCCTACAATAACTTTTAGGGCAGCAAGCATTTATAGATACTTTTTTTGCATAAAATACTAAGATATTCAAATAGCCTGATACTTGTTGGCATGATTTTATAAATCATGTTTTAATGTTAACCCTTAAATGTGAAACTAGTCTAGGCAGAATTTCAGAAAATTTGCTTATTTAAAGTGCTGGAGGCATTTTGTGATTATTTATATTATACAACATTTCTAGGGGTATTAAGGGTTGCTGACTCCAAATCTGCTGTATATGAAGCTCAAAAATGTCCCGAAATGCCCCCAAATTGAGAAATTCAAAATGGCCGCCACCGCCAGGCTGAAATCTATTTTTCAGTATATCTTTTTGACTAAACAAGGTACAAACATGAAATAAATGTGCTTTTGTAAGTTTTACTACATGGGCAATTCAATGCCATATTCAGATTTGAGATGTAATGTGAAGAAACTGCTTAGATATTGCAAAATAAATTGTTTTTAACTATGAATAATTACTCATTTATTATTATTATTGTAGTGTTACGACTCTGCCGCACGGCTGGCTAGGTAGCTGAATGACGAGGAGACAGTGGCCGAAGTTTAACCAGTTGGACCGGGCTTTATTACCCTCGAACACAGGCTAGTAACAGGGTTGGAAGAAGTGCCCGAAAACAACAACAAAAAAAGCTGCTGGCCCCGACTACCTCGTTAGCTTCCCCCCCTCCTCCAAAACTTCCCCCCTCTTTCCCGTCTCCTCACCAACCTGACCAATCAGCTGAACTAGGGCAACATCTTCCCCCAATGAACACCCCCGAATCTCTCCCATATTAGTCCTGCAGGGTCGCTACACTGCCCCCCCCCCCGCTAATTCCTTGTCCCCGAGGAAGCTCAAAGTCTTGAAAGCGACCCGGCAATCTCCGTTCCCTCTGCGACCTCCTAACTCCCTGATCCTCCGGTGGAGGTCTAGGAGCGGTAGAGGCATTTCTTGGCACTACAGCTCCAAGCGGTGTCACCACCTCTCCTCGAAGAGCATCCCGCTGCCGTATTGGTGGGCTTCTTCTGCGGCACGGTGATCCTACACTTGCCCCGGTCTGTGTCACTGGGAAAGCTGGCTGTTGGGTCCCTCGGTACGGTGCCATCCTATCCCAGTGTAGAACTACTGTGCGTCCTCTTGGAGCCAGTTTGACGCGGTACACAACCTGGCCCACCCTTTGGACCACATAGCAGGGACCAATCCATGTGCTGTCCAACTTAGGGCAGCGGCCCTTAACTCTCTTGGGTCCATACACCCAGGCAAGATCCCCAGCCTGGAAGTCCTGTCCTTTGACGTGCACGTCGTAGCTTCGTTTTTGACAGACCCCGGCCTGCTGCGATTGGTGCCTGGCGAAGTTGTGGGCCGTCTCCAATCGGTCCTGTAACTGCCTGGCATATTCTGGCCCTGCTGAGGCATCGGGTGCATCTGGTGGCCGTCCATAGGCCAGCTCCGTCGGCGTTCTCAGCTCCCTGCCGAGCATCAACAATGCAGGAGTACATCCGGTGGATTCTTGGACTGCGCTGCGGCACGCCATGAGGATGAGGGGTATCTGCAGATCCCAATCACTCTGGTCCGGGGCAGTGGAAAGGGCTAGCTGGGCACTCAAGGTCCGCATGAACCGCTCCACTAATCCGTCACTTTGTGGGTGCAGCGGTGTAGTCCTCGTCTTCCGGATGCCAAGCTGGCTACACATTGTGGTGAACACCTGTGCTTCGAAGTTCCGCCCTTGGTCTGAGTGGAGCTGTGATGGTGTTCCGAAGCGGCTGAACATTCCTTGTACCAAGGCCTCAGCCACGGTTGTCGCCTCCTGGTCAGGAAGGGGGTATGCTTCGGGCCACTTCGTAAAGTAGTCAATGGCGACTAGCACATATCGGTTCCCTCTACTAGTACGGGGGAGTGGCCCCAGCACATCAACGGCCACTCTGTCCATGGGTGCCCCTACCCGGTGCTGCAGTAAGGGTGCACGGGACTGACCTTGGGGGCCTTTACGGGCAGTACAGGCATCGCATCGGCGGCAGTAGTCTTCCACATCCCTCCTACTCTGGCCCCAATAGAATGTCTGTCTCAGCCGTCTTAAGGTCTTTGTCACCCCAAAGTGACCAACTCCGGGGCTACCATGATGTGCTTCCAGCACTTCCTTGCGGAGGTTTTTGGGTACAACCACTTGCCATTGTGGTTCTCTAGTGGCTGGCACACGCCAGCATCTCTTCAGGACTCGCTCATGCAGCTCCACTCCAGGCCATTGAGACCAGAGCCCTCTGACGGTGGCGGACTGGCCAACTACATCTTCCCAGGGTGGTCGGATGTCAGCATCCAGCCACCCCATGACCAGATTGAGGTCAGGGTCCTCGAGTTGCAATTCCCTCCACCTCTTCACATTATCGGGTAACAGCGCCCGACAGATCACCCTTCCAGCGTTCTGGCTTGCTGCTTCACGTTCTTCGGTGGTGACAGCCTGGAGCGCACGGTCGGCGGGAGAGACTGTCTGCATTGGTGTGAGTTTCCCCAGCTCTGTGCTGAATAGTAAACTGAAAGGCCTGGAGTTGTTCGATCCATCTGGCTACTTGTCCTTCTGGCTCTTTGAAGGACATGAGCCACTTCAAGGCAGCGTGGTCAGTGCGGATAGTGAACGGCAGGCCACAGAGGAAATGCTTGAAATGGCCCACAGCATCGGTCACTGCCAAGAGTTCCCTGCGAGTGACGCAGTAGTTCCTCTCTGGCTTATCAAGGGAGCGACTGTGGTAAGCAACAACACGCTCACCCTCTGGGGTCAACTGCGAGAGTACGGCGCCAAGACCTGTGTTGCTGGTGTCCGTGTCGAGGATAAATGGCAGCTCAGGGTTAGGTGCAACCAGCACCGGGTCCTTGCATAAGACCTGTTTTAGTTGGTGGAAGGCAGCTTCCTGGTCATGTCCCCACTGATAGGGAACATCTTTGCGCAGTAAGTTGAACATGGGCGCAGCCACCGTAGAGAATCCAGCCACAAACCGTCTGTAGTAGGACGCCAATCCCAAGAAGGATCTCAGTTGCTGGACATCAGTCGGGGTGGGCCAATCCCGGACAGCTGCTACCTTGTCTGGTTCTGTCATGATGCCAGCTTCACTTACTTTATGACCCAAGAAGGATACCTCCCGCCGCAGGAAGCAGCACTTCCCGGGATGCAAACTTGATCCGCTCCAGTACTTCTCTCAGGTTCTCAAGTGCTGAGTCAAAACTGGGCCCATGGACAAGGAGATCATCGAGGTAGACTAGGCAGCGCTCGGGGGGGACACCCACAAGGACCTTTTCCATCAGCCTCTCAAATGTTGCGGGGGCGTTGCACAGTCCGAACGGCATGGTGGTGAACTGCCACAGGCCCCGCCCCATGGTAAAGGCGGTCTTGGCTTTGTCTTCTGGAGCCATAGCCACCTGCCAATATCCACTCCGGAGGTCCAATGAGGAAAACCAGGCTGAGCCGGCCACATAGTTGAGGGACTCATCTATCCGCGGCAGTGGATAAGAGCCTTTCACTGTCTTGTCGTTTAATGGTCGGAAGTCGACACAAAACCTCCACTTTCCATCCTTCCTAGGCTGGCTAAGTAGCTGAATGACGAGGAGACAGTGGCCGAAGTTTAACCGGTTGGACCGGGCTTTATTACCCTCGAACACAGGCTAATAACAGGGTTGGAAGAAGTGCCCGAAAACAACAACAAAAAAAGCTGCTGGCCCCGACTACCTCGTTAGCTTCCCCCCCCTCCTCCAAAACTTCCCCCCTCTTTTCCGCCTCCTCACCAACCTGACCAATCAGCTGAACTAGGGCAACATCTTCCCCCAATGAACACCCCCCCCCCGAATCTCTCCCATATTAGTCCTGCAGGGTCGCTACATTATTATTATTATTATTATTATTATTATTATTATTATCAGGCTACTTTTACTTAGTTTTGAGGTAAAATGTGTCAAATATGCTGTAATGCACTCCCCAACCTTTACCCTCCACAATATCACCACACCCCCAAGCTTAGCCTTTCTCACACTTCTCAGAACGGCTGATCGGAAACATAAGACAGCTAACAGGTAAAGTCATGTCCATTGTATTTTTTCATAATGTGACATGTTTTCATAAACATCCCAAGGGGATCAATAACGTTTCTATCTATATATCTATATATGTAGTTTAAATAATTGCAGTATATATTTTAGCATTTTTGATCACTAAAAGAAGCCTAACTAGCTAATTTTAGCCAGCTAGTTGTTAGGATTAGCTAATGTTAGTGGCTAGCTAACATTACTGGCTCAATGAGCTAGCTAAATGAATACATATCAATGTGCAGAGGTTCCCAACCTTTTGACTGCTGAGGCCCAAATTAAATTCTGAAAATCTTCCACAGCCCACCCAAAACTTTTTGGTGCCAAAGTGGTTCAGTGCAATTAGCACGTTAGCGCGATTAGCACGCTAGCGTGATTAGCTAGATAGCATCAAAGTCAGTAATCTTAACACACTTGCTTCAAAGAAAACTCACTCTTTCTTGTAGGTCTGAATTAGTCAATTGGCGACAAAAACCATTGCTGAAGAAATAGACTATACCCAAGAAAGCTTAATGTCATCTGAGCCACAGTTATGCCTCATATGCCAGAAAGACAATAAGAAAAATCTCATGACAGTTAGTAAGGATGGCCTCCAGTCAGCTGACACTATAAGACAGCTCCGGGTGAAATTACACCATGACAATTTCCGAGATGCAACCAATTGACTTACTGAGATATTTCAAGGAGACTTGCCTCAGCAATTCTTATGGCATAAGGACTGCCGAGCAAAATACATGAATAAACGTGAAATAGAAAGGAAATTGAAGGCAGAATTGAAAAAAGATACCAAACCAAGTTCATGTGCATCCACCCCAACTCCGCAAAATGTTACTCTACAGAGCAAAATACCTCCAATAGATTGTAAGAAGTGTATCTGTTGCCAACAAGATCAGAAAGAAAAACTACATTTCATACAAGAAATGAAATTCAGCAGCAGAATCCTACAAGCAGCAAAGTGTGATTCATTCTTAAGAGTGCGACTAGCTTGTGTGAATGATCTTATAGCTGCAGAAGGAAGTTATCACATGACTTGCAAGACCAGGTTTGAACGTAGGACCAAACGCATGGAGTCACTTCCGAGCACAGACATGCCATTAGAGTGGATCTGCCAAGAACTTGAACAATCAGCAAATCAAGCGGATATTCTGGATCTTGTACATGTGTGGGACCGGTACTCTACACTAGCTAATGAGGCTCAATTAGATATACCGTCTAGATTTCTAAGCCTAAGGAACTCCTTCAAGGAACAAATAGCTGATCGTCTTGAGGGCATGTACGACTTTGTTGTACTGCATGATCAGCCTCGAAATGAACCTCGTACTGTCTTGGTTCCATCCAAATACCGGCATATTCCAGTGTCAACAATGTTGAAAGACGACAATTCCAATATTCATAGAGTTATTCCTACATTCAAACATAAGGATCAAGATATGTTCCTGAACATGGTCCATGTGGTATTGCAGATCCGAAGAGATATGATCTCACATCCAAAACAAGAGGGAATAGACATCAGTGAAAACAGAGCAATAGACAGCATACCCAACAGCCTGTACATGTTCCTCAACTTGTTACTAGGTGGTCAGCGCCTGCTGGAGGATGACATTGAAAATTATGATAAGAACACAGCCAAACGACAGCTTAGAGTCCTCAGCATTGCACAGGATCTTATGTACACAGCTAGTGGAGACAAGTTCCTCACTCCGAAGCACATAGGACTGGCCAGTACCCTTCATTAAGCTACACGTTTGAAGGAGTTGGTGAACATGTTTCACCAGGCAGGTCATGTTATGAGTTACCGTGAGGTAATCAAACTTGACACTGAACTGGCTAAGACGACCTTGGAGACCATGGGGGATGATGGTGCCATTGTTCCACAAAATCTGGTAAAGGGTCGCTTTGTTCATTTCTCAGCGGACAATGTTGACATCAACGAATACACTCTGGACGGAAAATGGACATTCCATGCCACTCAAGTGGCTGCCTGGCAACGTGGTCCACCTGAAGCTGATCTCCTTGAAGGAGTTGATCTTTACTCCAGGTCAGACACCCTCAACATCCCCAAGGCAATGACTGATATCATACCTGCACCAAAGAGAGGAATCACAGAGCGGCCAATCAGTGGTGTATTAGCAGCAGACTGTTTCACACAGTCATCTGAACAATGTCCTGCAGCACAGAAAGCACAAGCTACAGACATGGTCTTCTTCATGTCCAGGACATCTCAAAAACCAATGCCATCCTGGACATTGTATTATCAAAAGGCAAGCACAGTCAACCCAGAGAAAACTACAGTAGGGTACCTACCTATCATCAAGGCTCCTGCATCTGAACTCGATACACTGAACACAGTCGTCAAGCGAGTGCTCCATGTCTCCAAATCAATGGAACAACAGCATGTCATTCTGACAGTTGATGAGGCACTTATCATTTTTCTAGTTGCTAAAACTGAAATAGAAGAATACAAGGACGTGAATGGTCGACATACTGACCAAAGACCGATTCCAGCAGCCCATGAGCCCAGAGTTTTCTGCATCACTTGCAGTTGATGACCTCTGTTTCACAAGAGCGCAACGTGATGGATTGTGGGATCTTCACTTGTATGCTTTCAAACGGATGCTGCCCTTCTTCTTCAGGTACGATCATATAAACTACGCCAGATGGGGTACTGTGTACCTGGCTGAGATGTCTGCTCTCCCACCAGAAATCCTGAGTTTCAGAAAGGCAACTTTGTGGTAAAGCGATGCTGAGACTGACAACAGATGATGAAGACGATGAGTACTCACACACAGTGCACAAAGAGTAGAATGGAAAGAGATAATGTGGATGAAAGCAGAATATGTCTATAATTAAAAGAGCATGGTGTGTTTCAAGATGGTGGGGACACACTCAAAAACATAATCAACAAGGACGTGGTCACACCACAGATTCAACAATCTCTGCTTGGTGCAGAACACCTTGGACAGGCACAAATTAAAGTGTTTGTGGACAAACGTCTGTGTGAACCTCCAGATAGTGACCAGCACTTGGATCTGAAGTCACCCATTCGAAAGAACAAAGCCAAAACATTTGCCTCTTTGTATGAAGTCGTGCAAGAACAAGCAAAACATCATCAAAGTGGACAGGCAGATTTTACAAAGGCTAATCACAGCTTACAGAGCAGGTCGCAAGATAGACCTGGAAAATATTCTCCAGCATGAACTCATGCCCATCCCGCCATCTCTGGTCGCAACTAACAGCAGTCTATATTCCACCAACAAATCTGTTTTAGCAAATATACTGACAAAACATATCCAAACCCCTGCAGATGTGCCCCTTCAGGAACCCAGCTGCTTTCTTATTGATGGCCAAGCACTTGTAATGGCACTTGGGAAGCCACCTGACATCACAACATTCGGCAACTATGCCAACAAGTTTGCTGACACAGTGTTGAAGATGGCAGAGAAGTACCAGAGGGTTGATGTAGTCTTTGACAGGTACCATGACGAATCCATCAAAACTGGCACAAGAAAGAAGCGTAAACAGCGCCACCGACCAATACGCAGGGAGATCGTGAATGACTCTGTTCCACTTCCAGCAGACTGGTCGAGCTTCATGGCACTGGAAGAGAACAAAGCAGGTCTTGCTTGACTACTCTCAAACCATCTGATAGAACACAGCCCAGAATATGAGCCAGTGGTTGTAGTATCAGGTGGGTTTGCTGAAGCAACCACTGTCAAGTCATCAGATCCAGAACTTGAAATCTCCTCTCTGAGTGCTAACCATGAGGAGGCTGATACACGACTGATTTTGCACTGCATCCAGGCTCCTATGGACACAATAGTCGTTTCAGCGCGTGACACAGACGTGCTTCTTCTACTTCTAGCACATCATGACAGAATTGGAAGTACCCATCTCTACATGAAAGCTGGGACATCAAAGGATCAGTATTTTCCAGTACATGACATTCGGAAGTTACTCTCTGATGATCAAGTGAACACACTCCTTGCCTTCCATGCCATCACTGGCTGTGATAGCGTGTCTCAGTTCAGCGGTCATAGAAAGAAAACAGCCTGGCAGGTGTTTGAGCAACATCACACCGATCTTACTGGTATTGGGAAGGGCCCTCTCACAGAAGATATTGTGAATTCAACAGAGAAATTCGTCTGTAAGATGTATGGTGTGCCCGAGGTTGATACATGCAACAAAGCAAGAGGGAAGTTGTTTTGCAAAGGTCGTCCACAAGAGACTCTGCCTCTAACCTCAGATGCAGTGAAGTTTCATATCATGCGTTCACACTATCAAGCAACAATCTGGAACCAAGCTCACCTGCCACATCCTGATCTTCCTCCAGTGGATGAAATGGGATGGATGCACAAGGAAGATCAATTAGTGCCACGGCTAATGTCTCTGCCACCTATGCCTAAAGCCTGCAGGGAGTTCACATCATGTGGGTGTACCAAGGGATGCCTCAGCCAACGCTGCAGCTGCAGATATGTGTATAGGGAATAGGGAAATTGATCATTGTGTATAACAATGTACAAATATGACTGTATTGTATTCCAATGTACCTGCACTTGTACTGATTGTAATCTTTCTATTCTATTTAATCTATTCTATTCATAAAGAGTCGCATGGAATGTATAGACACATGCAACTGCAGGAAACTTGACAACACTTGCCAAAACATTGAAGAGGACTGTGAATAAGCTGTCACTGTAACTTCTACTGGGATATAGTTCAATTAATATCACCATGACCCATGGATCTTCCTGCTTTTGGATCTTATTTGATTGACAACTTCTTTATCACTAATGACCACCTTTTTCTCTATACTTGTGTGATTTTCAAGCTGATTATTGACACGTGATCTAAATAAGGACAGGATGTTAAATTCCCCATGTGTGAAAACCTGTGAACATTTAAATAAAGTTTGTAACTTTTTGTATTTGTTTGTACATTTGACCTCAAAACAAAATACAAAGTAAGTAAATGTAGCCTGATAATATCAACAATAATAGTAATAATAATAATAAATGAGTAATTATTCATAGTTAAAAACCAATTTTTTTGCAATATCTAAGCAGTTTCTTCACATTAGATCTCAAATCTGAATATGGCATTGAATTGCCCATGTAGGAAAACTTACCAAAGCACATTTATTTCATGTTTGTACCTTGTTTAGTCAAAAAGATATACTGAAAAATAGATTTCAGCCTGGCGGTGGCGGCCATTTTGAATTTCTCAATTTGGGTGCATTTTGGGACATTTTTGAGCTTCATATACAGCAGATTTGGATTCAGCACCCCTTAATACCCATAGAAATGGTGTGCAATATAAATAATCACAAAATGCCTTCGGGGTTCTGATTTTGTGAAAATTGACCCTGTCTAAACAGTCAGTCCTTTGGGATGAACTGTATCTGTGGATATTTGCTAATAATATGTTGGAATCATGTTAAGACTTTAATTTTTGAAAATAATTTCAAAAATTAACAATAATTTGGAGGCCCCCCTGGAGTGACTGTGAGGATCCCCTGGGGGTCCCGGACCCCTTGTTGAAGATTCCTGTCTTAAGTGATGAGTGGAGGAGAAAGGAACCAAAAACTGTTTTAAATAAAAAGGATAATTAAAATGAACACACTTAAAAGCAAATTGCAACCAATGAATCTGGCTTCTTATGTATGGTGTGGGCAGGTCAAGAAGTTCATACATTTTGCAATGATGAGTTGTGAATGAGCAATTAAGAATAAATCTACACACTCTATTATACCCTCTAGTAAAAGGAGCAAGAGAGGTATTAGAAGCAATGCAATACACAGAATTGGCATAATCCATTATTGGCAGTATAAGTTGAAGAGCAATGTTTTTCTGACCTTAAGTGGAAAACAGTTTCTGGATTGGAAAAGGAGACTAAGACCATAATTCAATTTATGTACAATATGATTAATATGGTACTTAAAAAAAAGCTCAGAGTCAAAGTATAGGCCCAGGTATTTGATGTGGTCAACTTTCTGCAATGTAGTGCAATCCAGACAGAAAATACGACATGAATGTGTTTTGCATTTGAGTTTGATGTTCTGTATGTGTTTTATTGAAGAGTAACTTATTAACTGCAAGCCAGCGTTGTAAGTTATTTAAATCTGACTTTAGATCTGCTTCAATCTGCACTAAATTTGTATGAGAAGTATATATAACCCTATCGTCAGCATAAAGCTGAACAGAACACTTACAAATAGAGGGAAGATCATTAATAAATATGTGTATAATGAATATTGATCCTTGTGGCACACCATAGTGTTGAGTTAGAGTGTCAGATTTGTTTCCATTAATAACAACACATTGTTTTCTATTGTGAAGGTATGAGTTAAACCAGAGTAATGCAGTGCGTGAAAGGCCAATAGCGTGAAGTTCATCCAGAAGAATGTAATGATTGACTAAATCAAAAGCCTTTGTCAAATCAATGAAAATATTACGGCATTGCTAAAACTAACCAATGATATTCTCACTGCTTCAAACATTTCTAAACTAACTGGTGCTATTTTCCAACACAGTCTCACTCCCTACTCGTCAAATGTATGACGAATGGTCAAGAACCCTGGCGTCAAGTTTCAACGAAAGAGGTGTACCCTTGACGTTATTTTTCGACGAGGGGGTCCGTCAGATAGACATTCATGTTAATCCCTCACCGTCAAATACCGACGAAAGAAAAAACGAAATCTGTGACAGTTATTATTGGTATTTTTAGCCCAATAACCGCTGTTTTAATCAACATTATTCACGAGATATCATCATGGTTTATATGTATTTCTTTTAATGTTATTATTTCGGTCTATTTTGGCCAGGGAAGCTGGGTTGCTTTTTTGTTTATTTATATTTTTTAAACTATAATGCTACATCTATCAACATTTATTTAGATGTTATCATGGTATTAATTTCTTTATTTTAATAATATTATTTTGGTCGAATTACCCGTAAAATATTACAGTATATGCTGTAATACAGAACATAACGATATGACCCGAGCAGGACGCATTCAAAGCCGATGTCCCCCAATGCAATGCGGCCATTCATTTCAAAGAATCGGGCAGCAATCAGCGGGTATTTAACGTCAGGATCGCTTCAATATACATATATACAGTCAGTGATTGTGTCACCAGCAACAACACGTTGCTCAGTTTTGTTCCGGTAAGTTATGAACCATAATAACGTTTAAACGAATCCGCGGAAAACTCCGGAAGTGACGTAGTACGTCCCGCTCGCAAAATTACGAATCCCACTATGGCCACGCCAAGACCCTCCCTACGAAGCAGCTCGATTGGTTGGGGTTAGGCATTTCACCATGAGTGGTTAAGGTTAGGGCTAGGGGATTGGTCAGGGGATAGGACCTGTACATGTAAGCATGGACGCTTGGCCAATAGTAGTGTGTGAACGCTATTGAAGGGCGGGTCTTGGCGTGGCCATAGTGGGATTCGTAATATTGCGTCCCGCTCAGCGGATAAGAAGATAAAAATATATAATATTTGTAATATTGATGTTTTTTTCTAACATTGCATTTGAGGAGTTACACAATAAAGACAGCAATAATAATAAAATACAGTTTCATGAGTTTGTCTCATGTAATGTGTGCTCGGCCGGCCGGCCACGTTTAAACGAATCCGCGGAAGTGACGTAGTACGTCCCGCTCAGCAGATATGAAGATAAAAATATACAATATTCGTAATATTGATGTTTTTTTCTAACGTTGCATTTGAGGAGTTACACAATAAAGACAGCAATAATAATAAAATACAGTTTCATGTGTTTGTCTCATGTATTGTGTGCTCGGCCGGCCGGTGGACAGCTGCAATGTGAAATGGAATCAAGCCATTTCATGGCAGACAGCAGAAACAGGAGCCGAACGAGTCCCGCCACCCACCCGGAAGAACTACAAGTGCTCAAGCTTTGTAACAGCTTCTGTGGCGTTTCTTATGGGAGTTGTAGTTTTAAAGTATATTGTTATATTTCTCATAATTAGAAGTTGGCAGTGTATAATTTTGGATACACCCTGGGGTTTTTTGGGATGGAGAACACACTGGTGTAATCAGATTTTAAAAATTGAATCGCTAAATAGGTGAAAATAGCTTATTACCATATTTGACAGTGCTTACAGTGGGTAAACTTTGGTGACCATATCGTCATGATAGCTGAGGTCCAGAGCTTTCTAGGACAGCTGGTCTTATGTGTGTAGCACCTTCTGTTGCTAAATGACAAGCCTTCAAACATGTGCTGGGTTCAAGGTGTCAATATATCAAAGCAGGAGTGATGTATCCTCTTCATACTGACATATGTTACTCTCCAGGTTGAGACCTTTCCAACGATGTGACGTTTACTCTTTTACACATCATGGATACCACTTTGCAGGCAATACTTTATTGTCCCCATGAATAACCATAATAAAGTTTAAACAAATCCGCAGAAGTGACGTTGTAATTCCACACCTCATCTGTGAAAGAATGTTGCACGTTGTACATGAGAATTTACACAATAAAATACTAATAATGAAAAAATGGTGTTTGATGTTTAGCACTTTGATTTGCCATATAGGGCCTACTATATAAAAAAAACCTACAGTTGAGTGTTTAGAAATACTGTACAGCCTAATGGCTTGTTTGACTAATTTGCATTTGATTTGACTTGTACTGTTGTGAAAAACAATAAAGAGATGCATTTTTTATTTTATTTTCTATGCATAGTTATTTAAAAAAGCAATTTTCTAATTTTGCAGTTGATGAAAATTAATAGCAAAGACTAAAGGGGAAAAACATGACTATATTTATGTGAGGAACTTAGTTTGATTTAAAATCACACTGCATTATTAGTTGTTTTAAATAAATGACTTTTTTGAAATATCAATTTATGGTAGGCCTAACATATTAATTATTATATTCAGAATATGATCCTCATATCAAACACCGTGGTTACAGCTTGTAGCCATCCTAACCTATAGCCTTTACTGAGACTATATCAAAATTAAGAAGGGACTAGTTTTAGGAAGCATTTCCAGGAAATTAAAAGGATAAGCAGATTCACAGAGTAAGATGTATGTAGCTTTGTTTGGGTATGTGTACATATACAACATGTGTTTTGGCATTTTTGGCACACTTCTACCTTAGCTGAGAAAAGGGTCATGACATGGGTCAGAGCAGTGGTTCTCAACCTTTTTTCCTTGGCGCCCCCCCTACTCATAAGAAAAGAAGCTGAGCAACCACCCCCCCAGTATGAGCTATCCTCTGGCAGAAGATATGGGCAAACTTAACATTTCTAAACTATAGGCCTAATTTGGACCTACCTCAATTAAAACTTTGGGGACAATAAAGTATTGCCTGCAAAGTGGTCTCCATGATGTGTAAAAATTAAAACGTTATCATAGGACTATAGCAATCACATCGTTGGAAAGGTCTCAACCTGGAGAGTAACATATGTCAGTATGAAGAGGATACATCACTCCTGCTTTGATATATTGACACCTTGAACCCAGCACATGTTTGAAGGCTTGTCATTTAGCAACAGAAGGTGCTACACACATAAGACCAGCTGTCCTAGAAAGCTCTGGACCTCAGCTATCATGACGATATGGTCACCAAAGTTTACCCACTGTAAGCACTGTCAAATATGGTAATAAGCTATTTTCACCTATTTAGCGATTCGATTTTTAAAATCTGATTACACCAGTGTGTTCTCCATCCTAAAAAACCCCAGGGTGTATCCAAAATTATACACTGCCAACTTCTAATTATGAGAAATATAACAATATACTTTAAAACTACAACTCCCATAAGAAACGCCACAGAAGCTGTTACAAAGCTTGAGCACTTGTAGTTCTTCCGGGGTGGGTGGCGGGACTCGTTCGGCTCCTCTTTCTGCTGCCCGCCGTGAAATGGCTTGATTCCATTTCACATTGCAGCTGTCCACCGGCCGGCCGAGCACACAATACATGAGACAAACACATGAAACTGTATTTTATTATTATTGCTGTCTTTATTGTGTAACTCCTCAAATGCAACGTTAGAAAAAAACATCAATATTAGGAATATTGTATATTTTTATCTTCATATCTGCTGAGCGGGACGTACTACGTCACTTCCGCGGATTCGTTTAAACGTGGCCGGCCGGCCGAGCACACATTACATGAGACAAACTCATGAAACTGTATTTTATTATTATTGCTGTCTTTATTGTGTAACTCCTCAAATGCAACGTTAGAAAAAAACATCAATATTACGAATATTATATATTTGTATCTTCTTATCCGCTAAGCGGGACGTACTACGTCACTTCCGGAGTTTTCCGCGGATTCGTTTAAACGTTATTATGGTTCATAACTTACGGGAACAAAACTGAGCGACGTGTTGTTGCTGGTGACACAATCACTGACTGTATATATGTATATTGAAGTGATACTAACCACTGACTGTATATATGTATATTGAAGCGATCCTGACGTTAAATACCCGCTGATCGCTGCCCGATTCTTTGAAATGAATAGCCGCATTGCATTGGGGGACATCGGCTTTGAATGCGTCCTGCTCGGGTCATACCAAGGGGGTAAGCTTCGCTTCAGAACTCGAGCCATCTATGGCGCCATTTTGTTGCTAACTGGCCATCACCTCCTGTTAGCATTCCGCTGACCGCCATTTTTTTTTTACGTCACTTGACTGCCAATAACTTTACATCAGAAATGTTTGAAGACTCTATTTGTCCGTTATTTAGTTCCAAAGAAACACGACAATGTATAAAAGGCTCCATTACCTTGTACCTCACGTTATGGCTCCGTAGCAGACGTTTTTGTAAAAATAAGCTAACAATTGTGTCATAACCAAGTGACTTACTGTCGCATAGTAGAGGAATTACCGTATAGTACAGGAGAAGCTCGCAGGCAGTTTCAACTTACATGAGCTATTTAGGTTTAATTACTAATGTTAACTAGCATGCTAGTTAGCAATAATTAGCCTGTGCCCATGTTATCTCCTTACATACACCTACAGTCTCCGTATCTGTAAGATTGGGAATGATTGAGATTTCTCTTGGCACAGCTACCAGAAGACTTCACACTTTCAGACACGTTGCTCACGTCACATTCTCTCAGTTGGAGGCTGCTCAGTAAAGCTGGCCATCACCGGAAAAGTGCTTCCAATAGCCTTCACTGGTCCCCGTCCAGAGCAACGGGGTCTATTGGTCCATTATATAATGTCTATGGGTCATATCGTTATGTTCTGTATTACAGCATATACTGTAATATTTCACCGGTAATACGACCGAAATAATATTATTAAAATAAAGAAATTAATACCATGATAACATCTAAATAAATGTTGATAGATGTAGCGTTATAGTTTAAAAAATATAAATAAACAAAAAAGCAACCCAGCTTCCCTGGCCAAAATAGACCGAAATAATAACATTAAAAGAAATACATATAAACCATGATGATATCTCGTGAATAATGTTGATTAAAACAGCGGTTATTGGGCTAAAAATACCAATAATAACTGTCACAGATTTTGTTTTTTCTTTCGTTGGTATTTGACGGTGAGGGATTAACATGAATGTCTATCTGACGGACCCCCTCGTCGAAAAATAACGTCAAGGGTACACCTCTTTCGTTGAAACTTGATGCCAGGGTTCTTGACCATTCGTCATACATTTGACGAGTAGGGAGTGAGACTGTGTTGGAAAATAGCACCAGTTAGTTTAGAAATGTTTGAAGCAGTGAGAATATCGTTGGTTAGTTTTAGCAATGCCGTAATTGTAGAGTGATTTGAATGAAAGCCGGACTGAGAAGCTGACAGGATATTGTTTTCATTAAGATAGCATGACAGTTGATTATTAATTAATTTTTCAAACACTTTAACGACAACAAATAACAAATGATAGAAATTGGTCTATAGTTGTTCAGATCTAGTACATTGCCTCCTTTATTTCCAGATGCTGGGTAATTCATAGGTAGACAAAGACATATTGAAGAGATCACATAAAGGATACATAAGTACATGAGCTGATCATTTTAAAAAATCTGGCTTCGATACCATCCAGCCCAGGACCATTAATCATTTTGAGATAATTAATAGCATTCTCTACCTCAACAGGTGTAATAGTCCTAAAAGAAAATTAGCTGTTAATAGACAGTATATTATTAAGTTGTAAAGTACCACAAATAGATGATTCAGGCACTATAGAGAGAGACTGATGAGAAGTGCTTATTAAAGGCTTGGGCCATTAAAAGTGGTTTTTGTAAGATTTCATTATTAACTTTATTTTGCTTAGGTACAGATTTGTCAGACACATTAGTTATTGTTTTAATCTTAGATCAGAATTGTTTAGGATTTTTGAAATCTTCAATAAGAGATTCTTTGTGTGCTAAATGCTAAATCTAACTATTGTTAGATTTAGCATTTCTCGTCATAGTTTTGCTTAAATTTCGTAACCTCCTGTATTCATCCCAATCAGCAGTGTTCTTAGACTTATGAAATGTGGCCCAAGCAGCATCTCTCTGCCTGAAAAGTCTAATTAAGTCAGCACTTATCCAGGAAAGGTGCCTGCCTTTACTTACTTTAATAGTTTTCAGAGGAGCATGTTTGTCAATAACTGTATTCAGTTCAGAATGTAAAAAAATCCAACGCATCTTGGACATTTGGAATTAACTGATACCTATCCCAGTTAATTGAAATTATATAATTAATAAATTGATCTAATAGTAATTAGTTTAGGAGGTAATTTAGGCAGTTTGATTTTCCATATACAGTACACAATTGCATGATCACTAAAACAATCAGACATAATTCCTGATTTTAGGAATCTGTTTGGATGAGAGACTAGTATCCAGTCAAGCAGAGACTGACACGTTTGTGTAACACGAGTAGGTTCACTTATTAACTGGGTTAGAATCAGATTTCCAAAACTATTCTTATCTTTAGCACATTTATCAAGTCAATTTTTATTGAAATCACCTAATAGTATAATTTCATTATGGAGCAAAGTTGCTCCATAATGGATCAAGTCCAGACCGAACTTCCTGACCTCAAATGTTGTGGGCGGGGCTAAGTTCGGCTGGCATCCAGGCTACATTTTTATAACAAGTGTGTGGTCTTAATCGCTAGTTTCCAGTCTTCTTCAAGATATGTTCATTTTGTAAACTATGGTCCCATTTATTTTGAAACAGACCATAAAGCAGAAGATGCTTTAGGGGCGTGGCTACACGCCAATCTGTCAATCAGGGCAGGCTTGCTAACCATGGCACTGTGTAGCCTACATTAAAATAGACCTGGGGCCTGTTTCACAAAAGCAGAATATATAAATCCAGGATAACTGATAAAGCGAGGCTTGACCTAGTCTAATCTGTGCATCCTGGCTTGGTGCGTTTCACGAAGGCCGAGCCAGGCTGAGGAGGAGAGACTAGGCCGAGCCAGGCTGAAGTAATTCAAATAGATGCGCGTCCACGGATTTCCTCAAAAGACCGCGAGGTCGATCACATATTTACTGATGCCAAAATGGAGAATACGCATTGTACATAGGCTACTTAAACAGAGTGAGCAGCAGCTTCTTGTGGAAGTATGATGACGTGAAACACATTATTTGAATAAAAAGAAAAAAACACGGCCGCTGTAATGAAACAGCGAGAGAAAGCGTAGCAGACGATCACGGACCGACTGAATGCGTAAGCAGCCTAAATATATTAACTGACCTCTGCTCTGAATGGAAACCGTCATACTCCTACCATTCAAGGATTAGGCTACTAATCATTTGCACAAATTAACAATTGTACTCTTTGCCTTAAAAGTAAGCAGAAGATAATGTTATCTCAGGAAATTTACCATGAAGATCCATTTTGTATAACGCTAGAATATGAAGCGTAAATATCTCTTTCACTCTGTTCCTCCCTCTCTCTCACTGGCTAAAATATTAATTTCCTAAATCATATTAACTTCCACTACTCGCTTTTAATGCAAAGTGTACAGGTGTTCGTTTTTGCAAATGACAAGTGATACATTGAATGGTTTCATTTAAGAGCAGTAGTTCATAAATGTATATTTTTAGACTATCATTCAGTCTGTCCGCTATTATCTGTCACGCTTTTTCTCGCGTTTTTTTATTTTTTCTAGAGGACGAGTTTCCTTCTCTACATATTATATGCCTTGCTCCCTGGTACTGTATATATGGACATAGAAAATAAAAACACTGAAGAAATTGCACTGTAAAATCTAGAAACTATATATAGAAACTATAAAACACAAATTGTGTGCTAAGAATGCCAAATGCAATGCACATGGAAGCAGAACAAACATGATCCTTATTGTTAAAGAATAAAAAAATAAATTATAAACTAAAATAATTTAAGGTGCATTGGGGAACTATAGAAATGTACAGCATTGTATGTATTGCCCTTAGTAACAGACTTCATTTAAAACTCATTTTAAATGTTATCAGCCTTTTCTAATTATCTCAACAACTGCCATAATATATTCATCAAACTTCTTACAACAATATGAACAGCAGTCTTCATACAGCAATATAACAGTAACAATGACAAAAAATAATGGTCACAACTTTAAATAATAACAGTACTTAAATGAACAGCAATATGCACCTGTTGTATTTTAATCCAGGCTGATAACAAAAGGGTAAAACCACTGCTGGGTGATCAGAAAAGGTTCCAGGATTAAATAAATCCTGGCTGTTAGCCTGGTCAGGAGCAGGCTAGCTGCACAGAATAAATCTCCATGGTGATTTATGTGCCTCTTCTTTCGTGAAACCGAGTCAAGACTAAATTCATCCAGGATAACCAGGAAATCCCGGCTTAATCCCTTATCTTGGTTTTGTGAAACAGGCCCCTAAAGTTGTTTTTGGGTGTTGTCGTGTTGTCGTCGTAAACTTTGACCCTCCCACTGTGTGTTTTTTCTCATCAAAGTTGATTGGAACATTTTGGTAAAAATGTCTCGTTCAGCGTTCGGAAGCACCTTGTCAACCAAGGCCAGCTAGCTAGCATTAGCTGCAACTTAAGGAAAAGACTGCCAACTGGAAACAAGGTTGACGAATGGTGTGAGACTGAAACAAAACCGTAGAGTTGTGGGCGGAAAATCGAAACATTGATCTGAAAGACGCTAAAATGTTCTGTAAACTGCAGAGTCAGTGATAATTCTCTGTGGGTTTATCACTACGAGTGAACCTTTCACAATGTACAAAGTCATCTGACCCATTGTTAATATATAAATATTAATTAGAGTGTCTTCAAGCTTGACAGCTTTAAGCTCAAACTAGAGAAACAGACCAAGCAATCTTAGTAAAATGACTGTGACTCTTCTGATTATGTCTTTGTACTTGATGCTAACAAAATCAACATGTGGAATTTTTTTATTAATTCTGAACAAATTAAAAAGGATTATGCTGTACCTAATTAGAATTACCACACCACATGCATCATAAATCCATTTATAGCCTTCTGCCCTTGATCTTTAATAATATCCACCCACCCATCACTACAAGTATATGGTTTTCAGTTTTTTGCAGCTTACCCTTTCCTTGCACAGGACAAGGGTTCCCTGTGGAGTGTTTTGCCTTCAATAGTGAGGAGATTTCTCCAGAGTTATTCCATCTTCAAGTGTTTCTGTCAAGGCCTCATGTTCACAATCAAAGAAACGAGGCAGACTTTAGCACATCTGCTAAAGGCCACAACATGCATTGCATTCCACAGGCAGTTCTGTAGCGTGAAGCCTATCTCTGTTTGTTACAGTCAGTGTTCTAATGTAGCAAAGTACACATACTTAATTACTGTAATTAAGTAGCGTTTTTACATATGTGTCACTACATTTCCCCTAAACGTCTTCGTTACTTGTTACTTCCCACAACGTTTTTTGTACCTTGGAGTGAAAGATTCTTCCTCACATCTTTTTTTCTCTTTGTTGATGACAGACTTTGAGTTTGCTATTTAAAAAGATGTGGAAACCCTGAATATTATGCAACATTATAAGGAAGCCCTAATTAAGTTCATAATCAAAGTCTTTCTTTACTTTTACTTCCGATAATTAAGTATATTTAATGTGAGAAAATTATTTTTGATGCTTAAGTTCAGTAAACTTAAGTTTAAAGACTTTTACTCTAGTAATATTCTAAAAGGTGACTTTAACTTCTACCAAAGTCATTTTCTGATAAGTTACTTGTACTTTTACTCAAGTATTGCTTTCTATGTACTTTATACAAGACCGGTCTTAGTCAATGACTAACATGTGCAGTTGGCATGGTAGTCTAAATGATTGTTTTAAAGCTATAGTGAGTAGTTTCTGTCGCCCCCACACTGTAAAAAGCAACCTATAGAATCTACTCAATAAATGTGAGGTAACAATTTGCACTCAGTCTGTATGGGTAGATTTCACCACATGTTTTGAGTGAAGCATATCTACATTTAACAGCTATAATACATTAAAAGAAATTGACTGATGAACTGATTATTTATAAAAAGTAACATTACCTCTTGATTGTAAGCACTTAATACTTAATAATTGTTATTAATAATTGAACAATATGAGTAATTAATCATTACTTATTCAGGGAAGGTAAACTTTACTTTAAAAAAATTATTGTCAGACACAGGAGATAATTGATCATGTGAATTTCTTTTAATCAATGAAATGTTAAAAAAAAAAAAAAAAAAGGACAGGAGGAGGTACAAAAGAACCCTCTCCACTCTGCATATTCAACTGAAACAAGTTTCTTAAACCCTTCATATGTAGATTCCAGTTAGTTTGTTATACCAAACATAAACATCTTAATTTTTTTTATATGTTTGAGGAACATATGCAGATATTTGCAAAGCCTTATGGGATTGTTGAAGATAACCAGTCAGTCTGTGCCTGAACAAAAAAACAGCATTTTCCACATCTCAACACCGTGTCCCTTTGGTTAAATGAATTGACAGCCTAGTACCAGTCAGAAACACACTGAGTTCAGTCCTTGCTTAACCAATTTGTGTCTTTTGAATAACATTGATCCATGAGATGATATGCATTATTTGAATGTAGTGAATTTCAATGTGGCACTGCTCTTTGGGAGATGAAATTGTCTGACTGCATTGTACAGTGAGCATTCTTCAGCACCAACAGTAAGTTCCCAGGAAACAGTCAGTCTGTGCCTGAACACGGTGACATACAGTTCATCATTAGCTTACTTTTGATGTTCTGGACCTTCTTGAGCAGCTTTGCTCTGTCAAGCACCAAAAGAGTTTCTGAAATACTTTAAGTATACTCAAGCTTCTTGGAATACTCAAGTTTGAGAGCGTAGATCAATCCCATCAACAGCACACATGCCTTGGTTCGGTTTCAACACACACGTTCAGCACTTTGTTTCCCTCCATCGCAATCAACACATCTGCTGTATGCTCCTTGGCTGCAGGATTATGGATCACAAGCACCTTCATGGTTTAGCCCATGTTGTCCTCCTTTTCATCCTCCATATTAAAAAAAGAAACAAAAATATGCACTTTTAAGTTAAGGACAATAACAAGATACTATCCCAATACATTTATTGATCATGTTTTCTTGGTTAAGCCAAATCAACCCAAGTAGAGTTTGTTTTTAATAATCAGCACTTCAAAACAATTCAGTGACAAATTAAAACTGTGACTTTATTGCCTATTTCTCACCTCAAATGTTTTTAAAACCCTATTTTAGTAACTGATTAGCAGTAATGTGAGAAAGTTTGCATTAAGTATGTTGGTTTAAAAACCTGCATTATTAATATAACCAAGTTACATTATGATTTTAATTGTGGATAGACCTCCTGCCTCATTACAAACTAAACTGACATTAGAAGGGGTGGCATGTCTGTCCCATAATGGTGGCTGTGCCAAGTATCCGCAGTTTCTATGTAATATATATATATATATATATATATATATATATATATATATATATATATATATATATATATATTTGTGTGTGATTGGAAATTAAACCATTGTATCAGGGCAACGCTATGTGTAACCATGTGATACCTTGAATTGATCGATCATTTAATAACATACCTAGCAATCTTGGATGAGATCTTCTTGATGTTCCCCAAGGTACTCAATGAGGCGACAAACAACTGTTATGGAATTTTCCTTTGCAGCAGGGGAAAGAGTTTGAGAGTTTAGTAAATTGAAACACATAAGACAGACTGAGACTAAAACCAAGTTGGGTTTTTGTATTTTATTAAAAACATATATATTTGCAAATAGGATCAACATGATTTCACAAAAGGCCGCAGCCCAGTGTGGAGTCAGTTTCTCAAATGAGTGCACAAGAACACTAGGCTTATATGCATCTTCAGAGTGACAACACACACGCACTTGGCTTAGTATGACGCTACAATTTTAACAGGCAATCTGATACACGTGAAGACAATCAGAGAAATACAAGAGACATCTTGGAGTCATCTCACCTCCTCCTCCCTGTATGACTTTCACCCCCCCGTTACATCTTAACTGGCATGGGAAAACATGAGATAGTTTTAGGGTGACCTTGTACTTTTATCGGTTCAGGCTCACATAATGTTCCAGACTGCATGTCTCACAAAGTTAGAATGAAAATCTACATGTGGAAAATGAGAAACTCTTTCAGCATTTGTGAGAGCAGTAAAGTAGAAATAAAACATAAAAATATAAGGAATTGTGCTTAAATGTAATTTTGCCATTACACAACTGCATCCCTTTTTCTCTCTCGACACATTGGGACTGTGAATAGATGCATTTAGTGATTAACTTATTTCTACAAATTCTTTACACTTATTTATATATATATATATATATATATATATATATATATATATATATATATATATATATATATATATATACATACATACATCTCATTTACTGTGTATTGTAGTTAGTGTTTGCGTGTAACAGAGATTGACTGGTTGTTGCACTGCCCTCACGGTTGAGTTCACCCTTTTTTATCCACCCCCAGCTATCTCAATTGTATTGTATATTAAATAACAAATGTATTTGGTAAGATAAAAGCTGAGTAAGCCTAACTTTATGTAGCTAAGGTTGGCCTAAAATATATTTTCTCAAAAGCAGGTAATGTCGGAGCTTATCAATACTATTAGGTAACCTTACTGTATCTATCCGGCTACCTGGATAACTTAGCTAGCTAACGTTAGCTAACATTACAGGTAATGTCACCTAACAGTTAGCTTACATTTGGAGCCTACATGGTTCAGCCGTGAAAGCAATAACGTTACATTGTGACACTGTCAAATGCCACGAAAGGTAACGTTAGCTAGTTTGAAGTAACGTAACTAACATCTCTTCCAACAATCTCCACATTGCTACGTTTTAGTAACATTAGAAGCTAACGTTAGCCTTTCAACTCTGGCATTAGCTAGCTAGCTGGCACTCGGTAGCTTGCTAACTTTTAATGACAGACTGCCATTGAGTAACTTATTAACAGCTTAGAGAAGCAAGCCAAATATACAATCTAAACCAACCATTAAATAAGATTATTACACACAGCAACCTGTTAAAAAGGAATCTTACCTTAGCTAAACCGAACAGCTTGACTCCAGTGTCCCGCCAGTGAAACGATAGATCTTGGCCAAGAACCAGCACTGACGTATGTGCACTTTGAACTGCAGACTTATCATTTTGGGCTAGATTTTATTATATTTGTTTAGGCTGCAAATGTTACTGTTATAAAATGTGTAATGTAGGTAGAATTTACCCATTATTGTATATATGCTTACTGACTAATATATTTGCAGTAAAATTTAAACAATTTGCATGTGTTGTATTTACTACCCTCCAAAATCAGTTTTTACAGTGCATGAGGAATTCTAAGCAGTGGTGTAGTCTAATGTATTGTAGTGGGTATACTGTACTGTATATGTATAGCCCAGGATGGGGTGCCATATCATAGTGGGGGGTCTGGGTGCCCTCCGTCAGGAAACGTTTTAGTGTCAAAGACTTCATTTCCTGCATTCTGACACACTTTTATGCACCAATTTACGGTGGAAATTCCTTTAATTAGCCTATGCGAAGAAGAAAAACAGATGACAATTCAAAATATATCAAAATAATAATGCAAAGTATGTTGTTGCGTGTCATTGCGCATTTTTAAGTGGGCATATGGAAATCCTGGAGCTTTCTTAGTGGGTATACTGCATATACCTGTGTATCATGTAGACTACATCACTGATTCTAAGTAATGACAACAACACAGTCGGCGCATCCACATGATACAAGCCTTACGTGATCGCACACCACTCCCACCCCTCCTCCATGCACTTGCTAGTAGCCAAGGAGGACACGGAGGATTAAAAAACATGATGGACTCTTTAGAAGAGGTCATTATCTTCACTCGAGTTTCTGTGTGGGAAAGTCGCCGGACGCCATAATCTTCTGAACATATTCATACTGAGAAATGCAGAGAGAGTTGTGTGGAGCTCATATATATATATATATATATATATATTTTTTTTTTTTTTTTTTTTTTTTTTTTTTTGGGGGGCGTTTCCGCCTTAAATGGACAGGACAGCTAGGTGAGAAAGGGGAGAGAGAGGGGGAAGACATGCAGGAAACCATCACAGGTCAGATTACAACCATGGACCTCTTTGTATACATGCGCATGCTCTACCCACTGAGACAACCCAGCCACAGGAGCTGATAGTCTTAATTAGCTTTGTAGCAAATCATTTAGCAATGGCTTGAATGTAATGGACAACCATTAATATCAAAAAGATTTAATTAAACTCTATCCATTGACATCCATTGATTTTAAAATTGAAACAGGGACCAACCTGTTTCAATTTTAAAATCAGTTAGGTCTCCTGATGTTTTATCATCACTGTTGCATTTATTAACACTGATTAAACATACTTTTGCCACCCCATTACATATCTGTATGAAAACAGATGCATGATAGCTTAATGTAAAATGAACTAGCTGCATCCTAATATGTGGGTAGATACAGTATGTTTGGGTTTCCATCACTTTCATTTGTAGGAATTATTTTATTTACAGGGTTGAATGGATAAGCTGCATGTGTTTTACTGGCAACTAGTTTCTGGAAAGCACTCGCGTGATTTATAATAATCCACTGGACAGTATCAATAGGAAATGGGTTTTCAGTTGGTAAATTGATTGTCATGGGTGAGTGGCCACTGAAGTGGCACTGCTACAGTATACCCAGACATAGAGTCTGCTCTGCTGTGGGCTCCTGGCACATTTCCTCATGTGTATGTTGACATATTGTAAAACGTTAATTTCCTGGTTGGATGATGACTGGAAGCAGAAGGTAGCAGCACAGGTCTACTAACCAAATACAGCTGCGGGAGTTTATAGTTTGATGTGGAACCTTCAAAATGATTGCCAGGAGAGATGAAGGGGATGAGGGGTGATGTACACATACATGTGACTATAATGATGAATTCGATCACTCATAAAGGTTTATCCCTCAACAACGGAAATTACGGTCTTAATTCAATTATGTATTTATCATTTGATGGGTTATTATGATGCCCATTAAATTTAAGATTTACCTTCCATGGATGATAAAACCTTACAAGGTCTATGTGACTTCATTTACTGGATCTCGGCAGCAAGAACCAGAAACGAGACAAACAAGCCTTCCTGTTTGAGTCCACGTCACAATATCCACTCAGGCTCATGGCTTAGCACCAGCTTCTTCTTGTGTGTGAAATAAATCTAATACATTTACCAACCGTCACTCATGTAAGCTGTGTCAGGGAAAGAATTTACAGTGTCACCTTAAGTGCTGATGCTTCCAAAAAGCACTTAACAGCCAGTGAAAGGCATTTGGGAGGCAAAATTAGTCACATTACATTAATATTCATTATATCAGAAGGTTAGTATCATGTCAACAAATGTTGTTCATGATCTCAATGTGGCCTCTTCTTACTTATCAAGGGCCCTAGTGTCTCTCTGATGGATCTTCTTCCTTAAGAGCTCCTGAAATATCCCCCTCGTTCAGGAGGAAATTTATGAAACCTGTTTTGTATTCAGAATCACTAGGCAAGATCAAATGCAAAGAGTAGATACTGCACGCAAGAAGAGAAAACAATGGCACAATGAAAGTAGCAAACTGTATTTGTAAAGCACTTTTAGAACAGTTATAAATATAAAATAGTATACACAGTCAAAATACAAACACCAAAAACAGAAATAAAAGCACAGGGTTCCCACACACATTTTAATGGGCAAAATTTCAAAACCTCCTTGACTTTAAAGGACCCATAATACAATGTCCATGACCATTCGCAATACATATCACAAACATAACTTTATAGTACACTTTACTCCAAATGTTCATTATTGTATGGAAATGAACAGCAACCCTTTCAAACTCTAAATGTTCATATTTACTTCAAACTTATTATTTTTTTAAATTGCTTAACAAGCACTTATATCGGCTTGACACTGGCTTTCAAGATTACCGAAAACAGAACAGATTGTACCATCAGTCTATTCTTAAAGGGGTGATAGAATGCAAAACCGATTTTACCCTGTCATAGTTGAATAACCACAGTTCGGTGGGTAAATAGGACATACATAGAAGCTCAAAGTCCCACTGACACCCCTTTACTATGAAAATCTCATATTTTGAATCTGCCGCTGAAAACGGGCGAATCCCAACAAAGCTAGTTGCTTACTCAAGCATCTCAAAATCCGGAACCTTAAGAGAACAGTCACGCCCCAACATTTACATAGGCTACACAACTGGCCTGAGATCAGGTAGTTTTCTGAATCTAGCTAGGTCACGCAGATCTCTGCTATTGTTAAGAAATGTCTAAATGACGTGGTCGTTCTGATTTCTGGAGGAAGGAGGAGAGGCTGGGGTCGATTGAAAGTTAGGCAAAAGGTTAAATGAAACTACATGAAAACGACGGTCAAAACACAATCAAACATAAAACATAAAACACTGCCAGCAGCAGACTGCAAAACATTCTTCCCCTGTCGTGTCACAGCTTGCAGCCATGCGACATGACAAAACAATACGCTGTAAACAGCGGACTCCAACTGCTTCCCTTGCGGGGTCACAGATTGAAGTCCCGAATCTTTCTCCTGCTCCCACATTTATTCCTGTCTCTCAGGATAAGGACACACCTCTGAATTTCAGGTCTACTCCAGGTCACAGACTAAGGTTGATTATCATTTATTCAAGTTTACAGAGTTTGCATTTCTTTTGTTCTAACCCAGACTTGGCACCAGGAGGGTTAATAGTTGGTTTTAACCTAATCAATTTAACCAAAGACAGGAAGAGAGGGGGAGAGAAAGGGTCTGTCTTTACCTATTGTTTACAGAGACAAAAGGTGGTGATTGTGATAACCAGATCAGTCTGGACCTATTCTTTACATTCATATAGCCTACATTCATTCCTATTTTCATAACCCGGTTACAGCATACAATTTATTACTTAAAACATACATAGTTATTAAAATCAACATTGTTACAACTTTATTTAACTCAACACTATTCCATTACAAAATTCACTTCTGAAACTTTTTTATGCGAGAAATCAACTATGTAAAGCTCAAATATGGGCCGTTTTACGAAAATTGATGGCTATTTGCAAATTTTGTCCAACTGTGTGTCGGAGTATAGCGCCGGTGCTGCCTGTCTTGTTGCCTCGCCGCCTGGGCTGCCTTCCTTTACACACCCCGGCCTGCTCTGAGCTCGATTGAGCTCCGTTACGGGTTGCAGCCCACAAATTCACCGTTTTTTGGCAAATGGACTACTATACGCTGGTGCTCTGACAGAGCCTCAGGGCCTGCAGCTCCCCTCTTCCTGCTAGCTAAATGCCCGGTGTGTGTGAGTAAGAGCGCGGTCAGCGAGCTTGTTGCACCAGAAATCTGTTACCACAGGTTCCAGTTAATCTTTTAATGTGTGTTATTATAATGTGTTGAGTTATTTAAACCAACGATTGGGGAAATAAACGCTGCTTGTCCGCGAGTCTCATTGATAGAGCCTGCGGCTGGATGTAGCTCTATCAATGAGAGCTAGCTCCTCCTAGAATTCCTCTGAAATTCACAAATATTCATTAACTTGAAATCGGACACCGTTGTTAGCGTTATAAGACATTTAGGGAGATGTTGTATAAGTGGCGTGACGAAATTCAAACTGTAAATATACACACATTATGCGGTAAATGAAGCTAACTATCCCTGATTTGTAGCTAGCTACACATAGCTAGGATTGAAGGGACAGTCATAGCTAACGAAACCCCCACTGTTCACAAAAATTCATTAACTTGAAATCGGACACCGTTGTTAGCTTTCTAAGACCTTTAGGGAGATGTTGTATAAGTGGCGTGATGAAATTCAAATTGTAAATATAAAGAAGTTACGCTAAAAATGAAGCTTACTATCCGTGATTTGTAGCTAGCTACACATAGCTAGGATTGAAGCGACAGTCATAGCTAACGAAACCCCCACTGTTCACAAAAATTCATTAACTTGAAATCGGACACCGTTGTTAGCTTTATAAGACCTTTAGGGAGATGTTGTATAAGTGGCGTGATGGAATTCAAACTGTAAATATACAGAAATTACGCCAAAAATGAAGCTAACTATCTGTGTTTTGTAGTTAGCTACACATAGCTAGGATTGAAGGGACAGTCATAGCTAACAAAACCCCCACTGTTCACAAAAAATCATTAACTTGAAATCGGACACCGTTGTTAGCTTTATAAGACCTTTAGGGAGATGTTGTATAAGTGGCGTGATGGAATTCAAACTGTAAATATACAGAAATTACGCCAAAAATGAAGCTAACTATCTGTGATTTGTAGCTAGCCACACATAGCTAGGATTGAAGGCACAGTCATAGATAACTGTAATGTAAGGTCTACAACAATAGTATGATGTTTACGACAGTGACGTTTTGCGGTACGACTGCCGTCATACGTTGTGTATAGAGTGTTGGCACTAAGCCCGCGAAGTTAGTTGGTCAGTATTCAACGGCTGTATGTACGTGACCTACCTGAATATGTTACGTTATCACAGTAAAGCATACTAACTACTCAACATACGTCTGGTCATTTCAAACACCATAACGGGAACATCACATTGGCAACGAGGATACAAGCAGCAAGTCAAGCAGTGCAGGTCAAAGCAAAGAACGCCTGGAAAGGACTATGACACAAAACACAGAGACAACAGTAAACAACACAGAATGCACAAGAAAGTGTACAACATCACCAGCACAACACAGAGTACCACACAGGACTCATCTAGTAGTGATGAGGCTTATGTATTTGCTGCCAGTAGCAACAACAATACTATTCAACCACGCACACATGTTAGGCTCAATGGTGTGAAGATTGCAGCAATGATTGATTCCGGGGCTGCAGTGAACATTATTAGTGAATCGGTCCTCAGTACACTGAAACCATGCCCACAACTTAGCCCAGCTGATATTAAGATATTTCCATATGGCAGCACTAAACCACTGCCCATAACCGGTGCATTTACATGTAGCACAGAGACAGACAATAGAAAAACCATGGCTGAATTCTATGTAATGAAAGGTGACAGCTGCTCTCTGCTAGGCTATGACACAGCTAAAGAGCTAGGCCTCATCAAGATCATCAACACTGTATCTGCTCCAACTAGCCAAACAGTAGCAGATGAGCTAGTACAGAAATACCCAGAGCTGTTTGAAGGCATTGGTATGCTGAAAGACTTTCAAGTAAAGCTTCACATCAACACTGACATCCAGCCAACCTGTCAGCCACATAGGCGGGTACCTTTTCATATCGAAGGTCGAAGAGGAGCTGAAACGGCTTGAGGATGATGACGACGTCATCGAGACAGTCACGGGCCCTACGCCATGGGTCTCCCCCATTGTGACGCCACCCAAGCCGAAGGATCCAGATAAGGTTAGAGTCTGTGTCGACATGAGACAGGCCAACACTGCCATTCCACATCACTCCCACCATGGACGATGTAATTCACGAGTTAAATGGAGCTACAGTCTTCTCCAAGCTCGACCTGACTGCCGGTTATCATCAGCTAGAACTCCACCCAGACAGCAGGTACATCACAACATTCACCACACACCTTGGCCTGAGACGCTACAAGCGCCTGAATTTTGGGATATCTTCAGCGGCGGAGGTGTTCCAAAATGCAATCTGCCAGACTCTGCAAGGCATCAAAGGAGTGAAAAATCTGAGTGATGACATCATCGTGTATGGTAAAACACAGAAAGACCATGACGACAGCCTCAGAGCTGTGTTCCAGAGACTGCAGGACAGAGGGCTCACACTCAACAGAAAGAAATGTGAGTTCAATAAAGCTAAACTCGAATTCTTTGGATTCATTTTCTCAGCTGGTGGAATCTCAGCTGACCCGAAGAAAGTTGCTGCCATCCAGCAGGTTAGTGATCCAAAAGACCCGACCAAAGTCAGGAGTCTGCTTGGCATGGTGAACTACTGTGCTCGCTTTATCAAAGACTTTGCTTCCATCTCTGCACCACTACGCGAGCTGACCAGAAAAGACACACGTGGCACTGGAACCCTAAGCACGCCAGTGCGCTACCGACGATTGAAGACAGCCTGACCAGCAACACGGTAATGTCATACTTTGATCCAGCCAAAGACACAGAGCTTGTGGTAGATGCTAGTCCAGTCGGCCTAGGTGCTATTCTCTACCAAAAGAATGGAAAAGGAGAGAGGCACACCATAGCGTACGCCAGCCGTGCTCTCAGTGACGTAGAAAGACGCTACTCACAAACTGAAAAAGAAGCATTGGCCATTGTGTGGAGTTGTGAACACTTCCACCTGTACCTGTATGGCAACCCTTTCATCCTTGTAACTGACCACAAAGCCCTAGAGGTCATATGGAACAACCCACGTTCAAAACCACCTGCAAGGATCGAGAGGTGGGGACTGAGACTACAGCCCTACAACTTTAGGGTAGAATACAGGAAAGGCGCAGACAACCGTGCTGACTACATCTCCCGTCACCCCATCCTGATGCAGACATGTGACAGCACAAGAGCGATGAAAGTAGCAGAGGAGTATGTCAACTTTGTGACTGAGTACGCCACACCCAAAGCTATGACTCTGACTGAGATAAAAGACGAAACCCTAAAAGACCCAGTCCTGCAAAAGGTTGGTACCCACATCAGAGACAACACATGGCACAAAATCATGGGTGACACACCACATGCTGCAACACTGAAAAAGTACAGACAGATCAGTGGGGAGCTCACTGTGTCTCACACCGATGACATCATCCTGCGAGGTACAAGAATCGTCATCCCTACATCCCTTGAGCACAGAGTACTACAGCTAGCCCATGAAGGACACCAGGGCATTGTGAAGACTAAGACATTGCTCAGGTCAAAGGTCTGGTTTCCCAACATAGACCAGAAAGCAGAACTGACTGTTAAGAACTGTTTAGCATGTCAAGCCAACACACCTGTTACACAGTCAGAACCTCTGAAAATGTCCGAGTTGCCAGAAGCCCCCTGGCACAACATCAGTGCAGATTTTTATGGCCCACTTCCGACTGGAGAGTATCTATTGGTCATCATAGATGAATACTCCTGCTACCCAGTTGTTGAAATTGGGAGATCTGTCTCAGCCAACACAGTCATCCCAATCTTTGATAAAGTGTTCTCAATGTTTGGAATTCCCAGAGTCCTAAAAACGGGCCTCCTTTTAACAGTGAACAGTTGTCCAAGTTTGCAGGCCATTTAGGTTTTCACCATCGGAAAATAACACCTCTATGGCCTCAAGCAAATGCAACAGCAGAAGGCTTCATGCGTACACTTGGAAAAGCAATCCGTGTGGCAGAAACAGAGTACCCCATGGAAACAAAGACTCAATACGTTTCTCCGTGAGTACCGCGCCACACCACACAGCACCACAGAAGCGTCACCTGCAGAACTGTTGTTCCAGCGCAAGATCCACACAAAGATCCCGTTAATCACCACAACCTGCAAAGACAACGCGGATCACACCATCAGAGATCGGGACACAACTGCAAAAGCAAAGATGAAGTCCAACTCAGATGCGCACAGGCGAGGTAAAACAAGCACATTCACCCCTGGTGACAAAGTGCTTTACAAACAACCCAAGCACAACAAACTCACTACCCCATTCAACAGCAAGCCATACGCGGTGTCAGAGGTCAAAGGCTCCATGATCACAGCGACCAAAGATGGACATTCCATAACAAGGAATTCTTCCTTCTTTAAAAAGGTTGTTTCTGAGACAGAGAATGTGCTCACAGATCCTGATGAGGAGAATAAGGACACCGTCGTTGTGACACCGAGGTATCCCTCTCAAATCAATCGCCAGCGTCCATTTTACCTCAATGACTATAAGCCTGTTTAGAGAATGTCCACATTTAATCCAGCAATAGATTAATCTAAATGTTTCTAAATGACTGTTCTGCCTAATGGATTAATCTAAATGTTTCTGAAGGACTGTTCCGTTTTAAAACCATTTACACCACGATTAGAGGAACTGTTCTTTTTGATACCATTAGTTTTAAGCTCACTGATGAGTTACCTGAATGTGAGTGTTTCACCACAGACCTGAAAAAGTCTCAGAAGTGAATTTAATAACGAAGTAGCCCGACAAACACTGTATAACTTTGCAGTGTCTGAAATATGAGACCTGCTGTCGAGTCTCCCATGTGTTTCCATGTAGTTTGCTCAAACCAATCAGCGCGTAGCTCATTCTGAATATTCATGAGCATACCATATTTGGAAGAAAAGCTCTTGTTCCAAATAGAGCCATATTCACAGGGTAGTTAAGGGCCTAATAAAATAGCATTCTCGCAATTTTCAGCCCAACCAATGTTACATACCCCATTAGGAGACCTTAAGGAACAGTGTAAAATACCCTATATAATCATTCTACACTCAAAAAAAGGATTCAAGGCCTTCTTAGAGGTGACACATTAAAATATAATTTGCTTTATTTAAATATATCTATTTAAGATCATATGTATATATATTTAAGTGGTTTTACTAAAAATATATTAATAGCTCCACCTATGAGATTGATTTACGTTAGATCAGCAAAAAAAAGTCTCATACGGGACGGCCCTTTGCGCATGTTGCATCTGCGCGCGCTCTTGTTTCCGCCCATCTCTGGCTGCAACGGCTGCAACACCAAGGTAAAGTTTGGAGGACGCTGCAAAATAAAAGGGGAAAATCCACTACTTGGTAAGTGTTCGTTTTCTGTAGTAGATTAGAAAGTATCTAACTGTCACATAACGTTAATTGTGCAACAGAGCCGAATTTCACTCTTCGAAGTTGAAGGGAGTTGGCTGGCTAAGTTAACTTTTGGTGGCTAGCTAGTGCTAATTTTATACATAACGTTACAGTTTATTTACATAGCGTTAGACGCCACATTGACTGCTTTGGTTAACTTATTTGTTGCTCTTTGTCGCCGCAATATTGGACCGGGAAAAACTGGCCTGTAGACAAAGTGTGTGTGTGTGTGTGTGTGTGTGTGTGTGTGTGTGTGTGTGTGTGTGTGTGTGTGAGATAGATAGATAGATAGATAGATAGATAGATAGATAGATAGATAGATAGATAGATAGATGGCGGCGAAAACCGTTTAACAACCACGTCCGGGCAGCACTGGGCAGCTGCGTATTTTCTGGCGTGTCATAGGGGTATGTGGCTCGGCAGGTGCACTTAAGCCGCCTACAGTTCATCCCATGAATGTATTAAGAGAACGCGGTAAACCTGCTCTATGCTGTGTGTCTTAAGTTTCCTATGGGGAAAGCTGTGGAGATATCTTTGAGGAAGTGCTACCCTTTGTGTCTTGCACCACTCAGAACTGCCACCAAGCGCTGCGCTTAAAGTTCAAATTATTATAACTTTGACCTCATTGGTGCTGACCTTTTTAAAGGCGCAATGTGCTGATGGGCAGGCTGTTGGAGCAGAAGCAAAGTTTAGCTGTGAAATTGTTAGTCTGTCAGTAGGCTTACATTTAAAATTATTGTATTAATTTAACAATTTCTGTTACATTTTGGCATATTGCACAATATTTAGTGTTAAGTTTATTCTATTTTTATTATCATATTCTCCCGATTCCATTTGAGTTTTCTACATCACAGAAATCATAGGGCCGTATTGTAGGTTGAAGGTGTATGTACGTGTGCACTAAATGTGTTTGACTAGAATTAATAATTACTTTTATTTGGATACGTCACCTGAGTATTTTCTCTAATATGTATCTCATCTTTTTGCAGTTTAAGTTGTAAATCAGCTTGTGGCAACCTCCTAGGGATGGTAAGTAAAAGATTACTTGCTCAATGCTAGCACAAGCTGATTTGCATCATTGTAATTTGTTCAATGTGATATGTGCTAATTCTCTTTATTCTCCTTTTTAGGATTATGAATGTGGCAGTGCAAATAATGCAGTTTGGAATTAGCTAGCAGGTATTTGTTGTTGCAACATTTTAGACAGACTCATGGGCACTTTAGGGGCAGTTATCGCTATCCATGTCCATACACAGATTGCCCCTGTACCTTTAATACATGGAATAAGCTATTAAATCACACATACAAAAGTCATGGAAAACATGAAGTTCCAAACCCAGTAGAAGGGTCTACATTCCAGTGTCATGTGTGCTCATGCAGAGAGCTAGCAACTGAAAGAGCTTTTTTCCAACATATAAATGGACATCTCAGGCATGATGAAACTGTTCCTTGTATGTTTGTAGGATGCACATTTAAAACTAATGTGTATAGTACATTCAACACACACAAAAACAGGAAACATAACCAACATTCATTGAAAGATTTTAAATCCAATGTCCTCAGTACAAGTCAGTTGCGTCAATCAATCAATTGTGCAGATGGGCCTACACAGTCTGTGGATGCAGATAATGAAAATGAAATATTAAGTTGTGGTGATGCTACAGAATTGTACAGGCCAAATTTTATTGACGAGAAAATTGGTTGCATTTTATTGAAGTTGGAAAATATTCTTCACATTCCAAAGGCGGTTATTGATGAGGTCCTTTCTGAACTTACACAGTACAGCATCTTTGCCTGTCATAAAATCTATTGTTTCTGATGTATTCCAGAGTCATCAATTACAAGTTGAAGAGTCAGTAGTGGATGAGGTTTCTACTGTTCTATGCAAATCCAATCCATTAGGCATAGCTATTGCAAAGGATGTCCCTCTTGCTACTGCGTATAAACGTGCACAGTACTATACCTCTCATTTTGGTGTTTTAGAGCCAATTGAGTACATATTAGATGCCCAGAGGAATAGGACATTTCAATACATCCCTATATTACAATCTTTGCAGCATTTGCTCTCTCATAAAGATGTCCTTGAACACATTAAAACTGAACAAAACCAGCTATTACCTCTTCACCAAGAGTACAGATCCATAACAGATGGTAAACAAAATAATTTTCTGTCGGCTGCAGGTTTGAGAATAGCAGTAAATCTTTATGTGGATGATTTTGAGATTTGTAACCCTCTTGGGACATCTCGAAAGAAACACAAACTCTGTGGTGTCTACTGGGTTTTAGGTAATTTGCCACCAGGTTCCCATTCAACTCTAACCTCAATCTATTTGACTGTTCTATGCAAATCAGATGATGTCAAGGCCTATGGCTATGAAAAGGTTTTAGAGCCTCTCTTGCAAGATTTGGGTACATTAGAACAGCATGGTGTCTTTATTTCTCAGCTTGGTCAGTTTGTTAAAGGTACTGTTCAGTGTGTAAGCGCTGACAATCTTGGAGCCCATGGAAGTAAGTAAGTAAGTAAGTAAAATTTTTTTTTTTAGCACATTTCACAGATAAAAATCACAAAGTGCTTCACAACATTTATACATTGCAGTACATAATCGGAAAATAAACAGAAATACACTTAAGACACAATAAAACCAACCTAATCACCCTATGGTCTATTGAAACGCCTCTTTAAAAAGAAGAGTTTTCAACTGCGTTTTAAAATTTGTCACTGAATCCAAGCAGCGTACGGAAGGAGGCAAAGAGTTCCACAGCCTTGGTGCCACAGCTTGAAACGAACGGTCCCCTCTAGTTTTAAAATGTGTACGGGGGGCAACTAAAAATCTCTGACCTGTTGATCTCAGACTACGTGAGGACGTACGCAGCTGTATCAGGTCAGAGATATATGGGGGCGCCTGACCTTGTAGGGCTCTAAAAGTTAAACCAAAATCTTGAAGTGTATTCTAAATTTCACTGGTAACCAATGAAGTGAAGCTAAAACCAGAGTGATGTGTGCCCGCTTGCTAGTGTGGGTTAAAAGCCTAGCAGCAGAATTCTGGACAGTCTGGAGGCGACAAAGGTCTTTCTTATCAAGACAAATAAAAAGACTATTACAATAGTCTAAACGGTATGTAAGCACTGGCTATCCTCCTGATATGTACAAATGGGGGGACAAAACTAATCGCCCCCATCCAATATCACGCTTTTTCAAAACTAGCAACACTATAGGTGGCAACGCACATGAAAATTGGGCCTTCCTCAGATATCTTTCCTTGCTGATTGGACACATTTTGCCAGAAGGTGAGCCAGCATGGCAGGTTATTATAGATCTTAAGGACATAGTTGAGTTGGTTGTGGCTCCTGTTCATACAGAGGAGACTGTTGCATATCTTGAGGCCAGAATCTATGATCACAGACACCACTACATTGAACTCTTTCCACACATCAAGCTCCTACCAAAGCATCACTATTTAGAGCACTATCCACAAATGATTCGTTGCTTTGGACCTCTAATTGCTCTGTGGACTATGAGATTTGAGGCTAAACATAGCTTCTTCAAGCAGGTCGCACGTCATACGAATTGCTTTAAGAATATAACTCGTTCACTAGCTATTAAACACCAGTTC
This sequence comes from Perca flavescens, assembly GCF_004354835.1. Taxonomy (NCBI): domain Eukaryota; kingdom Metazoa; phylum Chordata; class Actinopteri; order Perciformes; family Percidae; genus Perca; species Perca flavescens. The sequence continues at coordinate 33,149,359 of NC_041344.1, forward strand.
ATGCTTGCTTACCACACACATTCCTCTAGTCTCAAAAAGTCACCCTTGGAGGTCACTGATGTCTCAATCATGCCTGTTGATGTCCTTAGTGAAGGAGTAGTTTCAGCTCTGAACCAGAGATACCCAGATGTGACTGAAGTTCATATAGCAAAAAATGTGTTTTGCTGTGGTATACATTACAGTGATGGGATGCTTATTGTAAACGGATCTGTAGATGGACTGCCTAAATTTAATAAGATCATTCAATTGTGTGTTCTGAAGGAGAAGTTGTGTTTTCTAGTGAAATATGTATGTGGGAGCATTATGGGGGTTTTGAGCTGTCTGCATCACCCACTAGAGAGGTTGCCCTAATTGAACTTGATGACTTGGTGGACCCTTATCCCCTTGTGGAATACATGGTTCAGGGTTTGCGTATGGTAATGTTGAAAAGATTCATCGTCATTAAAGGTTAGTGTCATTGTTAAACCCAAATCATATGAGCTATTAATGCCAGACTTACATAATCTCAAACTTTTTTTTTTAATCACAAATATAACTAATTTATTGTTTCTTATCATCCTCCCTTTTTCCTGCTCTAGATTAAAGGTGTTGCAAAATGGCAAGTCCGGCTGTCCTGCGGATCATTTTTGGTGACGCGTCTGACTCTAGAAAACTGCACCTTCCTTCTGGAATTCCAGCATCAGTGGAAGAACTACATGTTAACTACACATAAAGACATTCTTTCAATTGAAAGAGGACTTCCGGATGCAATACATGGATTCTGATTTTAATGAGTTCATGAACTTAACTTCAGTGTTTGACATTCAAAACAAAAGCACACTGAAAATAATCTGTAATCCTATTTTGTCACCTGTGGAGCCCTGCATCACTTTGTACACAGTAGACTCTTTTGGTGAGACCTCAGCTACCACTTGCTCAGAGCCTGAAACCCCCATTTTGTCAATAGCCTCATCCTGCAGTGACGATACGCTGTACACCTCAACACCGCATTCATCCCCAGAAACTCAGCCCTCACGATTGGCCTCCTGGCCAAAGGTTTTTGTAGTCCCTAAATTCTCCTATGAGGCTGAATTTGAACTACAACAGAAAAACACAGAGTTTGAGACCAATGGAACATACTTCAACCCTGGCCCAAAGCTGAAGGGGGTCATCCTTGATGGCCTTGCGCAAGAAATGATGAAATACACAAAGTATCCTAAAGACTATCAGTGTGAAGAGGTAGCAGCAGCTTTGACAAGGGTCCATCCTTGTCTGGGTCAGCTGGGATCCAAGACAGGATTTTGGGGATGGAAACAGTCGCTTAAATATAAAATGCAAAACTATCGTACGAAACTCGGCCGACTTGGACATCCTGAAATCCGTGTGAACTCTTTGAAACACAAATGAGAAGGCCAAGGCAAAGCTGCAGCCAACATCAAGAAGCCTAGAAAGGCTGAAGTTAACTATATTCCTTTGCACCCAAAAGGCGACACCACAGAAAGCTTGGAGAATGAGAGAATTGCTTTATTGTCAGAACCAAAAAAGCGTGACAATGACGTGGTGATAAAAGAAAAAATGGGAAAAACCTTCTCCCACAGACGACTAGAGATTGTAGAGCATAGGCCCCTGATAGAAGATTTCGTAAACAGATGGCCAGCCTTATTCCAGGAGAGTGAAGTAAGTAAATGTGTACATGTTAACATTTTTTATTGTCCATGATAACTTTCTGCACAATTGTATTTTGATATTACTAGGGCTAAAGATTTACATAGTCGAATCAGAATTGTGAAATCTGGCCTATACTCGACTGATCGTTGAATTGTGTGTATAATCTTGAGAAGCTGCAGAGCTGCAGTCTCTATTCCCTAGTCACTGTACACACTAGTCACTGTACATTTACAGCTGAACTGAGGCTTATTGTTGACAATTTTCTCTCTGCTCGCCTGCCATTCACCAGTCTTGTGCTGAGTTGTGCCGCTGACAATTGCATTAATGTAATGCGTGTAATGTAATGTAAAAAACAGTCTCTGTAGACAGCCCAGGGTGCACACATGGCAACAAAAACAAAGTGGCCAACCTGGACAACAAAAACATAACAAACCGTGTTCCAGCGTTCAGCCAATAACCAACGAAGGATTTGGGGGGGGGGTTAGTTCGCTGAAGCACAGAAGGCAGGGGACAGGATGATGATGAGGAGGAGGGAGGGGCGAGCTAGTCTCGTTTTGTTTGAAAATACTGTGAACGTCTACAAGAATAACGTCACCCAACATCGCTTAGAGCACCTTTTTAAATATGTTTTATAAATGGCCTACTTGTATAGTGCTTTTATCCAAATACTATGTTTTTTTTTCATTCACACCAATGGCTATGTAAAACATGCAAGACAACTACAAACTTGCTTGTTGGGGGCATTTAGGGGTTAGGGGTCCTGTTTAGACTGAAATGACCCTCCAGATCTTTAGACAACCTGCTCCTTCCCTGTGCCACCATAACAACCACATTTGACTAAATTGTGTCATTTTTTCACCCCTGCTTCAGTGTGACAACATCAACACCAGGAGGGAGTGTATCCTGAGAGGCCTCATCATCTACCTCAATGAAGATCCAGACACCTTCTTCAAAGAATATCTGGTAAATTCATCACAATATGTTTGTTATGTAGTGTTGAACAGTTACTCCCTCTTACTTCTCCCATGGCGCACTTCATTTATAATGACAAAGCCCTATGGTGCACCATTCCCACCCACAATATTGTAGGCGATGGGAAATGCACCGAAATTTGATATACAAGCAATTAGTGTTTATTTTTTGTGTGTGTTGAGAACTGTGAATCAAGTCCACTTCTCAAGTTTAATTTCTAAATTATTGTCACATGTGTGTGTGTGTGTGCGCGAATTCTTTTCTTGATGTATTTTTGTGTCTGTCTCCATCACCTGTGGAGCCCTGCATCACTGTGTCTGTCCCCGTATTGCTCTGTCCATCTTTATTAAACACTTGCGGTGTTTTCTGTGTTTATGGTGTTCAGGCACTGGCGACTGAAGATGCAGAAAGGGACCTAGCAACCACAGTCATGGGGATTTACATGATCCGAAGAGATGGGGATCAGGAGCCTGAGGACGTTGGAGTTGTGATTGAAGGCATCAAAGTCCTGAGCAACTTGGGCAGTGTCATCATGGGCTTCGTCATGCTTTTTGGGCTCATTTATGCCCTTGATCTGAGTTTTCCAGACAATCTCAAATACACCTTCGAGTTTTTCCAGAAGATCATAATGAATTTGGATGGGCACAAGCTGAATGCAAAGATAGAACAGCTTAAAATCAAGTTGTTTGCATAGAACAACACCATGTGACAATCTACCTTGATGGAGGGTTTAAGACTGAGATTACTTGGGCTTGGACAAGTGTTTACACCCAGAAAGTTTGCCCATTGTTTGGCTGGTGGCTGTTCTGGTAATTTGTTGACTCTACCTCCTCGGTGCCATTCATCTCTTTTTTTTTTTTTTTTTTTTTGATTTCATGACTCTCGATGGATTGAAATTGATCTAAAAAAACGGCTCAACACGCTGTATTTTACTTTGATTGTGAGTGGCCAGAACTCTTCCCTGACTTCGTTGCTGGTTATAATCACTCATGTTTTGTGGATTTTTCTTTTTTCTTTTGCTAGTCTTAACCGTGGTCCATGCAATATTTTTTTCTGTTACCAGCTATGATAACACAAATCACCAAGGCTCTTTCCAATTTAAATGAACAGTAGTGGGGAATTTTGTATTTGCCATAGCCTATTGGTTGTAGATGTCAATTGCAGATTTTTTTTCTTTCCCTTTATGTAATGGTAGTTCAAGGCAAGCAGTTACACTACACTTATCCAATACAGAGTTTTTGCAGTGCATTCTATCCAGCTACGCAGGAGTGTCAAACTCAACTTCGCTAAGGGCCACACTGGAAAATGAGAATTGCATTAAGGGTCAACATGTATTGACATGCTTTTATTTAATCGAAAATCAAATATTTTTGACTGTATTATTGAATGTCTCATATAGCTTTCTTAGTTACAGTTTGGGCGACATTAAGCCCTAAGACGTTCCTTAAAAATCATAGCTTAGCAAATTCAGCAAAACAATTAAATTTTTTACAGCAACCAGTTTCACAGCCTAAATATAAAAACTCTGCTTATGTGGGAATTTCTGAGTGTGTCAAAGTCTGCAAATTGCCAAATTTGAAAACAAGTTCCCCGTCTTTTTGGTTTGGCGCACATCTAGGCGGGCCAAAATTGATTGTGAACCTAAATTGATACGCAGTACTGGACCAAAACTTGCGTCGGGCCGCATTTGGCCCGCGGGCCTGGAGTTTGATATGTGTAAGCTATAGTGTCTTTGTTGAGATTTGGGATAGCTGGGCATTCATTTTGTACCAGTATACTGTTAATTCAAGTTCATATACTTGTTTTATCTAGTAAAAAAGTTAAAATGTTGATATTTTTGTTTGTTTAAAGATGCCCTCCAGACATTATTATTAAGACGCATACAAATCTGCTTGGAACAATAATTTCTGCTTTGTTTTTTATTTTATTTAATTTTTTTATGCAGAAAAAGTATACTTTTCACATGTAAAATCTTTAAAAGGGCAATTTACTCCTAGCTCATTAGAATTTCCAGAATCTATGAATTTGCACATTTATAAAATTTTCCTGCTGGTCGCAAGATGTCCAGTGGTTATTGCGTGCTTGTTTTACATGCATGCAGTACTGCACATCCATGTTCAGTATATGTGCACTTTACAGCTTCAAGTTTCTACAACACATTAATATTAATTGAATACTAGATCAGACTTGAATTCCAAATTAGTTGTGATATCAAATCATGCCAGTAGGCCTGCCCCTTTTTAAAACTGGATTTTCACTGAGCTTGGAGAAAATTCCCACTTTTCGGCAGATGGATGTGAAAACACTTATGTCTCAAACTCGAGAAGTAGAATGTAGGAGGAAGTTCACATTATCGCAGCTATGTTTTGTAAGCTGTGGTAATATGTGAATGTCCCTTGTGGGGATCAATAAAGTTCATTCTATTTTATGTTATGTAGGATTCTCGTAGGGTACAGATTTGATCATTGGCAAATTATCAAAGATGTTTTATCAATATTAATAAAGTTATGAATATGGTTATTAATAACTTTATCAAATCGACAAACGATCAAAAACGGGGCACCACCCTGCAAGTCAGGGACCAATAATCAAACTGTGGAACAGTCTCATTCTGTGGTAATCCTTTAAAAAGGAATTAAAAGGAAGGGGTGAATCCAAGCACGGACCTGATTGACCAGCAATTATTACAACAAGTACACAAATAATCACAAGCAACTGCTAATTAAGCATAATAAGATTTATTAACGTCACAATTATCGGTAGCTAATCAATAATCCTTCAATAATAAACTCATATACCTCTTTACAATATCACAACCAAAAACAAAGCAAAAACAAAGCAACGCAGCATGGACACGTCTGTGTCTGTGTGTGTGTGAGAGGGAATGAGTGAAAAGGGAGGGGCAGTGTCGATCGTAGTTCTAACACATCAAACAACTCCAAAAATGGCTACTCCTGTGAGCTGCACAAACTATTTAGCCTCAAGAGGGCGGTAGTGTAGCTGGGTGCACGGGCAGGGGCTGAAGAAGCCGGGGGTTGCTAGGCAACGCGCACGCTTAGCTGGTATGGTAGCTAGTTCCTGTGTTAGCTCTATACCACCGTAAGCCAATTCCGCGTGTGAAGCTAGCCTACAGCGTTAGCTCGGGAGCTACGCGGCTAGCCTGTGTCGTGTGTGTGTGTGTGTGTGTGTGTGTTAGAGAGAGAGAAGAAAGAGAAGAAGAAGAGTAAAGAAAAAAGGGGGGCACTCTGATCTTTAGTTATCGATAATGACCCAGTTCCCCTCAGCCACTCAGGTCTGGGCTAACGTGTGGTTTAAGACGGGAAGCGATTACAGTTATACCCAGCTACAACATAAATCAACGAGTATAGTGATCAATTTATACATTCACAGACAAGATTAATAATCACATATGGACCAGTACATGATTAAATCAGATCACATTAATGGCAACAATGGTAGCGAACCCCTTTTGCTCATTAATAAACACACTACTTATCTCTGCCCAGACGTAAGCCTTCTTACGGTGTGTTCAGTCCGTTTGTTTCTGTCCAGAAATGAAACGGAACGGGTCCCTGGCGCTCATCAGCGGCCACGGAGAAACTTCCCTCCAAAAAAGCAGCAAGGGGCAAATTTAGTCGACTTTGAGAAGAAAAACGTTGTTTCCTTCTCACTGCAGATATGAAAACACTGGTGTGTTTTCAAGGATCCACCGAAATAAAATCCACATTCTCCAGAAAATGGAAGTTTAGCACAAGCGCTTGCGCGCCTCCTTTCAGCAACCGAGTTGCAACGGAAGACGAAGGAGTTTCCTAGGGTCAGGTTATTTATAGGTTAAAACCCACTTGCTGTGTTTATGGCCCCGCTGAACCAATAGGAAGACTCAAAACTCTTGAAAGGGTGAAAACTACACTTTTGTAGGAGTTTCCCTTCTGGCTGGCATTTCGCATAGAGGTGTGAATTGTCCCGGCTTTGGGGTTTACATGGAGGCCAAGATTCCTTTGTCTTGGTCACATGTTCCTTTGTCTCTGAGCACATGTGTGTCCTGTATCCAGAGGTCAGTTTAATCTGAGGCCTTTTGGTTAAAATCAGATTTAACCAAACTCTTGGTCCCCAACAGTTACAAAAACATAGTTTTTAATGGAGGGGCTCTAAGTAAAAGATGTTCAAATCTTTTTTATTTCAATAAAAAAAAAAAAAAATCAACCAAGTTTGTCTCATGTGATTGTTAATGGGGGATCAAATAAATTAATTTATATATTTAATTTCCTTTCCAATAATTATATACGTTTTGAGTTGGACAAATGTAAATCAAATTTCATTTAGCTCATGTAATTATTTAATTTCAGCTGAATTTGATAGGCTAACTCAATGACATACTGTCACATCTATTTGATAAAAATAATTTAGGCTCACTCATTTATATTCTGTTGTATCTATTTGATCTAAATGAGTTAGGCTAACTGATTTACATTCTGTTAAATGGGTCTACTTAGTTTGAGTTGGGGCTACATATATTTATTGGATGGAAATCCTGCCCACAATTTAATTGAGTTCATCCAATGAGTTATTTTTTAAGTGTATTACCCCTTTAAAACATTTGATTATAAATTCATTTTTGGATGAAAGTCTGAAAAACAATGTATGGAGCCTGCATACTATATAATATCCCATGGCTCTCTAATGACTTAGATGAGAGATTAGAGCTTTTCCAGTAGTACAGGAACCATTGACCATTCACACACTGCGGCCAACATGGCGTACAAGGTGCCACCTGCTCATCAGATAAACATTGGCCCAATCCCAAAGTCCGGACTCACAGACTCACGGACTTTGGTGCGCGTTCTCGCGAAATTCGTAAGGGCTTAGGGTTGTCCCAATGTCGAATTTCAAAGGGCGTGAGGGTTTGAGTACACACTTACCGAGCCCTTTCCGTGAGTCTGCATCGATGCAGACTTCACCAAAGGGAATTACCCACAGTTCAAAGCGTTGTGACGTTTACCGCGGAGACCGTATGGAAATCCGGAAATTACAAAAGGTAAACAACAGCACGACACACGGCCACGGAACAGACCAACCTGTTGTCCAGCTTGTAAAACAAGAGTTTGGAATCAGGCCGCCGTCTCCTGGGCCTTGGCCGTGTGGAAAGCAACAAACTTAAAATGAAGATTCTCAAACCGGCAAGTGTCAGTAACATCTTTGTTATTAAACGTCGCCAAGGTAACATGTGATCTCGTGAAGTGCTGTCCCAATCCCATTTATACCTATCTGAGCCATGTGGCCTCACACACTCGCTCACTTAGTACCTGAGATCACTTAAGTCTGTGAGTCTTTAGTCCTTAGTCCTCAGGGCTCACTTTGGGATTGGGCCATTCACACACATTTATGGCACAGCATCGGGAGCAATTCGGGGTTCAGTGTATTGCCCGACATGGGACTGCAGGGCCAGGGATTGAACCACCAACTTTCCGATTGGTAGGCGACCGCTCTTCCACCTGAGCCACAGCCGGCAATCCTAATAATAATGCAAGGGACATTTTTAAAATTAAAATGTATCATGTCACGTTCCACTGTGCTTTGAGGTTATGTTTTCCCTGTTTCCAGTTTTCTCAGTTATTTCCATTTTTTCCGTTAGTTTCCTGTTTACACGTTCCCTGTGTATACTCACTTGTCTCTCGTTTGGTTACCGGCCTGTGTGATTGTCTGCCCCGCCCTGATGCGTTTCACCTGGTCCTTATCAGGCCTGCTGTCCCCTCTCCATCGTTCTCACCCTCCTTCCTCGCCTGTGTATTTAGTCTGTGTGATTACCTTTGTCTATGCCAGTTTTTCTTCTTTGTGTTTTTCCAGTGTATACTATTCTTCAATTACTTTGGGTACATTCCAAGTCCTTATATTGCATCCACATTTCCTATACTTGCCTTACTTCCTTGTGTCATAGAAGACGGAGGAAATAATGGGAAGAGAGAGGAAAAGGAGGAAATGTGTTTTAGAGAGATGAGACGTCCTGTCCTCTGAAGCGTCACATTAATTCATCAGCTGTTTGGGCAGAGTTAGCATCCCTTTCAGCTGCTCCTCGGTGATCCCTCCTCGATGCTCGCTCCTCGGGGTAGGAATAAGAGCTTTGAGACAGCCTTCATGAAGGAGGGCTAGTCAGCCCAGGACCAAGGAGCTAGGAACTATCAAATAAGGGAAGTGAGATGCACCTATGGGCTCCACTCATGGTCTCAGATCTTGCTACACAGCAGACTTGATAGTCGCATAGCCTGAGCTATCCACTGTACTCGAAGAATAAGCTTCATGCCCCCATCCCGTCAGCACACATTGAAGCATCAACGCACAATCTTCATCAGGCCAATCCCTAGCCTTAGCGACATGCTCAAACAACAAGAAAAACGTATCGGGATCTTTGTCATTAAACGGTGGCAGTAGTCGTAAGTTATTAACATCAAAGGAACGCACAGCTCTAGACAACTGCCTGCTCTGAGCTCCACTGGACCCCTCACCTTCAGTTGCTAAAGCTAAACGGCGCCACTCCAGATCCAATTTGGCCTGCTCTATTTCTTGCCGAATCCTCTCCATCTCAATCTGCTTCTTCATTAGCAATTCATGTTTACATCGGTCATGCTCAAGCTGAATCAACAGCTCGCTCTGTTGATCAAACGATAAACCCTGAGTCTGAACAAACGCACCCGCGGAAACCGTGGAGACTGGAGAACTATCATCCACATCCCCAGCCAACACACCTTTCTCCCTCAACTCTGACTTCAAAACTACCCTAATGTTCTCTTTCAAGCTTTATCACTTAACACTACCGAGAAGTGTTCCGCAATCTTCAGCAACTGCTCCTTAGTACAACGTCCCAACGCCTCCTCAGACGGAGCCGCAATAAACGCATCACACTCCGCCATCACAACAAACTACAACTGGCAAAACAAAATGACAGCAACAGACCCAGCAAGACAGTGAAACGTTTCCGTGCGCATTAAGAGGACCAACCCCCACCTGGTATGGAGCTTCCCCGCTATCTAGATCAATCCCGCCAACTAACTCAACCTTAGTCTTCATGCAGCTACTTGTGGTGGGCACTTATGCACTAACGACCGCTGGCAAGGGAGAGCAACTAGCACGCTAGCAACCCTCCGAAAACCACGGACATGCTCCAGAGGTGTGGACTCGAGTCATGTGACTTGGACTCGAGTCAGACTTGAGTCATGAATTTGATGACTTCAGACTCGACAAAATGTACAAAGACTTGCAACTCGACTTGGACTTTAACATCAATGACTCGTGACTTCACTTGGACTTGCGCCTTTTGACTTGAGAAGACTTGCTACTTCCCATGAAAACTGGGGAAACAAATGTTCACACGGCCGCGCCGCTCTCAGTTTATCTGCATCTGTGAAAAAAATGTGAAATGTGCACCACCTGTATGCATGCAGAGAGCACGCGCGCTGCCTGCACGACATCCAATCACTGTAGTCCCACGTTGTTTTGATTCGACAGCATCTAAGCAGGCACATTGCAAGACAACCAATGAAGCGCAACAACGCGCCAGTTGGCAAAAGGATACCGAAGATAGTTTCGTTTGGCTATAAAAATTACGAGGTAGTCGAAAAAAAAAAAGGAGTTGCAATTTGCAAAACATGCGGGTCGAAGATTACAGACGGAGCTGCCACAACGTCCAACTTTGTTCGACACCTGAAGTTGCACAAAGAAAGGTAAGTTTTGAACGAATGCTAAGCACCTTATCCGATGTACCGTAACTTACTAGCTGCTGCATATTTACTGTATCAACGAGACAGTAAACGCACGTCTCCCTTGCTGGTTCATGCTTACAAAAATAGGGATTTTTGAACCCGGATTATATGAGGTACATGAGTGTAGCACACTCAGATGGAAAACCTCGCCAACATCACGTCAACGTCCGTTTTAAAGTACCAAAACACAGTCACAGTAGATCCACCATTAGCCTTCCCTTTTCATATCATGCCCAAACAGCAGGCAGCACATGGACATAGAGTGCTACGTAGTCTAGGTCTGTGAGGCAGCGCACCACTGGGATATACAGTACAGGCCAAAAGTTTGGACACACCTTCTCATTCAATGTATTTCTTTATTTTCATGACTATTTACATTGTAGATTCTCACTGAAGGCATCAAAACTATGAATGAACACATATGGAATTATGTACTTAACAAAAAAGTGTGAAATAACTGAAAACGTCTTATATTTTAGATTCCTCAAAGTAGCCACCCTTTGCTTTTTTTGATAACTCTGCAAACCCTTGGTGTTCTCTCAATGAGCTTCATGAGGTAGTCACCTGAAATGGTTTTACCTTCACAGGTGTGCTTTGTCAGGGTTAATTAGTGGAATTATTTCCCTTATTAATAAAAAAGCAAAGGGTGGCTACTTTGAAGAATCTAAAATATAAGACATGTTTTCAGTTATTTCACACTTTTTTGTTAAGTACATAATTCCATATGTGTTCATTCATAGTTTTGATGCCTTCAGTGAGAATCTACAATGTAAATAGTCATGAAAATAAAAAGGAAACTCATGTGAATGAGAAGGTGTGTCCAAACTTTTGGCCTGTACTGTACATGATTTGTATAAATTTTATTTCTGTGGTAAGAGGACTTGAAATGACTCAAAATTAAAATGGTAAGACTTTGGACTCGACTTGAGACTTGTTGGCTTTGACTTTTGACTCGACACTTGCCTCATCTTTGACTCGACTTGGGACTCGAGGGCAAAGACTTGAGACTTACTTGTGACTTGCATAACAATGACTTTGTCCCACCTCTGATGTTCCCAAGCCAAAAGCTTCACCCACGTTCGCCACAACACTTTCAAAGATCAGGGGCCTGTTTCACAAAAGTAGAATATATAAATCCAGGATAACTGATAAAGCGAGGCTTGACCTAGTCTAATCTGTGCATCCTGGCTTGGTGCGTTTCACAAAGGCCGAGCCAGGCTGAGGAGGAGAGACTAGGTCGAGCCAGGCTGAACTAACTCAGATAGATGCGCGTCCACGGATTTCCTCAAAAGACCGCAAGGTCGATCACAGATTTACTGATGCCAAAATGGAGAATACGCATTGTAGATAGGCTACTTTATACAGAGTGAGCAGCAGCTTCTTGTGGAAGTATGATGACGTGAAACACATTTGAATAAAAAGAAAATAACACGGCCGCTGTACTGAAACAGCGAGAGAAAGACTGAATGTGTAAGCAGCCTAAATATCTACATTAACTGACCACTGCTCTGAATGGAAACCGTCATACTCCTACCATTCAATGATTAGGCTACTAATCATTTTCTCAAATTAACAATTGTACGCTTTGCCTTAAAAGTAAGCAGAAGATAATGTTACTCAGGAAATTTACCATGAAGATCCATTTTCTATAACGCTAGAATATGAAGCGTAAATATCTCTTTCAGTCTGTTCCTCCCTCTCTCTCATTGGCTAAAATATTAATTTCCTAAGTCATATTAACTTCCACTACTCGCTTTTAATGCAAAGTGTACAGGTGTTCGTTTTTGCAAATGACAAGTGACACATTGAATCGCGTTTTTTTATTTTTCATAGAGGACGAGTTTCCTTTTCTACATATTATATGCCTTGCTCCCTGCTATATATGGACATAGAAAATAAAGACACTGAAGAAATTGAACTGTAAAATCTAGAAACTATAAAGATAATAAAGTGATAAATTCCATGCACACTATAAACATGAATGGAACAGAGTATATTCATCAGTTAGTTCCCCCCAGGCAAAATATAAGGTCAAAAACCATTAAGGTGTCCTCTCCCTGTTGTTACATGAATGTACAGTAGCCTACATCACTAGATAGTTACTGATCCAGTGAACTAAGTCTATAATTTGGGAGGATTGTACAGTTAGGATATGTTCTTAAAATTGTACAATCCTCCCAAATTATAGTCCCAGTTTACTGGACAACACAAATTGTGTGCTAAAAAGGCCAAATACAATGCACATGGAAGCAGAACAAACATGATCCTTATTGTTAAAGAATAAAAAAAGAAATGATACACTAAAATAATTTAAGGTGCTTGGGGAGTAATTGGGGAACTATAGAAATGTACAGCATTGTATGTATTGCCCTTAGTAACAGACTTCATTTAAAACTCATTTGAAATTTTATCAGCCTTTTCTAATTATCTCAACAACTGCCATAATATATTCATCAAACTTCTTACAATAATATGAACAGCAGTCTTCATACAGCAATATAACAGTAACAATGACAAATTTATAATTATAAAAAAAAATAATGGTCACAACTTTAAATAATAACAGTACTTCAATGAACAGCAATATGCACCGGTTGTATTTTATAACAAAAGGGGAAAACCACTGCTGAGTGAACAGAAAAGGTTCCAGGATTAAATAAATCCTGGCAGTTAGCCTGGTCAGGACCAGGCTAGCTGCAAAGAATAAATCTCCATGGTGATTTATGTGCCTCTGCTTTCGTGAAACCGAGTCAAGGCTAAATTCATCCAGGATAACCAGGAAATCCCGGCTTAATCCCTTATCTTGGTTTTGTGAAACAGGCCCCAGCTCAACAAGCCCAAAAGTGGACCGTCGCTACAGCCTACAAGAGAAAACTCCATCCACCATAAACAACACGCACACGAGGACCCACACCAGCCACCCGGATCACCTGTCGACCGTAGCAAACAACTTACAAAACAAAACAAAAATATCAACAAAGATATAATACAAATGCCAGAAAACAAGCTCTCACTACCCAGCTCAACCAGCCAAACCAACGTACAGCACCACCGCACTACCAAACAAACAAACAATAACCGAAGCAAAAAAAAACTTCTTACCAGTCCAATGGGCTGCCACGCTCCCAACAAACTAAACCACAACACACACTAACCAAACACAAAAAACGGCACAAGCCCCCATTTTGTCACAACCTGGCTCAAAGGCCATGACAAAAGAGGGAGCAAGGCATCGTAAATAATCAAAAGTGATTGATTTAACAAAAGAATAAACTAAACATAACTTAACTAACTTAAATAAACCCAAAACAAAATGTGGATCAGGCCATGGTTGAGGTCTGGATGGTAGTGAAGAGAGAGGAGTCTAGTCTGACCAGGTGGATCTTTATCACCTCCCAGCTCCCAGGTGCACCAGATCTGCAATCAACTCAAACAAAGATGGAAACAAAGATGGGTAAGACCAGAGAGGTATCACTCCCACAGAGAGGCCCTGCCAGATTACACAGGGCCGTCACAACAGATGTCTCAATTGAATGTTGTATCTTCTATATTATTACAGTAATGTTATTTGAGCTCTTGTAGCGACTTAGTCACAGAGCCAATAAGCCCCACCACCTCTTATTCGGTGTGTGGCCCATTTTCCATTAGCCTAGATCCCCCTATCCGCTCTAGTATTTCCAAAAATTCTTCAATATGTGCCAAAATAGTATCTGCTAAACCATGTTGATCGATTTGATCTGCTAATGATAGCATACTATCTCGGAGCCCACCGATGTCTTCCATTATGTCCGCACTCTCACTTCACCAGCCTTTTTTTGCCCATGGCTCTGTTGTGAATGTGAGAGATAGCCACGCCCCCTGATTTGCATATATGAACTGGAAATAAATAGAGAGGGAAATCAATAAATGGGGCATTAGGAAAAAAAAAATCCATGGAAATAAATAAATGTGGACTTATGAAATAAAAGTACCATGAAATAAGTAAAAGTAAAACCTTTTAATACATATATACTATATATTAATAGTATATACATATACTAATTGATTTATTTATTTATGAATATTTACATGAATTTAATTATTATTAATATACAATAATTTAATTATTTCATGATGTATTTCAAAGGCATATATTTTTTTATTTATTCATGCATTTATTAATTAATTTATGTATTTATTCATTTATTTAATATAGAATACAACGGCATTCCATATGTGGGATCCCATAGTCCCTGCCATTTGGGCAAGCGAGCTTGAGTATTCATTACTTAATGCACACTGTGCTTTCTCATTCCTCTGCCAACAAGCCAAATGACTCAAAGGTCCCTGAAGTGCATCGCCATCTCTGTTTTTCTGTCAAAGGAGCTGCTTTTATCCATTCCATCATGTTTCCTTTCAAATCACTTACTGAGAGGCTTATGACACACACATATTTACTCCTGGGTTTTTGTATCACATGAAAATATGAGACCATTTCTGAAGATGAATGATTGTTAAATAGGTTTTACATCTATTATAAAGACAAGCAGATCATTTGCACCATTGTGTTATTGTCTTTGAGATTACATTAAGACCATAGATACCGTAATTTCTGCTGTTTGAACTCCACTAAATTGATTACAATTACAGCTCTATATAGAGTGGTACATTATGTACTGACAGTGACAAAGCTATTAAGAGCCACACTCTCTTCTCAACACGATAATTACTGTGACGGACTCCCCTGCTATTTTGGGTCCTTTTTGTCTACAAAAACATTTTAAGCGACATCACAAGGTCTAATCAGCATGCATGGAACAGGAACAGGAACCGCAGCAAAACACTTTTCTGACAATTTTTAGTATTGATACCGAAATTACATATTGAAGAAGAATTACACAGAACTAATAGCAAGTGAATAATATAGTGATATAGCTAACTAACCCTAAACCTAAGCTTATCAGGTCCTACCCCCAGTCTTTACCACATCTATATCACCGTCAAACAAGATAAATCAAACAGACCATTTTGAACAATACAAAAATACCACTCCAATTTACATCCTGCTTCAGGGGTCTTCAACATTTTTTAACCCAAGGACCCCTTAACTGAAAGAGAGAAGGAGCAGGGACACCTACTACATACATTATATTGTATACAATGAAGTTGCATAATAAACTGGGCCTACAATAATGTGTAGGGCAACCTAAAGCCTTTATACATACCTTCGGTAATCCCGGAACTGGAATGTCAAGGATATAGACTAGCCTATCATCAATGGCTGATTTATATTTTTTTTATGTTGGATTCATGTTAAGACATTCTAATTTTTGAAAAACTTTCAGAAATTTAACAATACTTTGGTGCCCCCCCTGAGGTAACTCTGAGGACCCCCTGTTGTTGATCCCTGTCCAACTTTATCTAGCTATTAAGATAAGGAAGAACAAACAGAAAAATCAAGCAGCATTAAGATTAGTGTGATTTTTTACTCTCCTTCCTCACCTTTGCACTCTGTCTGCAAAATCTTTTGTACATGTTATTTTTTTTTTATTGCAACTTATTTACACTTTGATCGATCCGAGCATACTGTTGTTTGAAATTGAATTTACTTAAACATATGTCTTCCCTTACTGGGAGTGGTAGCTGCTCTGCAGATAGTATTTAGTTACACACTTACATTTGCACCAGTCCAGTACAATGGAGGTAGATGGAATGTTATTCGTGATATCTCATTTTTATATTTCACAACCAAAACTAATGGCATGTGGCCAGATATCAACCGAGGTATGTGGGGAAGTGATGTGACTGGTTGCCCTGGAATAAATGTGAGATCTATTTGATATGAAGGTTTCTTCTTTACTATTAGATACAGTATGTAATGCTGGGTACACTCAACACGAGAATCAAGGCAATTTTGGGCCAATTCCTCCCTCCCATCAATAGTCAGCAAATCCCAGATTTTTATCTTGCCAGAGATTCCTGTGGTGTGAGGTATGTTAGGAGTGTTTTTCACATCTACCGACCTGCTCTGATTTCAAACAACACTCAAGAAGGTAAACAGTGTAACAATTTATCATACAAGTTAAAACAGATGAGAGATTCTTTGTTCAGAGTTTTCACAGAATGCAATGAATATTCAATTTTGAATGTTAAACTAAAGACACAGAGAGGCAGTCTTTGTTTATTACGCCCCAAAATTCTGGAATAGTCTGCCTGAAGGTCTTAGGGGCTCTGAATCTTTTGAGACTTTCAAACTTTGTCTAACGACATCTTTTTTTTTACCACTGCTTTCTCCTAGGAATTTTAAGCTGACGGTTGTTTTATCTTGTCTTTTTCTACTATTTTAATTAGTTTTTATTGTCTTATCATAAATGTTATTGTCTGCTTTATGGTAAGCACTTTGTGTTGCATTTTATGGCTGAATCGTGCTGTATATAAAGTTTATTATTATTTTTAATACACAGTAAAATGTGGCAAAAGTTGGGTGAGCATTTCTGTGCAAGCCCAGTATTCACCTTAATGTTTTGATCGATCATCACCTACAGTGGGTGTCCGGCTGTGCTGTCATAAATCTACGGGGCCCTCTGATTTAGGGCATTTTCACACCTGAAGTTCCAAACCAAGGTTTGTGATTTTGTTACATGGTATACATTTGATCAGGTTAGTTTAGGTTTCATACTGCAGTGCACTAAAGAACTATACATGACATAACTACGTCCTGTCGTCATCACATTTGATAATTAATTGGTTTGCAGAGGGGCTTCCTCGTCCTTTCGTATCCTCTCTCTGGTTTTCCACCTGACTCCTGCTCTCCCCGTGCTACCGCGCGGCTCTTTATGTTTTGTTGCGTTATTGAAAAGCAAGACACGAGAACTTTACTTGGGTTTTGAGGAGCTGCAGCATTTATTCAGAGACAAACTGAAACCCACACTGTACATTTACTACCACTTAAGAAGTAAACTGCTGATTTGTTGTCCGCTCTGATAGCCGACAGCTGTCTGCTCTGAGCGCATCCACTATCACTCTCTCTCACATACATACAGTACTATAAGCATTGAGCTATTCCTTAAAGGTCCCATGTCATGGTGCTCTTTGGATGCTTTTATATAGACCTTAGTGGTCCCCTAATACTATATCTGAAGTCTCTTTTATATAGACCTTAGTGGTCCCCTAATACTGTATCTGAAGTCTCTTTTATATAGACCTTAGTGGTCCCCTAATACTATATCTGAAGTCTCTTTTATATAGACCTTAGTGGTCCCCTAATACTGTATCTGAAGTCTCTTTTATATAGACCTTAGTGGTCCCCTAATACTATATCTGAAGTCTCTTTTATATAGACCTTAGTGGTCCCCTAATACTGTATCTGAAGTCTCTTTTATATAGACCTTAGTGGTCCCCTAATACTGTATCTGAAGTCTCTTTTATATAGACCTTAGTGGTCCCCTAATACTGTATCTGAAGTCTCTTTTATATAGACCTTAGTGGTCCTCTAATACTGTATCTGAAGTCTCTTTTATATAGACCTTAGTGGTCCTCTAATACTGTATCTGAAGTCTCTTTTATATAGACCTTAGTGGTCCCCTAATACTGTATCTGAAGTCTCTTTTATATAGACCTTAGTGGTCCTCTAATACTGTATCTGAAGTCTCTTTTATATAGACCTTAGTGGTCCCCTAATACTGTATCTGAAGTCTCTTTTATATAGACCTTAGTGGTCCCCTAATACTGTATCTGAAGTCTCTTTTATATAGACCTTAGTGGTCCCCTAATACTGTATCTGAAGTCTCTTTCCCGAAATTCAGCCTTGGTGCAGAATTACAGCCACTAGAGCCAGTCCCACAATGAGCTTTGCTTAGGATGTACCATTTCTGAGTCTGTAGCTATTGAGGAGGAGAGCGGGGGGGGGCAAGGTGGAGGGGGGGGTGTGGCCTTGACCAACTGCCACTTTTCTCGTTTGAAAGCCATGATGTCTCTCTCTCTCTCATGGGTGGGCCAAATTCTCTGGGCGGGCAAAACAGAGAAAGGGGAGGTAACCTTTCTCCTTATGACCTCATAAGGAGAAGATTCCTGATTGGTCCATCTGAGCTTTCATTTTCTCAAAGACAGAGCAGGATACCCAGGGCTCGGTTTACACCTATCACCATTTCTAGCCACTGGGGGACCATAGGCAGGCTGGGGGAACGCATATTAATGTTAAAAAACCTCATAAAGTGAAAGTTTCATGCTATGGGACCTTTAAAGGAGCAACGCTTCTCTTATAACATGACGATAGCCTGCCAGAACTTCCTGTATTTCGGCTGTTTGGTCAGGACCGTGATCCGGGGGGAGGTTTCAAACCTACCAAACAGGGCAGGTGGGAAAGCCCCCTTAGTTTTAATTAACTCTTCAAGCACTTTTAAAACATTTAACAAATGTTTATTATTATTGTTATTAACCTGCTGCTAACTTTCCCATGTCTTGCCCGTTGTCAGATATACGGATCTCACTTCCCTTAAATTGCATCCCCGGCTCCTCCGCTTGCCTCCCTTCCTCACGTCTTAGTCAGTTCCCCCGAGGAAGCATGGGAGAGAAGGATGATACTGCCTTTCCTCTGAAGTGGCGTGTTAATTCATCAGCTGTTTGGGCAGAGTTAGTAACGGTTTTCCGCTGCACGGCCTCCCGGGAAGACTGCTCTCGTGTATCCTCGCTCATAGCTCCTCGGAGATCCCTCCTTGATGCTCGCTCCTCGGGGCAGGAATAAGAGCTTTGAGACGACCTTTGTGGAGGAGGGCAACTTCCGGTTAAACAGAGGAGCGTTCAAATAAGTGAAGTGAGATTCAGACATAGTAAGCTCTGAATGGCCTGGGTATGTATGATATATTCACTTTTACCATTTTATTAACTTGTATTGCGTCTTTTAATATTGTATCAAGATATCCATCATGATTGTTGAATTTTTTTTTATGTCATTGCTTATGCTGCTCTGCATGTTTGCATGTATTAAGAAAATCAGTGTTTCTTAGCTGTTTTGTTGCTTGCTTGCATGGCTACATGTACTGAATGTGGATACTGTTGAAGTATTAACTGTATTAATGTCTTGCTGCTTCCTGATGCTCTGCATGGCTTATTGAGAATGCTTGATTTGTTGATGTTGGTGCCTTCATGGTGTTTTGTTGTCTTCTGTCTGTAAATGTTTCCAGGTGCTCTGGTCTCAAAACATCCCGCCAAAGGACTACAGTTGGAAATTAGCCAGCTGGCTAACACTGGCACATTTACAGAAATGTTGATTAATTTGTGTTGTCTTAAGAATGAATTAAATGAAACCAAGCCATCAATGTTTGTGCCATTTAGTGATGACCAAAAAATATAAGCACTCATGGAGAGTTCACACTTATTTGACCGAGCAGACACTGTCTCCGTAGACTGATTAACCCCATGAGTCACATCTCTGGTTGATAATTTTCTAGGCATTCAGCAGTATTTAATTTATTTTATTTTATGATTTGTGTAGTTGTTCGTTTTTCAATATATGAATAATAATTTCCAGTATGCAAGGCACAAGGTTTCCTGGTAATGAGTTTCTTTTTGTTAAATTTTTTACCAAACGTTTTGTTGCATTACTAAAGCTTATTTTGACCCTTTGTACCATCAGCAGCATTTAATATAGTTCTGATTGAAAAACATGCGGCAAGCCTTGAGAAGCACCTCTGGATGAATGTTTTTTGTTCCTGATACATCAAACCCTTTTTGATTTGCTTAGGCAAAGATCAAGGCTGTGTGGTTGTAAAACGCCAGTGTGAAATGTGTTATTCAGTTATTATTATTATTATTATTATTATTAAGAGTGTGGGGGATTGACGATAGAAGTGTGGAGCACACTTCAAGGTTTCTCTGCCGAAAGGAGCACAGCCTTGACCTTGCACTCACAGTACTGAGCTATTTATTCATTTTATTGTTTATTTAGCAGTGACAGTATGCATATATTGTACCATAATGCTAAAGGTGTCGTATACATCAAACTACGTTGTATCCGAAATATATATAATCTCCAGATCTATGCAGTATAGAGACTTTCTTTTTTTATTCATCCGGGAGCTGAAATCTGCAGCATTTTATCGAGGTCTCTCTTGCAACTGTAGGCCTTCCAGAAGCTTTGTAATCCAACTGGAACTACAGTGTCCTGGGAGCATTTGTACAATAAATCCACAATGATGAATTCAAATATCATGTTAAATGAAACAAGATATCTGTGTCATTTTTTTTGCCTCCAAGCTGAAAGCTTCCCTATCCCCACAGAATCCTCTCATGATGATAAATCAAAAGTTAAAAGGTTATTTATTCATTTTTTAAATGAAAATGTCTTGATTTGTTGTTTGTCGCCATTTTGACTCCAAGAATGCAGTGGATTGGGTGTGTTGGCCAATGAGAGGCTGTCTTCCGGACTATGGATCTTCAAATGCAGTCTATGGATGTGACCGGTGCCATTGCTGAAGTATATCTCCATTTCATGTCAGATCTATGCCTACTTATATGTACTGTAGCACCCTGGATGTGTAAATGAGTACTTTGGCCTTCTGATATCACGTAGCAAAATGCATTGGAGATGGCACAACTAACTTTTGGATAAAAGCTTATTTTGGGAAAAAGAAATCTAAATAGTTTTGTATTTGTTAGTTACAGTATTTATTTTTGTTTCCCCTGATTTCCAAGACTTGGGAGAAAAATATTCAAAAGCCAAAAGTAATTTCCGTTTAGTTTTCTTTTGTCATTATAGTCATTTAACAATCCCTGCAGCATACATACTGTATACTGATAGCCCAGGTTTTCCTGAAAAAATGATGTCTAAGACTTGATTGTGCATTACAGGGTTGAGGTTGTATCAGCATTATTACACAAGGAAACCAGGCAAACCCAATATTGGAGAAAATGGCTTAGTTAAATGGAGACGGTGTGAGAGACTCACTTTCCAGAAGAAAAGCTACTAGTTCTTAATGTTGAGTTGAGAAATTTCCATTCCCCTCTGTTTTCCATGCCACTTGGTCAGCAATTGCCCACTAGTTTGAGGATTTGAGTGGAGTCATTGCAATGTATTTCAATGAATATCTATTGCTACGTTTACGCCTCGGGTCCACACTATTCCGGTGTTATGAAGCCCCTAAAACTGATACATTTGGAAACATTTTTTTTGTTTGAAAACTCCAGGATTGCGTTGGAGTCTGGACAGCACAGACAGAGACCTTTTGAAAACGTAAATGCACGTCATTCAATCTTATCGTTTAAGTAGGCTCACATACCTTTCAGTAACAGTTTCACCTTGTCATTGATCCAAGCAAATAAAATCCCTGATTTCGCAATTGGTCTTCCTCCAAAGTATTTTCTGTATTTTCAAGTTATACATCCATAATTTTCAACTGTGTAGTAATGTCAGACAATTTGCTTCCTCTACACCGGCCATGCACATATGCCCGATGTATGCGAATGGTCATGTGATATGCGTTGTTTAGACGTAATAATATGGATGGAGATACGGTCTGCTACTGAAGATAAAACTTAAAGTAGTAGTAGTAGCAGTGGTGGCTGGTGATAATTCTTTTTTTTTGGGGGGGGGAGCAAATAAATACAAAGCAGTACTTTGAAACTGGGCAAAACAGCCAGCACTACTTTATTTAAACAACTATGTATTTTGTATTCAAGAAGAGCAAGACAATATGATCCAAGATTCAAGTTACAAACATAAGAAGATAGTGACTCTGACTGAGTTTTCTTTTTTAACTATATCCTCCCACCCACTACCAAAAAGCATGTTTACTACTTGAACATATATTTTGCTCTCCTTTCCTTCAGACATGATACCTGACAGCATTGGGGTCAAAGTCACCTCAGTCTTGTATGCTCCAGACTTGCCAACCTTGAAGAAATTTTATGAGTACAAATTATGATTACTGTGTAGAGGAGTGGATGAATGGCTGTACGCGTAGTGAAACTACTATACAAATGTTTTCTTATATCCTATCCAATATTTTGTGCCCATATATTTGTTAGTCTAACCAACAGGAGGCAGAGAGAGCTAATAAATATGCCTAAGTACTTGTGTTAAAGGTGAGAGTCAGACCAGGTTAACACGTAGCCTTCTTCTGATTACTGAAGGGAAATGAAGTAGTTTAAGTAATGATTTACTCATAAAGCAACTTTAAATAGGCCTAAAGAAACTACTAAAAAAGCACAAGATTGAAGCCTGACAGAGACACAATTATTATGTCAGTTGCCATCACATCACATAACTAGCCTAACTGTTACCTTTATCTGACGTTAATCAGCACATGGCCTTTAAACCTTTTAGTTTTCTAGCCGTTCCACCACTTTTTTAACTGCCCCCAACTAATGGGAAGGATGGCAGGTGAGATAGGCTAGCCTATTGACACCAGTGTTGGGCAAGTTAATTCCAAAATGTAATACGTTATTGATTACTAGTTTCTGTCATTTGAGAGTAATTATATATATTTCAATATTACCGTCTCTGAATTGTAATCCTTCACACTACTTTTGCGTTACTTTTGAGTTACTTTCAACAAAATAAAAGCGGAAGTATTCTTGGCAGGTGGGTTGTGAATTTCATCACGGGGTCAACAAAGTCTCATCTTTATCCACTTTAATACATCATAATTTATTCATATTATTTTGTATTATTAATCTGACGCTGCAAAGTAACTAAAGCTATAAAATAAATAGTTAAGTAAAACGTACAATAGCCTACTTGACTCAGTCTGAATTGTGGTGGACTAGAGTAGCCTAATAAGTAGGATTAAATAAAAAAAAACTAAATAAAATTGAATCAAAGTAGCCAACGGTAGGCTATAGTTACTTTCCACCGCTGATAAAATGTAATATTACGTGTAGCAAGATTAAACATTAATTCCGACATGTTATCTGTCAGTTGCTCGGTCACATTGCTGTCGCCACTGACAGGACACAGATGTTGTCAGTTACCGTCTCTGGTTCTGGTTCTGACCACGGGGAACAGTGACGGGACAGCTCGCGTCAACGCAGCGTAAACATCTCCGGAAAATAATGTCCGTGTTTCAAATGTATCTGATCCGTCGCTGTAGTCATTTCAACCACTGAATTGTAACGCGTTACTCCCATCACTGATGGACACTATGAACGTTTTTTTCTTATCATCCATTTATTTTTAATATCATTATGTTTCGGGGGGGTTGGGATTATTTGTTAATGGGACTGTGTTTGTTACCTGATGCCCCTTGGTGACTGATGTCGATGTCTGTCTTGCACACGGTGCAGAACGCGTGAGGAGGTTCTATATACCGTCTCTGTGAGGTAGCCTGGACATGTGGAGGAAAGGCCATCTCTCCCGTTAAGAAATCGTTCCGAACCTGTTTTTGAGGCAGTTCAGCCATGGCATGCAAGCCTACAGTTATCCGGACAGCCTGGCTTGCTGAGGCACTGAATTGAGTTAAATGCGCGAAGCATTTGGCTAGGAGGGGCAGGTGGGCGGAGGGTTAAAATGCAGCGCTCTGATTGGCCGAAAGCTTTTCACTCCACTTAGGCACTGTGGCTCAGCGGCAGAATCAACGTCATAGATGTAGATTGCATAGAAACTGAAACCGGCGAAATGCAAGATACAACAAAATGCGTACCATGAGAGCAAAATGCATGCCGAGTACGAAAAATGCGTACATGTTGGCAGGTTGATGCATGATCATGCATGATGGCACGACAATGAAAGCAGAAAACATGTCCACTTGGGTGACTTGAAAAAAAAGCTGGCAAATCCACCAATGTTAGAAAAAAAATTCTCACCTTGGATACATGAGAGGTAGCCTGTTGCATTATCAGGTAGAGCTGATGTGCATAGCAGTGCATGTAGTGGGCATTTGGGTACACATCTTGTATTTTCCTCTGAACACCTGAAGTGGCACCCCGTCACGCTGGCCCCATCATATGCCTGGCAGATGAGCTTACTTTTCTGAGGATAGTAGCAAGATGCTCTTTTAGTGTAGTAGCAATGGACTCAGCTGTAGCTGACTGCAGAGGGATGAACTCAAAAAAAATCTTTCCTGCATGTTGTTTTTTTTGGCTCCACAAAATGTCACACAGTCTATTATCCTGGACAGTATGTGTCAATTTTATGTCACCTCTTCTAATGCCAATCCTGTAGCCTTCATCTTGTTGTTCAGCAATGCTAACTCTGCCAAAAAATGTTAGCTTCATGCAATTATCAAGATGTCTGCTACTACTTTCATGACATTTGCATTTTTCAGAGAGAGGTTTCTTCTGACTCTTACCCCCGTTGTCCACAAAACCTCAGAGCTAACACTTTGAAATAAAAGACAGGGAAAGCAAACAAAGGCACTGCTAACATCACATACAGCCAGCCAACTCTGTTTGTTGCTCTGGTGTAGCTTCGACCTCAGCCAGAGGCCTCAGGCTGCCGCTGGATTTGTAAATTGGGTTGGTCCACTCCGAAATCCTTTATCCTCTTTTTTTCTTCCAGCGAGCGTCTTGTGATGTCTTGTAAATCAATGACAGAATTTGGTTTAACTGCTGCCATTTTCTCTACGTAAGTGATCTGGGTCACTGTGTGATTTCTCAGCTTGCAAGGTTTTAGCGGAGTGACAGTATCGCCTGCGCGAGTAGCGTAAAGTTGAATGACAAGTGTCAAGAACCAATCAGATTGGATAAAATAACATGTATCCAGTTCTGATTCACCAGGGACGCAGTGACCTGCGCCCGGAGGAGAATCTTTAAAGCCCCAGTGTGTAACGTTTATACTTGTTCATTATAAAAATCTGTGTTGCCCATTCACAAACTTGTCTTTTTTTCATAAACCACTACCATCACTTTCAAGTATTTGTTTTGGCTTTAATTTTTACATTTGCACTACCATGAACTGGGGTAGACGCTCCATATCCATGCGCCATCTTGAAATACGTTAACCGGTAAGGGACATACAGGACATACTGCTCTGCCTTTCATGTTTTCTCTGTCACATGATAAGGTGCTGCTAATGCTGCTAATGGGTATCATAGCTTCCCGGCCACGGCAAGTTTAAAGAAGGAAACATGGAGGACCACACGGATTCAAAATCCAAATTTCAGGAACAGGAGTCTTCTTCTTCGCCCAGAAAAAGAAAAAGGAGATTGAAAAAAGCAACAGACCGGTGTCATCAGAAAAAAAGAGTGGACATTGGAGCTGCCTTTGAAAGATGGAAAGATCTGATGAAGAAAAGGGGGATCGAAAGAGACGCCGACTTCGCTTGCGTCCTTCTAGGCAGGTCCAAATTCTAAATGTTTATTTCATTGCACCATATTTTAACAGGTGTATCTATGCTTTCCACTGCACAATTGAAACAGCTCTTGTGTAGGTTAGGCTAGGCGACGGTGGCAAACGATTAACTAGACTAGTAAGCTCAAGCTAGTTTAGCAAACTGGCTCTACCATGTTTGCGATATATTATATTGCTAACTGAGTAGATTTTCTTTCTCCTACTTGTAATGACTAACAATACGAGAAGTGTTACTTATTGATTTAATTATTTTTGCTTTGTCTAGGCTACTTTACATAGCCACATTTCATTTAATATCCCTGCGGAATAGTTTGACTTGCATACCCACAAGCTAGGCTACAGCGGCGGAGTGGGACCAGAAAATCTACCGGGAAGTTTAATAGACTATCGTCCCACCGTACGGGTTGAGCAGAGGCTGCACAGTACACAGTGTAGCCTAATCTGATAATGCTGGGGTAGCCGATTCCAATGGTGACGTTCACCTGTAGACATCTGTCCTGTAGTGTTATTCATTATTATCTAAAGGGAAAGTTTGTCCACCTATGACTGACACTGATTGTAGCCTACACCTCAGTGGTAATGGGAGAGTAGGTCATTACACCTAAGAATGGGGGATGGGTAGACCAGCCCATTGAGACTGATCAGGCTGAGGATCAAAATAATTATCATGCAGAACAATACAATACGGACAGAACGGTTTTTATTGAACTTTAGTCAATTTACATGGAGCATAGGAGGTGCATATACCAAAAATAGACATGCTTTTTACTGTCATAAAATGAATGCACTTTGTTTGTGGTTTAGTCAGGCATGTATTGATCTTGTTTGTCCAGCTATGAGAGAGAACTGAGAGCAGTGATATCAACTCCAATGATCGGAAAACCCTCTCAAGTACTAACTGCTACAGCAGTGTCCAGCATCTCTAGTGGGACAGACAGGTAAGTCACTGCATGAAAACAATTATGTTGATTCTATGTGCTATTATTGTTTGATAACAACTCAAAGTGTATTTTTTAATAACTTGTTGTTTACCGTGTTATGTGTCATGGAACGCTGTGGTTATTCATTTCAGAGATGACCATCTTGGTGCAATTGCAGAAGCCCCTGAAATTGAGAGCCTTGACCAGAGGTAACCCCTCAATGCTCATAATGTCTATACCCTAACCCTACATGTGTTATCTATTGTATGTTTTGGTGATATAAATATTTCTATTATTTTTTTTTTTTTTTTTTTACAAAGCCTACATGACATGAGCATCGCGGAGGAGGATGTGAAAATGAAAATGTGTTCAATGACCCGATGAACAGTGTGTAAGTAGTATACCCTATAGACATCTGTTACTATTTTGTATTGTGTGGAAAATATTGTTTTCTGAATGTTATTTCTTACAGAATTGACTGGACAGATGAAGGATCTGCATTCCAGCAAAAAGATGATTGAGAGAAGGATGACATCTCTGACGAAGAGTATCTTCCACCAATTTCTATACGGTGTGTACTCATCTGTTGTAATGGTGCGTTCTTTTTGTCTTGTAATCGCGACTAGTAGCTTGAGTGTGACATCACATCCATGTCGGAAAACGAATAACCGTGGGTTGTTGCGTTCTTTTTGTCACACAATACTACGGAGAAAAGATGGATTTTTGTAACATTTTTAGTAACATTTAGGATTCTATTCACCCAGTTATTGACATATTACACAAATATATTTCACAGTTTGATACATGAAAATTACATTTTGATTAATGTTAACGTTTCTGCTTTCTGCTCCAGACTCGGCTTAAAGCCATTGTTGTCATATAGCAACCGTGCGTCTCCAGCCAATTTCAGCTGCACAAGCTACAAAATAACTAATTAGGTGGTATTTAACTCATAATAAGACTGTAGCGACATGCCTATAGGTAGCAGTATACTGTACGACTTCTTCACAACAAAGACAAAAGTGCTTAAAATTGTAGAAAACCACAATGTTTACTACGTGTGATGCACGACGTAGCCATCTTTGAAAGTGAACTCGGGGTCCTCTGAGGTCAGACGACTTGACGAGTCGTATATATGACCTCGGTGGCGTTCTTTTTGCATCTTTTGGTTCGTAACTCCGGAAAATGACTCGTAAATCGACTTCGGTGGACAAAAAGAACGCACCATTACTTTGACGTGTTTTGTGTTGTGTTTTGTCAAACATTTTTACATGGTGCCCGTGTGTTCTACAGAATGGGTGGAGCATTAAAGACAGTGCAGTCTGTTGACCATCTTGCTGTAATTGGGCTTGATGAAACTGTGCATGACCTTTCTGCTCATGAAGACCCTACTGACGAGCCCTTGCCCAGTCTTGAGTTGCCCAATTCACCAGACCATTTGAAGGTCCAATGTGTAGACGACATCATCAGTATTCGAGCGGCAGTGTTTTGTATGAGACCTGCTTGACGCAGCTTCTCACACTAATGAATCTGCCAGTGGACAGAAGTACAGGTGTTCTCAGGACCGGTCTGGTGTTTGACAGTGTTGCCCCCTTTCACATAAACATCACTTCTAAGGGCACAGCAGTGAGTGCGGAATGGGTAAGTTTTGGCAGTAACAACATAATACAACTGTTAGCAATACCATGCAAATTTATTGTGACAGCCAGTGTTGCATATTTCAAATCCATTTATCAATCTTCTCTGATTTTTAGATTTGTCCCAATGGACATAGCCTGTGGAGATGGAATTCCCAGCCTGTGATGAAGTTTGGGATGCAAGCAGGGGATTTCCTTGTTTCCACCAACATTTTGTTGTCAGGGACTAACTATGGGAAGGTTTCCCTCTTGTTTAAATTTATGAACATGGGCATGGTGAACCCAAACACATATTGCACAATCCAGGACACATACTGTGTTGACGCAGTAAAGGAATACTGTGAAGAAAGGAATTCCGAGGCCATCTCTCGCCTTCAAGGGAAAGACGTTGTGGTGATAGGTGTGTATTTTAAAATTTTACATGGCGCATATATAAATTACTTGCAGCAGTGACAGATTATTATATAGAACCTTACTATGAAATATGCCTGGGTTTTTACAGGGGATGACACAGAAATTATTCACCAGGGCATTGTGCCCAGTACTGCAGCTACACCACGATGGAGCTTGACACCAAGGAGATCATTCACGTAGCCACAATAGACAAGTGGCAGACATCGTGGAACTCCAACATCATGGAGAAGGAGGGATTTATCCAGACTGTGGACAAGCTTTCCAGAGAGATAAAGCTGGTGGAGATCTGCACAGATGCTCATATCCAGATTGGAGCCCTTATGAGTAAGTGCTCCTCTGATAAAATGTGTGAATACAAATATTGCAAAAAGAGATGTAATGATGCAATGATTTCCCACTTCACAGACCCAGACAAAGGCAGATACAAGGACCTTGGAATTAATCACAGTCTGTGGCACGTTGCCAAGAATCTTGCCAAAAAACTTGCTGCTGTAAGTTTAATGAGTTCATGTTACTGTGTATATATCTTCTGTAAATAGACTATATATTAGGGGTGTAGTACCACATTTTATTTGTTGGATAATAAATGTTTTCTTTGCAATCAAATGTCAAACTTCAGTGACTCATAGGAATCATTGGCTGTTGGGATGAAATATGCATTTTCTTAGCTCTACATGGACAATGTTTGCAAATGAATACCTCAGTATTTTGTTTTTATTTCCCAAAGGCAGCGAAGGTGAAAGGACAGTTCATTCTCCTCCACTGGTTGAAGGACATCGTCAGCCATTTTTGGTGGTGTTGTAAGACGGCTGACACCAAAGAGCAGTTAAGCAGGATTGTTATTGTACTGATTGTAGCTGCTAGCTCCCACTATATATATATATATATATATATATATATATATATATATATATATATATATATAATACATATATATAATATGTGGCGATCTGGGAGAAGGGCTTGGGAAGCAGTGGATCCAGAGAGATTCCAAGTCTCACAAAGCATTAGTGGACATTGTTGGGGACCAAGAAGCTGGTTAAACAGTGATTTGGCTCAGATTGAGCTGACTGCAGAGACAAAGGACACAGGGAAGGCAAGACAAAGGATCTTGGCCTACATGTGAATCCCAAAGCCAGTTTCACCAAACTCCTACAGGCAGAGTCGCCAAAATGGAGATTCTACCTTCACCACATGCTAGGCAAGGCAGACTGGTGGTGAGACAAAGAACTGCTTCACACCTGTGACAAGGTTGCACTTTTCCCATTGGCTGTCGGGCCTTTGAATGCACCACCCCGCCACTAGGAGGCGGAGGAAGGATAAAAGTTGTCGGCGTTTGTGCTTCTTTGCTTTTCACGGTAACCCAGTTTACTGACAGGAGGCGCACTAGTCCGGACTAGCTTAGCTAGCGTCACCTCGCTGGTCGAGATTGAGCTGGGACATTTTTATAACTTTCTGATATACCAAGGGGATCCGAGGAAATACTGGCCCTGTATTTCCTCTATCTGCAGCGGGTTTAATCAGCCCGGATTCAAGAAAGGGCTACGTCCCGTTTCTTGCTGTCGACCTGGATTGCGTGTCATCCACTGCTCTGGACGAAATGGATCGTTAAACTCTGGCAAGAGATTAACTGACAAACAACCACAGTAAGGAGGCTTTTACACAGTTCTGGACAGACTATAGAATTGGTGTGTTTGGTTTGTTTCATTAATGAGCTAAGGTTCGCTACCATTGTTGCCATTAATGTGATCTGATTGTAATCATGTAATGGTCCATATATGATTATTAATCTGCTTCTGTGAATGTATCAGTGATCACGATACTGTTGTTGTGTTAAGTAGCTGGGTATAACTGTAATCGCTACCTGCTAAGTCAGTCCTTTCACGGAGTTTAGTTACTGTCCGCGAGATAATCGCGGAAATCAGCTGTTAGCCACTGGAGTGGTTATCGATAACTAAGATCAGAGTGCCTCTTGTCTTTACACTCCTTCTCTTTCTTCTTTTACAAACACACACACGACACAGGCTAGCCACGTAGCTCCCGAGCTAACGCTGCAAGCTTAGCCACGTGGAATCGGCTTACGTTTGTACAGAGCTAACACAGGAACTACCATACCGGGTAAGCGTGCGCGTTGCATAGCAACCCCCCGGCTTCTTCAGCCCCTCCTCGTGCACCCAGCACCACTACCGCCCTCTTGAGGCTAAATAGTTATGTGCAGCTCACCGGAGTAGCCATTTTGTAGTTTTGTGTTAGAACTACATTTCGACACCGCCCCTCCTCTTTCACTCACTCTCTCTCACACACACACTCACACACACACGGACACAGACGTGTCCATGCTGCTTTGTTTTTGGTTGTGATATTGTAAAAAGGTATATAAGTTTATTATCGAAGGATTATTGATTAGCTACTGATAATTGTGACGTTAATAAATCTTATTATACTTAATTAGCAGTTGCTTGTGATTATTTGTGTACTTGTAATAATTGCTGGCTGAACCGGTCCATGCTCGAAATCACCCCTTCCTTTGTTTCCTTATAAAGGATTTTCACAGAAGTGAGACTGTTCCACAGTTTGATTATTGGTCCCTGACTTGCAGGGTGGTGCCCCGTTTTGATTGTTTGTCGATTTGATAAAGTTATTAATAACCATATTCATAACTTTATTAATATTGATAAAACATCTTTGATAATTTGCCAATGGTCAAATCTGTACCCTACGGGTATCCAACAACATTGTTTTCAACAAGCGTTGGCTGAAGGATGTCCACAAATATCTGCGTTTCAGGTAAAGCGTGTAAAGCCACCAATTGTGCAAGTTCTCCCACTTAAAAAGATGAGAGGCCTGTAATTTTCATCATAGGTACACTTCAACTATGAGAGACAAAATGAGAAAAACAAATCCAGAAAATCACATTGTAGGATTTTTAATGAATTTATTTGCAAATTATGGTGGAAAATAAGTATTTGGTCAATAACAAAAGTTCATCTCAATACTTTGTTATATACCCTTTGTTGACAATGACAGAGGTCAAACGTTTTCTGTAAGTCTTTACAAGGTTTTCACACACTGTTGCTGGTATTTTGGCCCATTCTTCCATGCAGATCTCCTTTAGAGCAGTAATGTTTTGGGGCTGTCGCTGGGCAACACGGACTTTTAACTCCCTCCAGAGATTTTCTATGGGGTTGAGATCTGGAGACTGGCTAGGCCACTCCAGGACCTTGAAATGCGTCTTACGAAGCCACTCCTTTGTTGCCCGGGCGGTGTGTTTGGGGTCATTGTCATGCTGAAAGACCCAGCCCCGTTTCATTTTCAATGCCCTTGCTGATGGAAGGAGGTTTTCACTCAAAATCTCACAATACATGGCCCCATTCATTCTTTCCTTTTCACAGATCTGTCGTCCTGGTCCCTTTGCAGAAAAACAGCCC
Source organism: Perca flavescens (assembly GCF_004354835.1). NCBI lineage: Eukaryota > Metazoa > Chordata > Actinopteri > Perciformes > Percidae > Perca > Perca flavescens. Next base: position 33,181,395 of record NC_041344.1, read on the forward strand.
CAAAGCATGATGTTTCCACCCCCATGCTTCACAGTAGGTATGGTGTTCTTTGGATGCAAGTCAGCATTCTTTCTCCTCCAAACACGACAACTTGAGTTTTTACCAAAACGTTCTATTTTGGTTTCATCTGACCATATGACATTCTCCCAATCCTCTTCTGGATCATCCAAATGCTCTGTAGCAAACTTCAGACGGGCCTGGACATGTACTGGCTTAAGCGGGGGGACATGTCTGGCACTAGAGGATTTGAGTCCCTGGCAGCGTACTGATGGTAGCCTTTGTTACTTTGGTCCCAGCTCTTTGCAGGTCATTCACTAGGTCCCCCCGTGTGGTTCTGGGATTTTTGCTCACCGTTCTTGTGATCATTTTGACCCCACAGGGTGAGATCTTGCGTGGAGCCCCAGATCGAGGGAGATTATCAGTGGCCTAGTATGTCTTCCATTTCCTAATAATTGCTCCCACAGATTTCTTCACACCAAGGTGCTTACCTATTGCAGATTCAGTCTTCCCAGCCTGGTGCAGGTCTACAATTTTGTTTTTGGTGTCCTTTGACAGCTCTTTGGTCTTGGCCATAGTGGAGTGCCATTAATACAGGTAACGAGTGGAGGACAGAGGAACCTCTTAAAGAAGAAGTTACAGGTCTGTGAGAGCCAGAAATCTTGCTTGTTTGTAGGTGACCAAATACTTATTTTACCAAGGAATTTACCAATTAATTCATTATAAATCCTACAATGTGATTTTTTGGATTTTCTTTTCTCATTTTGTCTCTCATAGTTGAAGTGTACCTATGATGAAAATTACAGGCCTCTCTCATCTTTTTAAGTGGGAGAACTTGCACAATTGGTGGCTGACTAAATACTTTTTTGCCCCACTGTACATACATACATACATACATACATACATATGCATACACCCCAAATGTGTGTGACTGATTTCTTTTCTATTCAACCAGATGAACAGCACACCTGGAGTCATTCCAGAACCATATTCTGATGTATGCCAGCAAGTGCTTTGCTTTCACTCCCCCGGTTTATGAGGCAAGAGTTCTGCTGGCAGCTCTTGACTACAATTTCCACCGCAACAGACCAACAAGTACTACATCTGAGGGCAAACAAATAATAAGTTTAATATATGCAATATTGTAAAGTAAACACACAGGCACACAGTGGTTTGGGATTGATATGTGCTCTCAAGTTTGTCAGTTGTTGTAATGAGTAATTGACCTGTAATACTTGACCTTTGTGTCATTACAGTTTCAGAAGACTGTACAACAAACATGCAAGACGATACAGCTTGTACGCCCTGAAATCTGAGAAAACCTACAAATACATCTCAGAACTGCAGGGGAAAATTCTAAACAAGAGACTCAAAAGTGCAGGTGGGATGCCTCGAAGTAGAAGCCTTCGGCCCAATGACCCAAGAAGACTTGGTGTCGTCCCCCCTATATCTCCACCACCCATATCAGAGCTGATGTGGACACAAGTCAGCAGATGTCTTGGTATGTGATGCACATGTGCATGCCTTCATTGTACCTTATTAGCTTTTTGCCTGTAACTCTGTGTAGGCAGAATAGCACTTTACAGATTAATAACAATATGTTGAACTGTAAAATGGTCTGTGTTTAATGACACTGCATGTCTTCCACAGGATCTGCTTTCCAGGAGGCTGCAACTTTAGAATGATCCCTATTGCTGATCCATGTTGCTTCGAAGGCACCATGAAAAGGAAGGGTTCATGTGTAAATACCATAAATGTTAATTTCTGTAAATAAAAATATATTGCAAATATCATTATTGACCATGTTACTGTCATTTTGTGTTTCAAAATAGAAAATTACTACAGCACCTTTTTGCATTATAAGTTTGTGGATGTATGTAATGTATAAGAAATACAGCATGAACAGTGTCTTATCAATTATAAAAAGGTTTATTTTCATAAAATCAAAATATATTAACGGTGGAAAAGATACAATGTAAAAATGAACGGACAGTATATATAGAAAAACACTTACAAAACTATTTACAATAACACAACATTAAAGGCAGGTGATTTAAATTCCAGGGATGAAACCAGTGTACTGTCCCTGAGGGTCAAGAAATGTATCCCTTATCCTACACACACAGCAACTTGGGATCACTATTCTATTACCCTGCCCTAGAGACCCATGCTGCCAGAAAAGGAAATGCCTGTAGGCAGCATATCGGAACTCTCTATTGTCGTCTCCTGGCTCTCTTATATGGCCTAATGCTGTGATTTCCTCCCTGTACTGCCTGTGAATTCGGAGAAAAACATCTAGACAGTACTGTGTAAAGTGTGGCAGAAGGCTAACACAGGTGGCAAGGTTTTGTCCACAGCATTTTCTCTCCTGATCGGTTGGCATGTCCCTGCAGTGTGTACAGGTACACCAAGGTATTCCTGGCACAGGTGGGGGGACGCCATTTCTGCGCTGATGCGCCATCAATGCATCAAATACCAGACCTGGCTGCCTTTGTAGCAACTGTTTGGTGAGGTCCCTGTGCTCTTGCAGGCTCATTCCATCCAAAAGTCTCTAAAGAAATAAAAGAAGAAATATGATCAGATAGGCTTGTTTAGGTTGCAAGGTTTGATTGTTAGCAAAGTAGTAATAGTACTTCAGTAAGTTGTGAAAGGTTTACACAAAATGATGAAGAATAGTATGTGTATAGACAATGAAAAGGTGAAAATGTCCATAACATAATCATATGTCGTGTTTTCCCTGGCAGACAAGTCACGTCATGCAGTGGTAACATAGACTAGGCTACAGCTAGACAGCTGCGTGTAAACAATGGAGATACTTACTTAGATACTAATTTCGGTTTTATTGACATTGTTCATACAGCTCAGAGAAATATATTAAAAACACAAACCTCCGTTGCTTCTCTCCTTTTTGTTTGAAGGGCTTTCACTCTCTCCTCGTCATCTTTGGAGAGTGCTTTTCTTTGCCTAGGAGGAGCTCTCACCGATCCACTACCACCGGCTCTGTCTTTCCCTCTTCCTTTACCTCTCCCTCTTCCTTTAGCTTTCCCTCTTCCTTTAGCTTTCCCTCGCACCTGCGTCACACCTACTGATCTCTGACTCTGCTCACGGAGAAAAATATAAAAGATTGAGGCTGTAAACATTGCCTTACACTATTAATCTCGTACAAAAAACAGAATAATGATAGCACTGATATTTTAGCAACTAACATTACCTTGCATTCGTTTGGGAACCTGATAGCTGATGTTATCAATGAAATGGTACCAAAAATAATGAAAACGTAAAACTATCATTCATTTTACATAGAGGTCATACCAACATGTTAACTGACTAAATAACTAAATGCAATTTGTAATTGTTTTCTAAAGTCAATGGAAGGAACACTCATGGACAAAGTTGTACTGGAAGCCATGTTAATCTTGGCATACAGCCACCGTAGGAGTTAAAACGCGTTCGGAATGGGAGGGGCTAGAAAGTAATATTCAGTTGGTTGTCATATACAACGTATTAAATGCTGAGGCTCTTACTACCAGCCAGCACATTGTATGAGTAAACTATTTTATTTTTTATTTTTATTTCATTTTTATATCATTTTTGTATACATTTATATTTCTGGAATTTTGATGGGGGTGGCGCCCCAGCGCCCTCTATTGACAAGCCACCACTGAATAGTAGTATAGATGTAGCTCAAGTATTGCTCAACTGAAAATTACACTTTGCAGGCCAAAACAAGGTGACACAAGCAAAGGTCTGTTACTTCAGCTTAGTATCCCTAAGAAGGAAGAAGACTATATCTTAAACTATAAACTTAACTATGGACAACAATGCTTGTCCAAAAACAACTCCAAATTAACAAGTCACACACTCTGTAAGTGTCTTGTCTTGTCCTGATGTTATGTGTTGAGGAAATAAGTCCTCGACTTTATTGTGTTTTTATCCTTGATTGTATTTGATGTCTTTTCATGTGTAAGGCATTCTTGATACAATTAAATAAATCAAATCAAATCAAACGTGATGGGATACAAGCGGCCAACATGGGTTTTCTCTTTAAGATAGGGTGAGTCCCTATGGGAGGAGGCCTCGGGGAAGACCCAGGACAAGGTGGAGAGATTTTATCTCCAACCTGGCCTGGAAACACCTGGGGATCCCCCAGGGACTGGAAAGCAAACTATTGCTACATGTTCTTATTGTTTTATAGTGTTGGGATTCTAGCATTAACCTAATGAGGAAGAATTAGACAAATTAAATCAATTAATGAAAAACATGTCCCAAAATCTACTAATTTAAGTAGACCAGAATATTTTATGTCCTGACTAGTCCCTGAACAGGAATCGAACCCAGGCCGTAGCGGTGAGAGCACTGAATCCTAGCCACTAAGACCATCAGAGAGTGATGTCAATAAAACAATTGATTTGGAGAAGTGAGTTGCCTTTTCACTTACTGGAATTACTCAACTTTGTTTTAGGCGAGGAATGGCGCCTGGATAGAACTGCAGGAGGCAGGAAATGACAGATTACACCGCTGTCACATAGTCAGTTTGTAATTTTGTCATAAAATACCAAGTCGCTTGCTGTTCCTTGAATTTGTCTGATGATAGGTTACAGTTAGCTAGTTGGTACCCCTGCCTTGCATCGCTACTGGTTAGTAGAAAGCAATCATTAGTTATGCACCTTTGCTTTGCACAAAAATGTCAAAATTTGGACCTGAATCCATCAATAACATTACTTGATACTGACATACATACATTGGTTTTCAGTGGTTTAGAGGTTTAGTTACTGTTTGAAAGATGGAATAGCATTTGTATTGATATAAAGGCAAGTGTTTATGGCCCATCAATGACGACAAAAGGATACAGGTGATGTTGGGGGTTGGATTTAAAGGAAATAGCTAGTCTAAAGAGTGTCAGGGTTCTAGCTTTAATTAAGTTGGGTGTTCTAGCGTTAACCTAGACTATTTTACTATTTGATGACAGTGGGTAGACAGGAAAGATGGGAGAAAGATGGAGGATGACACGCAGGAAAGGGCCACAGGTCAGACTCGAAACCAGGCCGCTGCAATGGACTCCTCAGCCTACATGGGGCACACGCTCTTACTGGGTGAGCTAGAGGCCCCACTATTGCCGCATGTTCTTAAAAGTTGTTTGTATTTTCAGTTTTTTTATTGTCCTTTTGCTACAGATATACAGTATATAGGCAAAGTACACACAAACACATCAATGGATCTACATGTAATATTTACAGGACAACCTTGATTTTTAGCTGCTATTCCCTTCCATGCTGAAATATTACCCGCTCCAGCACTATGCATTCTTACCATTGACAGCTCCATATTAATTATATTAATATTTGGTTATACATTGAGCTTTTTGTTAAACTGTAAGTGAAGGTTTCCAGCGTACAGTCAGCATTTATTGCCAGTAGTGATGCCCATCAGGATTATACATCTATTCAAACATGATAATGATGTAATAAGGAGGTGTCATTTAAGAGTAGCACTGCGGGAGAGCATGGCACAGCTAGCTCCAGCACATCAGATAGAGCAGCACGGCCGTCATCCCAAAAAAGCATTACACCCTTGCATTTCCTGTACATGTGCATGTATGTGGGTCAATGATGTGACATGCAAATTCACACTATGTTAAAAGTATTAAATATGGAATTTAAAAGGTAAGGAAATTAAATATAAATATGTGGGCATAATTTTACATTGAGGACCTTTCAAATCAACAAAATGTACTAGTTTAATAGCTCTTAAATTGTTTGGAAAATTGAAAAAAACCTTTCTCTGGAAATTTGTCAGGGCAGCGCAACCACATTCATAGAACTTTTATTTTGAAGTGAAGAGGTAAAAGAGTGGACAGGATATTGCATCATCAAGAGAACCCCAACTGACCTTTATTGATGAGTGAAAGGTTTGTAAATCTCTCTCATATATTCATAAAAATAGCAACTTTCTCTTCATAGTTAGACTTGCACAGTTTACATGTCAGGTGGTACAACCAATGTAAAACTAAGAAAAAGTTATTTTAATATAAAACAAGTTCATTCATTCAATTTTATAATACAATAATATTATAAAATTGAATGAATGAACTTGCTAGCAAAGACAAAAAGTTATATAGGTGTCCAAGAAAATGCCTATATAATTTGAAATTAGTAGCAAAAGTCAGGTGGCACAACCAGAAGGAATGTCACTTCTGGATTAAATAAACATGTTAACTTAAATTATTTAATTGTATATTTTTTACAAGTATTCATTAAATGTACATTAATAGTTACTATATACATGAAATACCTTTTTATGATTATATTTAAAAAATATCTCTTTCAATGATTTATGATTTTATGCCACTACCAGTGGGAACAGAAGGCAGGCTACTGTCCACTCCTGTGTTGCCTACACCTCTGCTGGTGTGCAGTCCTATGCCAGTATCTCTGTGCGCCTCTGGTATGATGAGAGAGCTGTGTGGGCCCACTTTGAGCCTGTGATAAAAGATGTGTTGGGCAGTCGGAACCCACGTCCTACTAATCTCCATGTGATGAACGACGGACCGGTCACTCAGTACTGTAACAAAAATAACTTTTACCTGCTGAGCACCATCCCCTTCCTTTCAGGATTCAATCAGGTCACTTGAAACTTCTCTGAGAGGTCTCACGGGAAAGACACACCAGATGGGGTTGGGGGTGCCGTTAAAAGGATTGCTGACTCTTCTGTCAACAGGGGAGCAGATATCCAAACCCCTGAGGATTTTTTCAGACTTTTAATGTAGAGACAGGCATCAAGTGAAGTAAAGTTCTTCTGGTTGTGTGAGGAGGACATTAGAAGATTTGATGAAGCTGTTCCTGACGTCATGCCCCTTGTAAAGGGAACTTTGGGAATACACCAGGTGATCTCATCAGAACTCTCCTGTTTCTGCAGCAGGCCCCACATCTGTGAGTGCCATAACACCACCATGGTCAGCTTTCCAACAAGCAGTTCCGAGGCAAGTGTCCAGGATCCAGATCTCATTGGAAAGTTTTTCAGCCATTTCTGGGGCAAGTTCTTCAGATGGTTGGTGAGGAGATTGAGGTCAGCTGCATGCAGCAGTTGGGCAATAAAAATGTGTTTACTTGGCCCCATCCTGCAGATGTGATATATTACTACCTAACCGATGTTCTCCAAGTGATGTCAGAACCAGAGCCTCTTAATTCACGGCACACACAGCTTACTCATGCAGACTGGGCCAGCTTCAGTAGACACATCTACAAATAAGAAATTACGGTGAAAACACACCGGGCGCATAGAGCCTGCGTAGCGTAGATAAGTGCCTGATCCCGCGCCTGGCCATTCATACCGGACGCATTTCTATGCTCCGGTCACAAAGCGATTGCTGTTAAACATTTCAGAATGTCTTGTTAAGAAAAGCTTTATTGTTGTTTGTTGTTATGATTATCCATGTTTATCTTGTGTACGTTATATGTTGCAATTCTGTTACTATTTGAGGGGATTCATGTTTTAAATTCCGAGTACTTCTTATGCATGAATTTACATATTTAAAATACATATTTTCAGCCTAAGCGTGTTTTTTTAACCAAACTAAAACATACAGTACAATTTAAGGTCAGCAGTGATGGGAAAGTTCACTTTCTACATGAACTAGTTCAAAGTTCAGTTCACAAATTTTAAAATGAACTAGTTCAGTTCAAAGTTCATACTTCAAAATTTTGAGCTAAGTTCACAGTTCCAAAATGAACTAGTTCATGGTTCTTTTTTTTCTATATGTTGCCTCGAGGTATTATTTTTCAAAATTATTGCCACAGCCCATATAGAACCACAGACAGCAATTATTTTATTAGTTTTAACACTGAAACTATGCATCAGATTTCATCTTCATATCCAATCAACGTGCCGTTTCAGATTTGCTGTGGATGTGACTGAAGTGCGGATTTTCTGTTTGAAAGCCGGCGGGCAAAGTTTGCGCAAAAATGTAAGATTTTTCGCATCCTCACCGACCTTGTCATAAAACTCGTTTAAATGATCATACGAAGCCTCCTTGCTGCCTGCTTGCTGCTTCGTCGCCTCCATGCTGCTTTCTGTTTTGATGACTCATGCGGCGGTGCGACACTGGTGGCTGGTGTTGCCAGATTGGACATATGAAGGCCTGTTTACGGTGTGTTTTAGCCAGGTTTTCGCCTGGAAGGCTCTATAGAAATCTGGCACCCTATTGAACGAAGTTAAACTGAGAGGGCGTGCCGTTCACAGACACCAGAATGAAGAAGTTCACAGTAACGTTCATCAGGCAGTAATACAGTACGTTCAGTTCACGTTCGCCCAAAATATGAAAGAGTTAATGAACTATCGTTCAATGAACGCGTTCAGGCACAACACTGGCGGTCAGGAACTGCGGAGGCACCATTGGGTGTGCAGGACGATGTGCAGTGGGACTGGCTTGGACGGGGGAGCTGGCCGAGGACAGTACCTGAGGTGGTGCTGGTCTAGATGGCGGTCGAGACCTGCGGTCAGGACCTGCGGAAATGCCCTTTGTGAGTGCAGGACAACAAAAATGTGTAAACTGGAATAAATCTAATAATCTTTTATTGAACAACAGGCATGTGACATCAGCCATTAGTGTTACAATACCAACCCAAAGCAAAATGTTATGGATTGCCATTGGGGTCTTGAAGCGCACCCAGTCCAACCAATAAATGGTTTGTTGACTTTCCTGTGAGAGAATTAGTCTCCAAGATTTATTCTAAACTGATGCAAGTATCCATAGGAGAACTCCCAATAGTAATGAAATGGGAATGAGAGCTGAGTCCTGAGGGGAACGCAATTAATTGGGAGACTATCCACTTCAACATACAGTACAAGCCAAAAGTTTGGACACACCTTCTCATTCAATGCGTTTTCTTTATTTTCATGACTATTTACATTGTAGATTCTCACTCAAGGCATCAAAACTATGAATGAACACATATGGAATTATGTACTTAACAAAAAAGTGTGAAATAACTGAAAACATGTCTTATATTTTAGATTCTTCAAAGTAGCCACCCTTTGCTTTTTTGATAGCGCTGCAAACCCTTGGTGTTCTCTCAATGAGCTTCATGAGGTAGTCACCTGAAATGGTTTTCACTTCACAGGTGTGCCTTGTCAGGGTTAATTAGTGGAATGTTTTCCCTTATTAATGGGGTTGGGACCATCAGTTGTGTTGTGCAGAAGTCAGGTTGATACAAAGCCGACAGCCCTATTGGACAACTGTTAGAATTCATATTATGGCAAGAACCAATCAGCTAAGTAAAGAGAAACGAGTGGCCATCATTACTTTAACAAATGAAGGTCAGTCAGTCCGGAAAATTGCGAAAAATATTAAATGTGTCCCCAAGTGCAGTCGCAAAAACCATCAAGCGCTACAATGAAACTGGCTCACATGAGGACCGCCCCAGGAAAGGAAGACCAAGAGTCACCTCTGCTGCTGAGGATAAGTTAATCTGAAAAAGCCTCAGAAATCGCAAGTTAACAGCAGCTCAGATTAGAGACCAGATGAATGACACATTCTAGCAGCACAGAGTTCTAGCAGCTGACACATTTCTAGAACAACTGTTAAGAGGAGACTGCGCGAATCAGGCCTTCATGGTCAAGTAGCTGCTAGGAAACCACTGCTAAGGAGAGGCAACAAGCAGAAGAGATTTGTTTGGGCCAAGAAACACAAGGAATGGACATTAGACCAGTGGAAATCTGTGCTTTGGTCTGATGAGTCCAAATTTGAGGTCTTTGGTTCCAACCGCCGTGTCTTCGTGCGATGCAGAAAAGGTGAATGGATGGCTTCTCCATGCCTGGTTCCCACCGTGAAGCATGGAGGAGGAGTTGTGATGGTGTGGGGGTGCTTTGCTGGTGACACTGTTGGGGATTTATTCAAAATTGAAGGCATACTGATCCAGCATGGCTATCACAGCATCCTGCAGCAACATGCCATCCCATCCGGTTTGCGTTTAGTTGGACCATCATTTATTTTTCAACAGGACAATGACCCCAAACACACCTCCAGGCTGTGTAAGGGCTATTTGACCAAGAAGGAGAGTGATGGAGTGCTGCGCCAGATGACCTGGCCTCCACAGTCACCGGACCTGAACCCAATCGAGATGGTTTGGGGTGAGCTGGACCGCAGAGTGAAGGCAAAAGGGCCAACAAGTGCTAAGCATCTCTGGGAACTCCTTCAAGACTGTTGGAAAACCATTTCAGGTGACTACGTCTTGAAGCTCATCAAGAGAATGCCAAGAGTGTGCAGAGCAGTAATCAGAGCAAAGGGTGGCTACTTTGAGGAATCTAAAATTTAAGACATGTTTTCAGTTATTTCACACTTTTTTGTTAAGTACATAATTCCATATGTGTTCATTCATAGTTTTGATGCCTTCAGTGAGAATCTACAATGTAAATAGTCATGAAAATAAAGGAACCGCATTGAATGAGAAGGTGTGTCCAAACTTTTGGCCTGTACTGTATGCCATAGGACATATTGGACGCCTCAGAAGAGATACGTCTCTTAAGTCCTTCCCACTCCCTATTGCACGTTCTGTCAACCTGAACAAACTGGAAATGTCCTGCATATGGTCTGGGAGTGTGAACAGGTGCATGACTTCTGGAATAAAACAACATCAATAATATCTGATGTGACAGGATGTCTAATTCCTACTGACCTGATTGTTTTGTTACTTAATGACGACTCTAAATTACACCTGCTTGGGAGACAGAGGAAAATTTGGCTAGCCAGCTCAACTGCAACCAAGAAAATGATAGCTCAATGCTGGATTGACTGTGATTTTAATTATGTACTGGTCTATACGTGATTATTAATCTGTTTCTGTGAATGTATCATTGATCACGATACTGTTGATTATGTTGTGTTAAGTAGCTCGGTACAACTGTAATTGTTACCTGCTAAATCACTCCTTTCACAGAGTTTAGTTACTGTCTGCAAGATAATTGCGGAAATCAGCTGTTAGCCGCTGGAGTGGTTATAGTGGCCGTTTTCCCTCAGCAAGACAAAAGCCTCAGAGTCTGTCCCAACTACACGTGTGGTCCAGACCTGAGGGGCTGAGGGGGGCTGGTCATTATTGATAACTAAGATCAGAGTGCCTCTTTTCTTTACACTTCTTCTCTACTCTTACTAATTATATACACACACACACGGACACAACTAGCCACATAGCTCCCGAACTAGCGCTGCTAGCTTAACCACGTGGAATCGGCTTACGTTTGTACAGAGCTAACACAGGACCTAGCATACGGGCTAGGCTAAGCGTACGTGTTGCCCAGCAACACCCCCCTCGGGTTCTTCAGCCCCTCCTTGTGCAACCAGCACCACTACCGCCCTCTTGAGGCTAAATAGTTTTGTGCAGCTCACAGGAGTAGCCATTTTTGTAGTTTTTTGTGTTAGAACTACATTTCGACACCGCCCCTCCTCTTTCACACACACACACACACACTCTCACACACACACACACACACACACACACACAGACACAGACGTGTCCATGCTGCTTTGTTTTTGCTTTGTTTTGGTTGTGATATTGTAAAAGGTATATAAGTTTATTATTGAAGAATTATTGATTAGCTACTGATAATTGTGACGTTAATAAATCTTATTATACTTAAATAGCAGTTGCTTGTGATTATTTGTGTACTTATTATAATAATTGCTGGCTGAACAGGTCCGTGCTCGAAATCTCCCCTTCCTTTGTTTCCTGTTAAAGGATTGACACAGAAATGAGTTATTAATAACCATATTCATAACTTTATTAATATTGATAAAACATCTTTAATAATTTGACAATGATCAAATCTGTACCCTATGAGTATCCAACAGGGAACAGCAGCACAAATCAGACCTAATGACCTCAACCCGACAAGAACTAGGAGAGTGATTAGGCAGGGTGGGGTTTCTGTTTGTTTGTTTGTTTTGTTTTCCTCAAGACTGCAGAGGGTGGGGGGTGGGAGAGGGTTTTTGTTCTTGTTCAATTTGTGTTTATCTGTTTTGTTGTGTAATTTGTTTTGTATGTCTGAAGGCGCCAATAAAAAACAGATGATCACAAAAATAAATAAATAAAATGTGTACTTTTGCTGCTGCTAGTCAAATTCATCCCTATAAAGATAATTTTAAAACTAAAACCAACATATCTGTGTGTGTGTATGACAAGCCTGGGGATTTTAAAGGACCTAAAATGTTTACTTTGTGACATTTATTTAAATCCACTGCACAACACATTTACTTGCTGATACCATCAAATTAGCTGGTAATGTTAGCAGAGGGATAAATAGTGTCTCAAATCAAAAGCTTGGAAGTCTGTGTGTGTCTGTGTGTGTTAATATGAGGATGACAAGCCCACTGGAAAAATAAAAGCAATAAAGGAATTAAAAGGAAGGACATTTTAACACATTTCTACATGTATAGTTTATTTTTTTATTTTAGTCCAGAGGATGAGAGAGGGGCTGCACAGGCCTCTGTCCCTGCCAGCATGCCTCTTGCAGACACTGAGGCTAACTCTGTCCAGAAGGGTTTGGGCTGTCAGCAGAGGAGAATGAGGGCCATACCATACCCTTCCTCCATAGCAGCCTTCCTGACTGGGAGAGGGAGAGGAATAGGCCGTGGAGTAGAAAGGGAGCAGAGAGACACCTCAGGCCCCAGAGAAGCCAGGATCTGCATGGAAAAGACCAGAGGTGACAGACACTGGCCAGCAGCTGCCACACTGACTAAAATGTATGTGCTCATTGAAGGGCACCTCAGTTCCAGGCCATACCTTTTGCTACACATTTGAGGCCAAGGTAGCAGAACTGAGCCTCTCCCCTGAAAATGTGAGGTGCGGATGAGATGTGTGAGCTACATCATTTTGTTGCTAATGTGCTGAAGACAAGGCTTCCTGACAACATGGAGACATGGGGGAACAAGAGCTTGGCAGACATGTCCAGAATGGCCAGCCTTTTGGGAGACTGCCCTTCCACCACTGATAAAGTCATCCAGCAATGGAGGAACATTATCCTGCTTAAGTGGGAAGAAACTGAAGACACAATGGCATTCTGGAATGAGGTTAGGAGGTATGGGGATGCAGATGGCCTAAACCCATTTAAGGAGTTGGCTTCTGCTACAGTCACACTCAAATGCTGAAGTAGAGAGACTCTTCAGTCAAATGAGTGTGATGAAAACCAAATTCTGGAGCCGCATATCCCTGCAGACCCTCTGCTCTATTCTCTACATAAGGTATGGGCTGAAGCTGGATGGGGATGCATGCTATGAGCCGGACAAAGTGATGCAACTCTTTGGAACCTTAGCTGGCTCTTCATTCAAGTGATGTCCCTAAACCACTGTACCTGAACCCACCATCCAACAGGAGGAAGGCATTGACCTCAACCATGACAAATTCTACACACACCTGTACATTCTTGTATATACTGATTACTGAATAGTTTCAAATAAATAAATAGATAAATGTTGGTACATCCACTGCTTTGTACATGACGATTCTTCGACTCCAAAAATACAAGATGCAGTGCCCATATCCGGGATATTTTGGCTTCACTTTTATACAGCCGAAGGAAGTCATGACAGTTAATAAAACTTTTTTACTGAAGACATTTTGTAACAGGAAAAGCACAGGTGAAAATAAAAATTTCTGATGACTGAACTCCATTAAGCTGCTGGAGTAACTGTGGAAACTCTACTCTGCAAAAGAAAAAGAGCCCCATTGTTGAGAATCTGTTACATTCCATTCTGTGAAAACTCTGAACAAAGCCTCTCTCATTTGTTTTAAATTGGTATCATAAATTGTTACACAGTTTTCCTTCCTGAAGATTTATCTGCGTGTAATTACCTTGAACCAATCCTCCTTTCCTCCGGTGTCCCTTTCATATATTTACTCTGACGTCATCGAAATGTTATTGTTAGAAAATGTATATATTCTTGTGTGTCTCATTAATCATTTAGAACGTTGTTGAACTGCTTAATGTCACTTTGTTCTACAATATCTTGTAACTGCTTTCAGAGTCAAATCACAGATGTAAAGCCAGTAGATAATAGGATACAAACCACTAAACAATTGTGATTAGATTGTTTCCTAACACTCGTTGGAGAAGAAGGCGAATGGGGAGAGTGATAAAAACCAAGGTAAAAGAAGAATTAACGTCAAACAGGCATTCACACAATGGAGAGAGCTTGAGACTTAGCTGTTCAGTTGACATTCTTTCTGTCAGTAAGTAACAAAACCTGCCTTATTACTACTGGGGTTTCTAGCTCACGTTGGGATTCTTACGGTAGTTTCTTGTTTGACAGTAGCCAGGCTGCTAGGGGTAGCCAGGGTGCTAGGGTTAGCCAGGGTAATGCTAGCAGCCAAAAAACACATTTATGATTCATTTTAAAAATGTAAACAAAGAACACGTTTTTCTTGCACATTTTTCAGGTTCGGTTCCAACTTGCGGCCCTTTGCTGCATGTAAATGCCTAAAAAATGCCCAAAAAATTATAAAATATAAAAAATATGTACATGATTTACAGTAATCTAATGTCCTAAAATCTTTTTTTTCTGACGACATAGCACTCACCAACAGATGCAGGACAAATTACACAAACTAGAAAGAACTGGTGCTACAGTTGGACTCAGGATCAACACACATAACTAAAGTCATGAGAACAATGCACAAATACTGACAGATGATAACCAACTGGAGGAGGTATACAGCTTTATATACCTGGGAAGCAAATCCATTCTGTTGTACGGATAAGAACAATGGGATATTACCACCAACATACTCATCAAATGACAGACATTCATCAACTGCTGCCTCCGTTACCTCCTGGGAATCTACTGGCCAGACACCATCACCACCAACCTGTGGGACCACACTAAACAAGGACCAATACTTCAAATGAGGAGATGGAAGTGGTTCCAGATCAAACAGATCCATCGCATTTTCACAAAGTCATTCCTGCTGGCAACAATGCACTCTTTTTACTTCATATGCATTTATTGTAGTTAACACAATACCTTATTTTATACTGAAACTTCTATCATGTTGCTTTTCTATATTTTAATTGTATACTTATAGTAAATGCATGTGTAAACAGGCTATGCATATACTGTTAGCATGTTTGTTTACCTTACTTTAACTGATACACCTTATCCTGTTAATTCATAACATTTTAATATAATCACAATACAAAAAACCTCCTTGAAATTCAATATCTTTGTAAAGATACTTTGAGATGCCTCACCCTCTTGGTCCATGTCATACATGTCCGTATTGAACAAGGCCAGCATCTCTCTGGTTGGCTTGAACTGGTGGCAGCAGATGCCATGCCTCTGACGTGCCTCTACATTTCTCGGCAACATGCGCATTGCACAAACGAGACGTTAGGGTTGTGCTCTCGAAATTCTGTGAGAACTAAATGGTTCTTGCTATGGTATTGCATCCCTCATCCATCAAATGTTTTAGACACAGCTTGGGTTTTTGCCCCAAAAAAATTAGCAATGCATCTGTTATTGAATTGGCATCTCCACCGTCTAACTTAATGATACTAGCAAAAGTAGACACAATTTGCTGTTTCTGATTGGCTGACAAGCTCTCCCAGGTAATCCACCTTCAAAATGCTTGAATGGCAAGCAATACGTGCCGTAATTTTAAGCTTGACTACCTTGACAGATATGTCAATTCTCACGGTGGTCATGCCACTGCCTATGGACGCACTCCACAGCTAGAGCAGGCTGCGGCATTTCAAATGTGTTAACAGTTCTGCTGTGGTTTTGGAGCTCACTGTGGTGCTTGTGAATCTCGCATTTGCATTAGCAACAAAAAGGTTTGGTGTCCCCCAGCCACACGCCCTATCCATTCTTCAATTCCATCTTAATCTTCCCATTCTTTTGTATACTACTACCTGCACTTTACCCACTTAACAGGTGTCATCTTTCTCCCCGGGTTGCTAGCTAGCTTGCTGGTTGTTAACTCTGTAGTGTGTTAAGGTTAGTCATTAACTCTGTTGGTTTCGTTGACAATTTTAATCTTTTTTGGGATCGATATTCTCTCTTTATGAGAGACAGCATTCATCTTAACAGGCTGGGCTCACAGGTGCTAGCCGCTAACGTCCAGCGTGTTGTGCAGTCTTCACCACACGATTGACTATTTACACAACACACACACACACCCTGGAATCCCTTTCTCCTTCTATGGCATCACCTCGGGACACTGTTTGCAGCACTAGCCCCCCCTACTGTCTTCCCTTGCCATTAACACTACCACCGGTCCATCTCCCCATTCAGACTGTTGTCACAGATAGGGCCTCCTGCCCTCATTACACAATTAATAGGGTTAATAAAAACAATCTTCTTTACATAAAATGCACTACTGTACCATTACCAGTGGTTATGTGTAAACTGGCCCTCCTAAATGTGAGATCCCTCTCAAAAAAAGACTTTTATTCTAAATGAGTTTATCTCCTCCAACATCCAAGATTTCTTGTTCCTCACTGAAACCTGGTTGGAGTCTGGTGAATATAGCCAGCTCTTAGAAGTATGTCCCCCGACTATGACTTCTTTAGTTCACCCAGGCTTAGTGGCCATGGAGGAGGCATTGCTGTTATTTTTAAAAAATGCCACCGGTGCACTCCTGTTGGTACAAATGCTTATACCAGTTTTGAGGTTTTTATGTTTAAAACAGGTGGTATAAAGCCTGTCCTTTGTGTAACTGTCTACCGCCCTCCCAAACAGAATTCTCTATTTTTAACTGAATTTTCTGAATTTTTATCTTCGGTGGTTTTAGGCTATGATAAGATTTTAATCTCTGGGGACTTCAATATTCACGTGGACATTCCATCCAATGCCAGTGCTGAATTTCTCAGAACTATGGACTCTTTTAACTTTACTCAGCATGTAAACCTGCCCTACTCACAACTGTGGTCATACTTTGGATTTAGTTTTTACACTAGGTCTGTCCATTGATTCTTTGGATGTGGAGGATTTGGGTGTCTTAGACCATCAGTGTATCAGGTTCTCCACCTTGTTTCAAATCATCGCAATCATCAAACTCCTGCTCACTACTGCCAATCTATAAATACATCCACTCCAAGTTATTTCTCAGATGCCTTCAGAGCCTCCTTTTCACTTAGCAGTTATAAAACCCCACCCCATCAGCTGAATACAGACCTATTAATCACAGAGTTTAATTCTATCTGTGGAAATATTTTGGACTCCATTGCCCCTCTGACTATCAGGAAACCTAGAGCCAAATCTCAGCCTTGGCTGAATAGTGACACTCGTGCTCTTAGACGAATATGTCGAAAAGCAGAGAGAAAATGGAAAATGGACAGGCTACAGGTGTCTTTTGAGATGCTGAAAGGCTGTATGGCTAATTATCAGTTATCGGTCAAAGCAGCAAGGGCCAAATATTTCGCCAACATCATCTCCAAAAATCACCACAATCCCAAAGCCTTGTTCCATACAATAAATTTAGTTCTCACCCTTGTTGACAACACTTGTCATTGCCATCCTAATTCTGTTAGACCTTAGTGCAGCATTTGATACAGTAGATCACAATATTTAATTAAATCGTCTTGAGGACCAGGTTGGCATCCAGGGCACTGCCCTCAAGTGGTTTGCCTCCTATTTAGCCGATAGGACTTTCTCTGTTAACATTGGAAGCCTTTACTCCTCCACAGCCCCTATTTCTTGTGGAGTACCCCAGGGTTCCATTTTGGGACCTATTTTGTTTGATCTGTATATGCTCCCTTTGGGCTATATATTCTGCCAACACAATGTTTCCTTCAACTGTTATGCCGATGATACACAAATCTATTTGCCGCTAAATCCGGGGGATTCAAACTCGGTTACATCCATTCTTAACTGCCTTCAGGATGTGAAATGCTGGATGGCCAAAAACTACTTACAGCTGAATGACTCTAAAACAGAGGTGATTCTTCTTGGTCCCCCAAACACCACAGCCAGCATAGCTAGCCACCTAGGTCCGCTGTCTCTTAACCGGAATATTGCCAAACTGAAGACCATCCTGTCTTCTGATGACATGAAGACTGTCACCATTGCATTAATCTCCTCCAGGCTTGATTATTGCAACTCACTGTATCTGGGTATTGGCCATTCCTCTTTGTCTTGCCTGCAGCTGGT
Source organism: Perca flavescens (assembly GCF_004354835.1). NCBI lineage: Eukaryota > Metazoa > Chordata > Actinopteri > Perciformes > Percidae > Perca > Perca flavescens. Next base: position 33,199,528 of record NC_041344.1, read on the forward strand.
GCAAAATGCTGCAGTGAGACTTGTGACTGGCACAAGGAAAAGAGAAAGCATCACACCGATTCTGGCATCCCTGCATTGGCTACCTATTAAATACAGGATTGATTTTAAGATTCTTTTATTTGTTTTTAAAGCCATTCGTGGTCAGGCGCCTCAGTATATTTCAGAACTCCTCAGCCCCTACTCCAATTCCAGGCCTCTTAGCTCCTCGAATAAATTATTTTTAACTGTTCCTCAATCGAGGTTAGTGGGTAAGGGAGATTGTGCCTTTTCTGTGGAAGCTCCCACTCCCACTTTGTCTAAGATGTTCCCCCTCCATTGACAGTTTTAAAACACATCTCAAGACATATTTGTTCTCAATGGCCTTTGGTTGCCCTTAGAGGTTTGTAGCATGTTAATATGATATTGTACTGTATTTTTTTTTTCTTCTTTGCTCCTTTTGCTTGATTTTAGTGATTGTGTTGTGCACTTCAATTTGTACAGTACTTTGGTCAACTTTGGTTGTTTTAAATGTGCTATATAAATAAACTCAAATTAACTTATCCTCTGTACTGTGTAGTCTACTGATTGTTAACGCTGTGTCCTCCCTTAGCGATCCGCTAGTTGTAAACTCCGTACTCCGTTTGCTGCCTTCGCTAGATGTGTCGGGCTGCTGGGCACGTTGTGTGTTTGTGTGTGGGCATGTGACGTGTCCAATGTAAATGGACTGTATTTATATAGCGCTTTTCCATTCTTAACGAATACTAAAAGCACTTTAACATAGTACAGGAACCATTGACCATCATTTATAACACAGTGGCCGAGGCTGCCATACAAGGTGCCACCTGCTCATCAGATAAACATTCACACACATTTACACTCCAATGGTGCAGCATCGGGAGCAGTACTTCGACATGGTACTGCAGGGCCAGGGTTCGAACCACAGCCTTATTGTTTTGCACTCCAGACTCCAGGTCTGATGATATCTTTAGGATTAAGACTCCCTGATGCACAGGATGCACAGGATGCTCACTATGTTGTTTAGTCACGTTGTATCACACTAAGAGAATCTAGAACAGTATAATTACAGCTACATGGCACTGAGTGGGCAAATGCTTAGAAAGTATTTTTTTCCTGTGTGTCAAAGCATGCATTTAGCCCGCTCCCTGCTGAAATTAATTGAGCCAATGAAAGATGCTGTGAGCACCATACTGGTGTAAACTGATCCCCTGCTTTGATGCTGGAAATATTCCTCACCCATCCTTCAACAGCCTTTAGCTCAGCTCAGTCTGTCAAGAGGCTGAAGTGAGCCAAAGCACAAATAAAAGCCATTTCCAGACAGAAATCTTGTGCAGATGGAAAACCCAGTGGGAATGCAAGATGGTTGCTCAGTATAGCAAGGTCCAGATTTGCTCATGCTTGCTTCCAAAGGCACACATTTACATCTCAAACTCTTGCTTCTCAGTTGCAGAATACAGAATGCCTGTATACAAATCAAGTTATGACAAAAAAACAAGCTTTCTTAATAAAAATATTGCGCAAGCAAATGGCCCCTTAATCACCTAAACTGCAAGTGGAAATGGGAAAAACGGTCCAAGTCTGGTGCTCTTATGTCAAGTGCTTTGGAGATCTGCTCCGAGAGTGGATAAAAAACATTATACCCTGCTTCCTTATGTCCCAGGAACCATGCTCATATGTAGCTTTTTTCTTCAAATTATTTTACCAAAGTGTTTTTTTACGTAGGCCCTGTATTGGGCTGCTTAGATTATGTCTCTCTGCCATGTATCAGATATAATATTGAAATTGAAATTCCTTCTCCAGACAGGTATTAAAGTATATGTAAAAATACTCTGTTGTGATTAATATTTTGTTTAACATGTTTGTCCCATGTAAAGAGTAAAAGAAAAACTTTGAAAAGGGGCTGTAAGCAGATCTACCCTTTTCTCCCTCATTGAGAAATTCAGGATCTGGCCTCGCCCATTACTGCTGCTTTTACCAGGTTGAGACTCGTGCAGTGACTGCATTCTAGCATCTACCTTAGGTTGACAAGTGTATTTAAAGCAGATGAAAAGCATTAAATAAAAGTCTTGCATGAGTTTCTGTGCCTTCCATATGACCTGACATATAGTAGTCAAGCATTGTCAGACCTCTCCAGATCTCCACAGAGCTGTGTAGTAGCGCTAAAGTATGTTCTGGCTACACCACTTATCTATTTTGGGTTTAGGGGAAAAGGGCTTCTCCTAGCAATGTACATGCATTAATGCAGACTGTACAAATAGTGAGGTGAAGTGGCTGTTGTATCCTCCACCACTCTATTGGTTCTATTTGCAAATTTATTGGGCTCTTAACTAGCTGTTGCTTAAAGGTGGAGTCTGCCATTCTGGAGGAAGGTTGTTGATAAGTGTAACAAACACACCCCTCCGATTAGTGCTACATCAGAATGTTAGCATGTGGCTGATTTACCGTCCCTTTCGCTACCACTGCCTTTCTCTTTATACATCCCCTGCCCTGTGCTTGGTCTGAGCCACTATGTTCGCTTGAAAAGTGGGGGGGACCAAAGTATGCAAATACATGGAAAAATGCAGAAGAGTGTGCAGAAGCCTGAAGAAATGTTACAGCCACCTCACTAATGGTTAAAATTATACACCAGCACAAAAAAATGGCAATTACCAACATAAACCATGTTCTGAACTGGCAAATTACTTTTTATCCTGGAAACTGTGGACTCCATTCCTTTTTCCATTTGGATAAATATATTATTCAGTGCCTTTTTATTGAGCATCAACCTCACATTTGTATGACACAAGTGAAACAGAGAATAAAATGAGTATCTGTAGGTGTGCGAGTAAAAAAACGACACCCTCCGGTCTACACACACACACACACACACACACACACACACACAGGTCAGACAAGAATGATTGAAATGTCTTTTTTTTTGTCTTTTTACCATGTTGCAGTAAAGGGGGATTTTCTAGGGATACAGGGATTCAAGACTTGAAAAAAGTGGGACAGGGTCGTAATGTAGGGGGACCATTGCCCCCTTGGCCCCCCTCTCTCTGGCGGCCATGGCCAGGGCTGTGTATGAACGCCGGACTTTTTGTTCAACGCGAATACAAAACAGAAAGCTAGGGGACCGTGAGGAGATATTCGTTACATTTGACAAAAAGTGTAATCGATTAAAATGGAAGACTCCACCTTTAATCAATCTTTCAATTTAGGTCAGACTTCAGGTCACTGAGCTCTTTGGGGGATTTGTTGTACAACATGGATCATTTTAAGCAGCCACATCTTTCTGTCTAATCTTTGGTCAGACAGATAAACACACATATCGCTGACACAAGATTCAGATTTCCAGATCTTTATTGGAGTGCCAAAGCAGTTACACAGGGCTTCTTATCTACATTTCAAACCTTTAGTGGTGCCTTGTGGGATAGAGGATCAAATCTGACCTTTGCATCAATCTCATCCTGGTTCTTGCGCTAATCCATTGTGAAATCCATTGTGTGAAACCACAGTGCCAGTGGGAATTGAGCAATTACCATTGCAATAGCAAGCAGGTCTCCTCCCTGTCACAGGTCTGAATGTGTTAACTCTGCTAATATTTGGAACACAAGGGATCAATAGGGAGATGCTGCTTTGAATCCAGAATTAGTTTTCATTAATCAAACAGAAAGGTTTTTGAAGACCATACCTATTCTACCTTAGACAAGGAGCACAACTTGAACAAACTATAGCCAGAATTAACAATATGAAACTGGGGGGTCCTGCCTTTAAACAATGCATAGTAATGAAAATAAACCTGTATAAATTATATTAAAATAAAATTGGGCACACAACACATTATTATATTTAGTGTATTTTAAGATGAAATATTAACATGAAAAGAATACATATTTTTCTATCTTCATATTCATTTTGTTTTGTTTTATAATACCGTATGTCATTGACTTTTGGCCCACATTAGGCTGAACATTTTAATTCGTACAACTCAACAACAGCAAAAAGTGGTAGTTCTTTATTGTTATAAAATTGTAAATTGTATTTCCTTGTTCATTATAAAAAGTATCCCCTTGCTGCAGCATATGAACTGACAGGGGTCAGATATACAAGGGGCTTCTCTTGTATATCTTCTCTGAGTGATTGCTGCAGTATTGAAGTCATAGTCCAGCCTGCTCCCCAGACGTGCTGCTGGCATAACGAGGCAAAATTGGCTCGGAGGGGGGGCCCACGGGTTTGCTTTGGGGTTGATGTGACAGCCTAACCACTGAGTGTGTTGAATTAAATGAGGGCATGTATTATTGCTTATGAATTAAACGTTTCATTGATTCTTTCTTCAAATTTATTTTATTTTCAAAACGAACCTAATTATTGTCCTTAGATACAGTTGTGACAGCACTTCTCCCAGCTGACAGCAGTCCCAGTTTATTCTCTCGTCCCATTTTGATTCACTCAGGTTTAATATTTCAAATGTTCTAATCTCAATAGAGCTTTGTATCATCTTAGAGACCAAGTTGCTGTTTGACATGCTGCCTGTCAATTTGACTGAAAGCCATCACGAATGCTTTTGCCAGTCAATTTTTGCCTGCAATGAGTGGGCGCTTCTCACGTCTGAAGTCTGTGCCCCCCCCCCCCCACCCCCCGAGTTCTTCATAAATCAAATAGATTGAAAGAAAAGCAATCACTTCACTGATAATAATCAGCTCCTTCAAAGGACTTACAGAATGACTCCCACTGTGCAGATAAAATGTTGGTTATTTCTGGACAGGCTCCGAGTTTACTCTGAGTATGTGAATGATGGCTATGTTATTGGGATTGCTTATGTAAGATTTTTCACAGTATTCTCTCTTCATGATAAGTTATCACATGATACTTTCACTTATTCATATCCTGTAATATTTCTGTGGCAGGTGCTTGTGAATGGGTTACTCCCGTGGCATTTGTTAAACTATAGAGGGATCAGAAAGCTTCCTGGTGTCTATGATTTAATTAGTCTCCATGGGTTTTCAGTGGCTGCTCAGATACCAGGGGGCGAGCCTCCTTTGATGGGCTCAGGTCCTACTGAGACCTGACCTTCGACTCGCCTTCAGTCTAAATTAGGTAGTACAATTATTCTTCAGAGCATGCTGTTTTATCTATCATTGTCCTTTGATGAGGGGAATAGTGGATTTTGACATTGTTATGTTAAATACCAGTTTCATTTCCAGGTATATCAGCTGTGTCCTTGAGCAAGGCCCTTACCCCCAACCGCTCCAGTGGAGCTGCTCAGTAGAGGATGGATACCCGAACCGAGCCCAACGGGCCAGGCCTGTGTTAATGTGCGCTTGTTGCCCCGTGTGCGCTGATGCGCTCATCTGTTGACATCTCCGAATTTCTTCCTGTAATTGTCACTTCTGGCCAAACTGACTGCCATATATCAAAAGTCTTGCTTTTAGTGAAAATTTGCAAGGAAAAGGCCAGTTCTGTCCATCCACCATGCATCCATCCACATCCTTCTCTAGAGCCAGGAGCTCCAGCTCTTCATGGGGATCCTGAGGGGTTCCCAGTTCACTGAGATAAATATAACCCTCCGGTGTGTTTTGTGTCTGCCTCCGGGTCTCCTCCCAGCTGCATGCCCAGAATAGCTCCTAGCCTCCCTAACTGCCGCAACTGGCTCCTGTCAGCACAGAGGAGCAGAGGTGCCACTTCAAACTCTGTCCTGATAATCCCAGACAACCTGAGAAGGCTGTGACTATGCCACTGCTACCGTATATACAAGAACCAAAGTAGAATTAATGTTATCAAAAGTTTGAAGAGGTTTAGGGACTGTATGAAAATGATTAAGAGTTGAGAGGGGTCAGAGAACGGGGGGGAGGGTTTCGTATTTATTTATTTTTGCTGTAGGGAGGGTATTCAGAATGTTTGGGAGGGACCTCTCAGAAGAGATACGTCTCTAGCCATTACTACTCCCTATTGCACTGTCAACCTGAACAAACTTTCCTGCATATGGTCTGGGAGTGTGAACAGGTGCATGAGTTCTGGAATAAAACAACATCAATAATATCTGATGTGATAGGATGTCGAATTCCTACTGACCCGATTGTTTGGTTACTTAATAATGACTCTAAATTACATCTGCTCAAGAAACAGAGGAAGATTTGGCTAGCCGGCTCAACTGCAACCAAGAAAATGATAGCTCAAGGCTCAAGGGGGGCCTCCACTCGCTTTGTATAAAACAGTGGTTGTGTGGTATTTTCTAGACATAGTTATGCTGGAGCTCTCTACAGCAAGGATTAACAAAGCCAAGTCATCGACTATAGACCTATGGAGAAACACAGCAGCACAGGGATCAGTACTAATGACCTAGAGGACTAAAGGAAGGGGACTAGGCAAGGTGTGGTTTCTGTTTTCTTGTATTTTGGTTTGTTTTGTTTTCCTCAAGACCGCAGAGGGTGGAGGGTTTTGGTTCCTGTTCATTTGTTTGTTCTGTATGTTGTGTATTCAAAAATATAAAAATAATAAAAAATAGATCATAAAAAAAAAGAATGTTTTGGGAGAGCTGGGGAAGTTTTCTGAAATTACTTCTTCTCTTTTGCCATTTAATGTAATTTTTTTTTTAAATTGAATAGTTACATCAACAATGGTATTCATTTTTATGTTTGGTCAAGGGAATGCTCAGAAGTGATTCTTCTTGTACAGTATAATGTAGTTCAAATCAATCCCTCCATTTAACCCATCCTAAGCACTGGGAGCAGTACTTCCGTTCTAACTTCAGACTTTTAGGCTTTCTGTAGCTGGATATATCATTTGTTGTTTTATTTCTATTGTTTGTAGCTGACTTGACCAGCAGACTTATCTAGTGGATGTTGAAATACGTGGTGTCCCTTACGTTCTAAAACCAGCCTCTGGCGACTGGACCAGCTGAGTCGCAGCGACGCCATCAGCTGGCTTGAGTTGAGCTGAGACGGGCCGGTTCAGACCGATGCAAGATTTTACCTGCAGTGTTCTAAACGGTTATGTCTCGTCAAGAATCTTTGGTCTGAACTGGGCTTTACAAAGACAACAGGTTCAGCTGCCACTGTGGTCCTGCTATGCCCTGCCACGCCTTGCTGTGCCCTGCCATGCCCTGCTATGCCATGAACTGCTACAACTATTATTTCTAGTCATAGTTCCACTATCTTTATTGTTACTATAACAGCCACTGTTCATCATACCAATGCTATAATTATTATGGATCATGTATTTCTTTATATCTGTATATCTGTATCAGTGTCTCTGTGTCCCAACCGGCACAACTCGCTACTGTTGCACTAAATGCTTGGAATTGTTGGGTCTTTGTAAATTATAGAGTGTGGTCTAGACCTATTCTATCTGTAAAGTGTCTTGAAATAACTCTTGTTATGATTTGACACTATAAATAAAATTGAATTGAGTGGCCTTTTCACTACTGCTAACTCCTTCAATACCCAAACCAACAGACTGTCCTCCGACAGTCCGTGTCTAATGTTTGCTGCGTGACAGCATGATGTCTTGAAGATCCTTACGGTGATAATTTGTATCAAACTCTCCATACTCATTTCTAAGTTTTAACCAGTGAATGGTGTGAGTGAGTAAGAGATGTGTGGTAACACAAAACTAGAGCCATCATTCTAACTGGATGGAGAAAAAAGCCAAAGCTAACACGTTATGTCACATCATTGTGCAGCTCCGAAGCTTGAGAGTGGTGTGATGTGTGTGTGTGTGTGTGTGTGTGTGTGTGTGTGTGTGTGTGTGTGTGAGAGAGAGTATGTGAGCTGGTATTGAGTGTGTCGCTGCCAGACGATCTGGCGGAAACATGCCCAGATGAAATGTCATGCCTTTTCAAGAAGGTGTCACTCAGAGTGCTGACTCTATTCTCTCTGCTGCCTCTTCACATTAGGCTCCTGATTAATGACCCTCCACAATCTCTGTGCAATCGAGTAAAACAAATACAACATCCCAGCTCCTCACAGTCTCTCACTTCAGTCATCAGGGTCCATCAAATCAATAGCAATGAGACATCCGGTCTCAGTAACTTGGCAATGTTGCCTAATCTTACAATTACGATAACCTGGTCAGAGTTAATCCCTTATAAATAATAATAATAAAGCCTCTGGTTTGACGGCAGCACAGATTGTTGCTGAGTCTGAGGTACTATAAATAAAAACTGAGCTGTAAGGGTTATAACCTCCATCAGGGGTAATCATATAGTTATTTCAAACTAGTTTCCATCAACGTTGTCTAGATAAGACAAATCACAGTTGCTTGAGCATGCAGCTCTTGTAATCTAAAAGGAAATACAAAGAGCATAATGATGATAAAAATAAGACTTGGTCACATTTTTTTAAAGAGTATTTTTGGGGCTTTTCCGCCTTTAATTGATAGGACAGCTAGGTGAGAAAGGAGGAAGACATGCAGGAAATCATCACAGGTCGGATTCGAACCCTGGACCTCTGCCTCGAGGCATAAGCCTAGCATAAGAAAAACATGCATTGTGTGTAAAAACTGCTTTTTCTGCTCAAAATACCAGACTTATAACCTCCATCAGGGGTAATCATATAGTTATTTCAAACTAGTTTCCATCAACGTTTGAAATAATCTGTTCGTATCTGTTTGCTTGGATTTGGAAGTTTGGTTTAGCTGAATTTTTTTAATATTTTTTTGGCATTTTAGGTCTTCATTATGCAGAAAAGCTGAGCCAAGAACTGAGCCTTTGTACATGGGGCGCACACTCTACCAGCTGAGCCATCCAGCCGTCCCTGGTTCATGTGAATTATCCAGCCTCTCCATCAAGCTTTAGTGCATAACATTTTTTAAATATTAATCAACCGTTTCCTTCAAGCCATTGCCAAATAAGTTGATACAAAGCTAATTAAGACTATCAGCTCCACACAACTCTCTCTGGATTTCTCAGTATGGACATGTTTACTAAATGGTGCCGTCTGGCAGAAACTCAAGCAAAGATAATTACCTCTTCTAAAGAATCCATCATGTTTTTTTAATCCTCCATGTACTTCTTCATCACGGAAGGTTTGCATAATTTTTTGTTTTTTATTAGTTGTTTTTATTCTATTCTATTTATTTTTAATTATTCTATTTTTTACCACTGTATGTATTTTATGGATTATTTTTAACAATCTACAGGTTATGTACTTAAGTATTAGCCACTGTTTAGAGCTTATATTTATTTATTTATTCATTTATTTATTTATATATTTAAGTATCTTTTGGCTTTTAAGTGTCTTTCCTCAGCTCAGATCAGCTTGGTTCCTGTTTTTAATTAATTAATTTTTGTCCATTTAGGGGTGGGTGGGTGAATGGGGCTGCGGGGGAGTTTTGTTGGTGGCCATGATGTTGTGGTCCTCCTCCCCACGGGGTTCAGGAACAGTGTGATTTTCCAGCTCGCTCCGTTAGCAGGGAAGGAGTTGGCTGAAGCTAACGCTAGCGATGCTAAGCCGACGTCACGACCAAAACATTAGTGATTGGTTCTGACAGATCCAGAGTGGCTCTGGGCAGATCCAGTAGTTTTAAACTTCAACAGAGTACCCGCCTTCAAGGAAGTTAACACTTGTCAATGGAGAGTGGCCAGACTCTCTGGACAAATCAAATGGACCAGAGTCTGGTAGGACCAGGCTAGTGTACCAGAGTCTGGTAGGACCAGAGTCTGGTAGGACCAGGCTAATGTATCAGAGTCTGGTAGGACCAGGCTAGTGTACCAGAGTCTGGTAGGACCAGAGTCTGGTAGGACCAGGCTAGTGTACCAGAGTCTGGTAGGACCAGGCTAGTGTACCAGAGTCTGGTAGGACCAGGCTAGCGTCACCCAGCACATTAGGCCCTGATGGTAAGCCTGTTGCATCACACTATGGGACAGTTCACAATGGAGAAAGTATACATCGTCATATCATTTAAACATTGCGGTTCAACACTTGTTCTTGATGGAACATATTTGTGAACAGTGTTTTTGGATGTCATATTTTTAAACAGCATGTAATGGGTGCATTTATTTTTTAAACAGAAAATAGCTTATCAGCTTTACCTGCAACAGACTAGCTCTCTCTCTCTCTCTCTCTCTCTCTCTCTCTCTCTGCTGCATCTAGCTGTTTGTGTGTGTGTGTGTGTGTGTGTGTGTGTGTGTGTGTGTGTGTGTATGTGTGTGTGTTATATGTTTTGTTTCTGCAGTGGCAGTGAACACAACACGCAGGCCTGCCAGTAATGTTCAGGGTAAGATATTTAGTCAACTTCAACTGTGATAAACAGCAGGGCTATAACTATGTACCCCCGGCTTGTGAGTGTGTTGATCATGCTGATTATATAAGATGTACATGTGTACATACCCTAGTATATGCACATTGCACAAAGTCAAATGCTGTATTCCATTTCCTGGGATGAATCTGAGCTGATCTATCATCAATTCTAAATATAAGAATTGATATTAGGCACAAATAGGCACATTTCTGAGTTTACATTGGGAAGGGATAATATAAAGTTTGACACCCTATGAATACAAGCATCACACTCTTCTTCAGAGTGAGTGTGTCTCTGGTGCTTCTATTTAAGACTGGTTGTTACTCAGATGTACAAATGTCCCTGGAGGGACATGCTGGGGACATTTTCAGATGTGTCAAAATAATAAAAATGTTAGTTTGAAAATATGCTTTTTTTTCACTGAACAGATGCCATCTGTGATAAAAAATTATTCCGGTCCTTGAGGCCTCAAATACTAAAGCTAAGAATGGAGCTTTGAGAGTATTTGGTACTTCTCTTGCCAGATACTATTAAAGGCTATGTTGTAAACAGCATTTTTGACTTTAAATGAAGATTAAACCAAATACACAGTGCTTTCTACAAAACAAAAAGGTATTCACGCAGCACAAGAAATGATAGAGGTTAAAAAATACTCCAAATGTGTCGTGTTTCCATCGATTAATGAGGCGCAGACTCCTGCATAATACAATCCTAAAAAATAGCTTTGCAGCAAGCTGCAGACATCATCCACTCTGTCTTATAGAATAAAACCCTGCTGAGTAATTGACTTTGAATAATGGATGCTCTCCCCGGCTCCCCATTCATTTCCATGAAGGCTGAGTGGAATGTTCAGGAGGGAAGACATTAGGAGGAGGGGACGGTTTTATCACTGTTCAGTCTACGGAAGTAACACGTTTGGTGGCAGAGCAGCTCTGAAAGGTAATGTAGAATACACCTCATCATGTTATTTTAAAACCAGGATGACAGCGAGGAAAAAATTGTTAAGTAGAAGGAGTGGACGTCATCAAAATATACCTTAAATCATCTCTGACACGTAGTCAATGAATTGACTAAGAGATTGAAGTGAGTGGTGAGAACTGACTAAGAATATAGATGATCTACCCAGCATGCATTGGGCGGCGATCAAATCTGCACAGGCCTGGCTCATCTCCAACCAGCCTAATAACCGCTCATGAAGAGCGGTCAAACTAGGCAGCGCTGTTAAAAAATGAATCAAGATTCTGTTACTAAAACATATTTTAGTGGGGCGGCCTCTAGCTCCCCCAGTAAGAGAATGCGCCCCATGTAGGCTGTGTCCTTTGCAGCGGCCCAGGTTCAAATCCGACCTGTGGCCCTTTGCTGCGTTTCATCCCCTCTCTTTATCTCCCCCTTTCCTGTCTCTCCTCTGTCACTATTGAATAAAGGGAAAAGCCCCAAAAAATAATCTTTAAAGGTCCTATGACATGCTTTTATATAGACCTTAGTGGTCCCCTAATACTGTATCTGAAGTCTCTTTTATGTAGACCTTAGTGGTCCCCTAATACTGTATCTGAAGTCTCTTTTATGTAGACCTTAGTGGTCCCCTAATACTGTATCTGAAGTCTCTTTTATGTAGACCTTAGTGGTCCCCTAATACTGTATCTGAAGTCTCTTTTATATAGACCTTAGTGGTCCCCTAATACTGTATCTGAAGTCTCTTTTATATAGACCTTAGTGGTCCCCTAATACTGTATCTGAAGTCTCTTTCCCGAAATTCAGCCTTGGTGCAGAATTACAGCCACTAGAGCCAGTCCCACAATGAGCTTTCCTTAGGATGTACCATTTCTGTGTCTGTAGCTATTGAGGAGGAGAGGGGGGACAAGGTGGAGGGTGGGGGTGTGGCCTTGACCAACTGCCACTTTGCTCATTTGAAAGCCATGATGTCTCTCTCTCATGGGTGGGCCAAATTCTCTGGGTGGGCAAAGCAGAGAAAGGGGAGGTAACCTTGCTCCTTATGACCTCATAAGGAGAAGATTCCTGATTGGTCCATCTGAGCTTTCATTTTCTCAAAGACAGAGCAGGATACCCAGGGCTCGGTCTACACCTATCACCATTTCTACCCACTGGGGGACCATAGGCAGGCTGGGGGAACGCATATTAATGTTAAAAAACCTCATAAAGTGACATTTTCATGCCATGGGACCTTTAAAAAAAGAAACATATTTTAGTGTTTAGCTGTAAAATAGGAAATTTTGTGGCCAAGGCGTGCCAAAACAAAGCCTATCTACATTATGTTTAAATATTTGAATACAAAAACTTTTGATTTCATATATTTCAGTTACATTGAATTAAAATATTGCTTCATGATTATGAGGACCAAGAATACTTTTTTGAGTGTACAGTATTTGGACAAGCAAGCCCATCTCTGCGTTCATCTCTTTCTCTACATCAGAGGGGCACCCACCCCTCCTGAAATGTGTGTTGTACTTTATTTCTGATGTTACCTACCTATTATCTTAAAACTGTGTACAGCAAGGTTTTCTTCGCAGAAGTTTGAGCGTATTGTGTAATAAGTGTTTTGCACTTTATTTTTATACGCTTCTGTTAAAAGAATCTTCCCAGCCCTTGTCACATGACCAATTAATGTTTAAATGATCACTATCCAAATTGTTTCCTTAAGAGCCCTTAGAAAATGTGTAATGATTTGGATACACAATTTCTTTAAAATGAAAACAAGTGAAATTAATAATGGATGTGATGTGTTTTATTTAGCAGAATTACACTGTGTTGTTCTATCCTATCCAATATTTCCTATATTTCTAAGAAGACTTTCTATGATGTATTCTGATAAAAACAAAAAAATTCCCTAAGAGGATCAGATAGTCAATCATAGCACAACTACTTTCTATTCTTTTCTATTCATTGTCTGTGGGCCGATCTGACGACCACATTCTGCTTCATGATGAAACATGCACGAGTCGAAGGAGGTGATAGGATAACATTTCACTGGAATTGTGCTTGTATGATTTCATGTCATAAATAAAATATTGATGGATTCATTGATTCTATGATAGGTGGATTCCCGTCAGTCATCGTGTTAAACTCGCCACATGTGAGATAAATGGTTGTGATTGGTCCAATCAGGGCCTGGCTGGCTAGAAATATTTCTCTGTCTGAATGGGAGGGAGCCAGATCTATCTGCCCGAGCGAATGAAACATGAGCGTGCAGATTTGTCTGGTTTCCAGGCTAAAAAATCTAACGTTGCTAGCTGCTATGATCCACAACCATCAGTTAGATGGAAGTGATTCTCTGCAGCTCTCAATCTGGATTCTGAAATACAGCAAGTCGTAGGTATTTTTGCAGTAAAAATCAAGGTCATTATTTTTGAAAATGAAATATAAAAAGTCCCGCGGGTTAATAACATTCATTTTTGACACGTCACGATGCAGTATAGAGGAAAATACCCCGCAGTAAATGCACCGGCATTGAGGCAAAATGTACAATACTGAAGACTGTGGGCTGAGTCGTAGGGTTGTTGAGGGGGAGGTGAAACACACACAGAGCGCAGCTGTTGAGCCTACATCATTTTTGTTTTTGTGAACAGGGAGGCAGAGTGAGTCACTGCTGACCATATGGACCTGTGATCCTTCGAGTCAACATGGAGTGCATCACAAATAGTATTGGCCTGTGCTTCAGCAAAGTGAGTTATTACAGGTAATTGGAACACTCGATTTATTCAACGTCGGCTTTTCAAAGTGGCGTGAAGTACCAAGAATCCACCCAGGTCTGAGAGCAGGAGGCTGTCGGGCTGTCAAAGCTGTTACATCGCTCCACACATCGGCACATCTTCTTTCAACCTCAGTGAAGCGAAGCAAATGTGTTTAATGATACAGTTTTTTTCAATTGCTAACAAGTGCTTATCTATACTTAAGATACTTTTTCAAAACTCTCAACACAGCAACCCACCTACCTCACACAATTTTGCTCAAAACCACATTTTATTCTTTAAATAGATTAGATTAGATTTAACTTGTCATTGTGCAGTGTACAAGTACAAAGACAGCGGAATGCAGTTTGCGTCCAACCAGAAGTGCAAAAAAAGCAGAAAAGTGCAATGCAATATACAAGTATAGACAGGTGGTGCATAGGCAGGACAAGAATAAATTTGGCTATGTAATATGAACACAACAACATGTACAGATATGTGCAATGTAGTAGCAGTGACATTATACTAGTAGTAAGAATAATATAGATATATGCAGTGTATTAACAGAATATATAATAAGTATATTATTATTAGTAGGTTAATTGTCACCGGGATGCAGAGCAAGAGTAGGGTGACAACCGCAGGAAAGAAGCTTCCTCTGAACCTCCCGGATGGGAGTGGGGTGACCAGGCTGTGGTTGGGGTGAGAACAGTCTTTGATGATGCTGCGCGCCTTACGCAAGCATCGCTTGCCCTGGATGGTCTCTATGGAGGGGAGTGAGGAACAGGTGATGCGTTGGGCAGTTTTCACTAGAGATGTTCCGATACTGATACCAGTATCGGTATTGGCTCCGATACTGCCTAAAACGCTGGCATCGGTATCGGGAAGTACTGGAGTTTATGCACCGACCCGATACCACATAATAAAGACCTAAAGAAAATCTACGTTAAAGTAGTTTATTTATGTTCTTTTTCCGTTATAACTGACTGTCAAACTGGAGAATAAAAGAAAGTTCTGTGGCATTCATTGTTTGTGTTTGTTCATGTTTCACAAAGAGTTTAACCTGAGCCAGACAGACAACAAAGATAGAAATAATATCACATCCATACAGAGATAGTAGTATACAGTTGTTAAAACATAATAAAATATATGACACACTGGTATCGGATCGGTACTCGGTATCGGCCGATACGCAAGTTCAGGTATCAGAATCGGCATCGGGAAGCAAAAAATGGTATCGGACCATCTCTAGTTTTCACCACCCTCTGCAGTGCTTTCCGGTCATGGGCAGAGCAGTTGCCATACCAAACTGTGACACAGTTGGTGAGGAGGCTCTCGATGGTGCAGCAGTAGAAGTTCTCCAGGATCTGAGGAGACAGGAGGACCTTCTTACATCTCCTCAGAAAGAAGAGATGCTGGTGAGCCTTCTTGATCAGGGTAGAGGTGTTGAGGGTCCAAGAGAGGTCCTCAGAGATGTGAACACCCAGAAACTTGAAGCTGGTGACACGCTCCACCTCAGTCCCATTGATGAGGATGGGGGTGTGTGTGCCAGCTTTAGACTTCCTGAAGTCCACAATGAACTCTTTGGTCTTCTTGGTGTTGAGGTTGTTGGTTTCAGGTTGTTGTCAGTGAGTTGTTGCTGATGAGACCAATCACCATAGTGTCGTCTGCAAACTTTATAATTTGTTAGAGCCATGTACAGGTGTGCGGTCATAGGTAAAGAGGGAGTAAAGGAGAGGGCTCAGCACACATCCCTGTGGTACGCCGGTGTTAAGGGTGATTGTTGAGGAGGTGTAATTATCTAACCTAACAGACTGAGGTCTGTTGGTTAGGAAGTCCAGCTTTGTAGTCTGTGATGGCCTGGATGCCTTGCCACATGCGTCGGGGGTCAGAGTTGTCCTTGAAGTGATCCTCAATCCTTAGCTTGTGGTTGTGCTTGGCTTTTTTGATGCCCCTGTTCAGGTTAGCCCTGGATGAGTTATAGGCTTGAGCATCATCTGATCTGAATGCAATGTCCCGTGCCTTCAGCAGGAGTCTGACCCCACTGTTCATCCATGGCTTCTGATTAGGGAAAGTGGTAATCCCTTTGAGGGTGGTGACACTGTTGCTATGAGAGTTGATACAGTCCAGAATGGAGCAGGCATATGAGTCAATGTCCGTGTGGGAGTCATGGGTGGCCTGAGTTGCGAACACTCTCCAGTCAGTGTTACCAAGACGCTGCTGAAGTACAGTAAATACCAACTCTACATTTCAAAATGCAAATAAAATTTGCATTTTTATCTTTTTATTAAAAATATTTAATAATTCAGTAAAAACACTAGCACGTTTTTCCCTAGAGAATCAGATGTATTTATCAGATCATAGCACAACAACTTTCTTAGTCAATGTTAAGGTTATTTTTGGGGCATTTTCGGCCTTTATTTATATAGGACAGTAGTCTTGCTTTGCCAGACCCTCCTCCAAAGCGTGCTGGAGGAGGGTCTGACTACTCCACACAGCATTCTGGGATGGGAGGAAAACATGCTCTGGTTTATGGCATTTCTTTTAACCAATCACAATTTTCTTGGGTTTGGTGGAACATGTGTACGTTCAAAAGTTGTCACGGGCGGCGCTAAACTCCACACAGATGCCAATTACAGCAAAACAAAAAAGGCACAGAAGGGGTCCTGTTTTAATCTATGCAATTTTCAGCATTTGGCCACATGTTGTCATATAGTGACAGTAGAAGAAGAAAAACATAACACCATAAAGTCTGAATGATAAACTATGTAATCAGAGTACTTTTACTTAAGTAAAGGATCTGAATACTTTTTCCACCACTGCATGTATGTACTGTATGAGAAAGTTGGGAAGAACGTTGCTGTAACATGCGGGCCGTCATTTAAATCCTTACCCCAAATTGTGTATGAATCACTATATAAACAGTATACTGTACAAAGCATTAATAGTTTCCAAGCTATAAATGATGAACAAAAATGAAACCAAAGAAAAGCAGAAAAACTAAATTAACATGAAAAAAATGACATGGGACCATTTAGCAAGAAGGGCTTCTATTCTACCTGCACACCCCACAGTGGACATGGATGAGTACAACAGCACAAACCATATGCAGCATTTTATTATGAGATAAATCATTTCCCTTTGTTTTCGTTTGTTCTCCAATACTCTAATTCCACACTAATAACACACAGTGTTAGCCATTAATAATTGATTAATTAGCAGCTCCGCGCTGTGGCTCTGGTCCTTTTTAGATAACCACGCTAGCTTCTGGATGGCACCTATATCTCTACATCAAAGGCCCATATGATTTTATTTTAGTTTTAATTTGAGTAACTGGCTTCTGACTTCTGAAAAGAGACATGGCTGTTGAGTTTTTCAAATGTCTATTTCTGGTGCTTTAAACACCCTACAAGCCGAATGCCATCTAGTTCCATTATATTCAAGAAAAAACAGTTTAGTTTAGTCATCTCTACTGCCGATATCTCAAAGACTGGGCAACTCACACCTATCTATCCCAAAACTATCTAGATTAATAAAAAGCACTACAGGTAAAAGGGGAAAAAATATGTTTTAATTTTGGGGTGAGCTGTCCCTTTAAGAGATAACCTTGCATCAGAAACGCTAGAGGAACAGCAGCTATTGCAGACAGGACATCATTACCTCAGCTGTCTATAAGCTAGTCTGGATCAACAGAAGTTCTTTTCCAGGATAAAAAGCATCACGCAGGATGTCCGCTCTCTTTCTGTTGCCGTTTGCTTCAGAAAACAACAAAAAACTTCGAGCTAGCAAGCTACACGCTGAAAATGGCAAGTTTTGAAGAACATTTAATAACCATGCAGACCTGCTTGGTTCTTTCGGGGAATGATTGTAAAGATTTACAAAGAATATGTTTAGGGCGTTTCCTCTCTAACTGGGATGTTTTGGGACCAATCGGTGGGATTGTTGTGGATGAAGTACACATGGAGATATACTGGTAAGAGCTAATGAGGTTTAACCATGTATCAGTTAATTTAAATAGCTCACGGTACTGTATTAATGTAAACAACCCAGAGCATTTCTTTCTGCTATCCCAGAATGCATCTGTTGCAGTTGCATGTTGGTCTCATTTGTAGTCGTAATACAGCGAATTATTTGTGGACTACAAAAGAAAGAACTACAACACCACGGGATAAAAAAGAGCATTAGAGGTAGTGTTACATTGACCTAGGAAAATTAAGACCTGTTTGAAATTATTTAAGACCTAGAACACAATATTTGAACGAATGAAAGACTTTTTAAGACCTAAAATTTAGATTTTGAAATTTTTGACTTTTTAAGACATTTTAAGACCCCACTGAAACCCTGTATTAAAGCAATATTTATATTTGGACAGAGATGGCAAAAGTACTCACTTCCCATACTCAAGTAGAAGTACAGATACTTGTGTTAAAAAATACTCTGGTAAAAGTAGAAGTATTGATTTAACTTCTTTACTCAAGTAAAAGTAACAAAGTACAGGCTTGGAAATTTAGTATAAAGTATAAAAAAAAGTAGCCTTGCGAATGACAACCATTTTTTATGCAAAGCTACCTGGACCACATAAATATTACTAGAGTGCAAGCTGAGAAACTTCAGTGGACAGGGAAAAAAGGCTCTTTATATGTCATTGGCTACATTTTACATTGCCAATAGGCCTAAAACATCACACATATGATTATTGTGACAGAGACTGGGACTCCAGGTTAATAGGATTCTGACTGAGTAGCAAGATATGAATTCAGTTGTGATTCTGTGAAAATTCACAGATCCAGTTTCTCTTTTTTAATCTTCCCCTTAACATTTAAAGCAATATGATGCGAAAAATAATAACGATAACTCCATTGAAATTATTTGAAACTAAAGTAACGAGCCATTTGTAAAATGTAAGGAGTAGAAAGTAGTAATTGTGTTAAAAATGTAAGGAGTAAAAGTAAAAAGTCGGCACAAAAATAAATAGTAAAGTAAAAAATATCTGAAAAATCTACTTGAGTACAGTAACAAAGTATTTGTACTTCGTTACTTCCCATCTCTGTATTTGGATGTTAACAATGCTGGTAGCGGTTTATAGGCCCATATTAATCTTAAATTAAATTATTAATCTTTATCTGCACAGAATGGATTCCGGTGCATGTTCTCATGCATGTTCAGTCATCCGACAGTTTACCCTCAGCCGACTTTGCAGATGCAGAGGGAACCCAGGTTCCCTCTGCATCTGCCTCTCAGCACTACGCACTGGTTGTTCACGACCGCAAACAATAAGACTATTTCCAAATTGATTCCAATTGATTAGCAAGTTAACGCTTTGGGATAATCCCTCGGAGTGAATTCAGCTCACACAATGCTGCAAATGCAGCTGTTGTGAAGTATTGATTTGTTACACACACTTGTGGACACTACCATGTTGTTTGGGGAAGGAGTGGTGATGGTAATTGAGCAGTGGAGAGCCTATGCTCATCCCTGTGGAAAACACAAGCTTTCTTCTCGCCTGTCACACTGATACCTCACAGGTGATAACCTTTGTCTGGGTGGGCATCGACCCGTTTGAGTGGTGTTCAGTCTTATTTAAGGGCATTGATCTTTTAAGCTGAGTTTTGTCTCATGTAGAAGGTGTAAGATTGATGGCTCTGACAGCTAGAACAATTTTATAAGAAAACAGCATAGAGAATCTCATTAGAAATATAGGAACTATTGGATAGAACAACACAATGTAATTCTGCTAAATAAAACATCACATTCATTATTAGTTACACTTATTTTCATTTTAAACCAATTCTTGATATAAAACCTTATTTATAATAAACCAGAATTTACCTTTAAGAGGGACATTTAGATTTGCACAACAATGAAAAAAGGCTAGCTATATTTCTCTAATATGGGTTTTTAAAGTCTGATGCCAGAACATATTTATTGGACCCCAGCAGATGTTTTCTAGCATTATGCCCATCCTATATTGCAAAAACGGTCCCACCATAAGGTCCATTTAGTGTGTTAAATCTTTTTTTTTTTAAACCATCATAATTGAATGCCAAATAATAGATTAAACTGGATAGTTGTAATAACATTCACATTAGTTTTCCAGGGAGAAAAAAAGAAATGTGAATAGAATTTATATTTATGAGGGTGAAAAAAATGCAACGGTTAGAAATTTGACATTCAAAGAAATGGTGATGCATCGCACATAAGCACAATAAACATACAGTAAACATACATAAAACATAAGCATACGTTATCTTATCCAAATGTGTTCAATACACATCCGATAAACTCACACAAGACCACCCCACACACACACACCTTCCACCACACTCACAGAGGAAAGAGAAAGAGAACCCACAGCATCCAAAATAAAGAAAGAAAGAAAGAATTGCACAATAACATAATTAAAAAAAATATTGCACCAGTGTCCTACCAGATATTGCACATCCTACAACCACATTGGTGAGTGGTATTACCTGTGCTTAAACTCATTATATTCAAATTGTATAGTCTGGACAAAAATGTTGGACCGAGTGCGTCCGTAACCTTTGTTACCGTCTGGCTCAAGGCCGGCAACAAGAGGGAGGTCACACACAGATAGATTAATCAAAAAGTAGTGTAGGAGCCATTACTTAAAAATGTATTTTGTTTGATTATTCATCATAGTAATGTTTGCTCTGTTCTTCTTAAGTTGTGCCCTTCATGCCAAACATCATTAAATAGGACGGTGAGGCGAGTGGAGTTGTGGCTGACTGGGAGCACACAGCTTTTTGACCTTGTTGCAAACTGCTGCATGATCTGCTGCTCCTCTTTTTTTTTTGCATTTTAAAATATTCAGTCTGCCTTTATAATTCATGTACCAGATAAAGGATCGGTTGTAATAAAGGAACGTATATTTTTAAACTCTCTCAGACATTTTTTGGTTTATTGGTATTGGAACAAACAAGCGTCAAAGATTCCCCCAGTCAACACCAAGGTGACAAAGAACAAACTCAAGACAAAATAGTCACTACAAGTAGTTTATTTAACTAAAGAGACTAATAACACAACTTAACTCAACATAAATGTAATGGTGGCGTGTGTAAGTGTAGAAGACATCAGTCGTGTGTGGAGGAGTGAATGAATGGTGTGATGTGTGTTGTAAGGTGCAGCAGACCAAACTAAGAACAAAATGGTGTCTGGATGCAGTAGGACCAGCTGAGAGAGGGTGAGACTCCCAGGAGGGCAGTCTTTTATTAGCGCCCTTTATTTAGAGAGTGTGGCCAACTAGGGAATCAAATGTTCTGAGCTATCCCATTATGCGATTGGTTCCGAGGTGGTCACGTGTTTCGTGGACTCCATGTTTGATACCAACATTCATGTGATTCCCATTGACAAAAAAATGACATAAATCACTGAAAAAATGAAAAAAAAACTGTTGCACGTTTGGCTGCAATGAAAGACAGGGAAGCGGCAAAAGATTTCACCCCGTGAACCAAAAAGGCGAAAAGTATGGGAGCTGTTCATTATAGTGTGAGGTAAATGTCAATTTCTCTCTTCAATATGACAACAAATTACATAGGACAAATATAGTAATATCATCGTTAATGTGTACCATGCTGTCAACATTTTTTTAACACTGCTTTAGAAATGAATGAAGTTTGAAGTTAGCCATGCCTTATGCTAACGTTATGCTAGCTTTTTCACCAGCACTCCATGTACCTAAGTGCTTGTGATCTTGCCATAGTCATATGGCTTTTGGTCTCAACCGAGTCCAGGGGCCTCATGTCTAAACGTTGCGTACGCATGAAAAGCTTGCGTACGCTGGTTTTCACCTGACACTTTGTGATGTATAAAAAATGAACTTGACGTGAGAATGTGCGGGCCGTCCGCAAAGTCTTTTCTTTCTCTATTGTAGGCTATTAAGTGAACAAGGTGTACCCGGTCCACCAAACATTGGGCCGTCTTGACTGTCTTGATTCTGCACATATTTCTGTTACTGTAGTCCAATTTACTATTTCATTATTTCATCCATGCATGGTGCAGCGGATCCGTGCGCGCTGTCACCTGCCGTGGAGACGCTGGCCTCACTAAACTCTCCTCCTCTGAGTCGGGTCTCCATTGCACTGGACGATGTAGAAAATCAATGGCATTACATTCAAACTGCTTATTGTGCATAACTTGGACTGACACTGAGATGCATGTTGTTTGGTAACTGGTGTGGCGCTGCCACTATTCTCTTGATTTCCAGTTCGAAATTTTTTTGAATTTCTGCCATGGTTCGGAGTCACCATTTGCCACTCTGGGCATTTTCTTTTATTGCTTATCCACGATGAGAAAACTACAAACAGAAAAAAAAAATCTTGCCTCCACCTCCGCCATCAGCACCTCAACCTCACAGTTGGTGAAGTATTTTTTCCGTCTGCAGAGGTATTACCCGTTGTGATTGGACAAAGAATGACGTCGGGGGCGCATTAATATTCATTTCCATATTAATTTATGGGCGGAGGCAAGGCGGGGTCGGTGGCTCGTTCACGTGCGCTCAATTTCACGTTGATTGTTATGTATAAAGGAAAGGCGCGCAGGACCTGGCGTACGACCGGTTTTATACATGTGAATATTTCTGTGCGTAGGTACTTTTCAAGTTTTGGCCGTACGCCATCTTCTAGTATGAAAGCTGCGCAGTCTTTTATACATGAGGCCCCAGGTGTCTTTATTATGTTTATAATAATATGACGACTGCCTTCGGAGTTTCCTATATCTGCGTCCATGTTGTCAACATAATACCTGTGGTGTTAGTGCTCCTTTTGTACCATCATTTTATTGAACAAAATATTAAGCTTTGATCCTACGAGATGGGTGGGTTTTTGTTACGTTAAACACAAAGCTAACTGGCTATAGTTAGCCTGTATGCTAGCGGACATTAGAATGGTAAACACCTGCTCAGAGACTTATTAGAGGCCCATTTACGATATAGAAGGTAAATATACACTAGAATATTTCTGTAAGGGCCTTTCACATATTGACAAACGTTGATAATAAAATGTATAGGCCCGTTTATGGTGAAAATAACCAATTTATTTCAAGATAGCATATTCGCCCCATAGGGTTACACTGTAGAGTCATCTGACGTTGGTATCCAATATGGCACCCATGATTTGAGTTGGCCATATTCTCTAAATATAGGGCGCTAGTTTTTATGCCTTTTGTAAGCCACGCCCAGATGGACGACCCTCCCAGCTCCACCTACGCCCACTCCCAGTACCTGCAGACAAAGAACCAGAACATGACAGGCAGGCAGATTGGGAGAGGTCATCACACGTTCCTCTTTCTATGTGTTGGTGTTCTAACCTCCGGTGGATTTGTGAGGACTATGGTTAACTGCTCCTCAGATCTCTGCAGGGTAAATCCAGACAGCTAGCTAGACTATCTGTCCAATCTGAGTTTTCTGTTGCACGACTAAAACTACTTTTGAACGTCCACATGTTCCACCAAAACAAGTTCCTTCCTCATCCGCAGCGCTGTGGAGGAAGGTCTGGCAATGTGAGACTAGCCCGACCAACATTCCCATCCCAGAGGCACGGCCATTGTCCAACACACGGTCCACTTACTATCTTTTTCTGGAGCTTTCTTTCAGTCTTCATCAGCAGATGGAGTTTACTCAGAGCAAACCTTGTGTTAAATTGTTTTGTTTGTTCTTTCCATCTCTTTAGAATGGAGGGATGTAATGACCATCATTCCTAATTCGCTCTGAACAGTGCACAGCGGCAAATCAAGTAACACATTAGTGTTGATAATACATTTTAACAGTAGTTTTAATCATCACATTGTTTGCAGGTCAAGTGTGTCCCTTTTTCATCCACTGCTCTCTAATTACAGAGTGTCAATGGGAAATAGAGGTCATGTTAAACAATTACTGAACGCACCACCTCACTCATTATCTCTCAATCAATTACAGCTGGGGCCTTTCACAGCTGATATTAATCACTGATTTAATTAAAGCTATAGTGCATAGTTTCTGTCGCCCCCATGAGGAGTTCTAAGTAATGATAACACCAGTTGTTGCATCCACATGAAACAGCCTTCCGTTATCGCGCACGCGCCCCCACCCCTCCTCCATGCTAGTATGCAAGGACACAAAGGATTAAAAAAACATGGACTCTTCAGAAGAGGACATTATCTTCACTCAAGACGTCATTAATATCAAAAAGTTACGCACTAAAGCTTTAAGAGATTGAATAAAATGTACTGAGTGATTGTTAGAAGGGTATTTATCATGACATGACATACTGCACTGGAGCTGAAGATATGTTACTTTTGAGTTCCGGTTAAGTCGACAAGTTTTGATGCAGGTTGTTGGACTTAAAAGGAACACACCGACTTATTGGGACTTTAGTTTATTCACCGTATCCCCCAGAGTTAGATAAGTCAATACACACCCTTCTCATCGTTATACTGGGTTGCATCTCCGTGCGTGTCGTAACTCTGTGTGACACACCCACCGCTAGCCTAGCTTAGCACAGATCCTGCTTTAAAGTGAACATGTGCGTAATGACGTCACATGTTGTTATGTGCTCAAATTGGCATAATGAATTGATTTGAGACATTTGAAGGGGTTTCCATTCCATTTTTCAAGCAAACATTTGGGAACAAAGTTTTTGCAAGTTGTAATAGTGCGTATGTGTCAGCGGATAGCGACATATCAAGCTATAAGAAAACAATGATACACGTAAATGCCAGACCACAGCGATTTTTACTATCTAAAATTGCCGTTATATTTCGCCTGTAAATTAAATTTTGTTGCTGTCTTCTAGGAAGTGGAAATAGTGACGGAAATGAATAAAACATTTTCCCTTTATGGCCTGTTGCAACCATAAAATGACCTTGAATGAACACGTGAATGTTTGGTATGGCTTTATCGAGACATGATTGGACGGTTACGGGAGGAGTCATAATTCTCACCCGATACTTGGCACTGGGTGCACCACAGGGAGTGTATCACTGCTGGACAACAGGGTTTTAGCTGAAAAGTCCATCTCCACAGGGCTGTGTCAGCGCTGGAGTGTGGTATGGCTACACCGCTAAACACTCAGGGTTGTTAGTCTTTCTTTAAAGCAATCACAATCATCTTGGGTGGCGCAAATAGTGCGTTCCATTTACCTCGGAAACTCGGAAGCCGGAGCAGGGAATGGCGTCACGCCCAAGATGAATGTGTTCCATTTACAAGTTGGATTTTTTATTGTTGGGTTAGCTCTAGCCAGATTAGCCATTGTTAGCAATACCAGTTGATAACAACACATTACCTGTTTTTTTAATCTATCTATCTATCTATCTATCTATCTATCTATCTATCTATCTTCCTTCCATCCATCTCTGTGGGAGGCAAGCTGTGTATCAACAGCCATGAGTTGGCTTTTTAACAGCTTCAACATTATCACTGAGGCTAAAAGCATTGCTGATGTGAGCTCTGGGTGCATCTGGTGAGTAGACGCATCTCGGTGCCTTTTCTTCACGACAACTGTATTTATGCACAAAAAGTTGACAAAGAGAACCAATTAGTGCCACCTTAATGCACCTGCGGGAACCTCTTTTAATGTCACAGTAAAAAAAAAAAAAAAAAAAAAAAAAAAAGACAAGCATGGAAACACAGGGCTATTACACAGCAGCACTTTAATACAATCAAATATTCTTAAAAGCCTCTACTCGGCCTTTGAGCACCATCATCTTAACCCTCCGGTTGTCTTCGGGTCAAATTTGACCCGTTTTGAAAGTTTCATTATGAGAAATGTAGGTTTCTTTCAAGCAAATAGCCCAAAATAACATAAATGAGAGGCAAGCGGGTAGGTAAGGGGGGGCACAGGCAGTCTGACAGGTGCTCTGTCGGTACACGATCCGTTCTGCACATGCGCGATCCATTCTGCACTTGCGCAATCCGTTCTGCACATGCGCAAAATGTTCACGCATGCGCTGTTGTACGAGGATTTACGACACTGCACGATCTGTTCCACGCTTCCGGTTGACAGCCAAGCTAACGTTAGTTTAGCTAACAGCTAATTCGGCTAACCGCTAGCTGAGACAGCATGTAATAACTTTAAAAGACCCTCAAAATAAAACGTAAAAATAAACGTTAACATATATAACAGCTGTTACGTCAGTTCTACTTTACTTGCTACTTACGTGCTCATTTGAAATACAATCACTCAATACTCGTCTTTATTGTTATTACTGTAAAGTCTTAATGTAGCTGTAGCCTGGTTTTCCCATTAAGTTTGACTTAACGTCATTTTAGACTGAATCTAGCTGTCAGCTAGCAGTTAGCCGAATTAGCTGTTAGCTAAACTAACGTTAGCTTCCCGGTGGAGGCTAGCCATAGGCTAGCGTGGAACAGATCTTGCGGGTCGTAAACTGTAATATCTTGCGCATGTGCAGAACGGATCGTGTAGCGACATGCTGATCCAACGCACACCCCCGCCCGCTGAGTTGAACTGTGTTCAACTTTTCCCTACACGAGCGGCGCGCGGTCCAAATCAATGAACAAGAGACTAATTGTTGCTGTTTGGGAGTTCACTAAAATATCAAACTGTTTTCTAAACAGTTATCGGGACATAGACAGCGGGGCTTCTGCTTGTCAGAGCATCGGCACAAGACTGGATTTATCAGGTAACATCCATAATTATGACTATGCTAATTTTGCTAACTTTAGCTATCAACAATAACAGTCCGTGGTTAGGAAAGACTAGGAGTGCCACTATTTGTTATAAAGCTGCCTGTGATTAGAGATATATGATTCCACAGTCAACTAATCTCATTCAGTTGTAAGGCAGAGATACAGTAGTGCACAGAATCTCCATGGTTACCACACATTGATCACCTGCCGTTTAATCGCGGAGCGTTGTCCTTCACATGAGGAGCGTAAAAGGATTAATTTTCATTAGAATTTTTACCCAGAAGAACAACAGGTTGCCCGGTGGACGGGAAGACAACACAAGGGTTAAGCACTCAAGAGGTAATATTT
The DNA here is from genome assembly GCF_004354835.1 of Perca flavescens. Taxonomy (NCBI): domain Eukaryota; kingdom Metazoa; phylum Chordata; class Actinopteri; order Perciformes; family Percidae; genus Perca; species Perca flavescens. Next base: position 33,226,420 of record NC_041344.1, read on the forward strand.
GGTTTTATGTTTGTCCGGGTAAAGTTCCGTGTCCCGCTGCATCACTTGCTGTCCTCCTGGATGTCAAACTGTCTGCTGGATTTGGTGGATTCCAGCATGAGTTCGTACAGTTGGCCTATCTGGTCGTCCTGGAAGTTGCTGAGTTTCCCCTCCGACAGGTCGGCCCCAAACTTGACTGAGCTGAGAGGCTTCCCCGCTGACTGCAGTACCTGAGTCTGCAGGGTGTCCTTGTATTTCTGCAGGGGGGGTTAAACACAAGACAGGAATAGCAGCGTTGGTTAGCACATGGTCTTCAACCCATCTCCACTTTCACATTCATTGAACACATCACACAGTGTGACATGTGCAATATATGGTTCGAGATAGGGGTCTAACGGGTCACAAAACTCGTGACTAAGTCATGGATCGGATTGATTTTCAGATCAGCACAAAATATGGGAAATTTAAATGATTTATTAAAAATGTAATAACATTAACTTTCAACAACTTATTTCCCCAGTAAATTGCGATTAAACAACAAAAACAGATGAGAAAAGGGTATTCTACAATAACTTTGAATGCACCACGAGAGTGACAACAGCAGTGACCATAATGCTACTTTGTGTCTTTTAGCTCGTAGCTTTAGCGGCAGAGTGTTGTACGTCCCGCTGTTGGAATCCTCTACAGTGAAATACAGACACACTATACCGTTCAGCTGTCAGCATTTTAACCGTGTTTAATCCAGCTAGTAGCTAACGGTAGGCTAACGTTATCAATGCCAAGTGTAACAATAGTGTTTACTAGCGTGACATGCAGCGATGCTCCTGTTGCCTGCAACGTCTGTTTCGGAGAATCAGAGAGCAGCGCAAACATTTACGTGCCACCGAAATGAGGCACCGAAATCTGCGTTAGATACCGTTCGTTAAGGCACCAGTGCCATATAAACATCGGATTCTAACATGCGTCGTTCACGTGAAAATTTTGTTGTCTATCTTTTCACGGCAGCCCTTCATAGAGATTTATCAGCTTAGTTTAAGTAACAGCAACAGTAAAAATGTAAAAAGTTTATTTCACACACACTATTCTTATGCTTAAACTTTGCAATTGATCCGCGGTTCACATGCATTCCGAACCGTGCGTGTTGATCCATACGGACCAACTCCGGTCCGTTACACCACTAGTTCAAGATGGACATTAGGGCCGGGTTAAAATAATCGATTCTCCCATTAAAACTGATTCCTTTTTGGGGGTCAATTCTTAATGTAAACATTAATTAAAACATATTTGAGGGTTGCTTCTTGCTTGTACTATTTACAGCATAAATTGTCTGAGAATCTCTTTTATATCCATGCAATATTAGTAGGGCAGAGAAGCTAGCGGCGATAACAAGCGCAGAAATGGAAAACGTTTGTTTCGCGTTTTTCCGTTGTGATTCGGCCAGAAACTTCAACATTGTTAGGCGAAGAGATCGTTTTGGAATATAAAGCTTGGATATTACATTTCCTTGGACTCTTGGGGATTTATGAAAATCAAGTTTTGGTCAAAATACCACTTTGTTGCTGAAAGGACAATACAACAGGTATGCATGCACTCAAGGCTGCACAGATTACGGCTAAATTGTTTTATTTTCTTTTACTTTGTAACAGTTGTGTACATGGCTGTATATTTTAAAGATTTAATGCTTTAAAGTTATAAAAACGCTCATGAGTGGAAGTTTTATCGAGGTTACAGCGACGCCCCAGTCACAAAGTGTCCCGTTGACGAGACGGTGATCCTTGAGAGGTTAAAAGTTGATTAATTCTGAACGCGTCTGGCCTGTCTATCTATATTGCACCAAATACGACACTGCACTCCCTTGTGAAGTCGTTTGGATGAAAGGTTCTCAAAATAATCAAAATGCAAACAAACAGACAGACACATAGAGATTCCTGCCTTTATTAGAGATAATAATATGTTCAGCCCCCTCTCTCCGAAGCTTCGAATATTCTATGCTCATTACTACCGAAGCTTCGAAGCTCAAAAAATGGTATTCGGACTAGCTCTAGTTTTCATGCATTGATATTTTTTATTACAGCCCCTTAAAACATGGCTTCAAATCTTATGCGTTTTTCTAAAAATATAAACAATTCATGACTAAGCAACATTGCACTAATCGGTTATATCAGGTCTGTCAAACAACCCGCCAAGGCTAAGGCTTTTCTGATACTGTCTGATACGGTTTTCTGAGTCTAGTCTATCACATAGTCTGAGTGGAAACTAAATTTTAAATATGAATGTTCACTGTATAGTAAACTCAAGGTTATGTTTTTTTTTTGACAGCATTGATATTGTTCAGGCCCAATCTGTGTGTACACAGATCTCCTCTTACAGAATGAACGGTCTAGTTAACCTCAGCCCATGTGTGATGAGTCAACGCCGTCAGTGGTGCGTTTGAATCATCCTGAGTAGGACCACATCCACCTCCATCCGTTTCACTTCTGAATAGCTATCCAACACTTGGACAAAGAGCGCACAGTGAATGTCTGAGGTTTGTCCATTCTGAAAGCATTTTGGGTTTTTGGACACTTTCACTGTTAAGCAATAAAGCCATTTTATCTCAGAGTTTTTTTTTCCTGCACATAATGTAATTATGTTGAACATTTGCCAAGGGGAAATATCCTCCAGAGGCATCTTAAAGGAATACAACAACAGTTTGACACAATGCTCATACTTTTTTACTTCATCATTCAAAAACTTTTTGGAAAAGTCTAGATGATGTGATAATGTGTTGTTTTTGCATCTGGTTTCGTAACAGCAGCTTTAGTGCATAACTTCTTGATATTAATGAACATCCATTACATTCAAGCCATTGCCAAATTAGTTGCTACAAAGCTAATTAAGACTATCAGCTCCAAACAACTCTCTCTGGATTTCTCAGTATGACTATGTTCAGAGGATTATGGCTTCCGGCGACTTTCGCACGCAGTAACTCGAGTGAAGATAATGTCCTCTTCTGAAGAGTCCATGTTTTTAATCCTCCGTTTCCTCCTTGGCTACTAGCAACTGTTTGGAGGAGGGGTGGGGGCGCATGCGCGATCACGGAAGGCTTGTTTCATGTGGATGCAACAATTGGTGTTATCATTACTTAGAACTCCTCATGGGGGCAACAGAAACTATGCACTATAGCTTTAATTGAATCAGTGATTAATATCAGCTGTGAAAGGCCCCGGCTATAATTGATTGAGAGATAATGAGTGAGGTGGTGCCTTCAGTAATTGTTTAACATGACCTCTATTTCCCATTGACACTCGGTAATTAGCATGTGTGATCACGGAAGACTTGTATCATGTGGACGCACCAACAGTGGTGTTGTCATTACTTAGAATTCCTCACGGAGGAGACAGAAACTACGCACTATAGCTTTAACAGGGCTCTGCCACTAGGCTTGTACCAGTGTTACATTTTCAAACTGGTTTTGTATTATGCTAAAGAACGGACCGGTATACTGACCTTTACCACTAGGTGCCATACTTTACTCAGCAGCCGCTCCTGAGTGGAACTAATGAGACCACTTCAGACCACTTGCTGTCGGTAAAGCGCCTCAAAGTAATTTTTTGTCTCTGCTCTTTCGTCGTCTTCAAATCCAAACTGTTGTCATATTGGAGGCGCAGTAACTCTGCCATACATCGTCTCGTCAACCCGAAACACGTGACCATTCAAGTAAACAAACACAATGGGCACTATTTTAACGATGTGAAACGCAAGTATCAAACGTGAAACGCAAGTAGCTTTGTGGGTGGATCTCGAGCGCTGTTGCTATGATACCGGCGGGATAAATGACTCTTGCGACCGACGCAAATCAAAATGGTCTGAAGTAGCTAGGTGTGGTTTGGGCGTAACGTGAAAATAACCAATCAGAGCGTCATCTCACATTCCCTTTAAGAGCAGGCGCGCTTGTTCCATGGCAGATTGCTATTACGACGGAGGATTTGCCTGGCACACGCCAGCGGTAGCTGTCCGGGATGCGGCAAAGTAATAAATGCCCGTCTTGGCCGGGTGGCGATGTTGCTGCGGCCTCTCGGGCGCATCTCCTCAAGTCTGGAGAGGATTGCTGCAGCCTTGGAGCGTGGGCCTCCAAACGCACCACCTGCTCCTGTTGTGCCCCTTCCTCCTCCCCCCCACTGCATCTCCGTCCACCCGCTCCACCAGGAGTGCATCGAGTGTCCAATCCCACCGTCTCCTTAAGACCTCTAATATTTCCTCATTTATGTCATCAACACATCCATGATTCATGGAAATGTTGTGTAAAACACAACAAGCCACAAAGAATGCTGGGACTTTTTGAGGACTGTACTGTAAAGTGCCTCCTGATCTATCCAAACACCTGAAGCGCATTTTCAGTAATATTTTTCTTTTTCACACTACATTATGGCCAAGCATGCGCCACTAAAATATCTGAATAACGCGCCACTGACTTTAGACTAGGACCACTGACTTTAGACTAGGACCACTGACTTTAGACTAGGACCACTGACTTTAGACTAGGACCACTGACTTTAGACTAGGACCACTAACTTTAGACTAGGACCACTAACTTTAGACAAGGACCACTAACTTTAGACTAGCACCATTGACTTTAGACCAGGTTTTTCCTGCTCTGTGGAGGAATTGTTTTCTGAAACTGCAAAATAGCACCAGGGAACTTTTGCGCTGGAACACGCCTCCTCTTTTCGTTGAACCGCCCCGGGAGCGCAAATACATTCCCTAATTTACCGACGTGCGTCTGTGGAGGGAAAAGTCTGCTGTGCGTCAGGTGCAAAATAGGAATGATACATGCGTCGGTGTACAAAAGCAATTGCGCTGAGTGCAAGATAGGGCCCAATGTGTGCCATTCCCCCTCCCACCACTACTGAATTGTGATCTTCTTGGCTGCTCGGCAGTAACGGCCTATCACCTGTCAGACTTGTTGCCGTTGACTGAAAGTCAAGATCTCGACGACGACGACACTGAACTAACAAAAACAATGGTTTTTAATCACACTGCAAATGACTTCAGAGATTACAAGAATGTGTTCACATTTTTATTTAACCTGTTTTGTTAAATAGCCTAAGATATTAATATTAATATTATTTGAAACTGACTTGTCCTCTTTGATTTCATTTTGTTCCGTTTACTGTATAAGAATGTTACATACTGCTACCTCAAAAAAACAGGAAGTGAATAGACTTTGCAATAGAGTGACCTGACTGTTACAGTGTTGTGTAGGAAGAGTGCACTTTACTTGAGTGTTGTTCACCTTTTGAAATCAGCGTTTATTTTGGGAGTTATGATAAAGTCTGAATGTACATGAATACAAATCTAGACCGTGACAAAATTCTTGTTGAAAGTTAATCATATTTTGCAGAATTGCAGACTTTTTTTAAACTCTTTTTGAAAAGGTACTTTGGCCTAAATCACCTATTATTATTTTAGATGTTACGTGTAGGTAGGGCTGTTCAATTATGGAAAAATCATAATCACAAATTTGTTGGTCAATGATTAATTAACACAAATTCTCATGGACTACGTTTACATGCACATAATATTCAGTTTTTTGCCCTTATTGCTAAAAAGACGATATTCTGACTAAGCTGTTTCCATGGCTAATTAAAGCGAATATTCAACTAATATTTCTGTTTACATGTAGCCATGCAAAATACATTTTTTCTAAATTTACCAGCGGTGGAGGACTTGTTGGACCGTGCCAACACAGAAAGCGTCCCTTTTTAATCCCTTCAACCAGCTTCTTGAAAAGGTCAACGTAGCGATGTGTGTGCATATCCAAAAACTGTTGATATCTAAGTCTTTGATAATGTTTAAAAGTAGTGGTGTTTATCCACTCAATGGTGTTTTAAGGCCCCAACGTCTCCTTCCAGGCAGCGCTGCGACCGTTGACTTCAAGGCACCTAGCCCTAACCATACCCATAACCATTGCCAAATCCTAGTGTGAGACGTTGGGGGCTTAAAACACAGATGTGTTGTCCAGAGAATGCTTCTAAAACCTCAATAATACCGGAATATCCCACGTCGTAATCTGAAAATGCTCTATTCGGAAAAAAAGGCCTTATTTGGAATATACAACATGCTCCATGCATCCAATATGCTGTTTACATGACCTGTATCAAATTTGGAATATTTTTCATATTCATAAAAATAGTGGAATACTGGTGTGCATGTAACACCATTGTGTGTAACAAATTATTGGATTAAAAAAAAACTATGAAACATTTCAACATATCAACAGTGAAAACACCTTGAACTTTGACCTTTCACTTCATACTTTTGCCATTTGAGCAATTTTTCTTTTTTCCATTCAGAACACAAGACAAAATAAGAGTTTACTTGCAAAACGTGATGTGCAAAATAATCGCTTTTTTTCTCTGATTAAATCAGATTTTGGGATCTTTAGGAGCCAAAATACATTGTATGAATACAATTTTTATTAATTGCACAGCCCTTTTTAATTGCACATTTAAAAAAAAAAAAAGCAAAATAAGTTTGTTTATAATGTTCAGTAATTTGCAAAATCGTCTAAAAAACAACATGATAAAGAATTTCTGCCTGAAGAAATATCGCAATATGATATTTTTGCCAAATCGCCAAACCCTACCATTGAGGTATTTTAGAGTGTCCTCTTCATCCTCTGTATGGACAGTTTGAGCTTCAGAGTACCAAAGGCTAGGTCTAACTGGGTAAATACAATATTTTATATCTCTCATATTATCAAACTGTTAAATGCTCAGGGTGACTCAGCTGATGATCAGTGTTCCACATCACTAATTTATGCTATTAATACATTTGGGCTTTGGCTCAGTGCATCACATACTCTACAGGTGTTTTTACTGCAAGGATCCCGACATCTCTTCATTGCATTTTTACAATACTCCCTCATCTTTTCCTTTGTTCCTTACAAACACGTTTCTCTTTGGGGAAAGCTTGTTTGGCCCAATGGAGCCAATTTATTAGGAGCAGAAAATTCCCATGGGTGCCTCTGAAATAAATGGATTAGTCCTGCTCGTCGTCTGTTCCCACTGCCGAGATACAGTGGAAATTCACCTGCTTTTGAAAGAATGGACAGAGAGGGGGGAAAAACGACTAGGGAGACAGTTTGTGATGGTAGAACTCTGCTATATTCATTACATAATGCAATTTGGTGTGTTCTTAATAGCTGTCAAATACAGCAAACGGTGCAAACTGGTATGTATGCGAATTAGATTTTCATGTTTATTAATGTGGTGTGTGATTGGACCACACAAAGAATAACCTTGGTTCAGTTGAAGCTTATAGGGATCCTAATAAATAAAACGATTTTATTAGCATCAAAATGAAACACTACACCTACCAGCCTGGCCCCTTTCATCATATTTAATGGGACAACACTGAAGAAATGACACTTTGCTACAATGTAAAGTATTAAGTGTACAGCTTGTATAACTGTGCTCTCCCCTCAAAATAACTCAACACAGCCATTAATGTCTAAACCGCTGGCAACAAAAGTCAGTACACCCCTGTACAGGGCTCCACACTAACTTTTTGCCTTGGTTGCACTGGTGCGCCTAAGTTTTTTTATTTAGGTGCACCTGCACAAAATTTAGGTGCACCCAAATCTTTCCTCGCATCGCCGTAACGCTGAATGGCGATACACGATATATAGCTCTGTTTTTTTTATTTTTTTTACAAAGTGGGCTAAATGTTCAGTTTTAAGTCAAAGCCACTTTTCCCAAGCTCTTTTATTAAAACAGATTGTGATTAAAATAAAATGCAAAGACAGGGTTTCCTTTACCAGTTTGAAAATTTACAGCTGCAACACATGTAAATGAAAGTTATCTGAAATAAATAAATATATATATATAAAAAAAAAATATATATATATATATATATATATATATATATATAGGCTATCCTAGGCTATTTATTTCAGATAACTTTCATTTACATGTGTTGCATCTGAGAAAGCTCCTTCATAAGCTTTCAACAACAATAACAGACTGATTAAAAGAGAAAGAGGACGCCCGGATAGCTCAGTTGGTAAATATAGAGGTTTGACTCCGACCTGCAGCCCTTTCCTACATGTCACATGGACCAGCGGCGCTGTGTCTCTCCATAATGCAGGTGAGCCGGCCGGTGTGTGAGTGAAGGGGGGGGGGGGGCTGCGCGGAGGAGAGATCCAAACACAGGCACCCGTGGCTTTCCAGAAGGAATGGGTCATTTAACACAACATTAAACCATATCGATATAAACGACATTGCTTCGTTAGTGGAGAGGCAGCGGATGCGAGGACGTTAGGTGCAGCGGTGCGACCTGGGAAACATCTTAGTCACACCCTTACACATTCTGGTCGCACTCTCGAGTCCTGCTATGTTAAATTCCCATAGAGGGCAGATTTTTATTTTTAAAAGCCAGTTATTTCATGGATCCAGGATACTATGAATCCTGATAAAGTTCCCTTGGCCTTTGGAATTAAAATAGCCCCCCCACATCATGACATGCCATTCACCATACCTAGAGATTGGCATGGGGTACTTTCCATAAGATCATCTCTCAATGCAAATCAAACCAGCTATTAGGCTAACCGAAATAAAACCATACCAATCTGTAGGTTCAGAACTTAATATCCCTTTTAAAGTACATTTAGAACAGATAAACAATGTGTGATTAATTTACAATTCCTCGCGTGTTAACTTTGGACAATCATGTGATAGATAGATAGATAGATAGATAGATAGATAGATAGATAGATATAAATAGAGATGGAATGCAATTCTAAATCAAGTTTCCTATACTTTTCAGTTCAGTAAGAACAGAAAATCACGTGTTCTCAGGGTAAATGCTAATGAAAATAAACCTGGAAAATGTGGAAAAGAAAAAATGTTGTGTGGGGAGCTGATTGTGAGATTAATTTATCTTATCGTCTAACCACAACTTGTTTTCATACTTTGGTTTTTGTGCATTGTGTAGCTTGAGATTGTGACTGTATGTCGTGGCTCCAGTTCTTATTCTGAAAACTTATTCCCAAAACACTGCCAATATATTCTTGCATCTAAATCTTGCTATTTTATCACTGACTACGTTTACATGTACATAATATTCCGTTTTTTGCCCTTATTCCGAATTTTTTCTAAGTTTACCAGCGGTGGAGGACTTGTTGGACCGTGCCAACACAGCGTCCCTCTTTCATTCCTTCAACCAGCTTCTAGAAAAGGTCAGCGTAGAGATGAATATCCAAAAACCTGTTGATATCCAAGTCTTTGATCATGTTTAAAAGTAGCTGTGTTTCTCCTTCTTATCGGGCCTGCAGCCTTGCAAACTGTTGGCTGGTTGGTTTGTGTACAGTAACCATAGCAACGCACAGAGCTGACAAGAGGCTGTAAACTGCAGTAAAAACAATGATTGAGATGCATATTCTCAATGCGCTGTATACATGTCCAAAGAATGCCTCTAAAATCTGAATAATACCGGAGCATCCCACATGTCCTAATCGGAAAATGCTATATTCGGAAAAAGGCCTTATTCGGAATATCCAACCAGAATATGCTGTTTACATGACCCAATTCAAATTTGTAAATTGTCATATTCAGAATAATAGCAGAATATAGGTGTGCATTTAAAACATACTCATTGATGGCCTTTTTATGAGTTTTATTTCTAGGATTTGTTGTCATTGTAGAGTAAAGGCAGTTTTATGCTTCTGCGCAGAATCGAGGGCGTACCCCCGCAGACCCCTCTGTGTCTACGCCAGACCCTACGGCGTAGCCTGAAGTGCACCTCTCAAAAAATTTAACTACACATCGCAGCGACGCACGTCTCTCGGCCGTGGCTTGGTAGCATTTCCCCGACTCATTTCCTGGTTCTCCTCCATGAGATCAAGGAGAGGGCTAACTTCTCCTGCTCCAGATCTCCCACCGTGGTCAGAAAGAACAGGGGAGACTCTTTGGTTCTCTCACTAGGACTCTGGAGTCACTACTCACTCTGAAGATAATCACCATCACTCTCTCACTTCTCCCTCGCTCTACCACACACACACACACACACACACACACACACACACACACACACACACACACACACTATAGTACAGTATAAACTTCAGGCCACTTACGTCGGCTACGGCGAAAGCTCTGCGTGGAGCCTCCGCAGCACCATAAAACAGGCTTAAGGCAGCAACTTTTTAATAAAGTTGGCAAAATGTTTTCCCTTTGCCATCTCCGGTGTTTCTTAGATGCTTCAGTGTAGTGATATTCAATCAGCACGGCTGTGCTTGCTATTGTCTAATCTTTGCATTTTAACTATTCAGTATTACTAAATGCCAGTTAGTACCACTGTGACTGATTTAACAGAACTCTGAGAGTCCAGAGCCCAGTATAAACTTAGCGGCTCATCTTTTTTACTTCAGTTTAAGCTTCTGGACCTCGAAAAACCGGCATGTTTTCTGGCTGCTTCCACACGTGGCCGGAGGTCATTTCTATTATTTTGTCGGCTTGTGTCAAATCTTCCTTGAGTCGTAGTTACTACGTCTAAACGCACATCTAAAGAATGAGAACAAAAGCACTCATAACTCAGTGATTTTAAAGAGGGAAATTAGTCTTCGGTCACGGACACGGACACACACACGGACACACACACGGACACACACACGGACACACACACGGACACACACACGGACACACACACACCTGAAAGGATCGACCCAGCCGACATGTTAAGATGCCAGCCCTGTGTTGTACAATGGCAATACATTAATCTTAAACCATATACTGTTTAAAGCAGTTTAAAGTATGAATTACATCATTATTAAATGAATACAGCTACAATACAATTTTTAATTTCGGAGCACACATGCTCTCTGGGAAAAACAGTTACCATCGAGCCCTGAACTGTCCCCTCTTATAATGCTCTGAATTTGAACACCGTACATCATTACATACATCATTTAGGTTGCACTGATGTTCCCCGTTTGGCCCACCACTGAACCTGGCAGTGTTTATTTAAAATTAAAACAAAAAGCTATTAAAGCTCTTGCCATGAGAGTGTCTGTCCACACGGGGCCAGCAGTCCAGCTCAGGTGTTTTACTCACCGATTTATCGTGGACAACTTTGGTCTTCTGTTGTTTTGGTTTGGCTAAGATGATCCAGCAATTAGACAGAGACCTTACGGTCATTTCTGTGTACTTGGGGTGGAACGGTACACAGAAGTCACGGTTCGGTTCATACATCACAGTTCGGTACAATGGAAGGAAAAGCAAAACAAAAATACAGAAAGCTATTTTTTTTTATTGTGCATGTCTCATGCTGTACCACCTAGTGTCCTACAGTCTGTCCCCTGAGCTAGCTGTCTCAGGATGTACCACCTAGTGTCATCCAGTCTGTCCCCTGAGCTAGCTGTCTCATGCTGTACCACCTAGTGTCATCCAGTCTGTCCCCTGAGCTAGCTGTCTCAGGCTGTACCACCTAGTGTCCTCAATAAGTACCCTACATCATCTCCAGACTCCATCTGGAACTATAACACAGAAAATACAGCATCTCTTATTTATGAAAGTGCAAATTACATAGAATAATAACAACAAAATTCTACTTAGGCGCAGTGTTGGGTGTAACACATTACGCGTTACACACAACACTGTGCCTATGTATTTTCAGTAATGTAACTACTTTTTCAGGTAAAAAGTAGTGTAACGCATTACTACTGGAAATTTGGTAACGAAACGTAGTTCCTTTTTCAATTCGGCGCAACGTTACTTTTCCCAGGGACAGATTTGACAGCGACACTCTCAGCTGCGCTCTCACAATCACCACACGGGACGTGACAGAGGCTGCTGGTAGCAGAGCAATCAGGGCAGGCGAGAAGCAGCCAACGCTAACTTTTGAGAGCATTTTAAGCTTCGTGGCTTTTTACTGAGCAGACAGCTACCTGACACATGCCACTACATCGCTGAGGACTGGCGGTTAAACCAGCCGTCCTACAAACGGAGCACGCCAGGCAGACAACAAAGCTGACAACCTCACAGATGGAGGCGGTGGAGATGGGCTCATACATAGGCTAGGCTACACGCAGCGGACCACTGTGGACTTGTGTCAGTTTAGTTTAGTTTATTTAGCAGGACAATGTGCAGTTACATTAAAAAGATGGCTGCACCAGATTTAGCATTATGCTACTTTCCATCTGTAGTCCTCCACAATTATAATGACATAACAGAGTTGAGTACATGACAAAAACAATAAACATAACATGTGTATACAACAAGACAGTTAAGACAATATAAATAGACTATTTACACCGAAGGTGCAATACACAAATATACACAACAATGGAATAAAAAGCGTTAGTGAGAGCAGGTCTGATGTTCTAAAAGGAAGTATTTAACTGCCCGCGAGAAGCTTTTAAAATTTGAGATATTCTTTAAATTGTTAGGAAGCCCATTCCATTCTTTGACTGCTTTATAGGAAAAGGCTGATTGAGAAAAAACAGATTTTCTTTTGGGAACATTGCAATCACCCCTGGATACAGACCTCAAGGCTCTGTTTGTCAGTTTAGAGCGTAGCTGTACATATGTTTTTGAAGGGGGTGGAGCAGCATCATTAAGAATTTTGTGAACCAAACGGATATTAGAATAGCCTACCTGATCAAATTATCAAAGCTCAAAAATACTGTACTTCTCCAGTATACTACAGTGGTGGTGCCGTCTAGGTTTTTTGTTAGTGCAACGGAGCTGACAGCTCGTGCTCCATCAATGTCCGTGTTTAGTTGTATATATGGAGGGACTAGTTTGCCTCATGTGTGGACGGGATGGCATGTTGTAACGAGGTTCGAGTACATACAGCAAATACTTGAAGCCAGGTTCCTCTACGAGTGAATATGGGCGCATTGAAGACGACATGTAAATTCCGATTGCTTCATTGATTGTTTTGGCCCTATTTGTAGGTGTATCTAAAGGCTGGTTAAGCACTGTAGGGAGGAGAAGTTGGACAGGTTTTTGTCTCGTTCCAGTGATGGGCACATCTGGGGAATGGCGTCGGATATGCGTTAGCCTGTTAGATGCATTTCCACTCACATACCCAACAACTGCTGAACAACGGCGACACGCAGTCCTCTTCTTACCCACCACTCTCTCGCCTGTAGTCTACTACTGGAACTGACTGGGAAACCAAAGTTTTCCCAAACTTGCGATCTTAAAGAGGCCAGCGGGTCCTAGTCTAACTGCTGTGGGTCGCCACCAGGCTGCTGCTAGCTCTGACTCACTCACTGGACCGTCGACATGTAGGTGGAGCTCGGGAGCTTCAGAGCTAAGAGGGGGCTACAGATTAGGTGTCCCTAAAGAAACGCGTATCTAACAGTAGTTCCGCATTACATTAATTAATTTGCATGCGAGTTTTATGTATTTTTTACACCGTGTATTCTCTGTGTAAATTCATGTACTGAACCGAGACGCCCGTACCCTTTCGGTTCAATACGAATACATGTACTGTTCCACCCCTACTCTGTACATTTCCAACCGAATCCAGACAGGAATGCCACACAGGGGTTTTAGTCACACTACGTTTCGCGTAAAAATTTTTGTCTGATTCCATTAAAAAAAAAAAAAAAAAAAAAAAAAAAAAAAAAAACACAGCCAAAAGGAGTGCGTATATAAACAAAAGCCACGTTTTCGTCCCCTGATTAGGACCAATGCAAATGGGCTAGGTTTGCATACTGATAGAGTGAGGCATAATGAAAGTGTCTACCTCCTCCCCGGTGGCTTCACAGCTACTGCAATGACAAAGGGAGCTCTCAGGATTCCAGCTGCGATCACCATCTACTTCATTAGGCAGATTGGCTGCAGATCGGTGCTTTACCATCCCCCAGCGCTCCATAATTGTGCTGGAAAACATTGGCTCTCCCCCATAGTGACATACAAAAAGGACCTGGCATAGTTTCATAATTATTTTGGGAACTGGAGGACGAGTTGCAAATATACTGATCCCCCATCACCACATGAATCCAGGTAGGTCGTCTGAGGCTAGTGTCAGGCTCTGTGCTATAAATTCTGATTTATGGTCCTGTGGAGGCTCCACACAGAGCTTTCTCCGTAGCCTACCTAAGTGGCCTAAAGTTTATAGTTGTGCGTTGGTGTGTGCGTCAATCTCTTTAAGAGAATAGCAGGGCCAGCATGTGTGTGTGTGTGTGTGTGTGTGTGTGTGTGTGTGTGTGTGTGTGTGTGTGTGGTAGAGCGAGTGAGAGAGTGACGGCGATTATCTTCAGTGTGAGTAGTGACTCTAGAGTCATAGTGAGAGAACCGGTGGGAGATCTGGAGCAGAAGAAGTGAACCCTCTCCTTGATCTCATGTTGTTGATGGAGAAGGAGAACCAGGAAATGAGTCGGGGGGGAAATGCAACGCTACCAAGCCACAGCCTAGCAACGTACGTCGCCAAGACTTGTAGTTAAATTTTTCAGGAGGTGCACGCCAGGCTACGGTGTAGGGTCTGTGTCTCCACGTACCTACGTACGTGGTCATGGCGTCGATTTAACGCAGAAGCAGAAATCACGAGGGTAGTGTGTTTAGGCTGCGGCGGGGGTGCCATGAGAAAGTTCCAAAACACCAAACCCAAGCACTGAACTGCCCAGGAGTTTGTGGAACAGCTGACTGCCAAAAAACAAAGCACAGTCGATCTGTCTCTCTCGTCTCGTTTCTTTCTCTGTGAAATGAAGCTGCCTTCAAGTGCGGTCGGAAACGCAGAGACCTTATAAACAATCTGATGGAAAACAGCAACTGTGAAATATAGAGTCTACTTGCGTTACATTGGGGGGTTAAAGAACACAACAGGACGTCACATAAATGGGCCGTTTAACGACACACCCACGCCGCACAACCCTGCGGCAAATCGCCAATTATTTTTCAATATACAAGGGCTGGGTAGCAACAATGAGATCCCGAATCTCTCCGATTCACGAGGTCCCAATTTGATTACATGTTTGAATCAATATCAATTTTGTTAGGGACATTTAAGTTACAATACCAATTTTGCATTATTATGCTTATGAGAATGTATGCTGTAAATTCTACACGCAAGAAGCAACCCTCAAATATTTTTTTGAAAGCACCAGGTTAATGTTTGCATTTAGAATTAACCCCCCAAAACTTTGTTAAAAGTACTTTTTACTTAACAGGACTATAACATGACAGTAATTGACAGCTCATTAGTTCACTTTTTACATAATATTCGTCAAGATGATCCGATTATCTCTGAAATATATATATATGATATATTTAATAGGGGGATGGAATCGGCTCAACATTCCTAAAGCATGCAGTGAAAGCTGTGCCACTCTGTGTGAAAACAGAGTTTCACTTCCCCACAGACCTTCCCTGACAGTCTGAAGATCCCAACATAATAAACTACCAACAATAACAAATGTTCAGCAGTAACCAGATTTACACTGTAGGTGAAAACTATAACCCAACTATGAAAATGAATTACACTTTTACCTCCAACAGTCCCTTAGTGTTACTGTACTGTTTAGTGAAGCTGCTCTGCCATCATGTGGTGAAGGGCTGACATAACACCGGCTATGGATAGGCCATCAAAGATTACATTATGACAGGTTAAGATAAAGAGCATCACTAACATACAAATCTAAACAAGAATAAAAGTTACAGTGCAGTGTGAGAAATTAATAATTATTTGATCTAATAGGTTGTAGGGACGGGTTTGGGAGGGGAGATGGTGTGTAAAATGTAAGTAAATAGGTTTGGAATTATTTTTACAATTGAAAAAAAAAAAAAAATGTACTACAGAGGGCAAGTACCAAAAAAAAAAAAAAAAAACAAAAAGGTACCGTTAGGTGCCGTAACCAAATTTTAAATACTCGCCGTCGGTCCCAAAACGTCCCAGTTAGAGAGGAAATAGGGTAAACATATTCTTTAGCAGCCATCACTGACAACACCGAGGTCCTGTCCCCTGTCATTTTCAGGGAAATTTGGGAGTTTTAGCAACTCCGGTGGACCTTACATTCTACAATGGACACCTTACATATCGTCACCTTCCTAAAATAATGGCCCAAGTCATTTTTCAGGTTTTTCAGATAACGGCCTAAATCTACAAGTCTACAAAGTGTAGAATCACATGACCTGTTCAACTGAAAGGCAATTTTACCAGAGGTGGCCAGCACCATGAGGAGATGATTTAGGCAAAAAAATTATATTATTTGTCAAAAAATGACATTATTTTAGGAAGGTGGCGATATGGTGGGTATTTTATAGGCTGATTTAGGCTCACTATGTTAAAAATTTGACCACCACCTTTTGACCACTTATAGGCTCAATAAATAAATGATTTATCATTTATCCACCAGAAATTTTTAGAACTATTCCCAAAATAGTTCATTCATTGCTACAGTACTGTCTCAGTATGTGTTGATGTATTTATGTAGTATCAGATATGTTTTTACCTATGTAAGCATATGTTGTTCTTATTTTATGTGTACTTGTTGGTATTGTTGTATTGTATTTATTGTTTTTTAAGTCATCAACCTGCTAGGGACTGCAGATGAAAATTAGCCGGTTCGGCTAAATCTGGCACATTTACATGTTGGACATTGTACTCATGTTGATTAATGTGCACTGTCCCTTTTAAATAAAGAAATCTAAAAAAAAAAAAAAAAAAAAGTGCACGGAGGTCTTTGAAACAACATGTAGCACCCATATTTGATTAATTTATTAATGCTTTATCTAACGGGTTTGCAATTTACTAATAATTCCCGAGGCCTATATGTGATCTGGTAACGTTACCTAATATAGGGAAACAGAGACAAAAGTTAAGTTTAGTTTGAGTTGAGTTATAGTGGCAGAAAATATGATGAATAGTTATATTGAAGGGGGTTATTTTAACACCCACTGACAACAAGGTTTTCAAACGTCCTTTAAAATCTCCCAATTTAATGCGTCCTTCTTAATCTGCAAATGTAAAAATAACCGACTTAATACATTTAAAGAATGGCCAGTCTTGTGGCTAATTCGGGATAGAAATCCAGACCCTAGGCAACACTAAGTTTAGGCTTACACCTCTGTCCACCATGTTGGATACGATCTAATGATAACTAATGAAGACATAATTACATGGTGTTGTTAACAAGAGGTGGCGTTTAGTAAATTAATTGTAAAAAGGATGAGAATTCGGGTCCAATGAAGAGTAGAACTGTGAGCCCATCAACAATCAGGCCAACTTTAAACTGAGAGATTTCTGAATGGGGTTTGGTTAGTGCGACTTATAAGTAGAACATGGTTTACCTCCCACTCGGTCATGAAGCTCTTCACCTCTTCGGACGACGCCACTTTGTTTCTTCTGAACTCGTCTTTCACATACTGGTCCCCGAGGGCTCTTAAATCTATGGGCAGGAACCGATGCAGGACCAGAATCCTCTTGTACAATGACCGGACTTTGGAGACATGAGCAGAAGCCGCCATGAAGTCAAGTACCGCAAACTAACAGTTCCTACCAGTGAATGTTTAAATACACTTTTAACAGCTGTCCTGTATTCCAAAAACTGTGACAGACATAACGGCGTTAAAGGACAGAGACAGAAAGCGACATTCCCAAGGCTAGTTACTCAACACATGTCCTTGTTTATCCCGGAAATGAAGCTCCTTATTCTGGTTGGGGAACACATCACCGCCCCCTACTGGCCTGGAGCAGATAGCTGGATGGATGGATGGATAGAGAGAGAGAGAGAGAGAGAGAGAGAGAGAGAGAGAGAGAGAGAGAGATAGATAGATACTTTATTCAAGGTCCCAGTAGCTTAAAGACATCACACACAACATACACAAACATCATAAACAGGACATAAAATAACATATAAAACATAAAATAACAAATCCACATGAATAATATGGACAATTAAAGAAAAGATACTAAATCAAAATCCACATGAATGTACTTAGGGATGTATAAGCATGAGAGGCTTGCAGTGACAGGGCAGGGACTGACCCTGTGGTTTAGTCTGCATGCTAAGGTGCTCTATGAGAGTGGGTGTCATGATGGTAGTGCAGATAAGTCCAATAGTGTCAAGTCTAGAGACCAGCATTAAATATGGACAATATAAGAGAATAATGTAGACATAGTAATATAAAAACTATAGCAGTGCAAGGATAACGTTTAAAAAAAGACAGCATTACCGGTAAATATGGACATTATATGGGAATAAAGTAGACAGTAGCATAGACACAAATCAACAGTCAGTATTAGAGGTTTGAAGTAATAGGGTGACAGCCATTGTTCAATGTCTTCTTGTTTCATAATAGCCTAGTATTTTTGCCACACATTTTGCATAAATTACCTTTTACATATTATTACTATCACTACTATTACATTGACCTTTATACTATATCTTATACCAGGGTCCAACAGTAGCACCATCTACTATAGTCAAATGCTCACTGAAAATAAAAGTCTTTTGACTTGATTGTAATGTGTACATCGGTCCCACATGATCAGAATGTGGCTAACTGACATACTTGTTTTCTCTCACTCTATTATTATATTATTTCTTGTTAAACTAACATATTTTATTCACATTAGACTGTCTATTAAAATTGTGTTAATTTAACATAATATTATGTAACTTTAAGGCAATTTCATCATGTCCCTGGTACCCGAGTGGGGTCTCTAAATCTAACATGATTTGTTAAAGTTGACTCTATGCAAATGTATTGTAGCCATTGGTTCCTTGTTTTGTGTGTGTGTGTGTGTGTGTGTGTGTGTGTGTGTGTGTGTGTGTGTGTGTGTAAATACAGTTGCATGTTGAAATGATTTGCATTGACATGAATGACTCCGTGCAGTTACCATAAACAGATTTCACAGAGGGATCAAAAATCTCAACCTCTACATCAACCGCGGTGGATTCAACCACACAACTATGCAAACCACAATGTTTCAGATGTAAATTCTGCATACAGTGTAATGGTTTTAAATCTAAAGTAACCTCGCACTAACCATCTTCACAGTGTAACAATAGGAGCATATACATACTTCAAAACATATCTTCATAGTGGACTTCGAACAGCAAAGACATTTCTAATACTTCAAACATATCTTCAGTGGACATGGCAAAGAGAGTTATAGTACTCTTTTCACATTAGATTTAAAAATGCAAATACAAAATACTGTGGACTGTTATCACAAACAGTGCTCTCCCGAGGGCAAATAAAAAAAGAATAACACCATTTCCCGGAAATAGTCTAAATCAAACATGGCACAAAGTGAATAAGGCAAAATAAGAACTAGTGCTTTGTTATTACGTTTACTCCTAAACTTAAAGGGTAACTGTAGTTTTTTTCAACCTGGACCCTATTTTCCTGTTTTTGTGTGACCGATGGGAACAACAATCTTTGAAAACTGGTCCAGCATTGAGCTGCAATGTTATATAGGGCACCTGTGATTATTAACTGTGAACAGATTAGTATTCTAAGTGTCTGACAACATTATGGAAAGATCCCTACAGAGATAGACCTTTTAGTTAAAGAGTAAGATCCTAAACAGTACTTTTAGTCTGGTGGAGTTTGGTGATGGTGATTTCGTTTTTTTTTTCATGTTAAACAAAAATGATCTCACTCTTTAATTAAAGGTCTATCTCCGTAATATTGTATGACAATTAGAATATTAATCTGAGACTGTCAGCGGCAAAAACAGCACTTGGACATAAATTGAAGGTGCGCAATTGTCTTATAATTTAATTGAATCTTGTTTGGCAGCTGCCCACTGCAGAGATCTCGCTTTATACTGGACCAATGTCGAAGATTGTTGTTCCCATCAGTCACTTAGACACAAGAACATAAGAACATAGGGTCCAGGTTGAAAAACCCGAAGTTACCCTTTAAATTGTGCACTCTGTTTTCAACGTGGTTTTACAAATGATGGAAAAAATATATATATATATATCAACCCTGTGTAATTTTTTTCTTCCTGAGGAATAAACACAAAGAGAAACATGTTTTAGAAAACTCTTAAAATTGTTTTCAAATGGCTTCACAAGGGAAAAGCGGTCCATCTGGTATAGCAGGTCCAAAGATGCCTGTTGGTTTATTGCTGACAGCTCAGTCTTTACTAAAAGAGCCTGTTTTCTAGAGAGAAAACTTTTACTTTGTTTGCATAAGGTTATTTCCACGTAGTTCCATGCAAATCCTGTCCAGTTAATTCAAACAACCAAAACTAGTCCAAACGGTATACCAACGATGCCTTTAGGGACAACTACGCCATTTGGCTCATGGCGCAGTCTCTCTGTACCTTTCACTGGAAGAGCCCGTTTTTAATAGCTAGTGCTTTGTTGGTAAGTTTCCCTCCATCAAGTTCCATGAAAATCTTTTGGATTACCTCAAAGGTATAACGAATGCCAGCAGGGTAGCTGAAGTTCAGGTTCATACAGTAGCTACATTAGTCCAAACAGCATAACAACAGCTAATGCTACATTATCAAGATCTTGGAACACCTTGATGCCTTCAAGGACAATTCCGATGTCCTCTGGTTTAGCACTTGAAGCATGTTCTTTAAGAACATAAATCCCAACAGTGGTGTCTTCAATGGCCTTGGTGATGGGGTCTTTATCCATGCCCTATTAAAAAAAAAAAAAAGGCCAGTAAATAAGACCAATCGAGAAACAAATAAATCAATATTAAATCACAGAGAAAAAAAATGTTGACAGAAGTTGTAGTTGTAGCAGCGGTAGTTGAGTGTGGGAAGATATATAGTGCTGTAACTACGATTAATTTAACTAATTACATTTTTTTTATGTTTTCTTGTTCATTTAAATAATCTGACAAATTTCAAATAATCAATGACTTCTAAATAAAGACTATACGTTGAAAATAATCACATACTCACCACAACTAGCCAGTCTAAAGTCATGTCTCAAATTTTAGATATAAGTATTGATTGTATAATGCTATGAAACATACACATATTGCTGGACAAGGTTTTCTGGATCTTCACCCATGTAGATACAGACTATCTTGATGGCCCAGTTTTTAATAATCCGGTGGGATTTTCGGATCACGGATTGGATCAAATCTTGGAAATGGGTTTTTCAAAAGCAAAAGAGGGATTCTGAAATAAAATCACATCATGTAATCTGATTTTACATTTGATCTGGATCATATCTGCCCCCAAAACTTTGAACTCGGTTCGGGATCAATTTGATACAAAAAAAACCAGGATTATCCTGATCCCTCAGAAGGGTGCATTCAGTTGTGATTTTTGAACCAAAGAAAATCAGAGTTTTTTTTAAGTGAATCATCATAAAATAAAGGTTTACTCATGATATATACATTTCTTCATATTTGAAGCATATATGAAGCATGTCACATCTAATGAGATATGGACTATTGCATAGTATTGTTTTTGTTTTGTTATTTAACATTATAACAAAATAAGGAATGTAAAATGTTTCTGTTTATTACACTGTTTCTGTTTCTTAAAATGAAAACAAACAATGGCTATTTGTGGCCACCGGTATGTGGCCTGCCTGTTGTTCTTTGCTGAGCCAGAAGGCTACACTGTTGGTTCCATTTAAGACTCTGGTAAACAGGATTTGGTAATCCTGACATTTGGTATTTGGATCACAGTGATCCAATCCAATGTTCCTTTAAAAAACTGGCATAAAATTAAGATGGATCAGGAGATCCTGGATAGCAAAACATGGGATTTCCATATCCGGATCAATTTGATCCAGATAAAAAAATTTTAAAAAGTGGGCCGATGATACACTCCCGTCCAGAATCTATATCAGTAGTATTAAGGTGGCACTTTCGCGCGTGCATGTGTGACGTCATAACACGCACGCGCAAACCCACCCTGTAATCTGGTCATATGAGCGTGCGTGTGACGTCACGGGTGCCCGTTGGTACTCGCGATCGCCATCTAGTGGCCGAATATGGTAGTGCATCTCGTCGTCGAAGCTGCGTGCGCATCTAGCGGATGTGATGACACCGCGGTCGCCATCTAGTGGCCGAATATGGGTTACGTGGGGGTGAGGCATCATTTACATTTTTGTAAAAAAAAAAAGGTGTTAATACGTCTGTTAGACCAATGGTTAGCTGTTAAGAATGGGTTTGCTATTGGTTGATTTTAAAAACGCCCTACAGGGTGTGGTTTGTGGTGTTTAAAACCCCTTGTTTCAAAGCTGACTGCTCACTTTTTTTATCCACCATTTTTAGCTGTTCTGGTAGCTAGCTTGCTACCACGTTTTCCACATCAAAAAGCACTCTGGAGTTTTCACTTTTTAATTCTTTTTCGGGAAAAGCAAAGAGGAATCGTTTTTCAGCCATGGCTTTCCCCACATTTGGACAACAATCTGGATAATCTTTTGTTGAAGAAGGTGAGACATCTAGAACAGTAGCCACTACATTTGGTTTGAGCCTTTCCCCCCGAGAAGAGTTATGGGGATGCTGTGAGACTAATACTGGAACAACAGGCAGTTTGAGTGAGGCTCCCAGAAAGAAGCGATTCCGTTCGGAGATCTTTCCTACAAGCATGACCGAATCGTGTACATCTGATCTGGAATATGTTGGTGTCAACGGATACAGTTATTCAATTCGCTACAGTGCAGGATACGTGACATTAGCTGTTTACACTAGTGTTGCTGTAGAACTATCTAGCCAAGCCAAAACAGCCTGTACAATCTCTGTAAAAGACTGGGGCCTTTTCTGTGAGGTTGTCTGTCCGGACCTCGACAATCCGGGCTTACCTGAGCTGGTGTATGTGTCTCAATGGGATAGTCGCAATGGCTCCAGTATCTATCGTGTGGAAGCAGACCGTTTCACTAGACCTACAGAGGATTTTATTTTCCTTAGCGTGTGCAGTGAAAGGGAGAAGTTAGTTGCTGCCCGTGGTCATGAAGAATGGAAGTTAAAACCGTATCCTGTATCTAACGAGGAATACAACAAATGGTTTAAAAATGGGTTCTTTATACAATGGTGTGACTGGGAGATTTTGAAAAAACAGTTTGACACCATCGACTATGTCATCAGAAGAGACAAAATAAGGAGTTCTTATGAGAACATAAGAAAAAGATTGATATTTGGTGACGCTGACCAGCAGTCTCTACCCCTGCCACGGAGCCTCTATAGACCTAAAATCATCAGACACAAAGACTAGCAAAATGGTGGGTCTAATTTGAATGTGCTAATTATTTGCCCAAAATAGTTAAAATTTTTTTTTTTTTTTTTTTTACCGTGATTGTAGAGGATCTGGAGTGGTTTCATTCGACCCCCACAGGTACGCCTCCTAACACCCCTGATCTATTTGCACCCCTAACGGCATCCGGATCTCCTCAATCCCTTTCATCATCGTCATCATCGCCACCTCTAACGCCGGAACACTTCCTACCCTCCCCATCTACACCTCCTCTGCCACCATCTCTATTGATTGGGGCACTTCCCCCTCAGACATGTGCATATCAAACAACCCCCTCAACATATGCTGCATTACAACAGGGAGGTGTTGCTGATTGTTCGGACACAGAGGCGCCTGATCAGACGGATGGGGTGGTGTCATCTTTGTTTATAGATAGCATTAAAACAGCGTCTCTACATCTTCTTAACATTGTTCTTCACAAGTATTTGGAAGAGCTTTGTTCGGGCTGTCAGATCAACCATCCAAGCCAGAATCAGCATGCCTGTTTAGAGGGGCTACCAGAACACTTCTACACTGTCCACTTTGAACAGCTTATG
Organism: Perca flavescens; assembly: GCF_004354835.1. NCBI lineage: Eukaryota > Metazoa > Chordata > Actinopteri > Perciformes > Percidae > Perca > Perca flavescens. The sequence continues at coordinate 33,250,110 of NC_041344.1, forward strand.
AAAAGACTCCTTACTGATAAATTCATTGGTGTCGTACAACGTTTTCTGTCCATGAAACATCTCACGGCTGCTGAGGGTAGAATCAGGGGAGTATCCGAAACAGTTTTGTACGAGTTGAAAACGGCTGAAGATGTTACGACTAAGATCAGTGCTATGTATGACTCTATGATAGGGGACGACGTTGTCAAAATAGCCGAAATTAGAGAGATTGGGGACTATTGGCGCGATTTATATGCAAGAAAAAACTAACAGGGTGAAAATATGGGGAATTGTTTATGTGTAATGTATAACCATATCAGTGAGCGATATCACGTATCGCATTTATCTGGTATTTTAGATCAAGCCATTGCTAATAATGTGAACAACGTTGAAAAATACCAATGTAAGAGTGCTGATGTAGATCGTACAGCTGTGAGTAGGTTAGAAAAACTGATGGTGATTGTAAGAAGACAACATAATACCCCTCCTTGGGAGGATCTGCTGCAGATGTTATTATCAATGTTAATGACACGTGAGAGTATAGTGGAAACATTTTGTGATGTCATAGCCAACATTACACGCAATTTTAAGATGCTGAAAGTTTATCACCTACTTACTATGTATACAATGCTTGTAGATACAGTGAGTTTGTATGTGCAAGAAAAACAGTATACTGATGTCTTGCAGGATTTGCAAAAACTGAATATATTCATAATCAGTAAAAGCGATGTATCCGTATTAGCCAATATGCTATCTATGATAGAATGAGTTTCACTGTCTTCATAACTGTCCTATGTATGACTGTGTGAGAGTGTTTTGTAAAAAAATAAAAAGAATGACATAACTCTAATGTGTTCACTTGTGTTTTAAATGAATCATGGAGAAGGTTATGCACAAAATATACTATGATCCGTCCCACCCAGGAGGGTTGGGAGGAGTGCGCAGACTTTGTGATTCTGTCAAAGAATGCACTGGCTTGTCTCCAACTATCCCCACGGTTAAAAAGTTTCTGCTGAGGCAGGATGCGTATACACTGCACGCCCCTGCATTGAAACACTTCCCAAGAAACAGAGTGATTGTTAATGGTATCGATAAGCAATTTCAGGCTGATTTGGTCGATATGTCTGAATATTCAGCGGAAAACAATAATGTGCATTATTTATTGACATGTATTGATGTGTTTTCTAAATATGCCTGGGTAATATGTCTTAAAAACAAATCGGGTCCTATTGTGACAAGTGCCTTTAAGGAAATATTGGAACAAGGACGCATACCCCAGAAGCTCCAAACAGACGCTGGAAAAGAATTTTATAATAAGGTTTTTCAAAAATTGATGACACAGTATAAAATTCACCATTTTTCCACATCGAATGAAATAAAAGCAAGTGTTGTTGAACGTTTCAATAGGACTTTCAAAACCAGAATGTGGAGATATTTAACGGCTGTTAACTCACGCCGATATATTGAGGTAGTACAAGTTATGGTTGCTGCTTACAACTCTGCATACCATAGGTCAATAAAAATGGCTCCGTCCTTCGTATGTAAAGACAATGAGAAAACTGTCTTTAACACTCTGTACAAACTGAAACCACATGGAACAGTGCTGTTTGAATTTCAGATGGGGGACACCGTTAGGATATCAAAGCACAGAGGCATTTTTCGTAAAGGTTACCAACAGGCCTTTACAGATGAGTTTTTTACAATATCAAAACGTATAGGTAGAACTCCTCCTGTTTACATACTGAAAGACAATAGCGGGGAGCCGGTGACACCTACCTTTTACGAAGCAGAGTTACAGGCTGTAATTGTAGACAAAAACAAAGTGTTTAAAATTGAGAAAGTGCTGGCTCGAAAGGAAAAAAAAAGCTTGTACTTGTGAAATGGTTAGGATGGCATGAAATTCAATTCATGGATCTCTGAAAAAGACATAGTTGATGTAAGATAAAAGAGAGGGGTCAGTCTTGTAATATTAGTCATTGTGGTTTGTTAGTGAAAGGTGTTGGAGCTATGAATAAGAACGGATTTTTTGTTACGCTGCCTAGTAATTCCTCACAATTAGTTTATCCAAATAATAAGATTTGGCAATTCAGAACAAAACTGGCTAAACCGATCATATTACAAACACCGTATGAAGTTGGTCTTATTGAAATTCAATATCCCAGGATCTGGAATAGTTTCACCGAGAACGATGCCAAGATTGATTTCATCGACACGAAAACGAAAATGTTCAACAAGACAAGGCTAACAGTTGGTTCTTATAATACAATCGACAGCATTGTTAATGAATATAATATGAAATGTGCTGCTAACACAGCCCTAGCCCACATAACTATGAGCCACAACCCTATCACTAATAAGATTCTTTTCACGGGGGGAGACGGATGGAATATTGTGTTTAGGGGACGTCTGGCCGAAATTCTTGGGTTCATACCAGACTCTGTGTTCGAAATTCACATTGGCCCCCATTTAAAATGTTCAGCTCCACACCCGGCCGACATTCATGGGGGTCGTTATAATATATTTATTTATAGTGACATTGTGGACTACCAACTAGTCGGTGATAGTCATGTACCCCTGCTTCGGTGATAGTCATGTACCCCTGCTCCGTTGTATAAATATCTCTGATGAGAGCAAACGTATGCCCACTCTAAGTTACGACAGTCCTCACTACACATCGTTGTCACGCTCGACTATTACTGATATTCAGATAGAACTACGAGACGATCAGAACCAACACATCCCTTTCTCATACGGAAAAGTAATTGTCAAACTACATTTTAGACCTGTGAAACAGCATTAAAATGATGAGGAAAGCGTACACAGCCGATGATGGAAGATATATGCACTATTACATGAATCAAGCTGGTGGAGAGTTGCTGGGGTTCATAGGCTCCAGCACACAATATGGGCATGGCTTAGGGGGGATATTCAGAAATTTATTTCGAATGGCTGTTCCACTTTTAAAAAAGGGGTTTAATATAGCCAAACCCCATCTGAAAACAGCAGCAAGTGGTTTTATTGGCGATGTTGTGACTAATGTCAGGAACGCCGTGGCATCCAGACAACAGGGCAATGGGCTCATGGTGTACAGACGCAAAGCATTAAAAAGAAGCCCACCAGGATGTGGGCGTAGCCGGACTGTGAACAAAAAGCATAAAAACACCCCCAAAAAACGAAGGATCCTCAAAAAGAAGGCATCTGTCAGTAGGCGCAGAGCTCCGAACCGATGCTCTCTGGCCCTGACAAAAGACATATTTTAATTTTACAGAATCAATCATGGCGTTTATTCATAATCAGTCCGAAGAATGTGTGAAGACAGAATTGGACCTGTTTACCGTACACACAAACATCTATCGAAAAATCAACATTTGTAGAAGTCCCCCCAATGTCAGCTCTAACGGACGGCGGTCCTATTGAATTTTTCATTTCGGCTAGTGGAGAGGATTATCTAGACCTTAACGATTCATACTTGTATACACGTGTAAGGATTACAAACCCTGATGGCACTTTGTTAATTGCTAACGCAGCCGATGTAGGTTTTATAAATTATCCTGGATGCAGTCTTTTTTCACAAGTAGATATAATGTTGGGTGATAGACTGATCACACAGTCTTCAAATACGTATCCTTATCGATCCGTTATAGAATGTCTTCTGAATTATGGAAAGGACACATTGGCTACGCAATTTAGCACAGGGCTATTTTGTAAGGACACAGCGGGCAAAATGGATGAGACCTCCATCACAGGTGATAATTTGGGGTTGACACAAAGGGCTGAATACACATCCGAAAGCCGTATTGTTGAATTAATAGCACCAGTACACGCAGATTTGTTTTTTCAAGAAAAATTGTTGCTAAATGGTGTGGACATGTCTCTGAAATTCATACGTTCAAAAGATGACTTTGCACTAATGACCCCTGGAAATGTCCAATTTGCTGTGTAAATAATGTCTGCTAGTCTATTTGTCAAGAAAATAACAGTGGCACCGACTGTTAGACTAGCTCATAGTCGTGCCCTACAGCGTACTAATGCAAAATATGCTATTGACAGAGTAGCTCTAAAAACCTTCTCAATACCTACAGGCACACGTGTTTGCAACCAAGAAAACTTGTGCATAGGCCAAATTCCTAAATTTGTAGTCATAGCTTTTGTAGATAATGAAGCATACACAGGATCGTATGCCCGTAACCCCTTTAATTTTGGAAACTATAATACAGAATTTATTAGCCTTTATGCCGATGGACAGCCTCCCCCAGCCCGTCCTTTTCAGCCCCTTTTTCAAAGAGGGCAATATGTACGGGAATATTATCAACTGATTGAATCAACAGGACTCTATTTAAAAGACAGGTCACTAGCCATAACACAAGATGATTTTGGGGCTGGTTATACTCTATTTTCTTTTAATTTGGAACCTGACGGTGGGGGCTCAGGAAATGTTTCACTGATTAAGAACGGTAACGTTCGCTTGGAAGTTCGGTTCAGAAATCCCCTTCCTAGGACTGTGACCCTTATCTGCTATTTCGTTTTTGATTCTGTAATTTAAATATCTAACTGACGGCAAGTCCTATTGGATCACTACTAAAGATGAATACAATAGAACTCATGAGCGTCCTCAGAAAAAGAATGAATAGAGAAACAAATTTCTTAGGAGTAATGTCATGTGATCATCTCCCAAAAACCGTAGTTTGTAAATTACCTGCTATGCTCGTTGTAAATACACAGCCCAGTAATATGCCGGGTGAACACTGGCTAGGTATTTACATTACAGAGAACAAGCATGGTTTGTTCTTTGATAGCTTTGGACATCCACCTACCTTTTTTCCTCAGGAAATTGGCAATTTCCTCTTAAAAAACTGTGTGGAGATGTACCATTCAGCAATCCAAGTGCAAAATAATTATTCTACAACATGTGGCCAGCACTGCGTTTTCTTTTTATGTCATATTCAGAAAAAGATTCCTTATACAAAAGTATTGAGCATGTATGGTGCTAATCTTGTATGAAACGATACAATGGTCAGCCATTTTGTTAGCAGAATACACTCCGTTGTGTGTCACGATCAGAAATTTAAATGTGTACAATGTTCATGCGCCACCTATAGGTAAAAATTGTGTTAAAATTGTGTAATGATGTTTCTTTTCAAAAAATAAAGAATGTGGAATATACTGTTCTTATAATGCCTTAATTTTTTTATTCCTTTTTTATTTTTTAAAACAAATTATACAGAAAAAAAAATGCATTCAACAGATAAAATTAATGTAAAACACAATCATTTTATGTCACATGTTTACATACAACACAGCATTTTCACATAGTTGAATAAAGAAAACACACCTGAATAGAAATATAATAAAAATAGAAAATATTTGTAAAACACAATCATTTTATGTCACATGTTTACATACAACACTGACTTTTCACATAGTTGAATAAAGAAAACACCTCAAATAGAAAACACACCTCAAATTAAAATAGAATAATAATAATAATAAAAAAAGTAAAATATAAAGTAGTGTAATAATAGAAAATAATAAAAATAGTTTTTTAAACAAAACAAAGTAAAATATAAAGTAGTGTAATAATAGAAAATAATAAAAATAGTTTTTTAAACAAAACAAAGTAAAATATAAAGTAGTGTAATAATAGAAAATAATAAAAATAGGTTTTTAAACAAAAAAGTAAAATATAAAGTAGTGTAATAATAGAAAATAATAAAAATAGGTTTTTAAACAAAAAAAAGCACAATATAAAGTAGTGTAATAATAGAAAATAATAAAAATAGGTTTTTAAACAAAAAAAAAGTAAAATATAAAGTAGTGTAATAATAGAAAATAATAAAAGATTAAAAACTAGAGCAGCGATTCTTAGCAATGGGTGGTGTAATACTAAAGGTTCTAGGAGTACTAGTTGCTCGTAAAGCAGATGGTGTGCCCTGTGTAAATACAGGGGCCATTCTTATTGCTCTAGGAGTGCGAGGGGTTCGTGGAGCAATCATCGGCATTTGTGTATTAAATACAGGGGCCCTAGGAGTCTAGGAGCTCTAGGAGTGCTAGGAGCTCGTGAAGCAGTCGTGGGTGTTTGTGTATTGTTTCAGATGATGTAAACGTTTTAAAAGCCTCAATAGAACGGCGTACCCTCGTGTTTGGGATTACGGACAGTGGCACATTTAAGCTAGCTAACATTTTTAAAAATATGTTCCACCCTTTTGGTCTAGAGTGTTCTGGAACATTATTATGGGTTGTGACACTTTTCAGCAGATCATACAGATGACTTCCAGGCACATTCTTATTTTCAACAACTATTTCCCCTTGATTTGTCCAAGATAACTGGTCATTGTGTCGGGATAATGAAGCCAATATGTATTCTGCATTTCTTTTGTTTCTTATAGGCATATGTTTCAACACTTCTGTCTTTAACATATTTTCTTCTTCATCTTTTGAATCATCCTTTGAAGCAACTTCAGGTATTGATAATGTAATCACACTTTTCTCGCGTTCACCCTGTTTTATCATGACTAAGTACCTCTGTAGAATACTTGAATATCTTTTAGCTTTTTCATATACATCAATGTCAGGCTGTTTCAATATATCACTCATGGCTCGGTCCAATTCACTTTGTACAGACAGTCGCAGAGATACATTTGAGGAGTCCGATGTTTGAGGAGGATTTAATGCTGCTAATTGATTTTGTGGAACCAAAAACATTTTCTGCGTGTGTTCCATCTCAATTCCTGTTGATAAGACTTGCTATGAACGGGATAGCGGCCCCCAGTAGAGGCAGTAGAAACCCACCTGTTTGATTTATTGTCTTTTTTTTTTTAAATGTTTAACTTTTTTATCAGCTATTAGTCTAATAACTTTCTTCTTCTTCTTTAACAGCCTGTACTGATTATTAGACAGTGGTATGTGGCCTCTTAGGACGTTCAAAGCTATTTCACAAAGCGCATTGATAAAGTCTGGACTAGCGTTGCTCACAATGACACCTCTCGCTCTGGGTGATGCCTTATGTAGCATGTCTAACAATGTAAAATTCCTCTCCATTCGGCTTGACATTATTACACCTTTTTTCTAGGAACATATACAACCTGCTGTGGGGATATCAGAGCTGTTCTGAGTCTTAAAATATCGGGGGTTGTGGATTTATAATCTATCAAAAGATAGCCAAAGGTGTAACTAGTGGCGTCTTTAAAAGCCTCTAAAAAATATTTAGTATTTCCGGGGAACATTTGGCGTGCCAGTAAGCTTATCTGATGTTGATCTCTAGCATTTTTGAAAATAATCATATAGTTTGTGTTCAAACTGATTGTACGACTAGCTTTACCTTGAATAAACAGATTCTGCACTAAATATATACAACTTAGACGTCTATGATGGACATACTGTGTGAAAACTTTTTGAACTTCCAAATTATCACAGGCTTGATTCATTAAATCGTCTATAATGAGCAAATTATTCTTAGTAGTAGGCAAGAGTGTCTCGTCGCAGAACGATTCCGGGAGACCTTGTACAAAATTTATATTCACTGTTTTAAGCAATTGATCGTCTATTGGTTGCCAGCATGAATAGATGTATACTATGTTATCTATTTTTTGTGAAATAACAGAGGACATGTTTTCAATAATGTCTTTGACAAAATATGTTTTTCCACAATTAGAGGGGCCACTGATAACAAGGCTAAAAGGGTGTTGAAGCCTACCATCAAATCCTGAAACATCCCTAGTAGCCATGAGGGACGGTTGTATAGTCTTGGAGCACACGTCGTTTGTTGTAACCAACCTGTACTTTCCTGGTGAGTGTGTTGTTTTTGAGATGGAACTGTTTTTTGTCGCGCTTTATTGTGAATGCTGTTGTGGTCAGACGGTTAGGAGGCTGCTGCTTGGTCACAAAGGATTGAACAAGACCAATTAACGATTCATGTGTAACCACTTTGGCATTTGCTGCATTAAGGGTCACACCCTTGCATTTAACTTGTGTATTTCCTTGAGCGGTCCTATAAGCATAGCATTTAGGACCCCCGGAAACAAACTCCGTTATATAATCTTCGGTAGGAGCCCCACAGACTTGAGCGCTATTTAGTTCATCCGTTAAATCGCAGAGGTAAGGACCTAGAGGTGGGATCCACTCGCCGTCTCTGCTTGTGAACAAAATGCTGTCAGTGTCAACATATAAAATACGTTCCTGCAGTTTATCCAACAAATCATATATAGTTCCATGCGAGCATAGGCGGTGGTCATTACTCTGGATGCTTCCCCATCGGTGTATCTCCACTGGACAATCGCTACTTCTGGTGAGATGAATGAGAACTGGCGAACATCAAAAGTGTCGCTGAACATGAGCTGTGTGAAGCGGGATGGTTCCGTTATGAGCTCAGCAGTAGTCATATTACTGCGCATTGCGAACTTTCCCCAAAGACTATTCAGAAGTAATTTATTTGTATGCCTTACAGCTTTGTTAAAACATATCTTGGCCGGATCAAGACGAATGCCTTCATGTGCATAATAGTCATCTATGTACTTTTAGTTTTCGTCTTCCGTCTTGATATGTCCAGGGTATCCTGAAGCTTCCTGCTTACGTTTAAGAAATGTTTTAACATAGGCTTTAAAAAGCTGATCAGTTTTTTCTGGGAAATGCCAAACTTCAGCAATGGAAACAATCTTGTACCCTTTCTCTACGGCTTTCTGTAATTCAAACGTCACCCAAACGCCAGACAACAACCGTTCTTGATCGCTATGTGTGCAAGGTGTTGTTTGATTCATCTGAACAGCACACGCAGCACATAGGGGGAACATCAGTTTACCGTTACAGTGGTAGGGCAACACAGGGTGATACAGGCCTCTGGGCGGTGCTACTGTACATTTCACAATGCCAAAGTATGTGTTTGTCATCAAAATCCTTGTGTATTATTTGGGGATGTCCTATTGGATAATCTCTTTTGGACTGAACAGTTGGGTACAAACTTGTGAAATCATAGTATCTGATCTTTTCATCATTTTCTACCTTGTGGTACAGTTTCATTGCATTTGTGCGGCCTCCAAAGAGGGATTCTCGTGGATTGAGACGCCCTGGTTTTTCATATGTTAACATGAACTCCTTAACGTCAGGGTTAGTGTCCACAGCCTGTCGCCAATCACATTCCCACATCACCACAACTTTCAGCTGATCCTTATTTTTTAGAGCAGTCACTCTGTTATGGAACTCCGAGCGCAGCTCACCCTGTGTTTTTTTTTTTTTTTTGGTGAGAGGATTGATTTCACCTGAAGCATAGCACTTATCACAGCCGTGAAAGAAGCAGCCATTAAATTCATAACACGTGTGTGTGTCTTCACAGTAGCCATCTACAAAGAACTGACCGAATGACTTTTCACCTCTGTTCAGAGCATGTTGTATGTCAAGGCCCTCTCTGTCTGCAACATACTCAAGCCACTGTATTGAAACATCAGAACATGTCTTGTTTTGCCTAATGTAGGCACCTTTGTATGTCAGAGCAACAGAGTCTTTGGGGAGGAACAGCGTTTTAAATACACCCATACAGGAGGAGGCCAATGTAGCGTATGCAAACGGGTCTAGGCCTGTGCACTCGTGGAAGGCCTCTCTGTATATTTTGCATGCTTTAATCAAAACCGTTACATCGTTAACACAATAGCTGAGCAGCTCTTTTCGAAAGTCAAAAGGCGTGTCGCGGACTGTAACGTACCACTCCATGAACGTTTTCTTAGAGGTGTCGCTCATAGCATCATAACCATATAGAGCTGGTGCAGGATACGGCCCAATATAATTCTCATTCTCTCGCTTGTTAAATTCATGTGGGAAGAATCCTTTGAGAAGATCGGAGAACCCCATTGCTGCCGGAGTTTTAGACAGAGCCATAGGGATAAAACTGAACGAATCGATCCAACGCTGATTGAAAGTAGAATCGATCATCAGAAGCACCCTAGAACCGCGCATAGTAATAGTTGGACAAAGTTTCTGACTCACCAGATACTCTAAAACTATATAACTGTCAAAACCTGATGCATTGTGTGCTATAAAAGTATAGCCGTTGTATTTCTCCTGTCTGTAGTTCTTAATGAATGATGCGACGCAATGTGTTGTTTCGTAGCAGTTTTTTTGACCGTCCATATCCATAACGCATACAAAATTAGCTTCATGGCGCCCACATTGATAACGTTTGAAATCGTAAAGAGATACTTATCACTACTTTCTTTTGCGTTCGACGGGTTGTATATAGCAAGAGTGCGTAGTAGCACCTAAAGGCTCTCTACAATGTAGGCATTTAGGTTTTTGACAGCTGTGTGGATTTTTCGACACACGATATGTTGCGTAACAGGACTCGCAATATTTGTTTTTATTGCAGGGTATAAGGCCGTGTTTCCCATCGGGTTTTTATGGTTTTCAAAACACTGTTGCGATTTGCATGTCGTCTACAGTCTGTGCATTTAATGGTCTTGTCAGGTATACAAGCAGTGTAACACACATTACAAAGCCAACTACAACGGTGCCCCAGAGGGTTCTGGTAGGTCTTGTAACACCCTCGCAAACGTAAAGACGCCCAAAAAAAGCCGTTTTATTTACGATGAGATAATAATGCTCGTCATGCAAATACAACCACGCCTTTCGTGCGTTTTGAAGATTGCGGGTTTTTTACAGCCAGCTACATGATGGAATATCACAATTTTCATTTTCAAATGTTTCTGAAATCTGTCAACATCAGAGAACGAAACCTTATGGGTGTAGTCAAACCCCAAATCACTATGCAGCTGCTTGGCATAATTCATCTTCTCATCATCGACAATCTGCTGTTTACATAATGTGCCAGGCAGAGAGAAAAGCAGAGATTGTCGTTACCAGCGTTATTCTTGGGATTATACAAAGCATTACCTTTTTCTGACAATATTTGATCGTAACCAATGCTTCCTAGTTTTCGACGTCCCCCACCATTCCCTCCCGACATATTGCGCTATTGTCACAATTAATTCTAAAGAGTCTTGGTCAGTGAATTATCGTTACTCTGCATCGCTTGTGTGACTTGCTCCAGAAATGTGTCTGTGTTATAGCCGTCGCTTGAATTCAACATTGTTTGGATAGGGACATCTACGCGGGACCCCTTAACTCAACATTTAAAACGCTGTCCTGTGTTGCATTGCCCAAAGCCCTCTCTATTAAACCTGTTAGGGTGCTATACACCCTTTCAGGAACACTACCAATATCAGTCAAATCAATATTTCGCAGGTCAACATCTTGACGAAATTCAGCAGCATTAAAAAGAGGTATCTGTCTGGATGCTATTTCAGATGTTACCTTAGAAACTCGCTCCGCACCACACTGCACACTACCCTGAGGATTTTCTGAGGGTGATGGAGGGGGCCTATAAGCGCTTGTGGACGGTTGGGTACCGGTCTGTTCATCTGTACAGGATCGTTTTGACGGCTGAACACTCGGAAAACATGCAGGACTGTTATTACTCTGATCTATGACTGTGGGGTCTGTATTTGATGATTGAGTTGCGTCTGTATTGGACTGTGTATTGTTGGAATATACGCGTGAAGGACCATTATGTGACAACTGTTCAGGAGCAGGACTATCTGATGCGTGTGTTTTCTCACTGTTGCTTTCACTAGCTCTAGCTCTAGGCATAGATCGGGCCCAGGCTTGAATATTTTTGCATGTATCGCGCGACAATCGTGCAAAATCCTGAGGATTGCTTACTGCTCTGTGTAATCGTCCTCGCACGGCCATTCTAGTTCCTCATCACTACTAGCATCACACCCCCTAGGGTCCGATTTTTTTTTTTTTGGGTGGGGATGACATTTCTTTTTTATTTTTATTTCTTTTTTTTATTTCTTTTTTTATATATTTTGCACAAACTATAGCCTGTTTTACTGGGGTCAGATTCATTGTGTTTTTAAGGCATGCTATCATAGGTACAAGCATTGAATTGAGAGAGCTGACATGAGAGGCAAAAGTTGCGCCAAAGCCTGTGACCATATCA